>NW_025964112.1:43571836-44232461 GCF_023055435.1 Haliotis rufescens
TCTTATGGTGCTAACCCACTGAAATCTTTCCACACATCTTTCCCCAAAGTAAAGGGGGAGGTAAGACCTTCTTTCTTCTGGAAAACAATAGTGACGAGCAAGGAACACTTTTATTTATTTTCCCACCAAGACTACCAACAAACACAAGTGGGCGGGCACCTTTGAATTCGGCTTCAATCAGATACTGTTCAACTCACCATCTGGATCCATCTGCACCACGAATGAGGTCAGCCTGGATACATCTTCGTCGAGGTCATTGACAACTTGGACACTTTCTCGGACCTCATTCTTCAGTTCACCATTTTCCTGGAGACAAATGTTGGAACACAAATATTACTTGGTCTACGATTTATACAATGCATTCCATGTAGTGTCACATTCAGTTGGTAATTTAACAGATGTGTAACATGAAAAAATACTGCAGCGATCCACTACAATGGCAATATAATGTAAGCATGTGAATCTAGGTCAGTAACTGATACACCTTGATGACTGACGACTGATGCACATGTACGAATGATACATGTAAATAACTGATACACATGGGTGGATACTCGAGGGTGACCAATGCACGTGGATGACTGAAGCATGTGGGTGGGTGAGGTGAAATGGGGCTTAACATTGCGTCCAAGATTATTGCTGCTTGTGCGCACGGACTAATGCCCATTGACAGTGCTAGCCCACTGAGATACCATGCCGAGGTTTAACATGAATACCCCACTGAGACACAGTATACTGACCAGTCCTTGTTTTAGCCCCTTAATGACAAGTACCAGGCAGGGTAACAATAAGTACCATCTTTTAACGTCTTTAGGTATGATGCGGCTGGGGATCGAACCCCGGACCTTCCGCAATCCGGGTGGAAGCTCTAGCACTAGACCATGGAGGTCGATACATGGAGGTCGATACACGTGGGTGAAACACGTGGGTGACTGATACACGTGGACAAGAAATAGTTTAATGCAAATGAACAATACCTTCACAAGTCTTATTTTCTGGTCCCTGAGTTTGGCAATTGTAGATTCAAGGCACAGCTGACGATCTGTAGAAAAACAAGACCATGCCAAAATATTGAATTAGTGGCATATCGCCTGAAATTGGTGTGTCCAGAATCTAACAACTCTCCACATTTTCTATCAATAGATTTATGGAGGGCAGAGTGGGTCCAAGGTACCCCATGTTTGTCACCTAACAAAAATGACATGCAACTACAAACTGTGACTACTAAATAAGAGGCAAGAGGCAACTAACGGGATCGGGTGGTCAGGCTCGCTGACTTGGTTCATGCATGTCATCGTATCCCAATTGCATGGATCAATTGCGTGATGTTAATCACTGGATTGTCTGGTCCAGATTCAATTATTTACAGACCGCCATTGTATAGCTGGAATATTGCTGAGTGTGGCGTTAAACAACAAACAAACAAACAAAACATGAAATACCTGAATAGAATGAAGACAACTCAGTCACTTGATGCTTGTCCTTGACAGGAGCTAAGAAACTTCCGAAGCATGATATTAGGGACTTCATATCCTGCAACCCCTGTTTTGAAAACAGGACAGACGACTCGTGTTTGTGAACAAGAGGAACGTCAAGTTTTAGGCAGGTCTCAAACGCCTGTGTGATGGAACTCTTCAGTTTGTGGAGGTGGGAAGGTGAGGCATAGTGGAGAGTCTTGTTGATGTAGTCAAGGAGTGACTGACAAATAGTCTCTGATGACTTCAAGATAGGACGTCGACTGTCATTGATGTTCCTCATGGAGTCCAGAAGCTGATCTAGCTCAACAAACACCTCTTTCTCTCGCTGATCGATCAATGTTTTCAACTCAGCAAAGGTGTGTTGGACTGTTTCCTTCAGAGAAGCAGCTTTCTGTTGAATAATCCGTGTTTGCTCATTCACATCATTTGTTGCTGAGTCTAACTTCTCTTTTTTACATGTAGCAGATTTCAAACAATTATTCAACTGCTGTTCTTCTGTCGTAAGAAACGTATCGGCTTTAGTGGTACTGTGACCAACATGCTCTTCGTAGAAACATCGGAAGCAGATGAAGCAATCACAGTCGCCATCAAAGATGTCCAGGCAATGGCCGTGCTCCTCACATTCCAATTGCGATCCTTTCACTTTTTCCGACAGATCAGGGATCAGTGTCGTCTTATGGCTCCGGGTAGCTTTGATTCCTGTGTGCAATACCTGGCAGTGTTCACAGAGGAAGTCCCCACACTCCCCACACCAACACACAGCCTGGTTCCCATCCTCATCATTGGTACACAGGAATTCTGCTGGTCGGTGTTTGGAGGTCAGGTGGAGGACCTCAGCGAGGACGACCTCATCAACGGGGAACTGTCTATCCGTGTCACATATGTCATGACTCTTCGAGCAGACAGAGCAGTCCAGAGTTGTGACTTCAGGTGACTTGAGACAGTCCTGGCATACAGCATGTAGACAGGGAAGCAGGTGTGGCTGTGGTCCTCTGTACCTGAAGGACGTGCTGCACACCACACACACGGGGAATGGGTCCATTCTGAAAATACATGTTAAACGCTTCATCACACGGGTCTTCCGCCTCTACATTGTGGATTTTGTTAGATTTTCATAGTTTTGTGTGTGTGTTTTATTTAACGATCAGCAATATTCCAGCTATTTGATTGCGGCCTGTGAATAATTGAGTCTGATATCAGATAATCCAGTGATTGATAGTATGAGCAATGCCCCATGCCATTGGAGTAAGTTGAAATGCCAAGCCTGACTGCCCAATCTAAAACTCACCTCTTACGACCAGCACAAGCTGCACACTACACATAGGGGCATTTCACACAGAAAGCTGGTCTACGTGTGTGTGTGTTTGAAGGAATGACAATGAACTATGTTGCATTTACACACCTTTGGTCATCATACAGGAAGTAAGTGAAAAAAATATTTTATACAGTATTGGTATAAAATGATTTTTACACGATGTCGTGTGGAAATTTCCAGCTGGGGACCTGAACGAGTATACTTCGACCCCGAGAGACTTACCACTTTGGTATTGTATTCCTACTAAGACGGCAGCCTCTACTGGATAAAAAGTACCCCCCCAGTATATGCTCTTTGGGGCACTGTGAAGGCTACCTATCACATGGGTTATTCAGCTTAGATAGTAACTTACAAATATGTGTATTGATGTATAAGGTACTTTTATATGATACTAAATATACATATGATTGGATTGAACATATCCATACTTCATTAGATTTTTGTTTGTTTGCTTGTTGTCTAACTCTGCACTCAGCAGTATTCCAGCTATTTAACGGCTGTCTGTAAATAATAGCATCTGGACCAGACAATCCAGTGATTGTCATCATGAGCATCAATCCACGCAATTGAGATACAATGACATGCATCAACCAAGTTAGCGAGCCTGAGCACCCGATCTGGTTAGTCGCCTCTTACGACAAGCATGGGTTGCTGAAGATTTATTCTCCTGGGTCTTCACTGGTCTTTCATTAGATAGTCTTAGCTATATACTGCATCAACAAGGCTTTCATAATTTACCATGGTTAAACTCAACTGAACATCAAACAATTCAGATCAGAGGAATGCAGTCACTAAAACGCCTCAAGGTATATTTTACAGGCTCTTCAAAGAATATGGTTTGCTTTAATAGTATTTATTTGACCTGCCAAGACAGTTATCCATGCCACTTGTTCCACTTAGAACTTGTAACCACAGACTCCCAATAGAAGTTGGTAGATGGACGAATGTCCCCACAATAACAGAATTTGTTTATTATGTAATAATATATATAAAATGACCTGGGAGATGAATAACACTATATTCTAATTTGTCCTTACTCTCATTCTTAGAGGAGGAAATATGTGCACTTTAATTACTTTGAAAGACCTGATGAATACTGACAACCCAAGGAAACTACATAACTTAGCAAGATTTCAAAATGACATAAAGATGTGAAACAGTAAGTATGGCAATGAATCGTTGATACTTTAAGTAACTTGGTGATTGGTCAGACGCTTCAATTACTTTTCACTACACCCTGGTTTTCTCTTCACACATACCGTATTCGACGTAATAAGCACCCAGGGCGCTCTCAAAATTAGAAATAGGGGGCTCTTATTAGAATATTATTTTGTTGAAAAAAACAGAGTTGAAAGATAAATTTCGTGGTTCATGCTGACAGCCTGAAATGTTTATGTACGACAGATATATCTTTCCAGAACTAAATGCCCACAATTAAGGGTGCACATAACACATGAGTGCATATTATACGCGAATAAATAAGTCTTGTGTACATTGATCAATCGGAAGGGGTGCTAATTGGGATTGTTCACTAGCCAATATCTTAGCAAATGTCACCGTGAGCGCTTATTAGAGCGGGGCACTTATTACGTCGATAACGGTAGTTGTATTTGATCTCACAACCATAAATCTGTATGCCGATCAATACCAGGTACTTATGACTGTATTAAAATGTTGTCATAACAAAACTATACTTAAATCCATAAGAATAGGTCTATTTTTGAATGATTTGCCTGGTGCTTCAGTGAACCACTTACTGTCCTGTCACTATGATTATTGATATGGGCCATCTTAGAATGCTATACGAGTATTATATATGAGTATGTAAATGATATTGGGCCAAGAATAACTTGGTTTTATATCTTCGTCCTGTGACAATTCTTACAAAATAAAATTCTAAATGGACTAGCCATGTGTTAATATATGTCACACTGAATGTTAGCCATTGGTATTATCATGATTATCATGATTATGTGAACCAAATGCACACTACCTCCTCCATCAAGTGTCCAGAGACATCTATACACTAAACTACAGTTATAACAAACTAAAATGGACTTCTAATTCTATTTCGTTTTTAACTGTAGTTTGTTATAAGCATATATACAGCTTATACCAGCAAATGGCCAGAACCAAAAAAACAGTTTTTTTTATAACTGTCAGTTTGTTATGAGTGTTTTCGTTATAAACGCAGTTTACTGTATTTTTGTATTTCATGTCATGACCTGAAGCGAAATAAAGTTTGTTTGAATTTAAATTTGAGTACTTGTCCAGCAGATAGATACAAATTCACCCGCATGTGGTGATTTGGAAGACAATATGGAATTAGAGGGGCACCTCACATATGGCATCACTGGTGAACATACAAAATAAGTATAATGACACCACTAATTTGTGAACTATATTCACATACACTGTGTATGTATACCTGGAAAATGATTAAGTCACCCTGTTTTTCGACCATGTACGTATGTCAAACCACATATAGTATCACTGGCGTGGAGTCTGAAAGATAATGGAAAAATAAATGCCATCAATTAGAAATAACTAAACAATCAATCAACATTCAATGCCAAACTTAAAAATTAACAACTTTGCTTACATGTAATACTCAAGTACTCGTAAGTACCAGACATTCTACTATCTTACCTTAGTCCACACTTTGAATTATCTACTACAAAAGCTTACAAAGGACAATATATCAAAGTTTATTGTGAATCCTCAGTATTAATGAAATAAATCGAAGCTGTTCGAGGTGTGTAGAGTGTAAGTGTGACCCATTTTCTAAGGACTTCTAGTTCTAGTCACTATGTTGTTGGTTTCTGTAAAACCAGAGTCAAAATTAGTTCCATTAAAACTAGGGCTGGGACGAGTCCAAATTTACCACCCGGGTACCCACCCGAGTATTACCCTACCCTACCCTACCCAGGGTACCTGCTATTGTTCTGAAGGGATAGACTGTACAAATGTCCGATTGGGAATAGTTTGACTGTAGCCCTGGCAAAATGTATTTAGATACCGTACTCAAATAAAAGGATCTGGTCATGCATACACTGAAGTTGACTGAAGTTTTGTCTCTTTTCAAACATATAAAGTAAAAAAGAATGCGTGCATAGTCAGAAATAAATGCGAAGATTTGTCACTTATAGTGCAAAAGTTGAAGTTCTAGGTACTTTTTGCTATTAAACAATATATCACATGACTAACCACGGGTCTGGGTAGTACTGTGGGTACCCGAGTCCTACTCAGGACCCACCCGACCCGAGTACCTGTCCCAGCTATAATTAAAACAAATCCATCCACCATAGAAGTGGTGAAATGGTCGCCCATGATCAAACAAGGAGGTTGTGATCACATGAACTCGATGATAGCGTGTATAGAATAATATATTCGTACAGAAAAAAATTCACTCCCCTCTAAATATATAGTCTATATGTATATAGAGGGGTGTGAATGTTTTTTCTATACGAATGTATTATGCTATACACGCTATCATCGAGTTCATGTGGTTGTGATGTCACTTACTTCCGTAAACACAATTAATTAAGTCCCTACAATATGATTACACCGTAGATAGCATATATAACATGTCTTAATATAACACATGTAAACATATTGACGTTACGTTAATTCGTACCATGTAGCCTATGCAGTGTCGGTTTAAATTTCGGAGGGAGCAGCTTGCGAGTGAAATATGCTGGTTCCCGGCTCCCTATGCGCGCCGTCAACTTGCGCCAATTGTGATGTGAGAGACGTAAGCTGAGCACCGTCTCTCATATAACACTATAAGCTTGGCGCAAGTTGACGACGCGCATATGGGGCCCGGCATAGGAGTACACAGATCAAAACAAAGGCTGCATTGTCTGATCTGAATGACGAATTACGCCATACGCAGTGACAGCATGGTGTGTTGTGACACCGAGTATACAAAATAGTATCTATCCAAAGTATTCCAAACCATACGTTATATTGAATCGTCTCAGCACGAACCCACAACAACCCTCATCTCCGTTTTGCGACGCCTTCGCATGTGCTCATGTTAATAATGAGAGTTGCCCCCCTTCGTACGGAGACCGCTCCTTCCAAGCGCGTGACATCTTCGTTACACTCTCGGTATACAGAGCTCCGCGAACGGCATATCGCTGTGAGGAGCATGGGTGCGTGAGTGAGTGAGTTGGTTTTAACGCCGCTTTTAACAGTATTCCAGTTATATCGCGGCGTGTCAGCTAAATGTGGGAGAAAAGCTCGAAGTGATGCAGGTGTCAGACGTTTACCACTTCGGTGAAACCCACGAGCACGGGTATGGTGCTGACAAACCTAGAAACATAATCGGGGCGAACCGGGATTCGAACCCACAATCATAGATTTCTGGCATGCCCAAAGGACGCAACTCTGCACAGTGAATCGCGGCGCCCTAGACGACTGGGCCACCCGTGCCCCCGAGGAGCATGGGATGAAGAATAAATACGTGATGCTCATAAACTGTTAATTACTGAAAATGCCTAATTGGTTATTCTGTACTATACGAAATAATTACTTTATTGATATAAATAATGGAGGAAGCGATATCTTAATAGCCAAAAAACAATATCAACAAATACATTTTATCATGTCAATGATTTTTCCGTGTTTAAATATTTGTAAATTTATAAGAGAATTGGATATTAAGAAACGGATACTAATTAGTCTACTGTTTGTTTTCATAATATGGATATGAAAGATTAATGTGATGTATATTCAATTGTAACACGAAATGTGAACTGATTCATGGAGAGCATTCGTAGCCATTCGGTGGTATCTAAAACAAATTGTAATGTCACTTATTAATTTCGTAGCAAATGAGGTGAGGTGAAATGGGGTTTAACGTCGCGTCCAAGATTATTGTACTTATATAGTGACGTGCATGTACGTGTGTGTGTTTGTGTGTCTGCTTGTACTAGTCCGGACTGATGCCGATTTGTAGTGCTAGCTCACTGAGATACCATGCCGCAGTTTAACATGAATACCCCACTCAGACACAGTATACTGACTCCGAGCCGACCAGTCCTTGTTTTAGCCCCTTAATGCCGAGCGCCAGACAGGGTAACAACAAGTACCATCTTTTAACGTCTTTTGGTATGACGCCGCCGGGGATCGAACCCCGGACCTTCCGGACCGGAGGCGGTCCCCGCAGCAAATGAAGACACGCCATATATTATTGTGTTGAAAACTGATGGGTAACAAGTTAAGTCTCCTTGACATAAGACAGTACTACGTCAGTGTTAATCCTTATCGGTTTATAAATGTTTTGGGGAGTACGGGGGACCCAGTCGTATAACGCGCCGCGATTCGCTGTGCAGAGTTGCGTCCCTTGGGCAGGCAAGGAACCTATGATTGTGGGTTCGAATCCCGGTTCGCCCTGATTATGTTTCTACGTTTGTCAGCACCATACCCGTGCTCGTGGGTTTCACCGAAGTGGTAAACGTCCGAGACCTGCATCACTTCGGGCTTTTCTCCCACATTAAGCTGACACGCCGTGATATAACTGGAATACTGTTAAAAACTCACTCACCTAATTATAAATGTTTTGGAGGTTCAGTGCATTATATTTAGAGACTACCCCGTATATAGTTTCTGTCACTGTATACACAATTGCTTTACAAAATTCTTTTTAAAGTTTTGTGAAACCTGAGGCAATGTTTTTTCCTGTATCTGCTGGAATATTTTGGGGGGGGCTGTGGATTCCTCGGAATCTCCATAGGGCGTCGTGTGTGATACAGATCAAGTCACTGTGTCGTGACAGTGTATGTGGGGTGAGTGAATATGGTTTTACGTCTCTTTTAGTAATATTCCCGCAATATGACGGCGAAATGGGCTTCACACAACATACCCATGTGGGGAATCGAACCCGGACCTTCGACGTGTCGCCAGAACCCTTTAACCACAAGGCTACCCACGCCCCGTGTGTGAGGTGAGATGTAATAGGGTTTAACACACGTGCGTTCAAGATTATTTAAATTACCGTATATAAGCTACGTGTACTTTCCGGACTTTTAATAGGCTAGGGCTAGCCCACTTAGATACCATGCCGCAAAGAGGATCTGATAATATCAGGATCTGATAATATCAGCTCAAATGGCTTCTAGAGCAAAGTTAACAAAGAATTCGAAATTACATCCCTTTGTTTTTTTGTTTTTGTTTTTTTTCTTGTTGTTTAACGCCGCACTCAGCAATATTCCGGATATATGACGGCGGTCTGTGAATGAGTGAGTATGGTTTTACGCCGCTTTTAGCAATATTCCAGCAATACCCATGTCGGGAATCGAACCCGGGTCTTCGGTGTGACGAGCGAACGCTTTAACCACTAGGCTACCCGACCGCCCCTCGGCGGTCTGTAAATAATCCCGTTTGGACCAGACAATCCAGTGATTGACACCATGAGCATCGATCCACGTAATTGGGACCGATGACATGCATCAACCAAGTCAGCGAGTCTGACCAGCCGATCCAGCTAGTCGCCTCTTACGATGTACTCTTTGTAGTGAACACCAAGATTATCAGGTGACACCCAAAATAACATAGACACCATGCCGCACTGGAACTTGGATACTCCACTCAGACACATTACATCGACTCTGAGCCGACCAGTCCTTGTTTTAGCCCTCTAATGCCGAGCGTCAGGCAGGGTAACAACATATTTTCACGTATTTTGGAATGTCGCGGCCAGGGGATCGAACCAGCGACCAATCGCTCTCCGGCAGACGCTCTTTCCACTAGACCAGGAGGCTGATTGACAGTGTACTTAAGAATGTCAGTGTTCTTAATGCCCCAGTCTGTATACTATTTCAAGATTATGTATTACCACAGTTAAATATCAAACTTTGATATGAAATTTAACACATATTTCGAGCGCACGCTAATTAGAAGCATGAGGTACAAGGGTCCACATGAACGAAGGTCGACACACAATCGGAACAAAGCCTTTAGGTAAAGGTCATTTACAATGGGGGTGGGGTGGGTGGGTGTTTGTGTGTAGGAATGTGTGTGTGTGTGTGTGTGTGGGGGGGGGGGGGGGGGGGGGCGTGCGACGAAAAAAATGGCAGTTCTATTTTTTTCAGATAATTTCAGTAATAAATATGAACATTATTTACAGATTAGAAATTATTTCTTCTACAGAAAGGGGGTGGGGGTGGGATCTCATGATAACTTTTACATGTATTTGAGGGTGGGGGAATTGCATGAAATGTTCCCATAAATGGGGAGTCACACCACACCACCCTCCCACCATCATTGACCAGTCCCCCAGGTGTGCTTTAACTCTTTTAAACCTAGACTTGGTCTTTTGTTAGGCTAAGAAACCTAAATAAAACATCGCAATACAAAATATATTTATTACAAAAACAACACATCATGTCTTCTGGAACGGTGACTTTTATCATTCAAAATATACGCCATACACTGACGCCACGGCAAATAAGGAAGAGTTCTTGTACGTGACGCATGCGCAATTGTCGGTTTTTGAGTCCCATATCGATCTGCTAGCAATTTGTATATCTTGGCCGCAATTTTGCCCTAATATCACTTGACAAACAATTTTATATCGTGGAAAATTGCAATTTTTGGTGACCGCCTTAATCTGGTCCGTGATTCGTCCAGTTACGGCACTGGCTTCCGAGGCGTCGTACTTCCGGTCTGCTAAATGATCTTCAAGAATTCGCTTGACCTGTCGTTCAACGACATTCACAGAAAAGCCATGCCCTTCAACGGGATTCATTCTGAACGTATTTTCATGCCCTCGTTTTGGAAGAGCAGAAGTCTGATCTGGTTTACTGCCCCTGTGTAATGTTAATATTTCTAGCACAGACCGAGCCATACCTCGAAACGTAGAACGACGTCTCGTACATCTCGCACCTGACGAGAAGTCAACAGATGCGCGAGAGAAAGTAACTGCCCTGCTTTCGCCTTCAGTTGCCATCGTGGATCATCACCATCAAAAGCTCTACTTCGGGAAAGGGCGAAACCTGTCACTGTGAAAAACACAAAAAAAGTAAGAATGCATGTCAAGGACGTTTTGTTGAGACGTACATACAAAAAGGAAACAAAAGGGTGCAACGTTTTTATGGTTACTTACAGCGACTATCTTCCCGAGGCAAGTGAGTTAACTGACTATAAAAGTCCAGTTTCCACCCGTGCCGAACTAGGCTGGTATTATGGAGTTAAGATTTTGGCTGGACTAAAGAGTCTATGCAGTCTAATCAAAATCGCGCACCGAAATCGAAATCCGGTTCGTAGAGTGTCATGCAGATTTCGGTCGACTGCAGGATTTGCAAAGCATGTGCACCGCTAACTCGTTGTCAACAGATATTTTCTAAATCTTTTCATCAAGGTGCTCACGTGATTTGATGCACTTTGCGATGTAAGACTCGTTTTATCACAATATAGATCTTGATTATCGATCAGATCGTCTTGACTGGGCGCCACCGTTTTGTTTGAAACAAATGCAAGTGATACGAGAGGTTGAATCTGATTGGTCAATAGGAGAGGCATAGAAGGAACATAACTCGTAATAGCCACTTGTGGCGCTACGATCGAGTCCAGGAATTCCAGCCTAGGTCGGCAAGGGTGGAGACTGGACTTTCTAAGTCAGTTAACTCGCTTGCCTCGGGAAGATGACAGCGACCAACCGCCCTCCCATTTCTTGAGGCAAGGGAGTTAACTGACTGTAAAAGTCCATTTTTATATATAGTCAGTTAACTCCCTTGTCTCGGGAAGCTGCCGCTCTCCGGGCAAACGATCTTTCCACTAGGCAACGGAGGCTGTTTGATAGTATGAAGTGTACAGAATAGTGCTGCGATGTTTTTAATGCCTCAAACTGTACACTATCACAAGGTTTGTATATTACCACAGCTAAAATGTCGAATTTTGGTATGAATATACGAGCAAACACTAACAGGTGTACAACCCTCGACGCACTTATGACACTCGTTTCATTTGTTTGTTTGTTTGTTTATTGTTTAACGCCGCACACGGCAATATTCCAGCTATAAGATGCGACTAATGGGATCGGGTGGTCAGACTCGCTGACTCGGTTGATGCATGTCATCGTATCCCAACTGCGTGGATCGATGCTCATGATGTCAATCACTGGGTTGTCTGGTCAAGACTCGATTACTTACAGGCTGAAGTCATGTAGCTGGATTATCGCTAAGAGCGACATTAAACAACAAGCAAAAAACAATAGCACAACTACTACCAGATATCTTTAAAAGTTTGTAAAAATATACTGAACCGCAAAAGAAACGTCAACCCAAGTAACATTGCATGAAAGGTTGTCATTTAAATATCTGGGTCATTTTGTCAAAGTTTCTAACATTTAACATTACCTTGCCCGGAAAAATGAAATTTGTTGATAAAAAAACCAGAAGCAGATGGCAATATAACCGATCGCCCAAACGCATCACGCCAACGGCCATGGTAACCCGATGCACGTGAGTTCCGTGCAAATTGAAAGCCCTATAAAAATCCACCCAGATCGAATAACATTCATTCGTTATTGAATTGCTGCCACATGCCAAGATTGACAAGAAATCAGCGACATCAAGCCCTTGGACGATTGCAAGCTGGACAAACCGCCCGGCACGTAGCCAATGCATTTCAAGTCCACGTAAGGACCATCTACAGGCTCCAGCAATGGTACCAGACCACCAACACTACAGATGACCGACCACGTAGTGGAAGACCAAGGGTCACCATCCGACGTCAGGGTCGTCAGATTGTGCGACAGCATCTTCAAGATCGCTTTGTTACTGCTGCGGAAACTGCTCGACAGACTTTGGGACACACCAGTGACACATTAGTGCGGACATCGTGCGTCGACGATTGACGAGCAGACACCTCCACTGTCACAGGCCACACCGAGGACCCATTCTGACAACACGTCATCGCCGGGACCCTCTTCAGTGGGTAACACAGCACCAGCAATGACGCCACCAGCCGTGGAGAAGTGTCCTCTTCTCAGACGAGAACCGTTACTGTATCTCAACAGCAGATGGCAGAGAGAGAGAGAGAGTCTGGCGACGCCGTGGGGAACGTTATTCGGATGCTTGTGTTGTTGAGAGAGACTCGTGGGGTGGTCCGAGCATCATGGTGTGGGGTGGAATTGGTCTTGCACAGAGGGTCGGCCCTCTGGTCTTCCAGAACATTAGTCCCGGGAGAGGCAATGGTCTCACAGACGCTCGGTACATTGATCAAGTCTTGAGACCACACGCCATACATCATTTGGCACGTCGCCGCAACCACGAGTTTCAGCATGATAACGCCCGTGCCCACTCTGCGAGAGCAACAAGAGACATCCTCAAGCAGAATGGCATCAGAACCATGCAATAGCCTGCCCTCAGTCACGATTTAAATCCCATTGAGCATCTGTGGGACGAAATTCAAAGACGGCTGAATGACGTCCGACCAAGCACGACAACTGCAGCTGAACTGCATCAGGCGCTCCTCAGAGTGTGGGCTCAAGTGACTATGGCCTTCATCAACCGCATCATCCATTCCATGCATCGTCGTTGCCCGGCAGTCATCAATGCACATGGCGGACACACGAGATATTGACTTGTGATGCCATTTTCTCAGAGGCTAGTGTTGTGTTTCACTTTAAGAACATTTGGCACTCTAATTCCAACCTTGATGATCAGTTTTGCCAAGTTTAATTTTTTAATATATCTCAAAGTATGTTTACAGTGTTTGGACAAATAAGGTTTCTCATATATCTATACATGGTGATGTTTCTTTTGCGGTTCAGTATATATACGACCCCCGCCTCAAATTTTGATGAAAATCTAATAATTACTTTGTACTGGCATTATCTATTTTACATCATGTCAAAGGAAGTCGCAGAATACATGAACAAGATATTTTCAGAAATTAATAAATAAAAAACAACAACATTTAAGCCTATCACTCACCATAAAGGCCTGGGTAGATAGGTAAGCGACCCAACGAAGACTGACGCTACAGTAGAGTCAGAGGCGTGTTTATATATGTATATGTATACCTTGACTAATCCGATTAGGATTAACGTGAGCCGTGTAAAAAGTCGTGCCATTAATGTCATCGTTGGTGATGTAACCGAACAGTACCTGGAAACATTTACAGCCAATAACCTATGGAACAACCGTTTGCTCCGTCAATGTGTGTTTATAGGTTTAGTGATAATAACTTAAGTTATGATGACTGTTACATGTAGGTATATAAGTTGCATTGTTGTTAAAGCTAAAGCTGGTATAATTTATTCATAATAGAAAAATAAGGCTACTGTAATTATATATATTATTACAGGTGTGTCAAAAGGATTTGTTGGTTTATGTGTATGGTGTCGCAAGGGTCAACGTCAACGGCACTGGATTTTTTTTATTACTTTCCAAGGCCTGTTCTAGGAGTTTTGCAATGAACTTGACCATTAACACCCCATGAGTTCAGACTTGGTCCATACAAAGGACACTCACTCACTCACTCACTCACTCACTCACTCACTCACTCACTCACTCACTCTTGCCTTTTCTCATGTTTTCTTGAGACCGTCGCCTTGGTGTTTTGGTTGGTGGGTTGGTTGGTTTTTTAACGCCGCACTCAGCAATATTCCAGCTATATGACGGCGGTCTGTAAATAATCGAGTCTGGACCAGACAATCCACTGATTGACATCATGAGCATCGATCCACGCATTTGGGATACGAAGACATGCATCAGCCAAGTCAACGAGCCTGACCACCCGATCCTGTTCGTCGCCTTTAACGACAAGCATAGTCGCCTTTTACGGCAAGCATGGGTTGCTGAAGACCTATTCTACCCCGGATCTTCACGGGTCGTATTGGAAAGAACGTCTGCAGGAGAGCGAATGCTTGGCCAAAAGACGTTAAAACTATCTAGTTGTTGTTACCCTGCCATTTTGCATTAAGGGGCTAAAACAAGGACTGGTCAGCTCGGAGTCAGTATACTGTGTCTGAGTGGGATATTCGTGTTATACTGCGGCATGGCATCTCAGTGGGTTGGCACTATAAAATCGGCATTAGTCAGGAAAAGTACAAGCAGCTACACACACACATGCATGCATGTCGTTATATGAGTGCAATAATCTTGAACGCGACGTTAAACCCCATCTCACCTCAGCTCAACACCACGAAGGCGAACCATTGGCATTGCACCTCACTCACTCACTCACTCACTCACTCACATTAGTTGACCCACGCTTGTTTCATAAAAGATGTATTCGATGAAGATCAAGATATTAACATACATTGATAAGTGATTTAGACACTTTAACGTAATGACGTGTTCAAATGTACAATGAATCTGGACAGATGTTTCAAAGTGGATATATTTTTAGGTGATAACTCTTTACCTAATTTACACATATTTGGCCACATATATACAATTCTTTGGGATATAAAGAACTGGTTGTTGGAGAAGAGCTTCACACCTAAAAAGAAAGTGAAAGCAGATAAATTGCATAGTGTACAGACACGGTCTTCTCTCAGTAACCCTCGCCATCGGCCGGTTTCAATGGGCAAATGATGATTCGATGTGCGAAATTTTAATATCATTAAGCAATAGGAAATTTTTGAATTTTGGTAATTCTTTAAAGTGTTGGTAATATAAACCTGTGAACTAAATTAAGTCTTGACAAGATACATTCTCGTCACTGTTGAATAATTCAGTCTTTAAGAATTCTCTCGCCCTTTGAAACCAACCATGACGTTGAGCAAATAGACAGTCCGACATCATTTTGTGTTTTGTTTCACTGTTTCTATCCATTGAACGATTTTGCATTTACATCATAATCTTAAATCGAATAGTTATATAAAATATGAGATAACTTTGTGGGACCGTTAAAATTCGTTAATTTATGCCAGAAGGAGATCACCCGTTTAAATACTTTAATTTTGAGGGGTCCCCTGCCAAGTTCCCCATAAACCATAAAATTGGATGTTGAATTCCCCACACCAGTTTATATTTCTTTTAAATTTAATTACATTTTCTCCATTATTTCTAAATTTACAAAACCCAATGTTTCAGAACAAGTTAACGTTTCCTGTTCTTTATATTAGACAATACATTGCTTGTCGCGTTTGCTGTTAGTGATTTCATACAAAACACGATTTATTCCTGAGTATATATAAGTATAAACGATTTCCAGCATCTTTTCCCAAAAATAAAATTTTGATTTGATGGATTTGGCTGGTCCCCCTCCCCTTATTTTGATTATTATTAGCTTCCATTTGAAGCAATATTGATAAAAAGGAATCAAATGATTTTTGTTACCCATTTTGGGTATCGCTGGCTCGTACATGTTTGTAACGATTGTCCATTTGTGCGTTATCTATAACCGGCCTGTGTATGGGCTCAGTAAAGAGTTTGTATTATTTCATAACAGGATTAACCAACTGTTATGCAGATGGATTATTTATGTTAGACTGCGTCACAAGTTTGATCCTAATCCAGCCATCATAGAGATTAACAGCGTAGCTGAATAGGACAACATGATACAGGAGGACTGTAAGCTCGTTATGATGCCGTATGATGCTTGCAGCCCCGCAGCTAATATTTAACAAATACTCAATTAGCAACAAACGTAGACTAATTGGCTGCGTTGAACAATGCGATATTAATGTAACAGGGATAATCGGGTGATATTATATCGTGTACATAAATGTATAAGTAATCATTTTAATCTTATTCCAGGTTTTAGTGATCCGGCAGACGACGATTGGTTTATATATACACAAGTTGCAATTAGTTGTCAGTCCGTCTGTCTCTAGCTTTTATGTTTACTGCACAGTTATGTGTCACAGGGCTGGTCACATTTTAGGTATAAGGGTAGTTGGGGTGATCTATTTTCATGTCATTGTCTTTGGTGTCGGAACAATAGCCCAGGCCTAGCTTCTCACTTGATTGGCCCTGTTTCAAAATTTAATATACATGTCATCCGTCATGTTACTAACCAGTCACACTGAATATTGTACAACTCAAATGTTAGTTATACATTTTAGTATACAAATTGTAGATTAAAGTCTAATATAAATCATTGCATAAAATAGGTATAAATATGTTCATGATCAACCTCGTGTAAGTATATACATAATATACCATTTAACCTGTATGAATGTGCGTATGGTTTGTTTTCTATGTTTAATCTGGTCAATATGCTGGCTACTAATGTTTTGTAACTGTTTACTGTATGATGTAAGATTTATATATCATCAATCCTGTATTGTTGGTAATATTTTAGAATTTCATAGTGGTGGTCACAATTATGTATATATGTTTCAGTAAGTATAATGGTAGCCCTTTATATATTATCTAGTTGTCAAGAAATACATTTGCTCAATGTATTATCCCTTTTATAGGATTCCAGTACGTGTTTGCGGTCCGGCTGCTGGGTGCGTGGACACACTCCCGTGTCACCCACAGGGTAGGTTTCTTTGTGCAGGGGGCGGTCAGGTAGCCTAGTGGTTAAAGCGTTTGCTCGTCACGCCGAAGACCCGGTTCCCGACATGGGTACAATGATTGAAGCCAATTTCTGGTGTCCCCCGCCGTGATATTGCTGGAATATTCCTAAATGCGGCGTAAAACTCACTCACTCACTCACTCTTTGTGCAGACTCTATAGTCCGTTTCATTATCATGTCATGTTGTTATTATAGTCTTAATGTATTAAGATATTTTGTTCATCACATATAAACATGTGATCATATGAAGTCACCTGTATAATGTATTATTGTGTTATACCTGTATAAGATCATAGATATGTACATGTATGTATTTAGTTCAATGTGGTGATATGTTCACCACGTGTGAATTTATTTTATGTATATTGTTTAATGTTTATTATTATTACAGAGTGTCTTCTTCCACTACCATGGAATAAACAGATTGTACCTCGCCACCCGTAGCCTGTGGTTTATGTACATAACACCCTAACACCACTATCTTATGGCTGCGACATTAACGGAGACTATGGTCAGCCAGATTGGATCCATGATCAACCAGGCTTAGACTATGACAAACCAGAAGGGGTCCATGATCAACCAGGCTTAGACTATGACAAACCAGAAGGGGTCCATGATCAACCGGGCTTAGACTATGACAAACCAGAAGGGGTCCATGATCAACCAGAAGGGGTCCATGATCAACCAGAAGGGGTCCATGATCAACCAGAAGGGGTCCATGATCAACCAGACTTAGACTATGACAAACCAGAAGGGGTCCATGATCAACCAGAAGGGGTCCATGATCAACCAGAAGGGGTCCATGATCAACCAGGCTTAGACTATGACCAACCAGAATGTTTGTATTCAACCTGACTGGGTATGTGGTCAACCGGACTGTGTATATGATCAACGAGACTGCGTCTATGATCAACCAGGCTGTGTCTATCATCCACCAGATCGGGTCTATCATCAACCAGATTGTGTCTATGATCAACAAGGCTGTGTCTATGATCAACCAGGCTGTGTCTGTGATCAACCAGACTGTGTCTATGATCAACCAGATTGTGTCTATGATCAACACTACTCGGTCTATGATCCACCAGGCTGTGTCTATGATCAACCAGATATATGTCTATGATCAACCAGACTGTGTCTATGATCAACCAGGCTGTGTCTATGATCAACCAGGCTGTGTCTATGATCAACCAAGCTGTGTCTATGATCAACACTACTCGGTCTATGATCCACCAGACTGTGTCTATGATCAACTAGGCTGTGTCTATGATCAACCAGACTGTGTCTATGATCAACTAGGCTGTGTCTATGATCAACCAGGCTGTGTCTATGATCAACCAGGATGTGTCTATGATCAACCAGGCTGTGTCTATGATCAATCAGATTGTGTCTATGATCAACCAGGCTGTGTCTATGATCAACCAGATATATGTCTATGATCAACCAGACTGTGTCTATGATCAACACTACTCGGTCTATGATCCACCAGACTGCATCTATGATCAACCAGGCTGTGTCTATGATCAACCAAGCTGTGTCTATGATCAACCAGACTGTGTCTATGATCAACCACACTGTGTCTATGATCAACCAGACTGTGTCTATGATCAACCAGACTGTGTCTATGATCAACCAGGCTGTGTCTATGATCAACCAGATTGTGTCTATGATCAACACTACTCGGTCTATGATCCACCAGACTGTGTCTATGATCCACCAGACTGTGTCTATGATCAACCAGACTGTGTCTATGATCAACAAGACTGTGTCTGTGATCAACCAGGCTGTGTCTATGATCAACCAGGCTGTTTCTATGATCAACCAGATTGTGTCTATGATCAACCAGGCTGTGTCTGTGATCAACCAGGCTGTGTCTATGATCAACCAGGATGTGTCTATGATCAACCAGGCTGTGTCTATGATCAACCAGGCTGTGTCTATGATCAACCAGGCTGTGTCTATGATCAACCAGGCTGTGTCTATGATCAACCAGGCTGTGTCCATGATCAACCAGGCTGTGTCCATGATCAACCAAGCTGTGTCTATGATCAACCAGGCTGTGTCTATGATCAACCAGGCTGTGTCTATGATCAACCAGATTGTGTCTATGATCAACACTACTCGGTCTATGATCCACCAGACTGTGTCTATGATCCACCAGACTGTGTCTGTGATCAACCAGGCTGTGTCTATGATCAACAAGGCTATGTCTATGATCAACCAGACTTTTTCTATGATCAACACTACTCGGTCTCTGATCAACCAGACTGCATCTATGATCAGCCAGATATATTTTCTATGATCAACCAGACTGTGTCTATGATCAACCAGACTGTGTCTATGATCAACCAGGCTGTGTCTATGATCAACCAGGCTGTGTCTATGATCAACCAGATTGTGTCTATGATCAACCAGACTGTGTCTATGATCAACAAGGCTGTGTCTAAGATTGACCAGACTGTGTCTATGATCAACCAAGCTGTGTCTATGATCAACCAGGCTGTGTCTATGATCAACCAAGCTGTGTCTATGATCAACCAGACTGTGTCTATGATCAACCACACTGTGTCTATGATGAACCAGACTGTGTCTATGATCAACCAGACTGTGTCTATGATCAACCAGGCTGTGTCTATGATTAACCAGATTGTGTCTATGATCAACACTACTCGGTCTATGATCCACCAGACTGTGTCTATGATCCACCAGACTGTGTCTATGATCAACCAGACTGTGTCTATGATCAACAAGACTGTGTCTGTGATCAACCAGGCTGTGTCTATGATCAACCAGGCTGTTTCTATGATCAACCAGATTGTGTCTATGATCAACCAGGCTGTGTCTGTGATCAACCAGGCTGTGTCTATGATCAACCAGGATGTGTCTATGATCAACCAGGCTGTGTCTATGATCAACCAGGCTGTGTCCATGATCAACCAGGCTTAGTCTATGATCAACCAGGCTGTGTCCATGATCAACCAGGCTGTGTCCATGATCAACCAGGCTGTGTCTATGATCAACCAGATTGTGTCTATGATCAACACTACTGTGTCTATGATCCACCAGACTGTGTCTATGATCAACCAGACTGTGTCTATGATCAACCAGATTGTGTCTATGATCAACCAGGCTGTGTCTATGATCAACCAGATTGTGTCTATGATCAACCAGGCTGTGTCTTTGATCAACCAGGCTGTGTCTATGATCAACCAGATTGTGTCTATGATCAACCAAGCTGTGTCTTTGATCAACCAGGATTTGTCTATGATCAACCAGGCTGTGTCTATGATCAACCAGGCTGTGTCTATGATCAACCAGGCTGTGTCTATGATCAACCAGATCGGGTCTATGATCAACCAGGCTGTGTCTATGATCAACCAGATTGTGTCTATGA
Source organism: Haliotis rufescens (assembly GCF_023055435.1). NCBI lineage: Eukaryota > Metazoa > Mollusca > Gastropoda > Lepetellida > Haliotidae > Haliotis > Haliotis rufescens. Next base: position 43,592,505 of record NW_025964112.1, read on the forward strand.
TCAACCAGGTTGTGTCTATGATCAACAAGGCTGTGTCTATGATCAACCAGGCTGTGTCTATGATCAACCAAGCTGTGTCTATGATCAACCAGGCTTTGTCTATGATCAACCAGGCTGTGTCTATGATCAACCAGGCTGTGTCTATGATCAACCAGACTGTGTCTATGATCAACCAGGCTGTGTCTATGATCAGCCAGATTGTGTCTATGATCAACCAGATTGTGTCTATGATCAACCAGGCTGTGTCTATGATCAACCAGGCTGTGTCTATGATCAACCAGATCGTGTCTATGATCAACCAGGCTGTGTCTATGATCAACCAGATTGTGTCTATGATCAACCAGGCTGTGTCTATGATCAACAAGGCTGTGTCTAAGATCAACCAGGCTGTGTCTATGATCAACCAAGCTGTGTCTATGATCAACCAGGCTGTGTCTATGATCAACAAGGCTGTGTCTATGATCAACCAGACTTTTTCTATGATCAACACTACTCGGTCTATGATCAACCAGACTACATCTATGATCAGCCAGATATATTTTCTATGATCAACCAGACTGTGTCTATGATCAACCAGATTGTGTCTAGGATCAACACTACTGTGTCTATGATCCACCAGACTGTGTCTATGATCAACCAGACTGTGTCTATGATCAACCAGATTGTGTCTATGATCAACCAGGCTGTGTCTATGATCAACCAGATTGTGTCTATGATCAACCAGGCTGTGTCTTTGATCAGCCAGGCTGTGTCTATGATCAACCAGATTGTGTCTATGATCAACAAAGCTGTGTCTATGATCAACCAGGCTGTGTCTATGATCAACCAGGCTGTGTCTATGATCAACCAGATCGTGTCTATGATCAACCAGGCTGTGTCTATGATCAACCAGATTGTGTCTATGATCAACCAGGCTGTGTCTATGATCAACAAGGCTGTGTCTATAATCAACCAGGCTGTGTCTATGATCAACCAGGCTGTGTCTATGATCAACCAGATTGTGTCTATGATCAACCAGGCTGTGTCTATGATCAGCCAGATATATGTCTATGATCAACCAGGTTGTGTCTATGATCAACCAGGCTTTGTCTATGATCAACAAGGCTGTGTCTATGATCAACTAGGCTGTGTCTATGATCAACCAGATCGTGTCTATGATCAACCAGGCTGTGTCTATGATCAACCAGATTGTGTCTATGATCAACCAGGCTGTGTCTATGATCAACAAGGCTGTGTCTACGATCAACCAGGCTGTGTCTATGATCAACCAGGCTGTGTCTATGATCAACCAGGCTGTGTCTATGATCAACCAGGCTGTGTCTATGATCAACCAGACTGTGTCTATGATCAACCAGGCTGTGTCTATGATCAACCAGACTGCATCTCTGATCAGCCAGATATATTTTCTATGATCAACCAGACTGTGTCTAGGATCAACCAGACTGTGTCTATGAACAACCAGGCTGTGTCTATGATCAACCAGGCTGTGTCTATGATCAACCAGGCTGTGTCTATGATCAACCAGATTGTGTTTATGATCAACCAGACTTTGTCTATGATCAACCAGGCTGTGTCTATGATCAACCAGGCTGTGTCAATGATCAACCAGATTGTGTCTATGATCAACCAGGTTGTGTCTATGATCAACCAGGCTGTGTCTATGATCAACCAGGCTGTGTCTATGATCAACCAGATTGTGTCTATGATCAACCAGGCTGTGTCTATGAACAACCAGGCTGTGTCTATGATCAACCAGATTGTGTCTATGATCAACAAGGGTGTGTCTATGATCAACCAGATATATGTCTATGATCCACCAGACTGCATCTATGATCAGCCAGATATATTTTCTATGATCAACCAGACTGTGTCTATGATCAACCAGACTGCATCTATGATCAACCAAGCTGTGTCTATGATCAACCAAGCTGTGTCTATGATCAACCAGACTGTGTCTATGATCAACCAGACTGTGTCTATGATCAACCAGACTGTGTCTAAGATCAACCAGGCTGTGTCTATGATCAACCAGGCTGTGTCTATGATCAACCAGATTGTGTCTATGATCAACACTACTCGGTCTATGATCCACCAGACTGTGTCTATGATCAACCAGACTGTGTCTATGATCAACCAGACTGTGTCTATGATCAACCAGGCTGTGTCTATGATCAACCAGGATGTGTCTATGATCAACCAGGCTGTGTCTATGATAAACCAGATTATGTCTATGATCAACCAGGCTGTGTCTATGTTCAACCAGAGCAGATTTAAGCTCGCTTGGACCGATTTTCGTTTCACCGAATTAGGTGTATGCTCAGGCTCCATGATCAAAATCAGCCAGATCGGATCTATGCTCAGCCGGAGTGAAAACTTATAATCACGGCCCCGATCCTAGATGCGTTACGACCTATCGTAACTCTATAGTTTATCATAGGCCTACGAATGTCAGGGCCCAGATCATGGCAGAACTAAGGCCCTCCCTCCCCTGTGTGGAATCTGGGTTAGAGTTGGTCCACGGCAACCTATGCTGGTAGTAGGAGGCGACCAAATTGATCGGTTGGTCTTGCTCTGTAACTTGATTGCATGTCATCGTACACCGTCGGTGTCTGGCTCGGACGCGATTATTTAGAAGCCGCGGTCAAATAGCTGTATTATCGCTGAGATCGGCATTTAACAACAAACATAAGGCCTATGTTGAGAGTTCATTTTAGTCGAACCCCGTTTAGAAAAATAGCAGTTTGTCAGTTTAATGTTGGAGGTTATTTCAAAGCGTTCAAGTTGGGAAACTTCGAGCACGAGAATGGTGCAACACAAGGATCATAATCTGGGCGAACCTTGAATTCGAAACCATAGTCAGCGGATCCTGGCACGGCTACGTCATTTTACCATGCACGGTTTATTCAATCACCAAGGGATGTCACGGCTCTATTCTCAAAGTGCCTGTCGGTGTTAGAATTGGTCTTTAGCAACTTTTGTCAAAGTATGCTTGTCTAAGAGGCGACTAAGGGGATCGGGTGGTCAGGCTCGCTGACTTGGTTGATGCATGTCATCGTATCCCGACGGCGAGTATCGATGTTCATAATATCAACGAGCACGAGAATAGTGCAACCCATGGATCATAATCGAAGTGAACCTTGAATTCGAAATCATAACCTGCGGATCCTGGCACGGCTACGTCATTTCATAATGCGCCTTTTATACAATCACCAGGTAAAAGCCCATGGCGTTACACTCAAAACGCCCGACATTTATTACCCAGACAACCGGTGTAGGTGAGGTGAGGTGAGGTGAAATGGTTTTTAACGTTGGGACTATTGCGCTTATAGCGACGTGCATATACCAGTGACCCGTGAAGATCCGGGGAAGAATAGGTCTTCAGCAACCCATGCTTGCCATAAAAGGCGACTATGCTTGTCGTAAAAGGCGACTAACGGGATCGGGTGGTCAGGCTCGGTGACTTCGTTGATACATGTCATCGTATCCTAATTGCGTGGATCGATGCTCATGATGTCAATCACTGGATTGTCTGGTCCAGACTCGATTATCTACAGACCGTCGTCATACAGCTGGAATATTGCTGAGTGCGACGTTAAACAAACAAACAAAACAAAGCATATACCAGTGTTTTCTGTTTGTACTTGACCGGACTAATGTCCGTTTTATTGTCCCACCCAGACACTGTATACTAACTCCGAGCCGACCAGTCCTTGTTTTAATCCCCTCAATGCCAAGGCAGGGTAACAACAAGTACAATCTTTAAACGTCTTTTGGTATAACGCTGCCAAACGATCGAAATACCGACCTACCGCTATCGAGGCAGACGCTCCATCCACTACACCACTGTCTTCCCGGACAACGGAACATTTTGCGTTCCAAATTGCATTATCAACTCCCTGGGGAGTACACAAGATATGGAGCTCATCAGCATAACATAATAAGAAAGCAAGAATAGAATCGATTATATATTTATTAGACGAGTATACAAATGTACAAAATATTATGCAATAATACAAGTATTATTATACAGAGAATATGTACAAATCGTTTGGAGGATTGAAAACAAATGTCTAAAACGGGTCCTTCATAATCTACTTTATAAATATCCCACGCGTGTTAGACATTATTACACATCATTCACATTACTCAAACACACAGGATTTCCACTGAAGGGAGACAACCCGTTTTAGACGCAGTGACTGCTATGTGAATATATCCGTTATTTCTTAGCTTTCTCCGATTGCCATTTTCTCGTACAATGTGAGTTTGCCGAACTCTATGGAAATAGACGTTTCCCTACAGCCACACTCAGGAAACGTCCGGAACAACGTGTTTGTATTGTTCATTGGTTACAACACATGGACCACACATGTGACACGTATAACTATGAATGTCTCAACAATACAAATGGAATTCTATTTACATACATAATTAATCAATCTCAGAAAAAAACAGTATGTACAAGGTAGATAATCAAGGGGGACAATAACGTTAAGTACGTACCATGCATGTTTACTGCATGTATTATATTATCCATGTCCGCTATATGTGTCCACATTAAGCAGGTTCGGTGAAACCTCGTTAATCCGGACAAAACCATTTCCAGTATATAGTCCGGATTAGTACATGTACGGATAAACGATCATCGGTGGTTGTAATGTTCCTTCATTGACATGTTGCGTAACGATAGTTGTCCGGATAAAAGAGTTTCTGGAATAACGAGATTTCACTGCATATCAACCAGTATATTTCTTTGATGTAGCGTATTTTGTAGTTAAAATATTATGACTTTATTACAGCTGAAGGTTTAGAAGGCAAATACTCGAAAATGAATAAATAATATTTATTTTATAGCAAATGTTTCAAAAGACATGGGGGCGGTGGTGAAGCCTGGTGGGCAAATCGTTCGCTCGTCACGCCGAACACCCGGGTTCGATTCCCGACATAGGTACAATGTGTGAACCCCACGTCTGGTGTCCCCCGCCGTGATATTGTTGGAATATTGCTAAAAGCGGCGTAAAACCATACTCACTCACTCTAGAAGACGGAGAGGAACATTATGCTTATTTTTAAAGGGAAATTGTGATTTTTAATTTTTATTTGAAATGATTTCATAAAGCTACAAGTTGAGAAACGCTTCAAAGACCAGATACATGTATATAAAATATACGTTTTCGGGAACACCCGGTGTCATCTCTGATTTTCAGTGATCCATTTACATAATTTTCACTACTATTTTGCCTTTTACGCCCCAAATAATCTGTTTCATCAGATAATCGAGACTGGTTACTCCCTGGCGTTGACGTTATATATAAGAACATATCGCGCTGGGCCATCCCACGCAGTGTCACACACCAAGAAATTACTGTAATTCACGCATGTTTCATAAATACATTTTAACTGTGCCTTTCCGGCTTAAATAGCCGGTAAATGGGGGCAGATTTTATATACACGTGGAATTAAACTTATTTTCAGACTTTATTAATTACAAATGACAAATATGCGCCCTTAGCGGATATTGCAAATACGTCATGATCACCCCACGATAAATTGTATCCACACCAAGAAGTGATTGAGGATATACAAATATCGGAACATCAGTCCAAGGGTTTTTGGTTTCTAATACGTTTAACTGACTATATAAATCACATCATTACGAACTCAACACCGTAACTGACGAATTATTATTATGTTGTACAGATTAAAATAAAAAATGCAGCAAAGAGGGTAGGGTGATGCTGGCAAAGTCAGGCTGGTTAGGCTCATATTATTATTATTATTATTATTATTATTATTATTATTTTCATCATCATAATTACTATTATCATTATTATTATTATTATTATTATTATTATTATTATTATTGATAAAGTCAAAAATAATTCTAAGATTCAAGAAAGTTATTTCATTGAAGCTCAATGGAGGTTAATTAATTCAAATAGCTCAGGAACTTTAGGTTCAAAGGAGTAAATTTCTAAAAGCAGAGGAACCCCACGCTTTAAAAGGACTATACAATAGCTATACAATAGTTACCTGTGAAAGGACACTCGAGTTCCATGGAATCATTTGGTTACGCGCGTATAGGGCATGAAGTAAACATAGCATGGCCCTGGATAGGGATCCTCATCACCTGGTGGTTGCTATGTAGAAAACTGAACACATTCACTTACAATAAACAACTATATACAATATTACATACGGAACCTACTCACAACTTTAGGGTGTAATCGTTTCTCGCTCAATCTCCTTAAAATCAGATCTTAGTGCTTCCTACCACTACACAAAGATCTGAGACCATCCCATTACGGGTCAGGTCAGAACGTCAGAACGCGAACTTTCACCAACAAAAAATATTACTAACGAGCGAGTGAGTGTTGTTTTACGCCGCATTTAGCAATATTCAAGCAAAATCACGGGACTCAAGAAATGGAAATGACTAACAAGAAGTCGACATTAGCCAATCAGAAAGCAGCTCTCTCGAGGTTTACGGCACTAGTTTCGTAGACTTCCGTTCCAGGTTATGCTTTGCGAATATTTGGAATGTTCTCGATTCAAAATTTGAACTGAACGAAAGAAAATTCTGGAATATCTAATAGATGGCCGAGACTTTATAATAGTACTTCCCACAGGCTAAGTCGTTTGAAATGTTTGTCCCATTGAAACAAGAAATAGGCGATGATTTTGATTGAATCAGTTGTACAGCACGCAACTGTCGTTCGGAATACCCCGTGTTAACCTTTTCGAGGTGGCATTCCAGAAAACACATTCCGACTGTCACTTTCTCGATCTGGTAAGAACGCTCTGATTGGTCGGATGAAAGGTCGTTCTGACGTGACCGGTAATAGGATGTCCTGAGATCTTTGTTTAGCGGTAGCGAAAACTAAGATCTGTTTTTAATGAGATTGTGTCTCGTTTGAAAACCAATTACACCCTAAATCTGGATAACTATACACATCGCTAATATTTACATATCAGTATGGCCTCATACGTTTGCATTTCATAAACTGTGACATGGAACAATTTGCAACAAAGAAAGAATCACATCTATGATGCATCGGGGCATACATTTGAAATACATTACAGTTCATTACAGAGTGTCGGTCGGCCTTTATCCATTAAGATTTGCCCGCTTTGCGAACATCCCAAACAGTGTTCAATTTTCACGAAACGTCCAAAATTTTGATTGACCCAACATCCCTTTGCCCCCATCCCTATCCCTGCTGACGGCTCCTAGAGTTTAATGACCTGTCACATGCATACATAGGTCCAATTCCTGGACTATACATCGACAACACACTGGTGTGGGTTGCAAAAAAACAAAAACAAAAAGACATTGTAGTTGCGTACGTCACTTAAGAGATAATTGACGACACATAGAAGTTCATCTTCCCGAGGCAAGAGAGTTAACTGACTATAAAAGTCCAGTTTCCACCCGTGCCGAACTAGGCTGGTATTATGGAGTTGCATGTGGGCTGGACAAACGAGTCTAAGCATAGTCCAATAAAAATTGCGCAACGAAATCGAAATCCGGTTCGTAAACTGTCGTGCCGATTTCGGTCGACTGCAGGATTTGCAAAGCATGTGCACCACCAACTCGTTGTCAGCAGATATTTTCCAAATCTTTTCATGTTTTTAATCAAGGTGCTCACGTGATTTGATGCATTTCGCGATGTAAGACAATTTAGATCTTGATTATTTATCAGATCGTCCTGAATTGGCGCCGCCGTTTTGTTTGAAACAAATGCAAGTGATACGAGAGGTGGAATCTGATTGGTCAAAATGAGAGGCTTAGACGGGACATAACTGGTAATAGCCACTGGTGGCACTACGATCGAGCCCAGGAATTCCAGCGTCGTTCAGCAAGGGTGAAAACTGGACTTTTAAAGTCAGTTAACTCCCTTGCCTCGGTAGGATGATAGAAGTTAATTCTTCATTATAACCGTTACTATTATTCATTAAGTCTTCAGTTTCCTTCGCCCCACATGATCTTTCAGCTACTTTGATGACACTATGACGTATCATGTCGGTCTCTCAAAGGCATCCCTTAGACGTTACTAGTCATCTGGCCCCCATCCCTACAACCAAACTGAACCAGTGACATTATTGATGCAGTATTAGACGATAGTAGTTGCTATAGGAAGGGAACTGTTTGTTATGAGTTTTGTTCTCTGTCTTTCTCTGATTTGAGTGAAGGAAGGAAGACTTTGACACATTGCACTGGGTTTTAGACACAATGTCCGAAAAAGAAACGTCACACCTTTATTCTCAGCGTAAGGATATGCCAATAGGGTTGTCTTTACTCGCAAGGATCCTGAACAGTCTGAAGTTCCTGTAGAATGATGGCTTGCTCTTTCGGTATTTCCTGATTTTCCTCTCCCTGTTACGTTTGGCCAACTTGTCTTCTCCCTGGTCATTCTGCGCCTTCTCCGATCTGTAACTCGTCTTCCTCACTCTCAGTTCAGCGTATGGTCCGGTGATGTTGTGCTTCCTCCCCCTTCGGCGCTTGCCCTTCCTCCCCTTCCTACCTTTCCTGTGCTTCCTCCTCAATTTATATTCCCTCTTCTTCATCTTCTTCTCCAGTTTCTGCTCATCCGTTTCTGTGTCCAGCTCAAAAGCTTCTCTAGCATCACTTGCCTTCATCTGTAGTGGTATTGGTGCAGGATGAGGAAGAACAGCCGGCTTCCTCAACGCTGGGTCAGCAGGAATGCTCACAATGGCGTTAGACGTTACGAGGGATTCTGACGACGCGTTGGCGTGGAGGCAGACACGTTTGCATTCTTCTTCGTTCCGGAAGTTGTTCATGTTGCCGTCGCAGCCGCCGTAGGTAAACCAGGAACACTTTCCGGCGTGGACGTTGAAGTACCATCTTCTGAAGCGGGCACCGCAAACTCCCGGTGCCGGTGCCAGCTCGCAGACCTTGGATTTCACTGAAATCAGACAAACGGTGACGTATAAGTTCAAATTTGTTCTTTTCATCTCGATTTTGTGTGGTTCTAATGGCGTGTGTTCTTCAACAGTGTTTACGAAGCATACTTGTGAATGTGTATGAGGTTGACGTCACGATCCAGAGTAGTGCGCTTAAATCAAGCGACGTTCATACACGTGTGTGAGTGTGGCTTTATGTACTAGACACATCACAGGGGAAACTCACAGGAATGGGTCTCAAATATTGTGTCCATGTGGGCCCCCGGCGTAATTAGCAAAAGCTACCACACCGTCCCGACGATACTCGAAGTGGTGTTTGTAATAGAATTGTGTATGTACCCAAATTATTACTTTGAGATGGTAATGTTGCGAACGATCCAGCAATGGTATGCTACTCCACATAATGAAAGTATCTAGAGGTGCCGGACTAAGCGTTAAAGTATATTTAACGCTTATGTCAACAGCGAATTTCGGGTTGAAGGAAATAATATCAGATCATGTTGAATCAGTTGACGACCCGATATTCGTTAACCACCAATAGCGTCTATCAGATCTGGAACCAACTGGAACAGTGTTACGGTATAAAAGTGTATGGATGTATCTACCTTCGATCTTCTGTTCATGGACGCAGACAGGGAAGGACATCTTCCTGGGCCAGACCAAGTGTTGGATGACGCAGATCTTGGAGAGCGGACACACTTTCTTGTAGGCCTGTAGCAGGATGAGTGTACTGGGTGAGTGGTACATATCAACAGGTTTATTCGTTCCGTCATTTATTCGTTCATCCATTCATTCATTCATTCATTCATTCATTCGTTCGTTCATTCATTCATCCTTTCGTTCATCCATTCATTCATTCGTTCGTTTATTCATTCCCTCATTTATTCGTTCATCCATTCATTCATTCATTCATTTATTCGTTCATCCATTCATTCATTCGCTTGTTCATCCATTCATTCGTTCGTTCATTCATCCATTCATTCATTCGCTCATTTATTCGTTCATCCATTCATTCATTCGTCAATTAATTCGTTCATCCATGCATTCGTTTGTTCGTTCGTTCTTTCATTCATTCATCCGTTCGTTCATTAATATGGTTCTAAACCGCTTTCAGCCATATTCCGGCAATATCACGGCAGAAATGGGTTTTACATATTTTAGCTATGAATGGATTTGAACCCGGGCTTCGGTTTGACGAGCAAACGCGTTACCTCTTTGCCACCACACCGCTCAGAATCAATCAAGCAATCGATGAATCAGCAATCAAATACATTTTCAATATTAAATAACGTGTACATTTGCTGCCACCAAATCTCTGTTTGGTAAAATACTGTTTTATATTCAGTAAGCAACTTATCTTTTTATTGGATCTTTTTATCCCGTGTTCCTAGTGGAAATAAAATTTATTCATTTTTTCAATGGTTTGTCCCGTATAAAAGTATTCACTTGTTTGGTAATGTTTGTACAGGAACATGGAGACAAGCAAGCCCAGATGCGAGATACTCACTTTACATAGCCTCTCAGCCTCCACTCCGTAAGAGAACTTCTTCGTTCCAGGATCAAGGGTCATACTGTTGACCTGCGAGTAGATTGACATGTCAAATTTAAAATCTTGCAGAAATCAGAATCGACACAAAACAAAATTAAATGATTTCTATATGTCTATATCATTGATCAACGTAAATGTGATAAAAGGATAAAAGTTTAAATATATTTTATTTATTTATTTATTTATTTATTTATTTATTTATTTATTATTTCATTTTATTTTACTTTATTTTTTTATTTGGGGGGGGGGGGGGGGGGGGGGCTCATTCATGATTCTCGAATGTAATGAAAATGCATTCCTCTCATTCCTTATTTATGATTTCCATTGTCTTGTTTCGATCAAACAACCTCTACCAAAGACAGCACCAATGGAATTGTTGGTACAAGAGTTAGAGATGACCTCACAGCCATATCGCTTTAATCGCATTCAGTCCGACAGCATGAATCTGTGATCTCATACTCTCGGAATCCTTGAGGTCATCCTAACATGTGGAAATACCGCAGGGGTTATGATATCACGATTTCCTCTTGTTTCACAATCGTGGAAGCATTTGCGGGTAATTAAGATAACAATGCGATACCGACAATGCACGCAAGGCACTGAGGGGTATGAGGTACCCCACGTAGTCCAACAAGGCCACGTGGCACCACGTGAGTCTCGGAAGGTTACATCGTTGTTGTCTAGATACATACAATGTTTCCCTAGATACCAGCATTGTGTTGGCAACGGAAAATACAAAGACTGATTAATGCGTTTCTCCATGTATTGTCATATATGGTAGGACGTTTCTTGACCAGGAAATCTTAAATATGTGAGTGAGTATGGTTTTACGCCGCTTTTAGCAATATACCATAGCCTAGTGGTTAAAACGTTCGCTCGTCACGCCGAACACCCGGGTTCGATTCCCGACATGGGTACAATGTGTGAAGCCCATTTCTGGTGTCCCCCGCCGTGATATTGCTGGAATATTGCTAAAAGCGGCGTAAAACACTAGTCACTCACTCCATATTCACAAGACATTACTGCTAAAAGCAGAGTCGATTGAACGATTCCGACTACACCTATTTAGCATATACAGTAGTCCTTTTCATAATCGTATCTTGTATCACCTTTCTGACGAAACAGTTGCAAGGACGGCAATAATGTTTCCTAAGGTTATATGGAAGCTAAGGCTATATGAAAACAAAGAAACAAAGGAGTGATGTTCCAGTGTGTGTGTGGCTGCTTGTACCAGTCCGGACTGATGCCGATTTATAGTGCTAGCCCACTGAGATACCATGCCGCAGTTTAACATGAATACCCCACTCAGACACAGTATACTGACTCCGAGCCGACCAGTCCTTGTTTTAGCCCCTTAATGCCGAGCGCCAGGCAGGGTAACACCAATTACCATCTTTTAACGTCTTTTGGTTAGCGCGGGTGGGGATCGAACCCCCAACCTTCCGCTCTCCGGGCGGACGCTCTACCACTAGACCACGGACGCGGTCTTCTGTCAAAAGACTACAACAGCCTATGTCACAAACAGATACCCATACATTCCTTCCTTCATTCAGACTTTGCACATCTGCCCTGAGCTGCATATAGACTTGTTTGTGAGGTGCATCAATTGCACTGCTAACGCAAGGCCACGCCAGACATGTCTTGCTGGGATCACACGTTGCGAAATGTCATTACAACTTAAAGTACATCCGAGTCTTTGCACAGCCCTGCTAACATCACACTGGTGTGTTAAAGGAACGTAAAAGTTACACCCTAAATGATCTGTACACCATAGGCTTGTTAAGTTGTTATCAATTACGTTTATTGTTCTTTTTATTGTTTACGTACAAACATGATGAAATACAAAAAAAAACACATGAGTACAACACGCGTATATTTTTGTTCATTTCATGGTTTCGTATCGTCCAATCTCGTGAAGATCCGGGGTAGAATGGGACTTCAGAAACCCATTCTTGTCGTAAGAGGCGACTAACGGGATCGGGTGGTCAGGCTCGCTGACTTGGTTGATGCATGTCATCGTGTCATCGTGATGCATGTCAACAAAATTGGCTGGTTCGATGCTCATGATATCAATCACTGGATTGTCTGGTCCAGACTTGATTATTTACTGACCGCCGTCATATAGCTGGAATACTGAGTGCGGCGTTAAACAACAAACAAACAAGTAGCATCCAATCTCAGTAACCAAATGCTTGTTTACATGACGCCATACGCATGTTACGTCAGAAGGCCTACAGAGATTATCTATCTGTCATGCATACTAATGTCGCGAACGGACATGTGTTAAAGGGGTATGGTGGTAGCCTAGTGGTTTAAGTGTGTGTTCGTCACAAGACCGGGTTCGATTCACAATACCCATTCCTGGTGTTCCTCGCTGTTGTGTAGCTGAATTGTGGCTAAAACTATTGCAAAACCCAACTCACCCAGAATGCTCAAGAAAAAAAGAGGATATAAAAAAAACTTAATTCTTTAAAAAAAAAATCCTTTTTAGACGCAGACAATCTATTTATAAATTATTTCAGGGTCTCATCCTTCATGTAGTGATGCGGGGCGGTCGGGTAACCTAGTGGTTAAAGCGTTCGCTCGTCACGCCGAAGACCCGGGTTCGATTCCCGACATGGGTACAATGTGTGAAGCCAATTTCTGGTGTCCCCCGCCGTGGTTTTAGTGGTATACTGCTAAAAGCGGCATAAAACCATACTCACTCACTCATGTAGAGATGCAGTACAGGGGTTTTAATCAGTCTTAACCAAATACATATACCAATTCCAACAAAGGAGAGCAATAAAACCCCACCCTTGGTTCCCCGCCCCCTCCTGTGCCAGCTACATTCTGCACCGGATGACCTCCTATACTGTTATATCACCCCTCCCCTCCTTCAGAGATAGCACGTGTAGGGTATTTATATACTCAAGGTCAAGTAGATTAACATTTCACTCTTCCTTATCGTGTGATATTAACACTTAAACGACAGGAGAAAAAATACAAATGTGTAATATGTGTTTGCCCTTCTTTATTACATGTGTTTTGCTGAGGGTTAATGTCACTGATTTGGGTGAGGTGTGATAAGGTATGATTAAACAGCTTGGGACGCTTTTTATAGCACATTCTTAAGATTCTGACTGACATTATAATTATAAAATGTCAAGGCAAGAGAATAACTACTCCTGATTATCGAACGAAACAGATTCATTTTGGGGTAAAAGTGCAAAATAGCTCTGTAAATTATATAAACGGGGAACTGAAAATCGGTTATTGTGACACCAGGTTTTTGCGAAACGCAGTATTAGGATGTTAACGTTTAAGGCATAGCCAAAGATGAGCAAGATTGAGCATTGTCATACACTCCAGCCTCAAGGATCTGCGTTGGGATTTCGGGTTTGGAACAATTTACATTTCCAAATTTGACGCATCAGTGACAGAATGAGTGTTCTTTAGATATATGACTTGCCTTTGCATGTGTTTGTGACGGATGCACCGGTGGGGGCAGGTCGCGAACACCTGGTATCGTTACTATTTGATAGTAATTCATAAACACATGCTGATGGCATAGTCGGAATTGTGCAATGGACTGGTTATAGCAGAGATGTCTTAGGATTGTGGAAGAGTTTTGTCGGTTTTAGTTTATTGGCTTTGTCCCCTGTAACATATGTTGGTCGTGAAATACAAGTGTCTGGATCCAGTTGTTAGGGACTACGTGTATTACGTCCCATCGTGGGGGCACGGGTGGCCTAGTCGTCTAAGGCGCCGCGATTCACTGTGCAGAGTTTCGTTCCTTTGACACGCCAGAAACCTATGATTGTGGGTTCGAATCCCGGTTCGCCCCAATTATGTTTCTAGGTTTGTCGGCGCCATAGCCGTGCTCGTGTGTTTCACCGAAGTGGTAAACGTCTAAGACCTGCATCACTTCGGGCTTTCCTCCCACATTAAGCTGACACGCAGTGATATAACTGGAATACTGTTAAAATCGGCGTTAAACCCAACTCACTCACTAACTCACACGTGCCATCGTGACCACGCCGTGTGGGACGGTGCTCATGGTATCAGTCACTGGTTTGTCTGGACTAGAATATTTAAAGGGCCGCGACGAAACAGCTGGCAGCACCGTTAAACGACACACATACAAACAAACAATGTTAACCTCAGAGACTGATTGGTTCGCAAAGAACTTAACACATCAACTACAAGTGCCTCAACAAATATTAAGCATAATCTAGCATTCGCGTCAAAGTAAGCTTAAAGGAGTGTTTTGATGACGTTCCATCCAAGGCTAATGAGGGTGGATTTAGCAGCGTGCAAGGCTTTAGCGGGTACGGGATACTATGTTCTTATCTGTGCACAGCTCCTGTTTGAAAAGGATGGTGCAGTGTCAGTCTCATGCAAGGTTGTGTGAATGGACTCAAGGGGGCTCTAGAAGAATTCCTCATTCCGCAAGAGTCGCGCACCTATCTCGCCATACTCGCTGTAAACATGGGTAAACAGCATGCGAAAAGGTGCACCTTTTTTCATATGTTAAAGTGCGAATTCTGGGACACGTAAATATTTTCGTATGGAAGAGCGTACCTGGTTGCATTCAATTGCGGTTTCTTTGATACCTGACAGGAACCTCTGCTATGACAAATATTTTGAACTTTAACTTTCGTTAATGGCGTGTTTAAACCTGCTTGACATAACAGCTACATCTGTTATATACTGGGAACTCGTAGATTTAATATATATAAAATAATTGTGCCTTTGACATCAAAATATCAGGTTGGTTCAGGGTCGGCGTGGAGCTGATTAAAATGTCAAATCTTTGGCCATAATCGCATTTGTCTCAAGAATGAGTAAGATGGATTTTACGCCGCTTTAGCAAAATGCCACTTCCACGACGGGGACACCAGAAAAGGGACTCACATGTTGTATCCCCGTGGGAATCGAACCCGGGCCATTAGCGGGACGAGCGAACGCTTTAACCACTAGACCAACCACCGCCCGAGCACCCTTAAAAAAAGTTTCATCACTATATTTTGACTAGTGTCCTCTGTGAACTGAACATCGACAGAGTTCAAAACAAGCTCTGTTTGAAGTGTAACAACCTCGGTAAAAAAACACGCCCCTCCGCAATTCCACCCACAGTAAGTTCAGGATACCGCAGTCAATACACCAGACCTGGCTGTGATTGGGGGTTGTTGTGACGTTATAAACACGACAATCAAAGCCGTCCTCTGTACCACAGCCAAACCAGTAATGTGATCTAAAACATGCAGTCATTCACCGGCCCCAGGTCCCAATTACAAGAGAAAGGCACGTCTATTTGGAAACGGGGAAAACACCACCGTGATTGTTTCAGTACAATCCCCCCTCCAGCCGTGTTGCAAACGTTATATTTGGTTTAAACCATGCCATCTTGTGTCCGTGAAATCGCAAACCGACGAACTGTGCATAAATCTTAACTGAATGTTTGATAAATGTTTGATTGGCATTCTAGACGTTGGTGAGTAAGTAAGAAAACATACAACTTTATGGATAACAACTTCTCGTCTGCCTAAGAAGATCTAATCAAGCAATATGCGTTTTTATTTAGGATCCAATCAGCTTGTCACAACTGTTTAATGTTTTAATCCTTATCCTTACTCGTTTGTTTGTTTGTTTGTTTGTTGTTTATCGCCGCACACAGCAATATTGCAGTATATGACGGCGGTCTGTAAATAATCAAGTCTAGACAAGACAATCTAGTCATTGACATCATGAGCATCGATCCACGCAAATGGGATACAATGACATGCATCAACCAAGTCAGTGAGCCTGAGCACCCGATCCCGTTAGTCGCCTCTTACGACAAGCATGGGTTGCTAGAGACCTATTGTAACCCGGATGTTCACGGGTCTTATCCTTACTGTACATCTGGCTTCATTGTCCCTCTGCTTCATTACGTGTGCTATTTGTTATTCTTACTGTTCATTTGGCTTCATCCAGTTATCCGAATGCTACTGGGTATCTACTACCTGTTGTTGACTTTGTTAATCTGCTGCTTATCGCAACATGTACCTCTCATCCCTTGGTTGTTGTCACACGACCTTGATAACGTCGCTATATGCAATAAACCAGAAGTTTTTATCCATAAAGTTTACGTTTTCTTAAATGTTTCATTTCGAAGACAAGTCACTGCATCAAGTATATCATGCATGCAGTTCAGTAAACTACGGCTATAACGAACTCAAAGGGACTACTAATTTTAGTTCGTTATGACCGTAGTTCGTTATAAGCATATATACAGCATAACTACAGCAAATAATCGGGACCAAAAAAGTAAGTTCGTTATATCCGTCAGTTCGTTATAAGCGTGTTCGTTATAACCGTAGTTTACTGTATTTATATGAGTTCAAGGTCGGATACAATTTCTCTTTCCATCTTCCATCTTCACTGACCAACGCCCCGCCCTGTTAGGTTTACGAACGTACGTAGGAACACATTGAAGGGTGCTGAAACATTCTCGATTAGCATCAATGGATTGCGGCTCCTTTGTTGAGCAGAGCCCTGACCCTCCCATTATTGTATGTCCCCTGTGTCCAAATCCCCATCAATGGACATGCTAAGTCCACGTAAACACGGACCTAAACCAATTAGCTGGTCCAATGTTCCTTCTTTCTTAGGAAGAGTCCATATCAATACTGCAAGGAGGGGTTGAAGGATTGACACAGTGGTCTCAGGGTGTGACCCTTCTCTTGCAACCGGTGGGTGTTTTCTCTGTGTGGTCAATCAAATTCAGGCAGGTGTACAACACTGTGTCCATATATGTATCTATGTATATTTAATATACTTAATAGTGTTTCCTCGACATATTCTGGCCTTGCATAAAAATATACATATTTTATGATGTATATAACTGATGTATTTTTATGTGTGACACTTAAATTAACAATTCATTCACTTAATTGCCTCTATATGTCCCACCATGGGATGTGACCATAGCGGCGTAAAGGTATATTCACTCATATTATCATGACGTCAACTTATTTATAAATGTGTGAAGGACTACTTTCTAAGCTTTTAGAGTAATGGATACGTTATGTTAAAACATGCACTGATCACTTACATATACATATCAAAGGGATATGGACATTTCTTTACTAAAAGTAAGTGGGTTGCTTTACGACAGCTCTGAACAGGATTTCGGTTTTATAATATATATTACATATACCAGCTGTGGGGAGAAAGCCCAAGGTGATGCAGGTCTTAGACGTTTACAACTTTCGCGAAACCCACGAAGACAACACCAGATTCGAAACCAAGTCAAAGGATTCGGGCAAAACTGTACGTAGCGACTGGGCCGCCCTTACCACCCTTTACCATGACATATATGGTGTTATTACCATAGATACCGCCTCCGTGGTCCAGTGGTAGAGCGTCCACCCGGAGAGCGGAAGGTCCGGGGTTCGATCCCCGGCCGCGTCATACCAAAAGACGTTAAAAGATTATACTTGTTATCCTGATTGGCGCTCGGCATCGAGGGGGCATTATGTTAAACTGCGGCATGGTATCTCAGTCCGGACTAGTACTAGCAGCCGCACACCCACGTGCATGCACGTCGCTATATAAGCGCAATGACCTTGAACGCGACGTTAAACCCTATCGAAACTCACCTATCGCCATGGTTTAAGACCTGGTGTACTGGTGGCAACAACCAAGGACACATGGTACCATGTTTTCATAAACTATATCAACGTGGTGGCCTACAGCGATAGGAATGAAAGCTAAACAATATCTCACAGATGGGACATTTTAGCATAACAGACCCTGTTCCAAGACTAAGGAATTCGTTCGGAATAATATGTTCAAAACATATCCTGCTTCAAATTATTATTCTATTTGTGCCATGCAAACAACGTTGATGAGATGCGATGCCATTTCCAGATTGTAACTCTGAATGGAAGTATCTTTGTTTACTGTTTACATGCAACAACAATATATTGACAAGCATCGTTCCCGGATCCTGGCGTCATTGTCCTTGTAAATTAATATGCTTGATCCTTGCCAATTATGTAAATCGTATTGCTATTTGCTGTTTGATAAAATCAGCCACTTCCGTTCGCAATGCATGGTGGGTGGAGCTTGTACACATGGAGCTAATACATCTTACAGCTGACGGACGTACCACACATAAAGCTTTGAAAGGAATCGCTAGTTTCTTGTGTAAACGTGCAATATACGGGGTAAGTGAAGAACGGTGTCCAAACACAACAAAACACAAGCAGCCTCAGAAATTAGTTTTTTAGACTAGTTCAGATGACTAGTGGAAACGGAATTTACTAGTCCTCAGAGGTTGCAGCTAGTTCTGTTTGAACAAGACAAAATGTTTGCTGTTCAGATGTTTTGTCGGGTTGATTCAGTTCCAATTTGTAGCAAAAATTGAAGCTTTGGGAACGGGTTCATAATTATATTCCTCAAATGCTCCCAGTCAATGGGGACTACCATCATTGGATTTATACTTGTCTCAACACAATTTAGTAGTCTCGGGCTAGCAGACTAGTGAGAATTTCGAAAGTTGACCATAGCAGAGACCATATAATAGATATCTCTGGCCATAGTGTATGGCTGGAACAGAAACGTGAAACAGAAGATCAGAGACCATTGTCAACCTCCGTTAAAGGGGGACCAGACTCAGGGTTCCTGGCAGTCCCAGCACGTCCTTTCAAAACCCACTTTGTTTATCTGTTCATTACAGTGTCTCAGTGTTACACATAGCACTAACAATAACGACTTGAGCTGAAGTGAGTATAGTTTTCGCCGCTTCAGCATTATTCCAGCAATAACACGGGGGACACCCATATGGGCTTTACACACTAGGGAATCAAACCAGAACTTCGGCGCGACGAGCGAACACTTAACCACTAGGCTACCCACAACCCTTATCCAACTGGAAATTGACAACGGGTTGTTAAGCACAGTCCTCCTTTAACTCAGTATCGTTATCTCGCTACATGCAGATCTGGAAGTTAACGTGTGTCGCCATTGCACCTGATTACTGCAATGCTCTGCAGCGCACACATCGTTGTTGAACTACTGTATATATATCACAGACTCAAACTGCATTAACCCTTTGGTCAAGTTTCGCATCAACATCCTGTCAGAGGAAGTGAAACGTCCCCGTATGCACATCTAACATGTGGTACGCTTTAAATGTTTGTTTGTGTGAGATGAAAGCTATAGCATCGCCAAGTAGGGGCATGGATAAATATCATAAAATCCAACCTGGGTTAAGTTCGTTTTAATTTCTGAGACTTCAGAACATTTTCATCATCGACTGCCCGTCCATCGGGCCGGGTGACTTGCATCTCACGTTATATTGGTAACGTAACCTTGGGATTTATTATTTCAATCCTTCAAGGCCGCGGTTGATATAGTCACGTCCAAAAGTGTTTTAATTCTCGTATTTATACCACAGTAACTGATTTATTGAGTGAGTATGTTTTACGCTGCTGTTAGCAATATCATGGGGGTACCAGTTGTACCCATGAGGGGATTCGAACTCAGGCCTTCGACGTAACGAGGAAACGCTATATCACCGCCTTACAATATCAAAGAGAACAGACAGAATGAACACCACTAGGATTTATCATCAATTTCAACATACGATGGCAACAGGTATTCGCAATACAGTTGGGAATCAATCCCTACCAATAGGTTCGTAATGCGTGAAGGCACTCTTTGACGTTGTTGATAACAGTATTCATTAACTATTCAAGTTTGTCCAGAATCAAGAACCTAGGTGTATCCCCTAATCTTCACAAGTTTCAAACAATTAAAAACATGTCAATGCAATGACAGAAATAATTTCCTTATTTTGAATGAGATCAGGCGTTGTATTCTTCATTCAACAAAAGCTAAACGGAAATGGTATTCTTTTAAAAATATGAATGACGAATAACCATAAACAATTAACAAATTCTTAACCGAATTTGCAAGCGTAAACAATATTTTTAGGCCACCTTCAGAGCAAAACAAAATTGTCACGTGAAAACTATAATGCCACTAATTCAAATATTCCTAAAATGTTTACCAGCTGGGCCTGGGGAACCCTGTAATGATTTGGTAAAACGTGAGGGTCTGTACCGCTAAGTTGCGTCTGTTCTACAGCGTTCTGGGGGCACGGGTTGCCCAGTCGTCTAAGGCGCCGCGATTCGCTGTGCAGAGTTGCGTCCCTTGGGCACGCCAGAAACCTATGATTGTGGGTTCGAAACCCGGTTCGCCCCGATTATGTTTCTAGGTTTGTCAGCACCATACCCGTGCTCGTGGGTTTCACCGAAGTGGTAAACGTCTGAGACATGCATCACTTCGGGCTTTCCTCCCTCATTAAGCTGACACGCCGTGATATAACTGAAATACTGTTAAAAGCGGCGTTAAACCAAACTCGCTCACTCACTCGCTCACTCACTGTAACTTCATCATAAAAGCAGATAACACAAATGCAAGTTATGTGATGTTATCCCACATGTTATTGTTTAAATGAATGCCTTATGTATGCATACACAGCTTGGTATGCAAATGTCTCCTCGTGCGAGGCAGAACTTTACCTTTATCTTGCTTTTTCGACCCTCCATACGAAATCAAATATCGTATTGGTTAAACGAGATCTGATAACAACATGAAACAATATACCCAAAGAAGATCAATGATACACGCTTGCAATGAAACCGTATCGTTAAAATGGTGACGAACCTTCACGCCATACACTGAAAATTGAACCAATGCAAAGGCCCCCCGTATTGGCCCTCAATAAGAGCCCCTGTGGTAAGCCCCTGCAAACAACACAGATCGAACGCAAGCCTCTAGGTCACGTGACAGCCCAAATATGTTGTAGTGTCTGTTTTCTTTCGTCCCACTTACTTGTTTACTTGTCAAGAAAGGCATTCTGTTTGTGTCCTACATTTAAAGATACAGTACCAACGCTTCCGTATTTACGGTTGACAATGGTGTCTGACCAAATCTAGATAGTTCATTAAATATAATTAAATGGCAGGTTTACGATATGGTATAGTTCATTATAAACATAGTTGTGTCGAGAACAGCTGGCTATAGTCAATAATATTATTGTTATTGTCATTAGCATTATCATTAACATCATCACCATCATCATCATGATGAGTGAGTGAGTTTGGTTTTACGCCGCTTTTAGCAATATTCCAGCAATATCACGGCGGGGGACACCAGAAATGGGCTTCACACATTGTACCCATGTCGGGAATCGAACCCGGGTCTTCGGCGCATGATGATGATGATTCCAGCAATATCACGTCAGGTGGGCTGTTTGTGTGGCTGTTGCTGTTGCTGACATGGATCCTTTCAGCAATGCAGCCCCAAATAGTTCCCCGTACAACGTAATTATGTTTCTCAAGATCGAAACGCTTTCTTTCATTCGGTAGTCACGACTTTGTTAGACTAGAATACATGTAAATACTGCCTTTATTCCATTGGCCGTCAAAGTCACGTGCATTTGTCTTTTTTATTGTGGCAACTGAAGGTTTTATTGAGCATTAGCTTTACATCCATGTCTTTTGTAGAGATTAATGACCGGTTTAAACAAACAGGAATAATGATCCCTCCCTGCCCTCAGAGAACTTCCTGTGAGCACGCGCCGCCATGTTTATTTTATACTTAACTCTCGTGGCACGCGCAAACAGTCCAACTTCCCAAGGTCATGTGATTATTCAATTAACCCATTCTTCCCCCCAAAACTAGCCCCATGCAAACAGATCAACATTCCAACAAAGAGCAACGTGACAATTTCTAAATTTACACCAATGTTATTTCAAATAATAAACACCCATTCAATAGCGGAAACGTTCAGATCACGAAATAGCTGGGCAAAGTCACTTGAGACGCAAAACATATGAAAGTTCATGTTATTAATTGATATTTACAGAAGAAAAAAAATACAATTTTACATTGTCAAAGTCTCAATGGCAAATATCCCTCGTTACTCAAGTTACCTTAGAAATATGCTTGCAATGTGGCAAGTTCTCTTTCCGTTGCACAATAGGCGACTGTTGTACAGACGTTGTACAACACATTGCCGTGCAGGTGTCAATATCTTCAGCAGCTTCTCAAAGCCTCTAGATACCCAGTAGGGCGCATAGGCTATTTGAAACGAGAGCCTTGATAGCATGACATACACCGATACCCTCGTGCATTGGTTTGTTACAATGCGTACCCACGGATGCTCCGTTTATCAGATTTATTTCATCGCCCGTCACTGAACGTACCTTGAACAGTTGCCTTCTGACATCCATGACATTAACTGAATCTAAATTATCTGTAACCCAAGGTTCTTTGTATGTATTTTTCTGAATCATATCAATTTAAAGAGATCGTTACCGTGAATGATCGCCATTGAACTTTCATCGTAATTAACAGATAAAGTGGATCTGTCGAAAACTTCTCCAACCCAGCACGAACGTGATGCAAATCTTAGACGTTTAATACTTAGGTGAAACCCACAAGGACGGGTATGGTGCCGACAACGAAAGGATCTCAATCAAAGCGAATCTGTGATTTGAACCCACGATCAGTAGATCCGGGCACGACAAAGGGACGCAACTCAGGAGAGCGAATTGCGGCGCCCTACACGACTGAACCACTCAATAACAGAAACTCGTCAGAACTCTTGATATATACAAGACATACACTTGTGCATCTGTCTCGAAAGATGTCCAGTCAAACACAGCTAAGGGATGACAGCATAGAGAGGCGTCATTCTGTCATGTTCGCGTAGACACCAGGTCTTTGTCAGTGACACCACATGTTTTTTTTATCATATTACACATTTGGCGACAGGTTGCGTAAACAGACAATCTACTTACTTCATATCAATCGACATATTTTAAAAGAGGTCTGACGCGACTTTAAAATAGTTCAGTGTTGATTTACATATATACACAGTGTGCGTGACGTCACAATGGCGCCTGAAGTCCGTGTGTGTTCACACCAACCACCGCGCTCTAATGAGTACACGGCAAGTATAAATATATACACCGAGTCTGATATTCTTTGTCTGGCCCAACAGTCCGACCTTGGCCACGTATTCATTTATCCTAGATATTGACAGTTTTCTTAAATCTTTCGTTTAAAAACTGACTAAAACATGTAAAACAAATTCCCCTGTATGTTACCTGGTGCAAGAGTCCACAGAATATGTTTGTGGTGGGTGTCCGCGGGGAGTTATGGCCCCAGAGTGAGTGAGTGAGTTGGGATTAATGATTAATATTTTAGTTATATCATGCGTGATCCTGATGTGAAGTCTGTCCAAGTGACGCAGGTTGTTTCCTACTTTGGTGAAACCAACGGCATTATGCTGACCAGCGGATTCTGGCAAGGTCAAGGGAGGCAACTGTGCAAAGCGAATCCCGGCACCTTGGGCTATTGTGTCGCCCGTGGACAATAGACACTGATTAGGTTGCCAACACTCAGAACAAATTTCTTGTGACTTCCATCCGAGAGGGTAGGTTGGATAGCCTAGTGGTTAAAGCGTGCGTTCGTCACGCCTAAGGCCCCAACTTACTTCTACGCCCATATCTGGCGCAGTGGTTATGCTGGAATTTTGCTACTAGCGACGCAACGCCTTCCTCACTCACACCCCCGGGGTATCACATCCCGAGTGGCCCAGGCGTCGTTCGAATCCCGGTTCGCCCCAATTGTGTTTCTAGGTTTGTCAGCACCATACGTGTAGTCGTGGGTTTCACCGAAGTGGTAAACGTCTGAGACCCGCATCACTTCGGGTTTTCCTCCCACATTAAGCTGACACGCCGTGATATAACTGAAATACTGTTAAAAGCGGCGTTTAACCCGACTCACTCACTCACTGTATAATTTCGTCTCATTCTATGTTTTTACATCTTTCACGAACACCTGGTGTCATCACTGATTTTCAGTGATCCATTCATATATTTATCACCGCTATTTTCCTTGCACTCCAATGGAAACTGTTTCGGCGGATAATCGAGACTGGTCATTCCCTGGCGTTGACGTTTTATATTCACATGCATTAGAAATACTAATCAATGATATCTACGAACCATCATATACGTAGAGAGTTTTTTGCATCACCTGTCTGCTCCATAATATTCAAACCATACAATGTTCCCTAGAGAATGTTGACTTATCAAGTCCCGATGTATAACGTACAAACCTAAGACTCTCCCCTCCAAGCAGATGAATACAACAGTATGATTTACCCTACTTCAGGAACCGCCCGGTCTCTATATAAATATTCATGGGATAAATAGCACATTCAACAGGTCCTACTATTTATATCCAGTGAAAGCATCAAGTCTTTAATCTCTAGCTGATTCAGAAGGGAACACCTGGATTAATTACACCTGTCCGCCCCCGCCACACACGTAATGTCCCAGATGCCCAATACCAGGATCATATGGTGAACGCGCTGGAGATAATCCTTGCCACTCTGTGGTCTTTAGTCGTGCACAAGCTTCAAAGAAAATGTTATCCTTGTGACTAGTGTCAGTTTGAATGATGACTAGTTGCTAGGTCAGCTCATTGTGCTGGCTATGCTTTAAAAAATACTTTCTTTGCCTATCGCCGTCATTGAGATTCGAACCTACTACAATGTCATTGTACAAAGTTACAGCCTCTGGGCGATGATGTAGATCTAGTGTTACGCAGTAGCTAGATCGGTGCTTCTAAACGTAATACTGAACATATCAACTTAAAGGTTTGGTCTACACTCTTAAGGAGTAAGAATACTATTAAATTAAAAGTCTGTAAATATAAACATCAGATTAAAAAACAGCACTGAATAATTTTTAGATACATACAAACAGGAATAACTTTTTCTGATTGGAATCGGATTAATTTAACCAAACACGAGAAAAAAATTAAGTGTTGCATAGTATATTTCATTTTGAGAAGAACAGAAAGCTGTCAAATTAATTACCACAATCTCAAGAGGCTTCGTGATGACATCATCCGATATATGTATTTTATTTTTACGTCACGCTTACATTATAATGCACGCATAACACTGACAGGCACCCCCACAACCCCACGTTACTGTCACACTTATCAATCAACAAAAATATTTAATTTTTTCACTCCATTGTGGACGATCACTGGCGCTGTTAAGACATGCATTTCCACATCATACACCTATCTGTGGAAGCTAAAATATATTTATTAACTCTATAACTCTATTACCCATAATGCATGCTAAAAATAAACCTATTGAGAAAATCGTTTTTTAAGTCAGTATTAGGATGCGTAATTGTCTTGAATATGAAGGTCAAAATCTGTCATCATTGGTAAAACAATTAATAGTTCAATAAAGTAATATGGAAATCAATAAAACACTTACCTTAAGAACGACAACTGTGAACACAAGCAAAGAAAGAATCATTTTGACTCAGTGTAAGTCCACACAGGGCACACAACGTCCGACAAGTCCAGTGTTTTAAAACCAGGAGTTTGCTTCTTCTTCACGCAAGCACGTATCTCTGATAATCCTGAGAAAACTGCCTGTTTTATACTCTTTTACCACACGCCAATCCGTAAACTAGACTTAACCAGTGGGCGAGCGTTACCTCATTTTACTCAACACCGGTGAAATGTTAGCCAATCACATGACTTGTTGTTGGGTCAGAGTTGAAGGGTCAGTTATCTGACCTCGCTATACAGCATGGACGCATAGCATGTCATCTACCAACACGTGGGCAGGCCAAACACCCCCTGTCCAGCACACGGTTCTAGTATAGTCAAACTTTACCTTCTAGGTATTAAACACATCGTTTCCATTCTTCTTCTCCATAGTGGATGAACTTGTTCTCTATGGAGTGTAGAATCACTGTGAGAATATATTCAGAAAATGTTCATGTCAGTTTGGACAAGCAGTTATTATGTAAAAACTTTGCATGTTGTTGCAAGTTGGGGAAGTTAGCCGAGTTGAGCTGTTTGTGGGACTGCACAGCAACCGCTTTACAAATATTGACTTTGTGTTAATGCACACTTGGGTTTCAGTCAAACATTACGATTCCATTCTTTACTCTTTCCCAGAAGAATATATACACAAGTTTATTTAAGAGCCTTTTGAAATTTAACATTAAGAATGAAGTAAACTTACAAAACACAAATACATGCGCTGCATAAAAAAGCTTATATCAATTTCGCCATGCTAGATAGAGCTTTAAGACGAATTCCTACGTCTGTTTTCATTGTTCGGTGTGAAAGGGGAAAATGCTTCAAGGGTTTCTTTGTGCATTGTACTTACGTCCACACAAAACAAACTCATGCTTTTGATCAGATAGGGTTATCTAAAACACATGTGAATGAAGGTTTGTGGTACGTGTATAAATGATAATCTGATAACCATGTTACAATGTATCCGCTTCCATGAAATTACTTTTCAGACCAAAGATTATTTTGGTAACAAAGTGATGCAAGTCGCTGACAAACCAATAATATGGGATTCGAACTCGCAATCATAGGGACACACAGGGATACAGCACTGTATTGGGAATGGCTCACCTGAAACCCCCTTAGGAGATGTGAATATGGAACTAACTGATTGTAGTGAATACTTCTACGTTCCTGTTCACACTGTTCACAGTGACATGAGCGATGACATCAAATTCATGCTTTCAGTACAAGAATGGCGAAAAGGGGGATCCTTTATGATTATGATAGTTGCCCATAGTACAACATATTTCTAAATAATGCATCGAAGTTTAACGATGATGAACGACGGTTTGTTTCTTTGTTGTTTTTTGTTTAACGCCACACTCCAGCTATACGACTCCAGTAATATTCGAGCTACATGACGGCGGTCTTCAAGTCTGGACCAGACATTCCAGTGATTGACATCATGAGCATCGATCCACGCATGGGATACGATGACATGCATCAACCAAGTCAGCGCGCCTGACCACCCGATCCCGTTAGTCGCTTCTTACGACAAGTATAGTCGCCTTTAACGGCAAACATGGGTTGCTGAAGACCTGTTCTAACCCAGATCTTCACGGGTGTTGATAAACGACGGTAGTTTAACGTGGTACCAAACGTGGTCTTCATGGACGACCAACATAGCTCAACGTGATACAACCGGTAATGTGTATGTACGACCATCGTAGTGCAACGTGGTACAAAACGCAGTCTTCGTATTACGATTATCACAGTTCAACGTAGTATAAAACGCAGTCCTTATGATCATGTATGACCAACGAAGTCCACCGTTGTCCAAGACGTAATCTTCATGTTACGATTATCGTAGTTTATCGTTGTCCAAGACGTAATCTTCATTTTACGATTATCGTAGTTTAACGCTGTCCAAGGCGTAATTTTCATGTTACGATTATCGTAGTTTAACGTTATCCAAAGACGTAATCTTCATGTTACGATTATCGTAGTTTATCGTTGTCCAAGGCGTAATCTTCATGTTACGATTATCGTAGTTTATCGTTGTCCAAGGCGTAATCTTCACGTTACGATTATCGTAGTTTATCGTTGTCCAAGACGTAATCTTCATGTTACGATTATCGTAGTTTAACGTTGTCCAAGGCGTAATTTTCATGTTACGATTATCGTAGTTCAACGTTATCCAAAGACGTAATCTTCATGTTACGATTATCGTAGTTTATCGTTGTCCAAGGCGTAATCTTCATGTTACGATTTTCGTAGTTCAACGTTGTCCAAGACATGATCTTCATGTTCCGATTATCGTAGTTTAACGTTGTCCAAGACGTAATCTTCATGTTACGATTTTCGTAGTTCAACGTCTTCCACCAAGTAAGTTTCATGTTACGATTATCGTAGTTCAAAGTTATCCAAAGACGTAATCTTCATGTTACGAGTATCATAGTTTAACGTTGTCCAAGACGTAATCTTCATGTTACAATTTTCGTAGTTCAACGTATTCCACGAAGTTATTTTCATGTTACGATTATCGTAGTTCAACGTTATCCAAAGACGTAATCTTCATGTTACGAGTATTGTAGTTCAACGTTATCCAAAGACGTTATCTTCATGTCACGATTATCGTAGTTTACTGTTGTCCAAGACGTAATCTTCATGTTACGACTTTCGCAGTTGACTATGTTTTCGCTTATTTATTCATGGGCAAAGATAATTATTCAAATAACGGCGTCCTTTTTTAATATTTTTATATACACACGCACGCACACGCACATGCACGCACATGTACGCACACACATGCATGCGCGTTGCTATGTAAGTGCAATAATCGTTAACGCGACGTTAAACCCCATATCACCTCACCTCACTTCACCTGTTTACAACCGTTACCAGGACTCCCATACCTCCGACATATTACGCAACTCTCACAGGTATCGCAGAAGAGAGATGTTTACATTGGACTTACATTAAGTTTACACACTTACAAGCCTTCGTATATGGCAGGCCATTGGGGACACATTTCCTGGATGCTCGAGACGACGCAGTATGATTAAGATCGGTCAGTGTTGATAACGGTTGTCTGTGTTTTTGTGCAACTCAACGGATGGGTGGAAGCGGGATAGGTCGAAGAAGAATGCCGTATTATTACAGTACACTGAAAGGAAGTATGAGGAATATTCGCAGAGTTCATTCATCTGAGGGGATGCTGTTGATTAAATGTCAAGGACCAGGACTACAACATTCGTAGCATACTAGCCATTGGCTTGCATACGTAATATTCTTTCAAACACATTTTCTCGTTCCGGTATGAAGATGAGAAAATATTCCTCAACAAGGACAACTACATAAAAAATATGTCCGATTTGGACATGTTAAATCGTTTTACTTAAAAAGCATTGTCGTATTTACGTTTACTTATGATTGACGGACTCCGTGGTCTAGTGGTTAGAGCGTTTTCCCGGAGGGCTGACGTTCGGTGGTTCGATGCCCGGCAGCGTGACACAAAACGTGGTATTTGTTGTTGCCTGACGCTCGGCATTAAGTGGATACAAGAAGGACTACAAGAAATCACGGGAACATATGCTACATGCCTATATAGGGAACACCATTTTTGTCCTCCACATGTCTACCATAAAACTTTTTGAAAGGTTTACTTAAACCTTTTGAAAGTTTTTCTTAGGCCTTGAATGTTGTTGATCAAACTTTGATAAAAAAAAACTTCTCCGCAAGAGTCTTATGACGCTCTTTGAAATCTTGGTAGAAAGACCGTGCTCGACTGTACCTCAAGAGTTGTGAAATGTAGACACCAAAGCTGGAGCTGCTGGAATATTGCTCGACATGAAGGGAAAGCTGACTATTGGAAAGTTGAAGTCACCCCTCTTGTCATACAGTCTTGTAGGGAGTGTTTTGTCACTCTGAGTGAGTGAGTGAGTGAGTGGGTGAGTGAATATAGTTTTACGCCGCTTTTAGCAATATTCCAGCAATATCACGGCGGGAGACACCAGGAATGGGCTTCTTTGTCACTCTGAATATTTATGCATAGATCTAAAAACAAAACAGACGAGGTGGTCTCACTGGTCCAGCTCAGGTGGGTAAAGGGAATTGGCTGTTTGATGGTTATTGAACGATATCAGATAATCGATATACCTGAAGCTTATTATAAGTTAAACATTTTGGCCAAATTACCTTGTTTTGACTTTGCCAATCTGAGCAATTCATTTGCATAAAGAAACAGATCAGCCAGAAGGGAAGTCTTTCCCCAATATTTTACATAGATGTTATTAATGAGGAAGTCCAGCATTTCACATATTGAGGAAAATTATTTAAACCAGAAGCTGTCACTGGACAGGTGAGGTATGTGGCTGCTTGTACTAGTCCGGACTAATGCCGTCTTATAGTGCTAGCCCACTGAGATACCATGTCGCAGTTTAACATGGATACCCCACACAAAAAAAACAGTATACTGACTCCGAGCCGACCTGTCCTTGTTTTATCCCCTTAAGGCCGAACGCCTGAGAGGTTAACGACAAATACGATATTTTAACGTCTTTGTAACAGTTTGGTATGACGCGGCCAGGGATCGAAACCCCGAACTTCTGCTATCCTGCCAGACGCTATATCATCTATCGGCCTACCTGTGAACAGAATAAAGATCCACAGGTAAATTACTCTTTCGGGGATCCAAGCATCTAATTTGATCACTATTTTGCGTTTTACGCGCAATTGAATCTTTTCGGAGTTTACATTATGGATTTAGACAGATTGATATATATTTAAGAACAGGCAGGCATGTAACAAAATCCCAAATATTTCGAAAATCATGTTTCAGATTCAGCTCATAACGATATGCTATTGACTGAATTCTTCAACAGCTGCCATGGGACTTAAAAGGAAACTAAAGTATGTCATTGTTTTAAAGAATTTCAAATGGTGTTTCCAATAAAGGCGATAAAAAACCTTGACAATAGTGTTTTCCTCGTAGCGTTAGGCGTATAGAGACACAGCAAACGCCTTCGCCAGCAAGGTGGCGCCGTGAAAATCCCACAACACCCTGACATTTGGGTGATATTATGTTTCATAACGGTCAGTAGCTGGGTTGTAAACAAGGTAAACAACTTTCTTAAGGGTAAAGAGACTAATTTGGATCATGTTCTTGAAGACACGTGCATTTTGCATTATAATTACACATTGTATGTTTACAATATGGCGCAAAAATGAAACCTCTCGAAATGTCAACTTTTGCATTAAAGGGTATATTAATAATTCATTTTTTTAAATGGATTATTTTGGTCATTGAAATTTCCTGTGAATATGTTTTTTGGCATTATGTTTCTATGGCCAAAATATAAGGTCAAGGATACGAGTGGCATCTGCTGTAGTTCCGAGGTCTGAAATATGGAACTGTCAAAGATGCTGACGTCACCAGCTTCTCTCCAGAAGGAGTCTTGTTTACGGCACCACAGCTGCGTTCATGGTCACGACATCGTTCACAGGTGTTTAACCAAAACGTTGTACTTCAAAGATTTGCAAAACAACACATATTTTTCACTACCTTGCATTCACGCGTGTTCACTTAACAAAGTCTTACGACTTGTTTATGCCAGTTACCCTTAAACCCACGCACTGAGGAACCACATGTTTTCTATCACAGGTATTTTTTTATGTTTTGCTCAAACAAGTAATGACATTGACATTGACAACTTCTTTGATTGCTGTAAGTAAAAATACACCTACGCGTGGGACAAGAGGGCTGTGACATGCATTGTCTTCTGGTATGCCAAGCGTTTGGGGAAAAGGTTGCTCAATGTTTTTCAAAGCAAATAATCGTGCCGTTCACGTTGGCTGAAATGGATTCCATTATTTTAAAACTAAACAGTCTTACATGCGTTTGAGAAGGCATTACGACCCGTATCGTCCATCCGCAAACGAGGTATGGACTGCAGGTGTCGGGGTGCTACACTTCTGTTCACCATGTGAAACAGGTTACCAATGGGTTTGCATCCTTGTAGGTTCTAGCTCTGCTGAAAGACAAACTCAGTAATGTAACGTTCATTGAAATACCTTTTACCTTTGACGTGAATTAATCATAATATTAAATTTGGTTGTAAATGTTGCCTTTTGATGACAAAGCAATTTTGAATATGCAGGTGCAGTGAATACCCAAAGTGTGTTTTGTCCGGCCGGATACTTTGTCATGGGGAACTATTTTCTCTATTCACAACGCACCTGCGTATATTGTTCTGCGACTGAATACGACGATCTTCACCCTGCATAACATGTGCCGAGAGAACCGCTAAAATATAATTGGTCAACGGTAAATATTTATCCTCGCAGCTGTTTCCTCTGTCGCGATTTACGCCGTATCAAAGACAACTCGTACTTACGCAGCCACGCCTCAAGAAGAACTATTGATAATCTTTGTTGTGTTGGATGTCTGACATTGCGCAGATTGGCGAATATCTGTGACCTTTAAAGAGGGTTACGCAAAACTACACTCTCCTACCTGCGACGTGCCGTACATGTGCGCAACATACGTGTTTGCAGAGAACAATCCGGAATCGGATCTTTCAAACCGGTTCGTGTTGCAGTGGCAATAGAATACAAGACAGTTCTCATACTTCATCCAGTTCTACTCAACCCGTTTAACGAGAACTGAATTAAGGGCCAACCTGTCGTTTCCTTACATTCTGGAGCTGGTTTGCATTCAATTGAACTATTTACACTGTCCTAAATTTTGAGCGTTTGATTGTTTACGCGGAAGTGAGGATATACGTTTCTCAAATCTGATCACAATGCTGCCTTAGAACTGGGCGTAGGAGCATGCATTAGAAATAAACTGTCGAAGTGGGGGAAAAAACGTTTCCTGTGAATATCATGTGCAGTACATGCTCAATGAATGATGAATGAAACGCAAGTTGCATGAACTACCAATGTTCACACATTTCAAAATAGCTGCTAGCCGTTTTACAAGCATTCAGTGAACTTAAGAACGATTTAGCCCGAAGACACAGCAGCCCAGCTTAATATTTAAAACATTATGAAATTCAATCTTTCTTAAATGTGTGGAATTATACGCTAGGCATAAGAAGTCATGTCACTAAATGTTTAAATTTGTTGAAGAATGAATTGTTAAAACCACACATTCTTTAACACTTCTCGTGGTTGACCAATTGTGGAATGATTAAATTCATGGATTTCATACCCTATATATGCTATCCTTGTAAATGATTCCATTATTAAGACCGCCTCCGTGGTCTAGTGGTAGAGCGTCCGCCCGGAGAGCGGAAGGTCCGGGGTTGGATCTCCGGCCGCGTCATACCAAAAGACGTTAAAAGATGGTTCTTGTTGTTACTATGTCTAGCGCTCGGCATTTATGGGCTAAAACAAGGACTGGTCGGCTCGGCGTCAGTATACTGTGTCTGAGTGGGGTATTCATGTTAAACTGCGGCATCGTATCTCAGTGGGCTAGCACTTTAAATCGGCATCAGTCCGGACTAGTACAAGAAGCCACACACACACACACACACACACACACACACACACACACACACGTGCATGCACATCGCTATATAAGTGCAATAATCACCTCACCTCACCAACATTATTATTAATATATATTTTACCTACAGCGTCTTTCGTCTGTTTAACTGTCACTTGGTGTTTGATTAACTGTAGTTTACACAAATGAAAATTTGCCAAAAGTGTTTTAAACAGTACAAATGTATTAATAAGTAGATAGTCTATTCCTGGCATGCCTAGTGCAGATGCAATACAAGATGTTAAAAAACATCCATGGACACAGAAAAATCGTAAACAAAGCACACAACTAATAAACAATGGAAAAAGTGTTCAGCTGACGTCGTAAACTCACGCCCGTATATGTCTTTAAAAACTCACTTCCTGAACAAATGTTTTGCTCTTGCTGTAGTTATCATTTTAGAATGATGCACATTTTAAGATTTTAAGTTTTTAACAGACAATTTAAACTTTAAATAGTATAAATATGTGGACAGGTTCATTGCCACATCGTGCCCACGACTGGTAAGCCTTTTGACAATCGATGCAACAGTATTTTTTCTGATATTAGCAGCCCGTCCCTGGAAATTCACGTGTTTATTTATAACTTTATTATGCAGGTGCGAGAATTGTCAACCTGTGGCGAATACACACGGCCCCTTGACGTGATGTTCACATGTACAATTTGAGGGGATCTCTTGCAACGAAGGTCAACACTCCGGTCAGTGTTTCTGTGCTGAAAAGATAAATACTGTTTAACAATAGGAGAGAAAAGATTACCCTGTAGAACCCCACATTTCGTTAATATCCCTTTACTGTTCATTTGCGGTTCTAGACAGGCTTAATGACTTTATACTTCGCCGCCATATCCTAATTATACACATTTTCTTCATGAATGCAGTATTGCTTCCTACACACCACAGGAATTGTATGGGTTTTCCGTTTTTATTTAAATGTGATGTTTAATGCAAGTGAGTGGGTGAGTATTGTTTTACGCCGTTTTAGCAATATTCCAGCAATACCATAGCGGGAGACACCAGAAATGGCCTTCACACATTGTACCCAAGTGGGGAACCGAACCCGGGTCTTCAGGGTGACGAGAGAACGCTTTAACCACTAGGCTACCACAACGTTCCTTTTTGTAAGTAGCATACATTTACATAAATAGCAACTAAACGATAAATGGAAGCTTTCATAAACAATTACAGAATTCTTTTTCTTTCTTATCCAACATATGACTCTTCTAAAGTTTATTGTTCAAGCTCCCTTACCTAATGACGTTTTATTTAGTACATATTACCGATGATTTTGTTTGTTTGTTGTTTAACTCGCACTCAGCAATCTAATCTTCCAGCTAGATGACGGCGGTCTGTAAATAATCGAGTCTGGACCAGACAATCCACTGATTGATATCATGAGCATCGACCCACGCAATTGGAGTCGATGACATGCATCAACCAAGTCAGCGAGCCTGACCACCCGATCCCGTTAGTCTCCTCTTCCAACAAGCATATGGTACCGATGAATAAGATAAGGGTGAATATAACCAACGCGGACCTTTTGATTCACGTCCTTAAATTCGACGTTTCTGTCGACAGTGACCACTGGTGTTCATTTTCACTGTTTTAGGAAATGATTTTTTTTCTCATTTTACGATTGTGTTATATACTTATGGAGGAAACGCTGCAGCGATATGTAGACAGCCTGATATTAAGATATTAAAGTGACATATCAGCATGAGTGTCCTTATTATGTGGTCATAGTGTTTTGGACAATATTAAATATGCTTCACAATGATCCTTCTGACAATAAACAAGCGAAGACACAAGAGTACAAGTGCTCAGTTAGAGTGACCTAGTTCCGACAAGGTCAAACTGTGACCTACTTTTCCGACAACGCGCATCCAGCTATGAACGCATGGCTTCTGTAAACATATAAATCTCTTTTGATTCTTTCAAATTCTCTCGCTAGTTTCTGTATTTGTTCTTAAAACGGACGCTTCTCAAAAGCTGCTACACTGCTCTGAAACTGCCACATTTACTCCTTGCTCCGTAAGACTCGATCGTGGGACTGTAGTTCCCGTGCGCACGTGATAACACGTCATCTGATGACGTATGTCAACAACTCAGGGTGTTGCCGTACCGCGGTCTGACCTCTGGCAATGTCGTACCTGACCTTTATCGATGTCGTACACGACGTCAGCCTCGCTTTCAAATGACTGCGAGCTCGAGAGTTCAGGTGAAAGGTCATGAACGTTTCAGGTAACTATTTCGAGTAGAAAACGTAGTAAATGTGTGGATGGAAATGGTGTCGTGAATTATTTATGGCTGAATGCAACGTCATCATCCCAGGATGGGCTCTGGTCACACTGTTTGTACAACTATGACTTTTAAAAGCGAGAAACACACCAACTAACGTCTTAGTGAAACGATAATTTTTAATTGAAATTTTGAAGTGTACAACTTCTTAAAAACGTATTCTGCGGTCCGGGTATCTGGAAGCTTGAGAAGGGGACATGTTTTATTCTTTCTTTTTGGGACTGTGGATAATGTAAAAATATGCAGAGAATCTCACCCGAATGTCTTTTGATGTTAAGCATATCAACACAAACCGATAAACGTTCAACGCGCAGGGGCTCACTGAAAAGGGGTTTAAACATTACCGACGCGTGTTGACAGATTTGATGTCAGAAGACACAAGGGATAGATTCAATTTATCATCCAAATGAATTCTTTTCACTTCACTTCTTCACTTGTTTAAAAACACTGATAAATAGTGTCTTTGGTCTAAACTACAGAGCGAACCAGCTTCAGTGGCAGAGAGATTAGTAAACTTTCTGATTCTTTGAGATTCTGACGTCAAGGTCACCGATGATATCACTATAATTTTTTTATCAAGATTACTTTATATTTACGTCCGTCTCGGACAGTGCACGATATTCTGTTTGTTGTATGAAGCCTTCCTGTACGTTATTATATTGAAATTGATCCCCAACAAGATGTGTTGTTCGTAAGAGGCGACGAAGTGGATCGGGTGGTCAAGGTGTCTCCGTACCCCGACGTGGATCGTTGCTTACAATATCAATCACTGGACTGTCTGGTCCAGACAATGTACAGACCGTCGACATATAGCAGGAATATTGCCGAATGCGGCGATAAACAACAAACAGTCGGGTAGCGTTGTGGGTAGCGTTGTGGTTAAAGTGTTCGCTCGTCACGCCGAAGACCCGGGTTCGATTCCCCATATGGGTAAGATGTGTGAAACCCATTGGTAGTGTCTCCCGACGTGATATTGCTGGAATATTGCTAAAAGCTCAAAAACGTATATGAAGGCATGAAGAGAGTTAGTAATACTAGTTTATATTAGACACAATGTTATGATCCCTATACCCTGAAATGTCTTCACACAATGTTTGATAAATGATACCGATAGTAACAAATGTCACACACATGCAGCTGACAACATTTGTATGTCATTTAAATGTGGGGCTATATCGCAACATATATCCGCTGACTCAGCACTCAGCAGAAATCCCCCCATGACTTGTTCGGGTCCGCTTTGCGTTGTTCCTACGTAATTACCACCTGGAAACATCAAAGGCACGTCACACCTTTGATACTCACCTTGACCTAGAAACTGTCTTTTCCGTGACTGTAGGAGTTCGTCAACACATATATCACAATTACAAACAATAGTAATACAAGATCAGTTAATATTATGACCATTCTGACTTCTAGCTGGAAAACACTTTTTTTATCTTACTTACTGGGGTAGCATTCATAAAAGGTGAACTTCGCTCATACCTGCTCTTGACATTCGACCATTAAAGATGCGTGATATTGTACGTATATTACAATGTACAACACATACACGGATGAGGGCGGGCACGCAAGAGCTTGTACCCCCACCCCACCACACACCACACACTCTTTTTCTTAAGCATACTAACTATGTCACATTATTGAACGTATATCTGAATCATTTGGTGACATGCTTTCAACGAAAATAATTATTTGACGACTGTTTGCCTCAAAAAAGAAAAATAATAGTTTCCAGCATATACACTGCCATGTAAAAGAAAGTACACACCCTTGTTTGTCTGATGGTGGCTACAAATGAAACAAGCACGGAATGGTCATTCGAGAGTGATGTATTTGATACAGGTGTCATAGGCAATATTGTATGCGCACATCAAAGATTTTTGTTTGTTTAACGCCGCACTCAGGAATATTCCAGCTATATGACGGCGGTCTGTAAATAATCGAGTCCGGACCAGACAATCCAGCGATTGACATCATGAACATCGACCCACGCAATTGTGATACTATGACATGTATCAACCAAGTCAGCGAGCCTGAGCTCCCGATCCCGTTAGTCGCCTATTACGACAAGCATAGTCCCCTTTTACGGCAAGCATGGGTTGCTGAAGACCTAGTCTACACCGGATCTTCACGGGTGACACATTAATGAGAATCACAACAGGCGACTGATTTCAGCCGTGTACAATCTGTAATGTTTTGGTTTAATTTAATTTTCAAGTGTTTACTTTCTTTTGTCCGGTAGTTTAGTATTTGTTTCCCCTTTATAGTGCACACCTCCTACCAATAAACCTGTACCGCGCGTGTAATACATACACATTTCCTACAAACACATTTGTTTAGATCTTTTAAATTGTAAGAGTAAGGCCGACACAAGCCGTCCCATGCATCTTCTGCACCACACCACCGATAGCCACGAGTTTTGGGGAAAGTATTGAGCGGCTAGATGCATATGATGTCTCTATATCTCACTACAATATGGCGAATGTGTCACGCGCAATCCTTTTCATATAGACTAGTTCCCTTCCCTCTGTGAGCTGATATATTTATATCTAGGCACCGATACTGATCTAACCCGATGAGTGAGTGAGTGAGTTTGATTTTACGCTGCTTTTAGCAATATTCCAGCAATATCACGGCGGGGGACACCAGAAATGGGCTTCACACATTGTACCCATGTCGGGAATCGAACCCGGGTCTTCGGCGTGACGAGCGAACGCTTTAACCACTAAGGCTACCCGACCGCCCTCTAACCCGATGAATCTATATTTGGCCGATACCTGTGTTTGGAATAACATATCATTGAAGATAAATACAATAGAGTAAGCCAGGAACTGCAAAATAAGAGAAGTGTAATCAATTGCAATCGGCTAATTTAGCTGTTTTTTCTTTTTAAATCAGTTCCAGAAACTAATAGGAAAATATATTTTTACCTGATATTTTACAGAAAAATAATACTTGATGTCCTGAAAAATTCTGTGGCCCCAAAAATATTGTTCGGCTTTTCCTTTAAAAGTAACTGTGAAAATAGTCTACAACAAAGTATACGAGCGGCATTCTGTTGAAGACCTGTAGTTTCTTTTCTTATTCTTTGATTGCCATCTTGACCTTTCCTGTTTCATGTTTGGGTAACAAGGGATTTCGTTTGACGACAGCCATGAGTAAGCACACTTGTTTTCAGTAAGACTAACATCAGTTTGGTTTTACACCGCTTTCGGCAATAATCAACCAAAAAACACGACGGAGGACACAGGAAATGGGATTCACACATTGTACCCATGTGGGGAATCGAACCCGGAAGCGTCGAGCGAACGCCTCAACCACAATGATACTCCACGACAACAAAAGAAAAGTCAATGTGTATTCAGTTCATAAAAAACTAGGTGAGTTTAAAGCAGTTATTATACCGTTATACCTGAGAGAGGGAGGACATGAGGGCGTTAGTGAGTAAGGTGAGTGAGTGAGTGAGTGAGCATGGTTTTACGCTACTTTTGGCAATGTACCAGCAATATCACGGCGGAGGACACAGGAAATGGGATTCACTCATTGTATCAATGTGAGGACTTCGGCGTGACGAGCGAGCGCTTTAACCACTAGGCTACCCCACTGTCACTAATAGGGGTTAAATCTGAAAGTATATAACACGGTGTGTCAAGCTAAAGCGGAAAAAAGTGTTGAAGGTTGTATGTATTTACCTCTTTGGTAAAACCCACTGGAACAGACATGAACCTGACAGA
Source organism: Haliotis rufescens (assembly GCF_023055435.1). Lineage (NCBI taxonomy): Eukaryota > Metazoa > Mollusca > Gastropoda > Lepetellida > Haliotidae > Haliotis > Haliotis rufescens. Next base: position 43,631,948 of record NW_025964112.1, read on the forward strand.
CCAAGAGATATTCCGAGAGCAAAACGTGGATTTGAAAATGCGAACAGCGGATCGTGGAACATCTAAGGGAAATAACTCCGCTCAGGATTAACGACACCTCAGCCCACTGTAACATCAAGAACCCTTAAATATTATAACCTTGAACATCAAAATGGCAATCTGACTGAGAAATAATGTAATGGTTATTAAGAGTGAGTAATCAATTTCCATGATTTATTTTATTTATCCTTATTATTCTCCACCCTTATGACTTAAACACCACTGAAACAGTACAAACGAATATAAACCATTCACTTGAAGTCCATCTATGCGGATTGATACAAAAACAGCCCCCGTGAGACGTGACATGCCGAACTACATTCCAGGAGGTCGTAAACACGTCGCTGTCACGGCCACAAAAGATGACTGATACCTTGTTTCTTGTAGGTGTTTCTCCTGGGTGGATGTTTGTGTACCAACTGTCTAATTGACGCACTTAGCCTGTCATACCCTGTACAGCGCTGTTATACCAACACACTGACAATTTAGTGGCGACTGTTGAAAAACAACGTTGTTGATGTGTCCAAATACCAAGGTAAAATAGGTGAAGGCTTGAATTGTCAACAAGGTCGTCATATTTGTAGTGGAATAGTGCACCCGGTGTCATCGCTGATTTCAGTGATCCATTCATAAACGTTTCACCTCTATTTTGTCTTTTACGTCCAATTCTATATGTTTCGGCAGATACGTAACACTGATTATTCTCTGCTATATACATATGACAGGTACCAATCAGACCGATTCAGTTCGACTTGATCATTGGTGTGATGATATTACAATGCACACTGCCGGGGTAAAAGGTAAGTGGACACTTGAAAATTTGAATTTGACCCCAACATTACAATCGTTATCAAAACAGTCGCCGAAACAGTGCAAACTTAAGGTCAAAAACACAACTATGATACCCGTATCAAATACATCATCATTGAATAACCATTTCTTGATTGTTTCATATTTTGCCACCATCAAAAAAGGGTCTATCTTTTCTTTTGCCCTGCAGTTTAGATAAAAAAATTGTTGATGCAGTCTAACATGGTCGATTGAGTGAGTATATATAGGTTAACTTCGGATATCAATTATCACAACATAGCACACAACCAAAGGGTAGAACATTTTTTTCAGGACGTGTCAGATCATTGTGTGAGATAAGTCCCGCGCGAAGCTTCTGACGCTCCATCAGGACTATGCTGACAAGCCAAGATTGGCACTTGAACGATTCAACGTTTCTACATGATGGAATCGGATGGTCACAATGGCTGATCGTATTTGGATGAGTGACCTTGAAGAAAGACCAGGCCTCAGTGACCTGGCTGATTGTGTGCCATCGTACCCCACCGGTAGGGATCTCGCATCGGTTTGTATGAAGAAGTTTTGGTTACTTATGGGCGACCGTTATACATGTACAACTGCAATACTGCTCATAATAGTGCTCATCCGTGATGTAAGACAAAAGAGCACTCCCAAGCGGGTGGTCACCTAAAAATAGAACAATTGAAACAGCTAGTTACCTTTATTAAGTTGATTTGGGGTTTTTTTTGGTTCAACGGCGCTCTCAGATATATTCCAGCAAGTCCGGACTAGAAAATTCAGTGATTGATATTATGAGCAACGATCCACGACATCGGTAAATCGGTGAATATATAACATTGTGACGTCATGATCAGTGGCGCCCGGCAATGAATCAGGTTACCTGATATTATCAAAACATGTCACCGCGTCAGGTAGCAACGACAAACTTCGAAATATCTGATTCATCGTCAGAAGACGTCCGCCTCGGCACACAAGGGGGCGTAACTCTCACTCCACATACCACAGGGTGTGACGTCAGGTCAATCTCGAGCGAACGGGTTATTTAAGGGACACTTCAAGTGGTGGTCAAAAACAAACATATTCAATTGATTCAGCTCCATAAGTACCCACTCCAGATTGTAACGAGCACTCCTTAACCAAACCCAGTGATAATATGTGCCTGTAAATAAATGGACTGGTCTATGCCGTGTGTTTAAACATTACTTCGGAAGGTGCGGAAGATCAAGGGACCTAGAAACGTACCTTTGATTTATCAAGTGAATGTTCAACTCGGCGGCAAAAAAGGTGTTACCAACGTCTGTTTCTAAGGGATTGGGATAAGGTGTCGCCAAACATGGCGTATGGGAAGGGCCGGGGGGGGGGGGGGGGGGGGGAGAACTATTTTTACACAACTTTGTTCTGAAATGATAAACTGAAATTAAAATGTTAGATACATTTGGGAAGGTCACAATATTTAGAGATATATGAGGGAGAAGGTCAGATATACTGGGACACATTTGGGAAGGTCATTTAAAAAGTGATACACAATTGGGAGGTCACAATAAGCTGAGTTACTTTTGAGAAAAGATCACAGTGCGGTTAGATACATTTTGGAACATCACTAAAACATGGAAGGTGTGTGTGATCATGTCATTAGAAGTATTTTTATTTCTTCCGGAAAATTTAATCGTAGAATATGCGTTCTTTTAAATTTCAGGTAAATTTGTCAAAAGTCGCCACCACCTGATGATGTATATCCGGCTGGGGTCCATGCAGGTAGCAAAGGTTCTGTAAGTCCCCATGGACCTTAGAATGGGGACCTACCTTCAGTTGTTGGTGATCAATAGCCCGTTTTCATCATATATTGTTGTGTATCGTTATTTCTTTTTTTAGTTTAATACTAGTTTTATATCTATATCTGTGATATTCTAGTTTGTTTTACTGTCCTTTGTTGGCAGTTTGTTTTTTAAATCGTCAAAATATATATTATTAATGTATGAATTGGTCACGTCACGATATAGCTGACATATTGCCGATGTGACGTTAAATCTTTAACTCACTCACTCACTCACTAAACAATGAGATACGTTTGGAAAGGTCACAATTCGATGAATTACATGTGAGAAAGTCATAAAAGAAGTGAGATATATTTGGGAAGGTCACAATATTGTGAGATACATTTGGGAAAATCACAATATTCTGAGATACATCTGGGAAGGTCACAATATTCTGAGATACATTTGGGAAGGTCGCAAAACACAAAGATACACTTTAGAGGGTCAAGTGAAATCAAAACGTGGTATAATTCAATAATAAGTAGAAAAAACGAAACTGCTTTACCATCCCTAGGATTCAGTGTTACAGACAAATAACACATCAAGCTTCAGATACGTTGTTTGATAGGCAAATATGTGGATAACAACTTCTTTATTGTACTGTGACAGCGACGTATCATAGGATCCCAATACAGAGTTATATAGGGTGGGTGAAGGATTAACAGTAACAAAATTTATCATTCATCAGAGGGATTTCGAGCGTTGGTGTATGATGTGGTGAGGGCTTGCTGTTCAAAGAAATCATGTAGATTTCAGCTTGGATATAGTAAGAATGGGAAACCCATGGGTAGGCCATGTATCCGTTTGTAGAAGTCGATCCCCAGGTGAAGTAGGTGGAGATGATGCAGGCGGCCTATCTGCTGCTACAAATAAGTCGACGACACCTTTGTCATCCTATAAGCAGACCAAGACCCAACCCGGATTCTACAAGACCTAAACCAACCATACACCCGAGTACAGTTCACCAGTGTATCGGAAAAGGATAACCAACTACCCTTCCTAGATGTCCTTGTCTCCAGAACCCCAGCCAACAGAATCCAAAACAGTGTCTACAGACAGCCTACCCACGCCGATCAGTATATCAACGCCGATCAGTATATCCACTTCAACTCCAACCACCCCCTTAGAACTAAGACTGTCATCATCTCTTCTCTCGCCAAACGAGCCATCAACCTTTCTTCTGCTGACCCCAATCTGAGATCCAGCACCTTCTTCATGTCTTCCGCATTTCAACAATTACCCACCTAAGCTCGTCGACATCCTCATCACACTCCACCCCAGACCCAGATTCACGACCACCAAACCTGAACAAGCGCCCTTCCGCATCGCCCTCCCCTTCACAGGAAAAGCTTCCCACATCATCAGCCGCCTCTTCCATACTCAGCCTTCAATAGTCTACTTACAGCCAACGGCAGAAACACAACGAAACATCAAGAACCTACAGGGGTAGTTTATAAAATTGACCGTAACTGTGGACACTCCCATGTAGGCGAACCATCCCGCACGTCAACACCAGTCATCTCGGATCATGTCAGCAACTGGACTTATCACAACATCGATTGGCATAACATCTAAATCCTCTCGAACACTGAACGAAACCTAGCAGAAGCAGTCCACCTCCACCGCCACAAGCCATCAATCAACAGAGATCTAGGCTATTTCGTCTCACTCCCCATTATAAACTCATCAAGCAATAGTTTTTCCCAACCATCCCACCCAGTATTTATTGGCTTCCTGTTTAATTGTCTCCATCATCGTGTGTTCTCTGCCCATCATGTTGTTACTATATTTCCGTATGTTGTTGCTAGTTAACCTGCTCATGTTAATCCCTCTGATGAATCACAATTGTTGTTACTGTTAATCCTTCACCCACCATATCTAATTCTGTATCATGTTCATGAAACAATCTTGCTTGACAACGGTATAAGGATAATAATAAATAAGAATAATAGGAATTCTTAAACCTCCACGCAACAAAGCATGCTAAAAGCGCTGACAATACCATATACATATGTAAACTAGGGTTATATGGCTTAGTTTTCAAACAAAAATGTTTAAGTCTTGACTTGAAATTATCAAGTGATGGAGCTGTCCTGATGGCAAATGGAAGAGCATTCCGTTTCTTTGCAGCAGTTTCTTAAAAAGTTCGGGCACCAAAGGATTTAAGTTTCCATGTGTGAATGACCAGCTGAAGTTTGTCACCAGGCCGCAAGTTCCTAGATGACTGGTACACATGGTCGTTGAGATAAGATGGAGCTGTTCCCTTTGTACACTTGAACGTAAGGGTAGCGACTTGAATTCAACTCTCTTTGCCAAGGGCAGCCAATGAAGGGATCGTAACATTTTGATATGTGTGTTCTTACACCAGATTTCGTTACAATCCCTGCCGCAGTGTTTTGGATCTTCTGAAGCCTGTTTATGTGACTTTTGGATATTATTACCAGACTGTTACAATAGACTAGCCTGGATAAGACTAGTGATATTACTAGTGCTGCTGTGGCATCCAGACGGTGACTTCGTGAACCGGTGTTCCACAAATGGTAGTAGCAACTACGATATACATGTAAGTTGTTGACATGATATCTCATAGACAGGCTTGAATCAAGTTGAACTCCCATGTTTATGACTACAGGAGAATGGAGTGTCTGATTTGCCGACGGATGGAAAAATATTTCAAACCAACATTGACACCTATGATTAGTTCAATTCACTTATGAACCATTCGGTCGAATAAGGACGTATTTGACATAAAATTAGTCTGAATCAGCTTTGATGAAACGCTTAAAAAGTAATCAGGCATTATTTCGGCCACATAATCATGGGCTTCCAGGCTAAGAAGCTGATGAGCCTTTTTTCTGTAGAATGTGTCGCGGCAAGTGCGCAACCAGATTTGTGAATTTGCCTACTTCCTAATTTACGTTTCAAAAGTGCACCGAGTCAAAGTTGACTTTTTACCTCCTTAAATGCTCTTGGGTGTTCGAGAAGTTTGTTTATTTTACCAGAAACGCTTGAGATGTTTACGCTGTGTGAACTTGATTACTTGTACTGTGATCTGGCAGTACAACAACTTGATCCCATTATAACGATTTATTTAAATGAGTTTAACACGTCCCATTTTAATTCTGGAAACCCAAAAGTCCAGAAACTCTACGCTCTTTGCCCAGTCTCGGTTAAAGGTATTTACAAAATTAAACATGCCGTTTTCATGGGAACATACCAAGGAAGAAAAAATGAAAAAAAAATTGTTTAAAAACTCAATATTTAGACTATGTCGCCCATGGGCCTGCCCATGGGCGAAGTGTGGCCCATGGGCCTGCCCATGGGCGAAGTCATTGTAGGCCCATGGGCAGGCCCATGGGCGAGAATATTTTCCTCTACTTAAAACTCATGTTTTTGTTTCGCAAATACATTTAATGTATTCATTCAAGTATCATGACACAAAATTTAACTCATTTTAACTTAATTCAACGATTTTATAGCGATATTGAAATATTTCGCCCATGGGCGAGAAAAAGGTTTGGCCCATGGGCAGGCCCATGGGCGAGAATATGTTCCTCTACTTAAAACTCATGTTTTTGTTTCGCAAATACATTTAATGTATTCATTCAAGTATCATGACACAAAATTAAACTCATTTTAACTTAATTCAACGATTTTATAGCGATATTGAAATATTTCGCCCATGGGCGAGAAAAAGGTTTGGCCCATGGGCAGGCCCATGGGCGAGAACATGTTTCTTTATTCAAAACTCATGTTTTTGTTTCGCAAATACATTTAATGTATTCATTCAAGTATCATGACACAAAATTTAACTCATTTTAACTTAATTCAACGATTTTATAGCGATATTGAAATATTTCGCCCATGGGCGAGAAAAAGGTTTGGCCCATGGGCAGGCCCATGGGCAGGCCCATGGGCGAGAATATGTTCCTTCACTTAAAACTCATGTTTTTGTTTCGCAAATACATTTAATGTATTCATTCAAGTATCATGACACAAAATTAAACTCATTTTAACTTAATTCAACGATTTTATAGCGATATTGAAATATTTCGCCCATGGGCGAGAACATTTTTCTTTATTCAAAACTCATGTTTTTCTTTCGCAAATACATTAAATGTATTTATTCAAGTATCATGACACAAAATTTAACTAATTTTTACTTAATTCAACTATTTTACGGCGTTATTAAAATATTTCGCCCATGTTTTCGTCAGTCCCTTTCAAGCATCAACTAACTGTTTGCAAAGTATATTGTATCATGTGAAATATACTTTATATTATATATTACATTACTATTTAAAAAGGGCTTTTGGTTGGATGTTTCCTTTAGTTCTACAAATTTCACCTGTTTTACATATTGTAGCGATCTTTAATGAACCCGGCCTTACCTCTCAAAACGTTTTGACAGTTTATCATACGAATTCATGTGCGTGTACTCAAATTCATTGGAGTTATTTTCCACAACATTAAATTTTAGTTAGTTTCTATTTCATTTCCCATTTTATGTCCCGTTGATACAACACACTGGGCAATTACGTGACACCAGGTATGCAATATACAGGTACGCGTGCGCGTATTTTAATGAAAAAAACTATTCGTCTTTTATTGCATAACGTTTGGCTGAATATCTTACATTCTAACGAAATCTCGAAAGAATTATTTAATTACAAGCAGTGTCGAACTGACCAGTAGGAATTATGTTTCAATGCGATTGAGGAAAACGTGAGTGAATATTGTGACACTAAAGCAACTTTTAACTGCATTGTCACTTTTGGTATGAAAATGGTAATAGTTAAGAAAAACGTAACAGCCTTCTTATGATAATTCTCATATTCTCATTAGTACGTTGTGTCTAATTACAGTGTCGGCCTTATTTACAGGTGATTCTACAGTACTTCTTGTCGGTCAATTACAATCTGCCACACCACGCGTGAATAAACAGTTATGCAGGTGTTGCTGTGGGCAAATACCTAGCCTGTACATGTATATTTTTATGGATACATGTATTACATATTTTCGTTGATATGTGGATAGATTAAGCACCAAGACACAAAAAGTTTATGAAAGATGAATTTGTGCCTTGATATATATATTCAACGCGAACGAAGCTTGTATTTTCTCCGCGATCCTGATGTGTAGCATCGTTTAATTGGTCATTCATTAAAAGTATGTTGTGAGGCGATATCAAAGGAGCCGCTCAATATACACAGTGTCGTCCGTTTCGCGTGAACTACCACCCTACCCTGTCAGTAAGAGTTATGTAATCGGTACACAAATATATTTGGTGCAATGTCAGTGTGGAAGGAGTTTGAATTACGTCCGCCAGTGACCACAGAAAGTATAGTACCAATCAACAAGGCCAATGCCGTACAAATAACCTAGTGACTCGCGTAACAACGGCTGTCAATATGTCTGCTACATCTACCATACCATCATCCCTGTCACAACTGGCGTATTAACGGCTTATTCAAAATATTAATTGTAGAAATGTCGTTACCAGACTAACGTACGTCGTATTCAGTCCTCAACTGGATGTTACATTCCTTATATCAGTTAACAGCCCTGTTTGTGAAAATATTTACTAGACATAAGATTTAATGACTAATAAAATCAATTGTAAGACCGCATAGACCATAAAACCGAATAAAATATGTCTTGGTATCATCTCTTGTGTATTAGATGATGGCAGTGACCGGAAATGTTATAACGTTAGATTAAGAAGGAGAAACATTAAAGTGTTTTACAATACTTGGAAACATGAGCAATAAGATGTAGCAACATAAACATGCATGGAATAGGGAAAAAGGATGAAAACAAATTGAAAAGGATTTTAATACAAAATTATCGAACTAAATAACTTGCCTGAACAGAAGGGGTACCCAAACTTGTTTGACAGTTATTCGTGTGTTGTAGACTGTCGAATGGGACTCATGTGTGTACGTAGGGTACGCATATCTATTGCAAGTTTTAGTACTCATACACTTTCTCTTTTTGTTTTTTGTTTGTTTGTTAGTTGTATAACGCCACACTTAGCATTATTTCAGCTGTATGACGGCGGTCTGTAAATAATCGAGTCTGGACCAGACAATCCAGTGATTGACATCATGTGCATCGATCCACGCAATTGGGATACGATGACATGCATCAACCAAGTCAGCGAGCCTGACCACCCGATCCCGGTAGTCGCTTCTTACGACAAGCGCTGTCGCCCTTTTACGCCAAGAATAGTTTGTTGAAGATCTTCACGGGTCTATTGAATGCAGGGATTTGTGTAAAGTCATTCAGACAGCATACAATGCCAACTAAAAAATTATACTCAGTGTCTCCGCAAAGTAATATAGTACGGTACTTAGAGTACATGTGAGATTATACTCAGTTTAGGGAGATGTTTAATCCATATAACGTGTTATTATTCTACCTAACAATGTATTTAAGGAAATGAATGCAAAACAAACTCAAAAAGTTTCATTGAAAAAACTACCCCTGGTCTTGACTTATAAAACAACTGCAACCCGACACAGATTAAACGCAACTTACAAACACAATCATAATCTGGTTAGTCTGTATCACTCAACGAGGCCGCTTACTCTGCCCACAGTATGACAGTATTGGGCAGTTAAGTAATTAGGAGCCAAATCCAGGCAGGTACGCTGGTCACACTTGACTGGTCTGACTGATGATTAGGTCGTCTGACAATTGGGAGTGAACCATAGCAAGAAGTATCTGCGAAACTATTTGCTCCTTTTATGGGACCGATTAGTTTTATTACCATGGGCCTCGGCACAAGCGTGGTGTTGGAAGACAAGTCATACATGTACATCCGATATGGTGACTGTTTTTCGCTATTCATATTCTAAATACATTCATAATACCACAACATTTTAGTACTCCTTGAAACTTTACAATCACTTCAATATGTACAATAGATTGAACGAGAACACTTGATATATTGCAGATTATTAAATCATTGTCTCTATTATCAGCCGCTACGTTTGTATCGTTTGCATTGTACAAAGAAATATTTTATCTGTCCTTTTGCAGATTTAGCCTCAGAATGTGCTCATTCGAATTAGGAACGAAAATAATTGCTTATCATGAGTATATATGATACAGTTAAAAGTTACTTGTACACTGTAGACGTATTCACTTTAAAGTCGCATACGACCTTCGCGAGCGAGTTGAATGATCCAGGTTAATTGGAACGAAGTCTAGAAAGGGTTATAAAGTTTTGTATTTGGTAATGTGTAGGTTTGTTAAATATAATTTTGAAAATTCCTTTTATTTCAATATGTAAAAACATAACTATGCGCTTACAAACAGAGCTGACTTGATGGGAGATAGCCACCTGAGATTGTCTGTTGGACACGGTTTAACCTTACTGTGTCCTCACCCTGGTTGTTGTTACCGTTGTTATAAGGGATTAAGAGCTACGGCTCATTGCATTTTTGGTTAAAGTCTGTATCACTAAAGTGGACATGTGCAGGTGAACTCTGTTCAATTAGTATATGAAATGCCCCAAAATGTGAACTCCAGAGAATAATAACCTGAGGGTAAATCCACGTGCGTCTGCCTTTCCCCTCGTTCACCTTCGAAATCCTTGATTATTATATCATGCCAGAGTTCTGAAATTCAGTGACAATGTTGCTGAACAGTAGAATCTGATGGACGTTTTGTGCAGAACCTGTTTGACACTATGGGTTTCAGGACCACTAACACTCTGAGCTGAAAAAGTTTGGTCCTAACCGCACCCAACATCTACAAGTTTGTAAGCTTGTAGACATCATTAAGAAGTAATTAACAGTCCCATGCTGAGACCTTTCTCAAAATTCAGACCGGTGGCAGGCTGCCAACAAAGAGAAGAAAATATCGCAACCCCGACACGAGTGTGCTCAGTTAAACAATGAACTTACGACCGGCAGAAAACAACTCCAGTTGAGTATGCCGATGCTGTATCTCAGCCGTGTTGGCCTGAAAATTTAAACATGCTAATTAAATCCAAAATCGTATAAATATTTTTAATAGAAACCGTATCTTAATTTGTTCTTGCACTGCATCATATCGTGTTTTTCATTTGTATATGTGTAATGTGTATATGTATCAATGACTACACTTATACCGCATATTCTGCAACAGACTATAATTAATCACCTTATTATTGTCTCTCCATTTACCATGGCCTGACTGCACTAATACCCTTTTAACAGTGGACACCGATATCAGTATACATGTAGGCTTTTTGTTCAAAAAGGAATATGCAGGAAATTATATGTAACAATTAACTGTGTACTAATTACATGTTTGAATGTTATCAGTTTTACGTTCTGAGATAGAGTGATGTAAGCATCTTCTAAAATCTTCTAAAAATATATTAACATACAAAACTCTCTGCCGTAATTTTTTGTGGAAATCATTCGATCAAGTAAAAATGACTGCGTGACAAGACGAATCAACTATTTATACCCGATAAAAGAAACTGCCGTCTTTTAGGAACAGTGCTATAACAAGACATTTGAAATTTCTAACAAGCAGATACATTAGATACAGTGACTAGACTACAGGTACGTAATCCGTATCAATCAAAGGTGTAAAAAAACTGAAAATCATATCTGTCGGAGACCTACCAAATTACCAAGTTTTATCATTACTATATTTATTACAATGCAAATACTTTAGTGATACATTTTTTAGAGGAGAGGGCATACACACAAGTATATTGCTTCCGTGTGTGAATGCAGGTTGTACTTGGTATCTAAGTTCTCAGTTTCATACCGGTTGTATAACTGAATTTGTATATGGAACCATGCGTACAGCATGACAATTACTTGCTATTCGTCAGTTTACAACACACATAACACGGTCAAACAATTTTAGGCACCGCTTTTGCGAGTTATTTAGTACAATAATGTTTTATTAAAATCTATTTCAACTGACAGTCGTTGTTGCGTGCGTCACTAGGTAATTAGTACGGATTGACCTTGTTTATTGTTTCTATACTTTGAGGAACTCCTTCCGCACTGACACCGCATCAAATATATTTGTGTACCGATTACATAACTCTAATGGACAGGGTGGGGTGGTAGTTCACCGGACGACACTGTGTATATTGGGCGGCTCCTTTGATATCTCCTCCAAACATACGTTTATTGAATGACCCCATTAAACGATGATACACATCTCGATGAATATATCAAGGCACTAATTCATCTTTCATAAACATTTTTTTGTCTTTGTGCTTAATATATCCACATATCAACGAACATTTGTAAAACATGTATCCTAAAAAAAATAAACATTAACAGGCTAGGTATTTGCCCACAGCAACACCTGCATAACTGTTTATTCACGCGTGGTGTGGTAGATCGTAATTGACCGAGAGCAGGTATTGTAGAATCACCTGTAAATAAGGCCGACACTGTAATTAGATACAACGTACTAATGAGAATTATCATAAGAAGGCTGTTGTTTTTTCTGAACTGTTACCATTTTCATACCAAAAGTGACAATGCAGTTAAAAGTTGCTTTAGTGTCACAATATTCACTCACGTTTTCCTCAATCGCATTGAAACATAATTCCTACTGGTCAGTTCGAAACCGCATGTAATTAAATAATTCTTTCGAGATTTCGTTAGAATGTAAGATATTCAGCCAAACGTTATGCAATAAAAGACGAATAGTTTTTTTCATTAAAATACGCGCACGCGTACCTGTATATTGCATAACTAGTGTCACGTAATTGCCCAGTGTGATGTATCAACGGGACATAAAATGGGAAATGAAATAGAAACTAACTAAAATTTAATGTTGTGGAAAATAACTCCAATGAATTTGAGTACACGCACATGAATTCGTATGATAAACTGTCAAAACGTTTTGAGAGGTAAGGCCGGGTTCATTAAAGATCGCTACAATATGTAAAACAGGTGAAATTTGTAGAACTAAAGGAAACATCCAACCAAAAGCCCTTTTTAAATAGTAATGTAATGATATAATATAAAGTATATTTCACATGATACAATATACTTTGCAAACAGTTAGTTGATGCTTGAAAGGGACTGACGAAAACATGGGCGAAATATTTTAATAACGCCGTAAAATAGTTGAATTAAGTAAAAATTAGTTAAATTTTGTGTCATGATACTTGAATAAATACATTTAATGTATTTGCGAAAGAAAAACATGAGTTTTGAATAAAGAAACATGTTCTCGCCCATGGGCCTGCCCATGGGCCAAACCTTTTTCTCGCCCATGGGCGAAATATTTCAATATCGCTATAAAATCGTTGAATTAAGTTAAAATTAGTTAAATTTTGTGTCATGATACTTGAATGAATACATTAAATGTATTTGCGAAACAAAAACATGAGTTTTAAGTAGAGGAAGATATTCTCGCCCATGGGCCTGCCCATGGGCCTACCCATGGGCCAGACTTCGCCCATGGGCAGGCCCATGGGCGACATAGTCTAAATATTGAGTTTTTAAACAATTTTTTTTTCATTTTTTCTTCCTTGGTATGTTCCCATGAAAACGGCATGTTTAATTTTGTAAATACCTTTAACCGAGACTGGGCAAAGAGCGTAGAGTTTCTGGACTTTTGGGTTTCCAGAATTAAAATGGGACGTGTTGTTTGTATTTAACCTGAAATTTCTTGTTTGAAATGAAAATGTCCCCCTAAGACCTACCACGTGTCAATCATCCACGTCGTCCACTCCGGAACTCTCCTCTTGCCATTCGTTAAAATGCTTCCGTCCTCCACACACAGTCGCGTCTTCCCACGTGACCCGATGTCCGAATCGCGTGTGGGCATTGCGGGGGGTCCACGTCTTGGCGCCTCTGAGCAATATGAAACGGAAATGTTCCGTTAGCCTTTCTAAAACACTTGTTTGGGTATTTTGAATTCTTGAGAATAATGGTGTGGAGTTTCTAAACAAAGCTGAGTCGAAGATTTAATGAAAGTTAAGTGTTCGTAGCTCGAAGAAAAACAATACCTTGTAATGTACTCAATATCCTCAAACAATTTGTTTTAGTGATAAAAAGAAATACACGTAATGGCAACTTGAAAACGAAATGAGACTGTTTTTTAAAAGTATTTGAAAATTTACGTGTTTTTTTTCAGAAGTACAGAAAAACCATAACTCTAAAATCTATAAGCAAGTCACATCGCGATGGCACAATAGTGAATGCATACAATACATACTTGGATGCGAGCGGTACAGATAAAATACACGAACAATCGTACTGTAAGTACTTTCAATTCACATTGTGTATCGTGACGCTCGGACTATTTCTATTCATCGTTGTATTATTCGCCTCACGAACTACATTGTCTGATCTAATCACGACTTCTGAAAGAAGAGTTCCTCCGCCCGGCTGAGTTCGTGTGACGTCACAGGATGAATGACGTGACGTCACGAGGCGACACCTGGTGGTGGTATCACACTCCCTACTACACGTTCTTGGCAGGAATGTTTTTAAGATGGTTCTCTCAGCTCGGCCAACAAAGACATATCGTGCATATTCATGTGTGTGTGTGGCTATTTCCAGCAGCGTTCTTCTGGGAGAGCGTTGATGTCACTTATGTGTTGAATGAATCTAAACTTGGATGTCTACATGGGCGTGAATATATTTTCTGTGAAACCCCGTTAATCCGGAAAGTATGGAATCCTAGACGGGACACTATCGCATTGTCGCCATTACAAAACATCAAAATTAAGAAAGTACGACAATGCGACATTTTGACCATTTGCCGCACTGTCGTATTTTGAATAATGTTCTTCTATATGTATCAAAAGAGCGACAATGAGACAAAGCGTCATTTTTCAAAGTCAAAATATATCACGATTTCGCCCTTCCGTAAAGACACCGGACATATTATTCAAAGCGCGACAATGCGTCTAATTGAGTGAGTGAGTGAGTTAATATTTAACGTCACATCGGCATCGTCTAATTGACACTACCTATGTAATATATATTACATAAAATTAAATATGTTGTATATTAATATATATAAATGTATGTTGACCTTTCATGAAAACATTGTACTCTCTCTCCCCCACCTCCCCTCTCTCTCTCTCTCTCTCTCCCCCCTCTCTCTATCGTGCGCTCTCTCCCTCTCTATCGCGCTCTCTTTATCACTCTCTCTATCGCTCTCTCCCCCTCTATCGCGCGCTCTCTCCCCCTCTCTCTATCGCGCCTTCTTTCTATCGTTCTATCTCTCCCCTCTTTATCGCTCTCTCTCCCCCTCTCTATCGCGCCTCCTTTCTATCGTTCTATCTCTCCCCTCTTTCTATCGCTCTTTCTCACCCCGCTCTCTCTCTCTCTCTCTCTCTCTCTATCGCCCTCTCTCTCTCTCTCTCTCTCTCTCATTCCCTACTAGATACGAGGTCCAGCAGTTATTCCATATCGTCCATGTTAAGCCCCGATGCCCTGACATGGTGACCTTACAAAAACTTACTCTTAAATCTTAGAATTTTCTTCATACAGGGGCACGGGTGGCCCAGTCTTAGGCGCTGCAATTCGCTGTGCAGAGTTGCGTCCCTTTGGCAAACCAGAAACCTATAATTGTGGGTTCGAATCCCGGTTCGTCCCGATTAAGTTTCTTGGTTTGTCAACACCATATCCGTCTGATATTCCAGGTCTATCATGGCGGTGTATAACTAATTATGTTTGGACCAGACAAACCAACGACTTAAAACATGAACAACGACCTACGCCATCGTGTGACCATCCAGTACCCTTTGCCTCTTCTGGGGTTGTGGGATAGCCTAGTGGTTAAAGCGTTCGCTCGTAACGCTGAAGACGCGGGTTCGATACCCCACATGGCTAGAATGTGGGAAACCCATTTCTAGCGTCCCCCGCCGTTTTATTACGGCGTGGAACCATACTCACTCACTCACTTTGCCTCTACAAGAATGGGGTTTTGGGGGCCTCTTTTCCCTGGACTACCCACGGAGAGCAGTCCATTTGTACACTGAAGATTAGCAACTCTGTACGTTGTTTAACCCTGTATGTGGCAGTGCTTACTGTTAACGTCGCCTTGCAAGATCCGCTCAATGGTCGTGGGTTCAAATCCGAAATTCGCGTTAGATGTGTCAGCCATATCCATGGTTTTTTTATTACAACAAGGTAACACACGTCTAACATCTGCATCACTTTGGGTTTTCCTCGCATGATGATATAACTGACATACTGTTCAAAGTGCAAATGGGGCGGTTGGGTAGCCTAGTGGTTAAAGCGTTTGCTCCTCACGCCGAAGACCCGGGTTCGATTCCAGACATGGGTACAATGTGTGAAGCCCATTTCTGGTGTCCCCGGCCGTGATATTGCTGGATTATTGCTAAAAGCGGCGTAAAACCGTACTCACTCACTCAAAGTGCAAATGAACCTAACTCACTCACTGTTGACCAGCTGTTGCTATTCTGCTGCCAATACTCCAATACATCCAAGAATTGTCACGCTCTAAGACTGTGACATTAGACATACATGAATGTGACCAAGGCGGTGTTTGAAGTCGTGCCGTATCGCCATATATGCATGCAGCTTGCATGTACTTCTCAAGCTCTGTTTGCACACGACACACACGTGCTGAGTCAGCTCAATCCAAATTTGACCTGGATTCACATTTCGTATTTTGTCATGTTGTTGTTTTCAGTTTCCAACTGTAAACACAGGTGATGTAAACATCTTCCCCTCTCTGGTTCTGTCTGTTTGCTGCAGTCTCCTCAGTAGGACCACTTCGTCAACGTAGAAAAAACGTGCCGACCAATTGTGTCACGTACGCACGTCATCTGCGCACCTGTCGGTGACGTAACTCTTACGTGAAGGTTGTGAGTTTGCAGACATCTCGCGAGATGATCTGCAGGTCGTTGACAGGTAAAGGTCACATCTGCCAAGGTGAAGGTCAGTCGATAACTGTCATCCCGGGCTCCATTTCGACCTGTTTCTTGCAGGCGTTGGTCTTTTCTTATTGTTTTGCTGCCTCTGCTGCTGCTGCCGCTGTTGTTGTTGTTGTTGTTGTTGTTGTTACATTTTCTCTTTTATGAGGAAACACACACACACACACACACACACACACACACCACCACCCCCCCCCCCCCCCCCCCCCCCCCTCTAAAAGGTCTCAAACTATGTTAAACCCGTTTCACTCACTGACACCCCCTGAAATCAGTCGGGGGAAGGGGGGAGGGGTCGGGGCGTGATTGCGTGCGCATGCGTATGTGTGTTTGTTGGAGCAACGATCCCATTGAATTCGTTAGTGTTTTACCGGTTAAATGATATCCAAATATGTTTTCTCGGATGAAGTATACAATAAGGTCAAATCATAAACATCTTTAAGCGTTGATTTTGTAACCAGAAATGTAGTTGAAGGTCAATGACCGATAATTTCACACTGTTAGATCTCACTAAATTCCTCAAAACTGTGGAAATCTGGGCGCTTTTTTTTTCAGGGAAGATCAGAGAGCTGTTTCCCGAGGCCCTTACCCAGTCCGTAGCGCTCAAAGCCGTGGCACGTTTTCCAGCGTTTGTTCTTTCGGCAACTGTTTTTTTTTTGTGTGATTTTTTTCTGAAAATAATTTAACAATAATCTCCAGTATTACGTCTCGGAACAAGTGGGACATGAAACGAAAGTAAACATCTCTACCAAATCGACCAGTAGTGGGACCTATTGTTTTAACAATCGTAACATAAAGGTGATGCTGGAATTGGCTTAAATGCTTCATGCGCTACAAACAAAATACGAAAAGGGATTTATTTTTATGTGGATGTATTTTGGACATATTCTCATCATAGTTGCTGGTATTGTACTGATAAGGGCCCTGTCATTTGATTTTCGAGGAAGGGGGATGGCGAAGCGAGAGGGGTAATTTTGCATGAATTTTAAACTTGCCGAAAGCTTTGAAATATTGGTATGAATGTTACACTTGCAAATATGGACACCTGTCATCATCAAATATACAAATATGGCAAAAATGAGGTGAGGTAAGGTGAAATGGGGTTTAACGTCGCGTCCAAGATTATTGCACTTATATAGCGACGTGCATGCACGTGTATGTGTGTGTGTGTGGCTGCTTGTACTTGTCCGGACTGACGCCGATTTATAGTGCTAGCACACTGAGATACCATGCCGCAGTTTAACATGAATACACAGTATACTGACTCCGAGCCGACCAGTCCTTGTTTTAGCCCCTTAAAGCCGAGCACCAGACAGGGTAACAACAAGTACCATCTTTTAACGTCTTTTGATATGACGCGGCTGGGGATTGAACCCCGGACCTTCCGCTCTCCGGGCGGACGCTCTATCATTAGACCACGGAGGCGGTCTCGCAAAAATGACTGAAAGGGGACGAATATTCGAATTTCAAATGAGAATCTATTAAAGTATAAACAAGTACGGACCCAACATGATTGTTTACCATATGTTTGTTCTGTTGTTATCTTTTTGTTTGTTTGTTTGTTGTTTAACGCCGCACTCAGCAATATTCCAGCTGCATGATGGCGGTCTGTATATAATCGAGCCTGGACCAGACAATCTAGTTATTGACATCATGAGCATCGATCCACGCATCTGGGATACGATGACATGCATCAACCAAGTCAGCGAGCCGGACCACCCGATCCCGTTAGTCGCCTCATACGACAAGCATAGTCGCCTGTTACGGCAAGCATGAGTTGCTGAAGACTACCCCGGATCTTCACGGATGTTGTTATTTACGTATCCTAAGAAACTTAACTTAGATCAAAGACTTGCCCATGTTGTTTTAGAAAACGCTTCAGCCTCAGCCTCAGCCTTTTTGACACATAAGATTTTGTCTGTGCAGTTTGTATTGTCATAATTCCCAAATATGACTATATTAAAATAAATAATTTAAAAGCGCTTCCGTGGCATTTGATTGGCTAACCAAACCACATATTTTGCATTTAAGTTTCCATGAACCTTAAGAAAATTGGGCCACGCCCACTTAGAAACTACTGATTCCTGATTGGCTGATGGTAAAATGGGCAGGGTAGATGTTGCATTATTGCGCCGAGCGATGTCACTGGCTTCGTACTGCTGTCTACAGTTTTAATCATTAAATAAGAAGTCTGTGAAGCAATTGTTGTTGACTACATTTATTTATAAGAATTGACTCCAATATTTGTTTGCGTTTATTGAGGCAGCAACGTAACGTCCTATGTGCAAACTGTGTGAATCCGAGTACATTGAAGTCAATTCTTAAATGAACAAAGCCCAGGGGCCATTTGCACAAAGCGATCTTAGTGCTACGACTATTGTAAGCCTATATTAAAGTATGGGAGTTACGATCATCATAGCGCTAAGATCGCTTTGTGCAAGCGGGCCCAGGTCTGATTCATATGAGCTCTTCTGATCACTTTTTAAACACATTCTAAAAATATTGCTAATTTCTTAAATAATGCCAAAAAGGGCCAAAAAGGGCCAAAAAAGAGCTAAAAAGGGCCTTCACCCTACCTTGTCCTCTGTTGCCGAAAATACTGGATACAAATATATAACATTGGGGTTTACACCAAAAAATGGTTGTCTTCTACTAACAAGTATATAAAACGTTAACCAGTCATCCGCCGAAAGAGATTCCATTGAGCGTAAAAGGCAAAAGTAGCTATGAATATTATATAAATGGATCACTGAAAATCAGTGATGACACCAGGTGTTCGCGAAAAGGGAAGCATGCCGCGCCTTACAATATTCAGTCTATAGCAAAATCCCGTGGCTTAAAATAAATTGATAGCGTTAATATAATAACATAATAAATACCATTAGGATAAACTAATAATCAAATAATGGAATCAATTACTTTTTAAAAGAAAGTGTCAGTTAATGAGAGATGAAATTTCTTGTTTTCAACACAGTTTCAGGCTGTTTTTATGTGGGGCACAAACACGGAAGAAAATATAAACAATGCCAGGCCGGGACACAAATAAACAGTGATGCCCGAATTGAAGGCTGTGTGTTAATGTTTATTTCCGTGTGAACGTTTATTGACGTGCGTGTTTTCTTATTGACGGCTACATGGTAAGATATCATCAACACAGGGCGCTAAGATAGGAAGCGTGAGTCCTAATACCGTGAGAATATCCTGATTTCCTGATATATATACTGACATATAGAACAGTGTGAGTGAGTTAAGATTTAACGTCACATCGGCAGTATTTCAGCCATATCGTGACGAGAAGTACATTAATAATACACATAATTATACGAAATAAAAACCTGTCGACGAAGGACAGTAAAATAACTAGATTTATCACAGATGATGTCTAAAACTAGTAGTTTGCAATAAAAATATAACATCATACGAAACAATACATGATAAAAATGAGCTATAGATCGCCAGCCACTAAAGAGAGATCACCATGCTAGGGTCCATGGGACATATAGAACAGAGAAGTTTAAGTTTTTTTCCATGCAGCTTTATCTTAATAGACTAAGAGTAGTTGTGATGTAGTAGTAGTAGTAGTAGTAGTAGTAGTGGTAGTAGTGGTTGTAGTAGTAGTAGTAGTAGTAGTAGTAGTAGTAGTAGTAGTAGTAGCATCAGGAAGAGTAGTAGTTGCGGCGGTGGTGTTAGTAATAGCGGGGGTGGTTGTAGTTGTGGTAGTAGTAGTTGCAGTGGTTGTGGTAGTAATGTTAGTAGAAGTTGTTGAGGTGATAGTCATTGTAGTTGCTGTGGTAGTAGTAGCAGTAGTAGTAGTAGTGGTAGTAGCATCCGGAAGAGTAGTAGTTGCGGTGGTGGTGTTAGTAATAGCGGTGGTGGTTGTAGTTGTGGTAGTAGTAGTTGCAGTGGTTGTGGTAGTAATGATAGTAGTAGTTGTTGAGGTGATAGTCGTAGTAGTTGTAGTGGTAGTAGTAGTAGTAGTCGTCGTAGTAGTGGTGGTGGTGGTAGTAGTAGTGGTAGTAGTAATAGTAGCTGTAGTAGTAGATTTGGTTGTGGTAGTAATAGTAGTAGTAGTAGTAGTAGTAGTAGTAGTAGTAGTAGTAGTTGTTGCTGTTGTGGTTGTGGTTGTGGCTGTGGTAGTAGTAGCGGTGGTAGATTGTCAGAGCTCTAGGATATCCAACGTAGTTTGCCGAGAGCTAAGGTATCACCCGAAGTTTGCCGAGAGCTAAGGTATCACCCGAAGTTTGCCGAGAGCTAAGGTTTCACCCGAAGTTTGCCGAGAGCTAAGGAATCATCCAGGATTTGCCAACTGCTAGACATGCTATGTACTACATTTAGTTCCCCGCTTTATCCGAGGCCATATGATTGCCACTGTTTACCGATTGAAAGGTGTGTGCAAATGTCAGTTTATAATGAACAGTCAACTGCCAGGAAATCAGACCTAGTTTATTTACAGAAAATTACCCTATATCTCTGGAAATATGTTTGATAATTAAATGTATTATTTCAGCACACAGGGCAGACGGGTTTTTACATGAACGAACCCATTAAATAAATGTTCCCATGACCAGACGACACTTGCAGAAAGCTTAATGCCTTATGTCGGAGACTCTCAAGTCTCACTGCATACTATGACATTTTCAAGGCTTCATCATCTGGCAATAAATCACTGGTTACTATTTTTTTCACGAATGGTTTGTTAATCATTTCCTTGCCGTCATTTCCTCGTTTTTCCAACGAACATAATATGGCGTAGTTAGTTACAACATAGGCCTGCACGTGCAACACGCGGACTCGAACAGATATGCATTTCATAAACCGTTTTGAAGTAAGCAGGCGAAGGTCCCGTATTATTTCTTAAACGTCTTCATTGTGTAACAGTCAATTCCTTTCTTATGTGATAGTATTTTTCCTTGAGATCACACAATTCCTTTCTCATGTGATAGTATTTTTCCTTGAGATCACACAATTCCTTTCTCATGTGATAGTATTTTACCTTGAGATCAAACAATTCCTTTCTTATGTGATAGTATTTTTCCTTGAGATCACACAATTCCTTTCTTATGTGATGGTATTTTTCAGTGAGATCACACAATTCCTGTCTCATGTGATAGCATTTTTCCTTGAGATCAAACAATTCCTTTCTTATGTGATAGTATTTTGCAGTGAGATCAAACAAACAATTTTTATGTGATAGTATTTTGCAGTGAGATCAAACAAACAATTTTTATGTTGTAGTATTTTGCAATGAAAACAGGCAATTTCTTTTTCAGGCAGTAGTATTTTTCAATGAGAGCAGACAATTTCTTTCTTATGTGGTAGTATCGCGATATCCATCAATGAGATCAGACAATTACTTTCTTATGTGGTAGTATCTATCAATGAGAGCAGACAATTTCTTTCTTATGTAGTAGTATCTATCAATGAGAGCAGACAATTTCTTTCTTATGTGGTAGTATCTATCAATGAGAGCAGACATTTACTTTCTTATGTGGTAGTATCTATCAATGAGATCAGACAATTACTTTCTTATGTGGTACTATCTATCAATGAGAGCAGACAATTTCTTTCTTATGTGGTAGTATCTATCAATGAGAGCAGAAAATTTCTTTCTTATGTGGTAGTATCTATCAATGAGATCAGACAATTACTTTTTATGTGGTAGTATCTATCAATGAGAGCAGACTTTTTTTTCTTAAGTGGTAGTATCTATCAATGAGAGCAGACAATTACTTTCTTATGTGGTAGTATCTATCAATGAGAGCAGACAATTTCTTTCTTATGTGGTAGTATCTATCAATGAGAGCAGACAATTTCTTTCTTATGTGGTAGTATCTATCAATGAGAGCAGAAAATTTCTTTCTTATGTGGTAGTATCTATCAATGAGACTAGACAATATCTTTCGTATGTGGTAGTATCTATCAATGAGAGCAGACAATTACTTTCTTATGTGGTAGTATCTATCAATGAGAGCAGACAATTTCTTTCTTATGTGGTAGTATCTATCAATGAGATCAGACAATTACTTTCTTATGTGGTAGTATCCATCAATGAGAGCAGACAATTACTTTCTTATGTGGTAATATCTATCAATGAGAGCAGACAATTTCTTTCTTATGTGGTAGTATCTATCAATGAGAGCAGACAATTTCTTTCTTATGTGGTAGTATCTATCAATGAGAGCAGACGATTTCTTTCTTATGTGGTAGTATCTATCAATGAGAGCAGACAATTACTTTCATAATTCCCGCAGCGTTTTTCAATGCTTTCATACGTGGCAGTATTTATCAATGAGATCAGACAATTCTTATTTAATCTGGCAGAATTTTTCCATGAGATCCGAATTTTCCAAAATTATTACACAAATATTTCGAAATCATATACTTTTTCGTTGACAATGGGAAA
The DNA here is from genome assembly GCF_023055435.1 of Haliotis rufescens. Lineage (NCBI taxonomy): Eukaryota > Metazoa > Mollusca > Gastropoda > Lepetellida > Haliotidae > Haliotis > Haliotis rufescens. The sequence goes on from NW_025964112.1 coordinate 43,654,905, forward strand.
TTAAATGCTTTCTTCACAAAACATTTCACTTCTGAACATGGCAAGAGAAAAGAAAGCCAGTAATACAGGCAGTTGAAGTTTAACACTTTAGTAAAACTGATTCCTCCAAGGTATGATGCCGACAGACCAAGGGTGACACTATGTCAGAACCTGGGATTCGAACCCACACCCTGCTGGGGGACACAACTCTGCACATCGAAGTGTGGCAACCTAACCTTCTGAGCTACCCGTGACCTCAACACAAACACATAGGTGAGCTACATTAACCGGTTCACCAGATCTGCACGCAACAAGCTACCATGGTATGTCTGTGTCAGATCTGATGGAACCACGCGAGCAAACGTTTCCCCGTCTGCAGCTCACTGTGCCAGTGGAACCAGCCTTAAGCCCTTACCCCACACACCCAAGACTCATCTTCCCAATCTGAAACAAGATTACCACAATGAGGATGATTTGACACACAGGTGTGACTGTATGTGCACAGGCCGACTGCATCTACACGTGTTTGCTGACATGCTTATTTTGATCATACTGGATTTCTATGTTGACTGCGTTGACGCCAATATTGCACTTTTAACATTACGTATTACAAGGGGCCTGGTCAGGTGTTCCAGTTTTTACATATCTGAACCAAACCGTTTATTTGCGTAAGACTATTTATAAAACGACCCAAACAATAATTTCCTGTTTTCCAAATGAAACCAGCAACATTACTCTACGTAGTTATTTAAACCCAAAAAAGTTTAACACAGAGTTTCTTTAATGTTTTTTTTTGGCGAATAACAGCGAAAAACAGATATTGTGTGTGATTTGCGTGCTTCCTTGATTATTACTCGACAACCATTCGATAACAACAGTAAGTTATGCAGTGCGGCAACGCAGTTTACCGTTAACCTGTGTGTCAGGTGTAAGTAATTATCAATCAAGTGTATACATAGGTGCAAATATCTCACCTGTCTGTGGCGACACATTAATTACCTGTCGTGAAGCTAGTGGGGTGACCGCGACATTCCGCTGGTTTTATTTAGAAATCAGGGTACGTCAATACGTTAGTGTTGGGTTTTGAAAGTTAGTGCAGATATATATTTAAGGCCTTCAACATACGTGATATGTAAACTCAAACTGGGAAAGTTTGTTTTGAAAGCTACTGAAAATATTTGCACACACCTTTGCTAAATTTTCAAGCGTTTAGTGACAACGTGTGTTTTTATTTGAGATTGTGTGGGTAAAATATTTAAGTTCGCTACTTTTTAATTTGTCGATCTTCTATCGTAGAATACTGTCCCATTATATGGCGTATTACATGGCAGTTATCAATCGAGCGCATTGACAAGGAAAGCGTTATAATGAGTGAATGAGTATGGTTTTACGCCGCCTTTACTAGTATCGCAAGGGGCACAGCCCAATGGGCTTTACACATTGTAGCCATGTGGAGAATCCAAACCGGGTCTTCCACCTGACGAGGGAACCACTTAACTATTAGGCTACCTAACCGCACATGAGAGTGCCAAAGTGAGTGAGTGAGTGAGTTGGTTTAATGCCGCTTTGATATGTATTTCAGTTATATCAAAGCGTGTCACCTTGATGCAGGAGCAAAGACCACGTTGGTGAACCCAGAAACGCGGATATGGTGCTGACAAACCTAGAAACAATCAGAGTGAATCTTGGATTTGAACCCATGATCATAGGATTCTGACACGTCTAAGGGACGTAACTCTACACAGCGAAATGAGGCTTCAAAGACGACAGCGCCGAGACTTCCATCCTTCATTTATGACAGACAGAATGACTTTGATAACCAACACCTAGGCGTCTGACCATGCAGCCATGCATGCTAAATTGTTTAGACTGATGACGAGGACAGACAATATACTGTAAGTAATTAAGTGTGAATGCTTCAACGATATACGTTCCTAATGTTCTTGTAAAACTGGGCATAGAAAAAGTGGGTTTAGTGGTATATCGGTGGCATCTAATGAAGGGACCCTGACTCGTTGATACAAAGAATAAACAGCTCGTTATCCACAAACAAGTGTCTCGTATTCATCATCTGTCATGTTTGGTTTCGAGTATACGCGCCGGAAGTGGAGAGTTGTCCGGGGAGACAACTCTGTCTAAATTCCCCTAGGGCTTTCTAATAGTCCTAAAACAGGAAAATCAGTGACATGCGGTGATCGGGTATTGATGTATTAGTACAAAACATGTACCCACTGGCCTATCTGCTCTCAAGATGGCGTTACAACCACCGCGTTTTCGTGTCAACTTGGTGTTTACATGCTGCGGTTCCATCAGGATATAGGAGTTAGAGACACAAACAGTCCTAACCAATTTCAGGTGGGCGTGGTTCCTGATATCATCATATTCCCCACAGACAGCTGGCCGTCTGGCGCACGGCTCTGTGTTTATCGGAACATGCGCTGAAGCTAATGCGCATCTCTCTCAAGGCGTGTTTTGTACTTGTTTGTTGGTAAATGGTATACGTGATCTGTTTGATTGGCATGTTTAGAAGTTGGTAAGTAACAGTAAGGCAAGATCTTTTGTGGATGACAACTTCTTTATTTTATTATTACGCGACGTTTCGGTATAGATACTTATACCGTTGTCAAGCATGCGTGAAGTCAGACAGCACTGTACACCTTACATAGATCTAATAAGGAAGGATTGACGGCCCGTGAAGATCCAGGTTTAGAATAGGTATTCAGCAACCCATGCTTGTCGTAAGAGGCGACTAACGGGATCGGGTGGTCAGGCTCGCTGATTTGGCTGATGCTTGTCACGGTTTCACAATTGCGTGGATCGATAATATCAATCACTGGATTGTCTGGTCCAGACTTGATTATTTACAGACCGCCGTCATATAGCTGGAATAATGCTGGGTGCGGCGTTAAACAACAAACTAACTAACTCATAAGGAATAACACGCATAACAAGGCTATGCATTAACAACAACTTAGGATAATGGTTGCTTGATATAGTAACAACAGTGAGTGAGTGAGTGAGTGAGTGAGTATGGTTTAACGCCGCTTTTAGCAATATTCCAGCAATATCACGGCGGGGGACACCAGACATGGGCTTCACACATTGTACCTATGTCGGGAATCGAACCCGGGTCTTCGGCGTGACGAGCGAACGCTTTAACCAAAAGGCTACCCGACCGCCCTAGTAACAGCAGAAAGGGTACAGGTGTTAACAGGTTAAATTAGAGACGATAGATGCAGTGTTCTATTTGTTTATAAATAAAGAAATTGTCATCCATAAAGATATCTTGCCTTTACTGGTATACGTGATGTAATATAACAGGAAAAATTCGTGTTGTCGTTTTGTTCATTTTTAAATATTTATGTAATTACCGTTTAGGCATTATTCCTGAAATTGCCGGGGTTGGTATTATAATTTACAACTGAAATGGGGACGCTGAGATGGTGGAACTTATTAATATCAAATTATATAGCTCACCGCGTTCTTGACCGCGGCCATAATGGCGCAAGTCGGAAGAAAGAAACTTTAGTCTGTGTTGAAACAAGTGAAACCAAAACGAGAAGAGCTGCACAAACACATTTTGATATAGGTCTCACTGACTCTTACATCAAATTTCACTGTACAAATATAAAACATATTAATTCCTTTTTTATTTCTAATTTCGTAATGCATCTCAGCCGGAATGGGACAACAAGAGAACGGGTTTACTCCATTAGACCCACAAAAAGTCCTTATAATTGACATCATACGACTTCATTTGGACCCTTGTGGAGAATCTGGATGTGTACCCAGGTGAACCATGCTTGTCATAAGGGCCGACTGTTGCAAGGATAATGAGATAAATAATCGTATAATGTTATCATTTGCATGCCAACTGGAGACACCCTGTGCAGAGTTGTGTCCCTTGGGCACACCAGAAACCTATGATTGTGGGTTCGAACCCCGGTTCGCTCTGATTATGTTTCTAGGTTTGTCAGCAATAATAGTCGGTTTCATCAGAGTGCCAATTTAGGCACCACTGGGAAAATAAAGTGAATTCAGAGAAAGATCGACCAGCCGTTATAACTCAGAAATATTTTACAACCATATAAACCAATTTTACTTCAGAAACTTGATTTTAGAAATTTCTTCACAAAAAGCCACCCATTTGCTAAGTGTTCATAATGCGCTCCACGAGAAACAGCTGTAGCCAGGGTACTTTTGGCATTATTCTAGATATTTATTAACCGAGAAATGGAACTGCATAGAAAGCGACCGAACAACTTTACAGGAAATTTAAGGAAAAAACTTCAAGCAAGCACAGATTTAACTCATACGCCTGTTTGTAGTGCCCGCAAAATACACCCATAATCCCACATTGCCTAACCGATCCCACTTAATTTTCAAATCTACATGCCAAAACCCCATGTGTCTTCCCGGTTATTTTGTATGAATGTGTTTTACTACACCCAAGACACCTGTTTCCCATTGTTGCCTCTCCTATCTGGCACAGGGTCTCCGTCTGGTCAAGATCTCGGTGACCTTGTGTCCTCAAAGGTCAAGGACGTAGCACAAGTCACGTGACATATTGTCTCAAAATATTGGCGGTCAAGTAATGGTAGGTATTTATGTCGTGCCTTCGGAAATGGCTTGGCGTTGCTGACCATGTCAAGAACGACGCCGCGGTAGGATTTGCAGTACATGATGCAGTCGAAAGAATTTTACACGAATTTGGAATTCGGATTATGTTGTTGCCTGGTAAACAAAAGCATTCTTGACGTTAGCGTGTTTATTTGCGTCCAGTTGTATTGTATTAAAGAATGTTGTTTTCTGTTCGATTTTGTATTTTGTAACAAAACTATGCCTGTCATTTTCACCATTAAGTTTATTGTTTCAGAAATTAGACATTCTTCAAAACTAGTTACTTCTCTCACGGGCGTTCACTCCTCAAAATAAGGAGAGAAAAATAAAACAAAATATTTATCTAACTTAAACTTGACAAATACTTTCCCAACAAGCTAAATATCTACACATTGAGTGTTGGGACAACAGCCATGGCTAAACCTAAACAACTTCTTCTTGAAAATGGGGCGGTCGGGTAGCCTAGTGGTTAAAGCGTTCGCTCGTCACGCCGAAGACCCGGGTTCGATTCCAGACATGGGTACAATGTGTGAAGCCCATTTCTGGTGTCCCCCGCCGTGATATTGCTGGAATATTGCTAAAAGCGGCGTAAAACCTCACTCACTCACTCACTCTTCTTATAAATCTGTATTTCCTCCGCGCACTGTGTTTCTGTGGGCCCCGTGAAGGACAGCGTCACATCAATGCCGTTATCTTATGATTTGGGGAAATAGAATCTGTGTCAACAGAAAATGTTCATATGGTCACTCAATCAAGTTATATATTGAACTTGTTTATTCATCAATCTTTTAGTTCTATAAACACCAAGTAACATTCGTTATACAGTGAGGTTGGTTGAAATGGGGTTTAACGCGATCAAGATTATTGCACTTACATGTAGCAACGTGCATGCACGTGTGCAGCTGCTTGTACTAGCCGGGACTTATACCCGTTTGATAGTGCTAGCCCACTGAGATACTATGCCGCAGTTTAACATGAATATTCCTCTCAGACCTAAATGCAAACTCCAAGCCGACCAGTACCTGTTTTATCCCCTTAATTCCCAGCCCCAGGCAGGGTAACAAGAAGTACCATCTTTTTACGTATTTTTGTATGACGCGGCCTGGGATCGAACCAACTTCCGGACAGAAACTGTATTCAGTACACCGCAGATACGGTATACAGTGGACGAAGTATTACTGTGAAGTCACTGGGCCACGGAAAATATCGACATCGAATAATGGATAACTTTAAAATAATGTTAGGACATGTTCCTATAACTAACAATAAGCATTTCTTTCTTTCTATCATTTGCACGTTTTGCACCGACGACGTTACTGTTGATTTTCCGTATTCCGAGATGAATCTGTTGCCATATTTATGTATGTTATCTGTGACATATCACCACATAGGTACAATGTGTGAAGCCCATTTCTGATTTTTCACCGATGCCAGAGGCGGCTCACTCCACTCACTCACTCACTCACTCACTCACTCACTCACCAAATTTCATTATATCGTGACCTCCTCCGTGGTCTTGAGCTAGCGCGTCCGTCCGGAGAGCGCAAGGTCCTGGGTTCGAGCCCCGGTCGCGTTGTACCAAAAATACGTGAAAAGATGGTGCCTGTTGTTACCCTTCCTGACGATCGATGTTAAGGACTGCTTAAAGAAGGCCTGGTCGGCTTGGAGTCAGTATACTGTGTCTGAGTGGGGTATCCTGTTGAACTACGGCTAGTAGTGGGCTAGCACTAACAAAGGCGACGTTTCGGTTTAGATCTTTATACCGTTGTCAAGCAAGACTGAATGAGGAACAGAAGAGGATTAACAGTAACGACAATAGCATACATGAGTGGGATAACATGAGTAAGTAATGACAACAGAAGGATAATACTGTCACAACATGATGGACAGAGAACACATAGGTGGAAGCCAGTGGGACTTGAAGCCAATTAAACAGATTGAGTTTGCATAGGTGTGGTGATTACTGCTTTATGAGTTCATTGCAGGCGGATGGGTTGAAATAGCCTTGATGGCTTGTGGCGTACATTAACTGTTGAATGGCCGTTTTTATGGTTTTACGCCGCATTTAGCAATGTTCTAGGAATATGTTCCAACAATCTCACAGCGAGGAACACCAGAAATAGGCTTCAAACATTGTACCCATGTGAGGAATCGAACTCGGGTTTTCAGCGTGACGAGCGAACGTTTTAACAACTAGGCTACCCCACCGCCCCATTTATCAAGACAGACCACGAGGGTTGATGTGTTACATGTGTATTAGGGCAAGAAAGATAGTTTTACAGTCGATACTGCCGTACATGTAATTGAAAAAACAACCAGGCAACAGCCGTGAATAGTGTAAGAACACACAGACTGAGAGGTAGCAATGGACTTTGAAGTTTGAAATTTGTTTGATTTTTTTTAAATGAAAATATTAAGCCAAATAAAACATCAGAACATGTTTTTCTACCAAAACAGAAAATGTCAGGATCTTTGGATGTTATCTTTTAACAAGCACAATATGGCAACAGTCACATTTACTTTTGTCCAATGACATATTCAGCCACTGTATGAAGCAGACAACGGGAACATGCAAAATCAACTCGAGGACAATTTCATTTGGACAGTGTGACCCACGTTTGAGATAAGTGGGTCAGTCTTCAAATCTCAAAGACTAGCCGACAGTTGCTTGCGTTTAGCCGTGGTCACTAAGTATGTTAGACAAATACTATCAGAGTCCCTGTAGGAAGTTCGACACATCACACTGTCGCCATAGGCTTTTCTTAACTATGTTAACCCCCAGAGGTCGCTCTTTTAACAATGTCTTCTCGGAGGTCCGCCAAGAGATCACGTGATGTCTCACTTCCGGTTTTTTACAAATATTTCCAGAATCATGTCTTCATTTTCGACCCGGAAAAGGGGCTTTATTTTGAAACAATAGTTTATCATTTGAGAAACACAAAATCCTTATGTGGGGTCTCAGACGCTTCAGAGGAAAGGTAAACATTATTGGCGAGGTAAATATGATTAGGTATTATGGAAATATTTAAGACATGGGGAACCGGAATCAAGAACAATGGCTACTTACTGCCTCCACGAATGGACGTCTATTTGTCTAAACGTGACGTTGGAAAGTAATAACTTTGCGAGTTAGATATTAAATACGTCCATGTTTCCTTTTAACTACAAGTAAGAAACCCTATCTCCCGTAAGTGCCCACTGACCAATTTCCGTTGGAGTTTGACGTTCATTTTTTTCGTTAGCTGTTGTTTTATTAAGATAACCCTATAGAATATTGTTTCGATAGGGGTCTGTATATTGAACCATCATTTCCGAGGTCCCGGAGGCTAGCATTAGGACCGATTGCATGAAGCGATGTTAGTGTTATGTTAATATGGAGTTTATGTGGTTTGGGCAGATGTTTCCGTGATGGTACCTGCTGTAGGTCGAGATCCAATTACAGCTCAAATCGATTGGTATTATGATTTACAGTAATGACTCCTATTTGAAGGTGGGATCTCATCAACGACGTGACGTATTATCATGACGTACTGCCGTGGCTCGACGTAACCGAAAGTCTGATTCCAGCATTGGTTTGCATGGCCCGGATCAGATCAAACTAGGAATATAGACAATGGCACCGATTTGATTTGTTAAAAGAATATCGCAAGATATTAGATTTAGCTGTACCGAATAAAACTATCAGGTCAGGTCGAGGGGTGGTATTCATACAATACAATTATTCATACAATATTTTATACAATATTACCAACAGTGTCTTAAAATGCAAACACAGAATTTAGGTTTATCAACGTCTTTCATGTGAAATACACAAACAATGGTATTTCCAAACAATTTTTCACCTGTTTTAAGATTACCTACGATATATGTGTTGAGGAAGTAGACGATGGTGCTTGAATGTTTTTATACCCTTCAAGAGTCTGCTCTTTGGTTCTTGTCACAGCTACATCGGATGCTCTCCCTTACCACACAGTCCAGGAAGTGGTGGCTACAAGGTCAAACTTCCATGTGCATATTTACTCGTTACCAGGGGCAAAACACCATTTATCATGAACATAACAAAGTTATCGTTCGTCCAGTAGCAGGGTGTTGACAGAGATACGGTTACCGCCGCTCGCATAACTTCGGCTTGAAACAGTGTTTGGAGATATTACACCATGTTATAGAGTGGAGCTACATCCTCCAAAAAATGGCTTACACCATGGGGACAATCGAATTAGATGCATTTGTGTCAGCAGTAGAAGGATTAATATCTTCAGTTGCAGTAGTTGAAATAGTAGTAGTAGAAGTAGTATTAGTAGTAATGTTAGTAGCTGTTGTAGTTGCAGCAGTAGTAGTAGTAATAATAATAGTAATTAAAGAAGTAGTAGTAGTTGCAGTAGTTGTGGTAGTAGTAGTGGTAGTAGTAGAAGTAGTATTTGCAGTAGTAGTAGTAGTAGCAGCAGCAGCAGCAGTAGTAGTAGTAGTAGTAGTAGCAGCAGTAGTAGTAGTAGTAGTAGCAGTAGCAGCAGCAGTAGTAGCAGTAGTAGTAGCAGCAGCAGCAGTAGTAGTAGTAGTAACAGTAGTAGTAGTAGTAGTAGTAGTAGTAGTAGTAGTATAGCAGTAGTAGTAGTAGCAGCAGTAGTAGTAGTAGTAGAGGCAGTTGAAGTAGTAGTTGAAACACTTTGACCTGCCTGCTAATCCACTCAATAAATTTCAGAGCGTCGGTTACCAAAATTACAGCAAAATAACGTATATACTTCAACATTCCTGGCGTTAAAAAAACATACTTTATACATACAACAGTGTGAAAATTGGTCATGTTATGGTCTTGGGACGCCCACAGGACAATAAATTTCTAGTAAACATGACCATATATAGAATCACAGAGTTAGGACCAAAACAAGTTGAAACCTGCCTGGGCCAGTTCGCGAGGACCGCATCACCTCAGTCACAACCTGTATACCTCCGCATGCCACGAGCACATGCACTGAAAACACGTCTGATACCAATCACTCTCTGTTCTTCCTTTCTTGCATCTGATTACGAATAACGTTTAGAGAAATAAACAGGGGCGTGCCTGTGATAGGATTCCGCACTATGTCTAAGCGGGATGGGGGCATACTCTTCAAGAGCCTATGCATTACACCACGCCTCTTTAAAGATAATCTAACAAAGCGATTCACAGGTTCTCGGAATGTTAGAACCCGCTCAATGCCTATTTCGAGTTTTTGATATTCCCCAATTTACACCAAACCTCAACAGTTAAGGAGAACTGATTGACACCAGGTGACCACGCGACACCATGGCAACTAGCACGAGCGTTTTGGCGCCCATGCTTGTCCACAGTTTGTCAAAAGTGAACTAGCATAATATTTGTACAATTAAATTGTGTGAAGTGTTACATTAATCGGAAATGGTTAAGCCAGCGACGTTCTTTAAGGCTCGTTTTAATGAACAAAGCTTATAAAAGAATCAAATCTTTCCATAGCAAATGTGTATATTAGACAGGGGAGGTGCTATGCTTTTAATAAAATTCTTTTCCCCGTATGATTAGTTTCACTTGACATTCCGAGCGTTAGTTTGATGTTTGAGAGTGGAACTGCTACTCGGGCGCCATCGTACGACGCCATCTGCACAACAGCATTATGTCTCTACGCAGTACAAAATGGTCAGGGGTGTAGGGTCTCTAGGGACATCTCTTAGATGATTTACTCCAGAGGAAAAAGCTTCGTTCGTTTGTATGTGACGCTTAAAGCACTCAACACAGACTCCATGACACCAGCGAGTGTGACATATTGTTCTCTGAGTAATAAGGCGAAGGTTTGAGGAAATGCGCATATACAGTACCGATGTGCCTTAGCGGTGACGGCAAATGAAAATAAACGTCAGTTCAGTTTATTGGCGGTAAACACGAAGTATACACATTTGAATACACGTTACCGGCCGAGAATAGAAGACCGAGAATTGTTGTCAAAACCCAGCGACAACAACCTGTCCAATAGGTTGTACATGTTCTTGTGAATATGAATGAGTGAGTTGGTTTAACGCCGCTTTGGCATGGTATCTCAGTGAGCTAGCACTATAAATCGGCATCAGTCCGGACTAGTACAAGCAGCCACACAAACACACACACGTACATGCACGTCGCTATGTAAGTGCAATAAACTTGGACGCGACGTTAAACCCCATTTCACCATCACCATAACGCCGCTTTGAACAACATTTCAGTTATAGCACTGCGAGTCAGATTGGTATGGTAGGAAAGCGATGCAGTTCTTTGACGTTTACCACTTTTGTGAAGCCCTAGAAACATACAAAGGGGGAATCGGGAATCAAACCACGTATCACAGGTTTCCAGTACGCCTAAGGGACGCAACTCTGCACATAGTTCCGGTCCTGGGCCATCACTGCCCTCCATGTGAATACGAAACAAAATAGGTGTCATTATATCAGGAGGGAACATACAGATATTGTTCAAGAGAGAACATCATCACTGCATATTTCCGCAGTTAAAAGTTTGATGTTGTAGGATGTCTTTTAAGCAGTTTGACCTTCAAGTCCGAAATCCAAAATGGCGACGGGCGAACTTCCTGTTGCAGTTTATTCGTCTTTGAAGTTAATGCTTTTATGTCACGTGGACAGATTACATATTGTGGGCAGACTCACACTTCAAAGCGGCGTGCAGATTAGATAGGACTTTATTGAAAGGATGTAAACGGAGCACTTCCTCGTATTACGAGGAAAAAACAACGGTTTTATTACAATTTTCATTTTCATCAACAGGGTACTTTGTACAAACATGTAAATGAAACTTTGTTGTCACACTTCAAAATAGGTGGCCCAATCCAGTTATTTCACGGCGTGTCAGCTTCATCCGGTAGGAAAGCGGGTTAAACAACTTTAGAGAAGCCGATGTTATTGATGCTGTCAGAGCAGGGGTCATAATCGGGGCTAATATTGGATTGATCATTGATCAGCGGATCCTAGCACGCCTAAGAATCAAACATGCACCTTGGACCACTGAGCCGCCCGCGTCGCCCGTAAGCCGGAAACGGAGAGGGAAGAAACTAGATTTCATATACATTCATGAGTCCAATATACTAGTACTTTGTTCTGTTTGCAAATATTAAACGTCAACGCCAGTGAATAAGCAGTCTAGATTAGCTGGCGAAACAGATTCTATTTGGCGTAAAAGGCAAAATAGCGGTGAAAATTATTTGAATGGATCACTGACAATCAGTGATGACACCAGGTGTTCACCTCTCCTCCCCTACCGGCAGTACCCGCCACTCAGAATATATATCTATTTATGAAGAAAACAGTGCTGGCATCCCCTATCCATGATGCGACAGCATACAGCAGTATATTCCACAGACAACATCAGCACTGACACTACATCGGTGAACATGCTCCGTCCAGACGCTGGTTTATACTCCGTGGATAGGCCAAGGTCACATATGGCCCAAGTCCATTCTTAAGGTCTGGGGCATTATACAAGGGGTACAGATTGTGATATATGCTATTTTAGGACCCAAGAACAAAACTCGGGTTGGTATAAACGGTTCAGTAAGGCGACAATATATCAGTGTAACATCATTTGTTGAAAAAAAAAACTTGAGGCAAATCCTTTTATTAATTATATTTTTCTTAAAACTAAGGGTATAATTATATTAAGAAGATTGAAGAACAGCCATAGTTTATAAGCTGCGGCGGACCAACAATCTAATATTCTGTCAGAATGTTACCGAAAGAGTAACAATAAAAAAGCGCTATAGTTAATACCGGTGTGTGTGTGTGTGTGTGTGTGTGTGTGGGGGGGGGGGGGGGGGGGGGGAGTCGGTGGGGTGTGGGTGTGTGGGTGTGTGTGGGTGTGTGGGTGGGTGGGGGGGGGGGGGGGGGGGGTCGGTGGGGTGTGGGTGTGTGGGTGTGTGTGGGTGTGTGGGTGGGTGGGGGGGGGGGGGGGGGGGGGGTCACCGTTTTATGTTCTGTCATCTGCCGGAGACCTCGGATTTCTGTTAGAGAAGAGAAACATTGTTCATTTCTTCCATTTCATACAACCTGTAGGCAAACACTAGTTGCCTTAAAATAATGTCACGACATGTATTGCCCGCCACGACTGCCATAGCTTCTTTTAACACGGGCTTGCCATTGAAATAGCGTAGATCACTTTATGGAGCGAGCCGTTACACGGTATATCAAGCTTCGCTGAACGCTATCTACAGGCTTCGCTGAACGCTATCTACAGGCTTCGCGGAACGCTATCTACAGGCTTCGCTGAATGCTATCTACAGGCTTCGCTGAACGCTATCTACAGGCTTCGCTGAACGCTATCTACAGGCTTCGCGGAACGCTATCTACAGGCTTCGCTGAACGCTATCTACAGGCTTCGCTGAACGCTATCTACAGGCTTCGCTGAACGCTATCTACAGGCTTCGCGGAACGCAAACTACCTGAAAGGCCAGGAAGAAACTGACATCAGAAAGTTGATTCCAAAAGAATTACCCTTGAAAAAGGCCAGCCCTTTCCTACAATAGTTTCTAAGTGCGGGATAAGCCGCATGTCGTATTAAGGTACCTAGAGAGACAAAACAATATGCCATAATCTTACAAATCTGAGACGGATCGTATAGAATCTGAAGATTTGATATTCTGACTCTTGTGAATGTTGAAAAAAATGACCAGGCGCCAAATTGACATCAAAACAAATGCTTGGAAACATTTAACATAACCAGAGACCTCGACCACGGTGTTATTGTTGACGGCTATGTTTCTTAAGGTTATTCATATTTGATAACCCCATGAGACGTAGCGCTGATCTGGGCTCGAACCTGTCTATATCTAAGTCATCAACATGCTGTCCTCATAACGCCGAATACCACTTTGCTCACGGCTAATTCCAGAGATGTGTTCTTCAGCCTACAAGAACGATTGTCTTACACCACATCACCCGGAGGTTCAATCTCACACCTCTTTATGTCATAAATCAAGGAAGTGGGGCATTCTCATCCCAGCTTTTTTCAATACTTCGTAAGGGTAATAGATATGCTGACCTTTCCGAAACTCGTTGATAATGTTGTGTTGACTTGGAAATATTATAGTGGCGTGACAGCCAAACGGTGAAAGGTATTGCATACGATGTATATCTAACGCCCAGTAAATAGAATGCTTTTAGAACTAATAACTGTTTGCTTTGCGTATTACGTGGAGAGTCGTGTGTGTTCGCATGACGTTTGAATCCTAAATTGGAACAAAGCCATGTAAATGTATTAGTAAATTAAATAAGATTTGAAACAATGAAAGCAGGCCAGTAATTTTTTTCTGGAAACTGGACAAGTAACTCTGCTAGAAACTGGATATGTGGAGCAGTAGCTTTCCAAGAAACTGGACAAGCGGATCAACAGGTGTTCAACGATCTGGACATGTGGACTGACAAGCGGACCACTTTCTCTTTAAAACAATGGACAAGTGGATCCCTCGCTGTCTAGGAAACTGGACAAGCAGATCAACAGGTGTTCAACGATCTGGACATGTAGACTGACAAGCGGACCACTTTCTCTTTAAAACAATGGACAAGTGGATCCCTCGCTGTCCAGGAAACTGGACAAGCAGATCAACAGGTGTTCAACGATCTGGACATGTAGACTGACAAGCGGACCACTTTCTCTTTAAAAAAAATGGACAAGTGGATCCATCGCTGTCCAGGAAACTGGACAAGCAGATCAACAGGTGTTCAACGATCTGGACATGTGGACTGACAAGCGGACCACTTTCTCATTAAAAAAAATGGACAAGCGGATCCATCGCTGTCCAGGAAACTGGACAAGCAGATCAGTAGCTATTTAAGGAACTGAACAAGCGCAGCAGTAACTCTTGAATAGGTGAGGTGAAATAGGGTTTATGTCGCGTCTGATTAACCAATCCTGATGACGGTGTTATAGTGCAAGCCCACTGATATACCATGCTGCAGTTTCACATGGATACCCCTCAGACACTGTATACTGACTCCCAGCCGACCAGTCCTCGTTTTAGCCCTATAATTTCGACGCCATGCAGGGTAACAACAAGGGCCATCTGGTCTTCTGATACGACGCGGCCGGGGACCTTCCGCTCTCTGGGCAGACGTTATATCCACAAGACCACGGAGGCGGTCGCTCTTGAAGAAATTGGTCAAACGGAGCAGTAGCTCTTCAAGAAAATAGTAACAGCCACTTACTTACAGAAACTTACATTTCCTGTTTATGAAAATGGCCAAGCGGACAAGCATTTCTCAAACACACTGGACAAGCGAAAACATAGTTCTTCAAGAAACTGGACAATAGGACCAGTAGATAATCAAGAAACTAATCAAGCGGAACATCCATCTTCAAGAAACCTCAAAGAAACTAGACAGGCGGACCTTTAACTTTTCAAACGTACAAATCAAAGGTAATAACCAGTCGATAAACAAGAAGGCATCTTGGCACCTGTTACTATAATTGGTTGGTTGGTTTGTTTTTTAACGCCGCACTCAGCAATATTCCAGCTATATGACGGCGGTCTGTAAATAATCGAGTGTGGACCAGACAATCCAGTGATTAATGTCACGAGCATCGATCCACTCAATTGGGATCGATGACATGTATCAATCAAGTCAGCGAGTCTGACCACCCGATCCCGTTAGTCGCCTCTTACGACAAGCATAGTCACCTTTAACGGCAAGCATGGGTTGCTGAAGACCTATTCCACCCCGGATCTTCACGGGTCTGTTACTATGAACATGACAAACATACGAGTGACGATAAGAATAAGACTTGGAATTGTTTTCACACAAATACTATCAATAAATAAGTAAGTGAAATGAGTTGGCAATAAGTTTCCCGGCAAGCGGAATAATTCAGTGAAAACTATGAATGCATGTGGCGTAACAGACAGGTGTCTCTTTCGAACCATGGCATCAACATATACAACAATACAATGGTGTGGATTTTATTGTGCTTAATGCGTCCTTAAATAAGATCCTACAAGTTCTAAGAGTGAGTAATTGAGTGTGTGAGGGAGGTTGAAAAAAGTTGGGTCTTCGGAATTATACGCAAAGCATTAAAGCATCAACCACCAGGTTATCCCACTGCCCCTAGTGAGCGAGTACACCGCAATCTGCGTAATCTAGGAATAAACTAACAATTACACACATTAATCTCTGAACTCAGTCACTGGGGCATTGTCATTATATTTGTATGATTCTTTGAGAAGCCGTGCGTTGCCCAGTCGTCTAAGGTACCGCGCGTGTAGTGTTACGTCCTTCAGCCGTGCCCGGATCCGTTGATCGTGGGTTCGAATCCATGTTTAGCCCCGTTACGATCCTTGATCTCTCGGCTCCATTCTCATTGGTTTCACCCCCTAATAGTAAATATCAATGACTTGTGTCACTTTGGTTTTTCCTCAGATATCAATCTGACACGTCGTGACATAACTGATCTGCTTATTAAAGCCGCGTTAAACCAACTCGCAGGCGGGAAGATATTTTCCTTAACGACTACTTCCGATACGACACTAGTTAAAAATATTTGATGTAATCAAAAGAATATATATTGTTATATACCTAATTGAAATACGATTGCTATACCAAATACGAGTGAGAAGTTTTACGCCGCTTTTAGCAATATTCCGGTAATGTCACGAAGGGGGATACCAGAATTCGGCTTCACATATTGTACCCTTGTGGGGAATCGAACTCGGGCCCTCGGCGTGATGAGCGAACACTTTAACCACGAGGCTACCCCGCCGCCCCCTTAACATGAAGTACGCGACAAATTATACCATCACATATTAGTATAAATTAAAACTGACACTTATTTGACACATTTAATGCAATCGAATGGTGTTAATTTCAATATTGGCTTCCCAACCTTATGCAGTCTCAGGTATTACACGGCCATGGCTACTGTTTCAGCTGTAATATTATATCACACATGCAAGCTATCATTTACAATGGAACATATTAATGCATTACCACATTCCCAATCTCCATTTTAACAGCCACGAAGGAATATGGCGAAAACACCTTAGGAAATACAACACACAGCATTCTTTTGCATATCACCAAGAAAAAATAAACAAGCTTGCTCGGGTTGTTTATCAAAGTAGTTCTTGCGTAATAATAGCTTAACTCTCGTTGTATCCAATATGTGTAAGGTGTGTATTTTTCTGTGTTTTATTTCCGACGTTTTCCTGTTTTATTATCGTAACGTGTTTGTTTAAGATGGTCAGCAACATGCTATGCAAATGCTGAAGTATGTTTGACGGATGTGTGTTAGTCATTAAAATACCACAGACATCTTGTGATAGACACAAGTCGGTTTAACAATCTCTAATCGCTATCCTATATACCCAGCACGCCACGTATTTACAAGAGCCTAAAACAAATATAGTCAAATTAGTGGTTTGATCCTTTGTGATTTAAATGGTAGTCTTATTTTTGAAAGCGCTTTGGCTCACGGTACCCGAAGTTCAAATGCTTGTGATTTTCATTACCTAATGTTAAGCTCACAAACTCGCAAGCAAAAAATGTCGTTTAAGGTAAATATTTTGAAATCAAAGGAAGCATGTTTTTTAATCAAAAGAACAATTACCCATGTTGATGTCGGAATGTAGGAGTTTGTTGTCGCCATCAATGGAAAACCCACCACGATGCCACTATAGAAGTTAAGGGCTTTGAGAAAAAAGGGGAAATATTTCACTTTTGTGTTTTACATTTTCTCAGAAGAAAGTTCCTAAAATAGTCATGTCAACAACGAAACCTTTCGAGTGTTAAACTGGTTACAAAATTAGCCTAAAATAAGGTGGGGAGCGTCCATGGAGGTCTCGGTGAACAGTGATGTAGAACAGGAGAGCTTTCAGTGTTGAGCGGTCGCCTGTACTTTTACGGGCTATAGGTAGTCCAGAGGTTCAAGCGTTAGCTCGTCTCACAGAAGACCCGGGTTCAATTCCCACGGCCCCTTGTCGGTATTAACCGCCGGGTAATGTGGGGGGCACGGGTGGCCCGGTCGTTTTAGGCGCCGCAATTTTCGCTGTGCAGGGTTGTGTCCCTTGGCACGCCAGAAGACTATTATTGTGGGTTCAAATCCCGGTTCGCCCCGATTATGTTTCTAGGTTTGTCAGCACCCTTTCCGTGCTCGTGGGTTTCAGCAAAGCGATAAACGTCTGAGACCTGCATCACTTTGGCTTTTCCTCCCACATCAAGCTGACATGCAGTCATATATCTGGAATATTGCCCAAAGAGGCGTTAACCCCAACTCACTCGCTCACTCACTCACTCTTATTCATAAGGAATGCACAACGAATTGGACAGGTTGTTGTCGCTGGGTTTTGACAACAATTCTCGGCCTTCTATTCTGGGCCAGTAATGTGTATTCAAATGTCTAGGAGTAAGTTTTTGGTATATGACATACGGCGCAACCAGCAATATTTGTTTGTTTGTTGTTGTACGACGGCAGTCTGTAAATAATCGAGTCTGGGCCAGACAATCCACAGATTGACGTCAAGAACGTCGATCGACGCAATTGGGATACCATGACATGCATCAACCAATTCCGCGAGCCTGACCACCCGATCCCGTTAGTCGCCTCTTATGACAAGCATAGTCGCCTTTTACGGCAAGCATGGGTTGCTGAAGACCTTTTCTACCCAAGATCTTCACGGGTCGCACCCAGCAATATGACGGCGGTCTGTAAATAATCGAGTCTGGACCAGATAATCCAGTGACTGACATCAAGAGCGTCGATCTACGCAAATGGGTTGCCATGACATGCATCAACCAAGTCAACGAGCCTGACCAGCCGTTCACGTAAGTCGCCTCTAACGACAAGCATGGGTTGCTGAAGACCAACTCTAACCCGGATCTAGTGCTATTTAAGCTGTTTACTGGCTCTTGGAATCCCTAAGGGCTTAAATCCTCTGTTTTTAACATGTGGATTTACTGTTAACTGGGAACTGAGTTTGGTAGACTCGCTTTCTCCAGGAGACGAATATTCCTGAGCACCAACTTTACAGTCGACACTTTCCGTGAACCTCAATAGACCGAAATTCCCAGTCAGTCGTAGCATTCTACAGACAAGGGAATCAGTCCGCCAAGGACGTTGCACACCTTGCAAGAAATTCTTCCGCCCATCCGCCGGAGCACATGGGTATGGTAGAACACAAGTTCGGCGTCTGATTACCCCCCTTAGGAGGGACGGAAGCACATGTCCATCAACTTGCTATCAGTAGCAATAAACAGCTACCTGGCATGCCCCTTATTTACAACAACAGACAATAGTCCAACAAGTGGTAGCTGCCTTTGGGACATAGCTTGCCAACTTGCTGAAGTTCATGGTCAGATTGTAGCACCAAACACACCAATGTTACTGTTTCCGCGGACAAATTGAGTCTCTGGAATTATTTTGGTATTTGTGAGCAGTGGTAATAAGAAGACAGATTCGTCATGGAAAGTATTCAGACGCTAAACAGTATTGTATTTCAAAGTATAACAGTATTGTCAGTCTACCGTGGAGGTTCCGGGTTAGAATTGGTCCCCAGCGAACTATGCTGATGGAATGGATACTAATTAAAACTGTACGTTCGTAGGGCCCGTCTGCCCGTGAAGAATGGTTAGAACAGGTCTTCAGCAACCCATACTTGCTGTAAAAGGCCACTATGCTTGTCGTCAGAGGCGACTAACGGGATCGTGTGGTCAGGCTCGCTGACTTGGTTGATGCATGTCATCGTATCCCAATTGTGTGGATCGATGCTCATTATGCCAATCACTAGATTGCCTGGTCCAGATTCGATTATTAACAGACCGCCGTCATTCAGCTGGAATATTGCTGAGTGCAGCGTTAATCAACAAACAAACGTAGGGCCTGTCCCACAATTAATACCTGTTATTAACAACACATGGATGGGACTAGATGTTTCTTCTAATGCCTTGTGAATCCCAACTATAGTACCTGACATTTTGCTGTGTCTGGACGAACACCTTGTCTATTCTATTATGAAAGTGTGATTTGTGCCTGAAAAATTGAGATTATTATAAAGAAATGTTTGAACTCATACAACCTCATGTCTCTCTTTTTGGTGAAAATTACCGTTTTGGTTGGTTAATTGACATGTTGGTAGTCTCTGTCTGGGACAATGTACATGAAACATATGAAGTCAGCTCCTTCAAGAAGGAGTTAGAATAGGCCCCAAGCAACCCCTGCTGTTCATGAGAGCCTACCAAATGGATCCGGTGGTCAGGCTGGTGACGTGCTTGGAAGCCTGTCATCGGATCTGCTGAAGTGGATCGATGCGCATGATCTCAATCACTTGATCGTCTGGTCCAGACTGGATTATTTACAGACCACGGTCATGAAGTTGGAATATTGTTGAATTCGTGTTAAACAACAAACAAAGTCAGTGCCTTGTTTTCCGATTGGTTCAAAAGACCTGGTCACAAACAAAAGGAGGAGACCTTTTCAAAACGTCTTAACATTCAAATACAGTCACATGAAAGTATTGAAATGAAATTTCAAAAGCCAACTGGACAATCCTTTCTGTTTGTCACACATAACACAATCCACAGAAAACATTATATAAACATCTTGTTTGTAAACTGCTGCCAGATTGTTGATTGTTATTGTAGGTCTTCACATAAAAAGAAGTCCAGGAAATCTGATGTTGACGCACGCAAAGAGGAAACAATCTCCACTCTACTTCATCTTAGGAGTTAGTTGTGCTTGTGTTTCATATTCTGACATCAAAAGTACTTTGTGGAACAGTGGTCGTCATCATGTTGCAAGGTTAGCTTTATCAGCATCAGGGGTCACTTCCAGTTCCTCATCTACTGGTGATGAAAAGACTGAGAATATTTTTATACAATAACCCAGGGCTAAATGGTAGGTGATGTTTCCTATTGTATTTCACCATTCAGTTCTAGGTTTATTTTGTTTGTTTGCTGTTTAACGCTGCACTCAGGAATATTCCAGCTATATGACGGCGGTCGGTAAATAATCAAATCTGGACCAGACAATCCAGTGATTAAAATCATGAGCATCAATCTAGGCAATTGGGATACAATGACATGCATCAACCAAGTCAGCAAGCCTGACCACCCGTGAGTCGCCGCTTGCGACAGGCATACTTGCTTCTTATAGCAAGCATGGGTTGCTGAAGACCTATTCTCTGCCCGGATCTTCACGGGTCAGTTTTAACTCGTGGAGAATCAGATACACATATGGATTGAATGTGTAAATGTAGTTTTATGCCACTTTTGGGGTTTAATATTACAGTTAGCATCATGTATATGGAGAATCTGGGCAAAGCAGACCAGTGGTTGATGGTACTACCAGAGGTCAGCACATCCTGGTGTGATCAGTGTTCAAAATAGCTGCCTGCCTACTACCCAAATGCCAGTGACTTCCAAATTGGGCTAGTAACATTTCATGTCATTTTCTTTTCATTTCTTAGTTTACTGAAAGTGTTTTGGGCTACTTAAATATGATGAGGCCTTGCAACATCTTTTGTTAACAAGTGGTCCTGACCAGCAATCCATGATTGCAGCTTCTAGAGAATCGTAACTCACCTACCTTAACATAGGCTTAAACAGTCACAATACTATGGGGGTGGTCGGGTAGCCTAGTGGTTAAAGCGTTTGCTTGTCATGCTGAAGATTTGGGTTCAATTCCCGACGTGGGTACAGTATGTGAAGCCCATTTCTGGTTTCCCCTGCCGTGATATTACTGGATAAAACAACATTCACTCTTTGTAAGTGAGTTGTGTTTAACACTGCTTTTAACAGTCTTCCAGTTATATGATGCTGTGTCAGCTTGATGTGGCAAGAAAGCCCCAAGTGATGCAGGTCTCAGACGTTTACCACTTCGGTGAAACCCAAGAGCAAATTGCAAATTGCAGCACCTTAGATGACTGGGCCAGTCGTACCCTACATTATCTTGTCTCAAAAGTGCACCATGTTATTTTGAAGGTGATATGATAATAAAGAACAAGAAAATATTGTAACCAACATGTTTATTCCAATAAATTAACTGAACAACAAAGTCGTCACACTTGATACACCAAGTATAACCACTGTCTGCAGTATCCCAACACTGGGCATCATAAACTATGTTACAATACAAACAATCTCCTGACTTGCCTCATCTTGTTCAAAGCCATCTCTTAACATCAAAATGGGTGACTGGAGATCTAACTAAAAAAGATAGAGTCTAAAAACTGGCAATGTATTACTTTTGATTTGTATTAGAATCATAAATTGTGTCCTTAGAAGCAAATATATTTTTTGGCATTCCCACACTGAATAACATTAGTTTCATATGCATCAATGCATTTTACTGCCCGTATGACTTTGCACACGCTTGAACATAAAATGACATGCTTCACTATATAAAACTTGGTATGTTACTCTTATCTTATAAAAAAATAGAGTAATATTCCACACACATAAAAACTACATTAGGAGGTCAAAGCAAAATGAGTTCTCAAAATCTTCAAAAGACAAGTGTAGAAATCCAGTGTGGGGGGGGGGGGGGGGGGGAAAGAGATGCAGGGGATGTGCTCCACACGCTTTGTTGGAAAGTTACAACAAAAACATAACAGTTATCATACAACTAAAAAAATATTCTCTAACAATATTTTGGGCAAATTATCTTCAATTTCTACTGGCGAGTTTCTTTATATACAAGATGGGGTCTATATCAGGTTTTATATGATACGGACATAAAAGTCACATTATTAGAATTCACATTTGGGAACAAATAACACAGTATTTATAATACTCTAGTTCTCCATCTGGACCACAAACAAAGATAAAATTAATTATTTTGACATGAAACCGGAGTCTAAGAATCACAAAGTTTGTCAAAAAGTGAATGTGTTTCTGTTTATCAGTGCCTTCTAAAAACATTTCATTATTCAGTAGTTTGAGTGTGGCGTGTAATTCATAAACACCGTTTGGTTATTCAAGCTGAAGTTTTGATTATGTCTTGTTAGTTCTAAAAGCACATTTATTACCAAGCAGTTTGACTGTATCTCATAATTCAAGAAAAAGATATTTTTCAGTCATTTGTGTCTTGTCAGCTTAAAAAACATTTGGTATATAGTCATATCATCGTGTCTTGTAAGTTCAATGATTATTTCAGTTAAAAAAACATTTGTTTGATTGTATCTTGTAAGTTCTAACACCATGTTGTGAATCACAAGTCAGCAGCACCTTGTTCACAATAATTATCATTCAAGAAAAATGGAGAGGAGGGGGAAAAAAATAAAAACTTGATCATGGAATGTTTGTACAAATATTACCTGCAGCAGGTGGGGGGGGAGAAGAAAAATTAAACGAAATGGATGACTTTAGAACCATTGTCTGCTGCAAGCTTTTCTTTCTTTTTTTCTCGTAAGAGAAAGGTCGATATTTGGGGCAAAATCTGAATATCAAAGATTAAGGCTACAACTCTAGATTTATATATGCAAGAAATTTCATGATGAGATGGCGACTGAACAATTCGGCGAAATATCTATGCCAAATTGACAATCATAAGTTTTAAAGATGACATTTTTTAAAACACTTTGTAAACTCAAAATAATTTTGCCTGTATTGGACTAAATTCTGACTTGTAATTTTCACAATATTTCCCCCATTACTTCAGAGAAACCAGAGGGTGTGTTATGGTGCCACATCTAAAGATTAATATTGATATTGTAAACTCCTTCATCAGAAACACCAATGTCCTAAAAATAAATTAGCAAGCCAACAAACTACATACATTAAACACACATATACTTAACTTAGTACACCAATAACAAGCTATGTACACATTAACAACTGAAATTATCTGACTAGAACCTATGTGCATCAAAGAACAATGTTCAAAAGGAAGGTGGGTGCAAGGGTTGTTTAATTGTTTGTTTGTTTGTTTGTTGTTTAGTGCCTCACTCAGCAATATTCCAGCTATATTACGGTGGTATGTAAATATTCAAGTCTCGACCAGACAATCCAGTGATTGACATCATGAGCATTGATCTATGCAATTCAAATGATGTCAGTCACTGGATAGTCCTGGAGTCTGAAGGTTTGCTCGTATAAAGCATCAGAATCTAGGGACCCCCTTGACAATTAAACACTGCACAATATACAAAACCCTCAAAATATACAAAATGATTTTATGAAAATATTACAAAAATTACATGTATCACTACTTTGTGATGAATCTGATTGTATTGACAACACCAAAGCCAGTTTTTTATGGCAAGTCCTTGATAAGGAATTAGATGTCATATGGGTTAAGATACGGCAAGGATACATCCTACAGAAGACTGACAAGAGACAATCAAGCTAAAATCAGATATCTAACTCTGATACGATACCTCTCTGTATGAAGATCTGATATCCCTCCACAGCACGTTGGATAAGGTGAACTTCCTAATCAGTTACTCAGTGTCAAGTTTTCCAAATATTTCTTAAATGAACTTAATTGTCAAGTTCTGAATGTCAATAACGAAGGCATTGGGATTATACAGTAATGGATAATGTATACATCAGAAAGTAAGGACCATAGAGGAATATAATTGTGTTCTGTGTGGGTTTTCTTTTGATGAAATAGAAATTCCTGAATCTAGGCAGTTCTAAATGAGGCCAAACCCCATCTGATTGTGTAAAAAACACCCATTTCATTTAGATTTGGCAGTTAAAGATCGGTTAAGCTTCACCTCACACAATATACAGAGGGGTCGTCAGATAAACATGCAGTGTGGTATTGCATCAGTGTAGACCACGACTAGGCAGCACCCCGTGTCATGTGGTTACCTGCCATGATGACTACGACTTCATGATCTATGGCTATCACCTTGGTCATCACAAACAATATTGCAATCCAGACCCTGCTTTCAAACTACGGCATGACTAGTGTACCGCCCGATCCAGTTAGTCGCCTCTTACGACAAGCATGGGATGCTGAAGACCACTTCCAACCCAGTGAGCGAGTGAGTGAGTATGCGGTTTTACGCCGCTTTTAGCATTATTCCAGCAATATCATGGTGGGTCCAACCCAGATCAATCCAAATCCCAACACGAGGAGTTTAAGTGAGTGATTATTGTTTCACACTGCATCAGTAATCTTGCAGCTATTCAAGGTCAACAAAGGTGTTTAAGTTGAGTTCTCAACCTTATCAATATCAATATGGTTTGCAAGATAACGACATACCTGCCTTGGTTACACAACCACTAGTTGGCTAATTCTATTTGTCTTTGGATTACCTCCAAGCTTTGATTAATTCATACACACAATATTACATCCTTCAAACATGTCCACAATAGACTTCATGATAATCATTATGCACACATTTCATTTAACAGCAAACACATAAAAAAGACACAGAAACTGTATAATCTGACACAGACGCTCCTAGGTGCTACCATCCCTTTATATCAGCTAATATTCAAGAGAATATGCTGGAATGGTACTCTTTGAATCAGATAAGCCTTGCTAAAATAAATGTCCTGTTTCTCATGAACTGCATGCGCCTAATTTGTTTTTTTCATTTTCAAGCACTGTCAAGGAAATGTTTTAACTCAAATTTCATGTTTGCACTGGATTCCAACTTTTTGCACTGGATTCCAATTTTATGTACAAGATTCCAACTTTTTGTATCTTAAGCTGTCACTCTGTGAAAAAGTCAACAATGTTTGACCAACTAGCCTAAACTGTGGCCAGCTGAAATTTGCAAAATTCTGAAACTGAACTGGTCACAGAATTAAGATTGGAATAACTGCACTGGTTTTGCAAAATATTGTCACTCAGTTCTTAGCACTTCTAAAATCCAAAATATTCAGCAAAAAGTTTATTTTCATAAATAAATGTTTGAATGAAAATACTAATACTGACTGCAGAACAAAATGAGAAATACATCTTATTCATCACAAACAAAAAATCTTTAAGATATTTTATGAACCAATAATTTACCCATTTTCATTGATATTCATTAATTTGTCAGATCAGGAAACAATAAGTGACAGCATGGAATACCACTTGGTCATGTGGTGTAATATCATGCAAGTATTCCACAACCACCTGCACCAAACATCCAAATACCAGGAAACTACCTCTACATAGAAAATATAGAAATCTTTCAGGTTACTATGATACTATTGCCCTTTGTCAATAATACTACTTTTTGATTTTTTACTTTTACCTTGTCCCCAAACATTATTGTAGTTGTCTTCTAGTTGTTGCTGTCTTGCTGCTTCTTTGGAGGCTTCATTTGTTCCACCCTGAAATAGGAGAAAATACATGGAGGTGAAAACAGGAGCACTGGAGGTGAGGCGAGGTGAGTGAGTGAGTGAGTGAGTTGGGTTTTAACGTCGCTTTTAACAGTATTCCAGTTATATCAAGGCGTGTCAGCTTAAAGGGGCACTGATCTAACGCCATTCCCCGGACTGGTTGTTGCCTTTGTTATTGTTTTTCCCCCGTGAGTACCCGGATGATACGCAACGCAACTGAGCGTGACCAGAGACTGGGCTACCTTCTGCAAGGACAGCTAAATAAACTGGAGGCAAGATTTGTTTTACGCATTTTTGGACACTGATTGGTTAACTGTGATCTATAAAGATTTCGACAAAGGGCGCATGTTAATTAATTTCTTCAGCCTAAACAAACAGACAAAAAGAACGGTGGAGCTCATCGGATGTCGTCATTTGGAAATACCCCAGATGGTTATAGTTTAATAATTTAAAAAAGTATCCATGCAGTGAAAGCATTTTCGGATTTCGGCTTGCGTCGATAATACGATTACTACTCCCTTGTTGTCATCCACGTTTTCTGGTATAACCCTACACTTGTGTATTTGTCGTCATTCACTTGATGCTCAGTTAATGAATTTATTACAGGTACAATTAGTGGTAGCACCACTTAGATAACCTGACAAAGGTTCCCATTTGGCATTTATTGTGTCTGGGGTAATTATTCAATCTAAATCCAGGTTTGAAGTGACGTGAAATGTGTGTTATGTAATATGCACGTGGCAGCCCGGCAAGAGGTGAATGATCAATTGATTTACTTTTTCTGTTCCAAGTCATCAAAGGATTAACAGAACATACGTTGATTGATTAATCACTGTTATCTTGCACAGTGGATATGTCAAAAGTGAGTGTCTACATGTCTAGGTTTACTAAAACAAAGGGAATACACTCATATCATGGCGTGAAGTGTCGATGTAAAAACAACATACTTTGTTCAAAGGTTTAACTGATAATACGTTGATTGTTTGCTCATTGTTATCTATCACTCAATGGATTTTTTAGGAACCGTGGACGTTATGAAAATAGTTGTCACGTGGGCTTTCTCAGCCGACCCTTGAGACTTGACACCGATGTGAAACACTTGAAACAATGTAAGTGATCAGCTGAGAAACGAACACGGGTTATAATATCCAGAAACGATATATATCTTTTA
Organism: Haliotis rufescens; assembly: GCF_023055435.1. NCBI lineage: Eukaryota > Metazoa > Mollusca > Gastropoda > Lepetellida > Haliotidae > Haliotis > Haliotis rufescens. The sequence continues at coordinate 43,681,939 of NW_025964112.1, forward strand.
AATTATTTGATTGTTACAGAGACACGTGACATCGAATAAGTTTCTTTGTACAGCTACAGACAAGTGGGATATTGTTCCTTTGTGTGGATATTCACGGATACATTCCTCGAACAAGGAAGCTGCCTAAAATTTATACACATAAATTTGGTAGGTTGTAATTATGATATTTGCATTTTGTTTTCCTTCATTTGCTGTAGCATTGAACCGATTCGTTCTTGTTCCTCTACGTCTTGGTTGAGAAATTCTTCAATGCGCGATAGACGTTGTTTTCACAAGTCTTTTCCTTTGTGAGCGTGTATATATTACCGTCAATTTGTAAAATGTGATTCTCTCAGGCAATTTATAAAATGTATAAATATTTCAGTCATTTTGACTGAAACATCTGTCCAGATTGACTAAAATTGATTAAGACGATCAAAAGGGCCTAAAAACATCACAACAGATTATTATGTAGGATCAGAAGCCAAACAACATAGAAATGTACATTTTAACGTAACATTTTCAGTCTCTTGGTGATGACATTAAAGATCAAAATGTTTGGAATTCGTTATCATAATAATACAGATGGAAATGTTTTTCAGTCACTTTGTAAAATAACTGAATATTGAGGCATTTAATAAAATTTAAAACGTTACACATTTTGACTGTAAAAAAAATATACACACAATAAAAAAACAATGCTCAGGTGAAATATATACTTTGTGTTGCAAGTAAAAATAGTGTAAACGAAAATCGCCAAATTACCAAGCAAGTGACTTATCAAAACTTCGTCACCATTACCGATGCTACCCACAAATATACTTACATTTCCTTATTATCTCGAAAAGTGTATTTCATTTTGTTGATCAACGTGACCATACGCCCCTATTACTACCCATACAAGTGACCAATGCGCTTACGAATGGCGCAGCAGAGGTCGCGAACTAGTCTAGATTTTTGCTATACATCCGGGTACTCACTGGGAAAAAACAATAACAAAGGCAACAACCAGTCCCGGGGAATTACTTTAGATCAGTGCCCCTTTAATGTGGGAGGAAAGCCCGAAGTGATGCAGGTCTCAGACGTTTACCACTTCAGTGAAACCCGCAAGCACGGGTATGGTGCTGACAAACCTAGAAACATTATCAGGGCGAACCGGGATTCGAACCCACAATCATAGGTTTCTGGCGTGCCCAAGGGACGCCTTAGACGACTGGGCCACCCGTGCCCCCTGAGGCGAGGTGAAATGGTGTTCAAGATTATTACACTTATATGGCGGTGGGCATGCATGTGTGAGTGTGGCTGCTGGTACTTGTCTGGACTAATGCAATGCCGCAGGTTTAACATGAATACCCTACTCAGACAAAGTTTACCAACTCCTAGTCGCCCAGTCCTTGTTTTAACCCCTTAATGCCTGCCGTTACAGGATACCAACAAGGACCATCTCTTGACGTCTTTTGGTATGATGCTGCTGGGGATTGAACCCCCGACCTTCCACTCTCTAGACCCTGAGGCAGTCAGTAACACTGGAGAAGTGAGTGAGGGAATGTTTGTTTGTTGTTTAACGCCGCCCTCAGCAATATTTCAGCTATATGACGGCGGTCTGTAATGAAGTCTGGACCAGAAAATCCATTGACTGACATCATGAGCATTGGTCCATGCAAATGAGATACGATGACATGCATCAAGCAAGTCAGCGAACCTGACCACTTGATCCCGTTAGTCGCCTCTTACGACAAGCATAGTCACCTTTTATGGCAAGCATGGGTTGCTGAAGACCTATTCTACCCTTGATCTTCACGAGTCGAGTGAGGGAGGGAGGGTGAATAAAAAATTGGGCCTTCCTGAAAGGACATACCTATGGTATGATGATCAAAGACGTAACCATTTGGTCATCCCACTGCCCTATATTAATGAAAGACACTGCAGAATGTGCATAAATAACTACAGCAATGTTGCCAGGGAAGTTGTCTGGATTTGTTCAAGGCAAACTATATCATATTTTATTAAACATAAAGTCATATATAAGTAGAACCTGATATTATTGAGGTGAAATAGATTAGTTCACTAAATTCTGCTATATATCAAATTTTAAATTTTGTAACTATTCCAGACAAAAAGTATGTGATAATACAGTACCCTGACAGTCCTTAAATGTAAAGTAACCAAGACTTACCATATTCCATGTAATAAGTGCCCAGGGCGCTCTCAAAATTAGAAATAAGGGGCTCTGATTAGAATATTATTTTGGTGAAAAAAGAGTTGAAAGATAAATTTCGTGATTTATGCTGACAGCCTGAAATGTTTATGTACGACAGATATATTTTTCCAGAATTTAATTGCCCATAATTAAGGGTGCATATAAGACATGAGTGCATATTATATGCGAATAAATAAGTCTTGTGTACATTGATCAGTCAGAAGGGTTGCTAATTGGGATTGTTCACTAGCCAATATATTAGCAAATATCGCCGAGGGTGCTTATTAGAGCTTGGCGCTTATTACGTTGAATACGGTATAAAGTAATCCAGACTTGGCATGATGCAATTACAAATTCTAACTTTTTATCTCATTACAGTGCCATGAAAGTATCTCTCTTTGAACCAGAATCTTACATCAATAACCTTGAGGATTGAAAGCAACGAAGAGTTTTCTGTAAATTTAGAATATCTTAACATAACTTGCATCCGATACTCTATGTACATATTGTAATTTAGCTTCTGTTGAAGATGGGTATCATATTATGTTTATATGTCCTAAGTACTCAAGTATTAAGGTATTTACCTCATTATAGCTTTACCAGCACTCAGTCAATGGTGAATTTGTTAAATACTAGAAATGTACATCTCCTTAAATCTGTTGCTTTGTTCATAAAACATGTTTTTCAATTACAAACTCTCGTGTAACCACTTATCTTTTCACGTAAAATTGTACTTTAGGCCATGTGGCCATACTACTGAATAAACTACTACTACAAGGAACCCAAGTGAGCAGATTAGCCACTTGGGGTGAACAAGGCCCAGATATCCTTTCAGCAGTCAGTGGAGGGACAACACTGATCTACAACAAACAAAACTGACCAGGATCACCAAAACAAGGGATTTAGACGTTCCATTCCTAACCCAGGTCAAACATGGACTGGACTTAGTTCTGAATGTGAGCCAAGGACATCTCACAGATCAACAGTTATTTTGAAAATGATTCCTGTTGGGTCAACAACGTTGTGTTTCTGAGGGTATCATGCCTTAGTCTGTGCTAAAAGGTTTTGATACTACCACCCAAAGCTTGGCTCTTTGCATCATTTTCTGGGTAGCTTAGCGTTATCATGAGGACTATTAATAGCTGAGCTAGTCCAAACAGAATTTAACTAGACTCGGGCTTCAGATTAGTGGTTAAAGTTGCAAAATAGTCTCATATTTTACCTATACCATATGCTTGACATCCACTCCAAAGCTTTAATTTTACTGTTGTTTTTTAGCATAATTTGAAATAAAACTGCATTTCTTGAACACTCAACGTTTGATAACAAAGTGTTCTTAAACAAAGGGAGTTTAGCACAGTCAGCAATACTGCAGATACATCATTGCAGAAATAATCAATCAGAAGCAGACAAACCAGTGATTGACATTATGAGTAATATCCCACACCATCAGGTTATGATGACATGCAATAATCGAGCCTGCCCATCTGATCCATTTAAGTTGTCACTTATTTATTTATTATTTGACTCCAGCTGCATCCTGGAATCTCCACTGAACACTTTGAATTAAAACATAACACTAGTACATCATCCTACACTAGTGCTTCATCATTTTGTGAATTAAAAGATGAAGTATAGTTTCATGCCTGAAGAAGACCAACTAATAGTCCCTGAAATAAAGTTATGCATCTGATTAAATAATAGATTCCTCAAATCTGAGGTATTAGGAACCCTGACCCTCAAGTCTGAAGTATTAGGGAACCCTTAAGTCTGAGGTATTAAGGAACACTCAAGTCTGAGGTTTTCAGTGACCCTCAAGTTTGAGGTAGTAGCAAACCCTCAAATCTGAGGTTTTCAGGGACCCTCAAGTCTGAGGTATTTGCAAACCCTCAAGTGTGAGGTTTTCAGGGACCCTCAAGTCTGAGGTATTAAGGAGCCCTTAAGTCTGAGGTATTAAGGAACCCTCAAGTGTGAGGTTTTCAGGGACCCTCAAGTCTGAGGTATTAAGGAACCCCCCAAGTCTTAATTTTTCGGAGCTAGATCTGAGAATGGATGAGTACAGGCTGAAAAGTGGATGAAGGATGGAATGGGGTTGTTGTTTTATTGGGTATACGCTCTGGGGTCTGTAACTGACACTGCCTGAAGCTTTTAGCTGCCTTTAAAACTTCCTCACCAATTTAAACAAAAACACAAACCATGTGATGTAAAGAATAGAACTAAGCATGCAAAGAGGCAATCCCATTAATATCCATATGATACCAACATGTGTCTTACGAAACAAAAATGTCAACTATTGAACAAAAGTTGAACAAAACAATGTATGTTTTCAATTTAATTCAAAGTGTTTGAGTGAGATTCAATGCCTGCCAAAGTTGGCATCGTTTGACTTCTCTCAAAATGGATATCATGTATGTCAACAGGAATCATTGCTCCAAGGTTCCTGACAGACATATCTTTGGCATGAGGTTAAAAGTTGACTTACAAGCCAGAAAAATGCATGCTCTTAGACCTGTGAAAACATATGTGTTTTAAAATGACACTTTGTGTCTTTGTTTTGAGACAATTTCAAACACATTTTTAACACACAAAACTATACAATACATTCTTATACCATGTTCAAAAATAACCAAAATGATATGACACATGTTCTGTTACAAGACACTCACAAACTGCTATAGGTTTGGTAATTAGGACAAAAAGGACAATAAGCCAGCCATATTTCCCATAGAATTTGAATGCTACATTCTTCCCAGGAAAAAATCAATTTGTTTGACACAAAAAAAAGGTTATTATTATTATTGAAATGGACCTACTGCTGCTGGGAGAATTGTTCTCACAAATCTAAGTTTCTGTTGGTGAGACCAATATAAGAGGGAATAAGTGAATCAGTTTACACCACTTTGAACAGTATTCCAGTTCCAGCACATGGGGGGCAGTTGGGTAGCCTAGTGGTTAAAGCATTCTCTTTTCACGCCGAAGACCCGGGTTCGATTCCCGACATGGGTACAATGTGTGAAGCCTATTTCTGGTGTCCCCCGCTGTGATATTGCTGGAATATTGCTAAAAGTGACGTAAAACCACACTCACTCACTCACTCCAGCATATGGAATTGCAGCACCCTACACTACAGGACCATTCTTGGTGTCACCCAACGTGATACTGTAAATCGTGAAATTAATGCGTCTCCAAAAGAATGCGACTGCTGATCCCTAGCCAAAAATGCGACTCAGTATGAATGCGACACCCACCTCCTCTCAAGCATCAGTGGATTTATATCTAAAGATGTCCTCTGTCAGGTTTACAGGAGAATCGTCACATTAATCCAACCTTACATTAATCCAATCACACACCAAATAGCACCGCTTATTAGTGCTGAGTAGAGTACTCCAGCTAAAACAATACATGAGTGCTGGCTCGTGTCGGCCTTTGACGCAGTCGCAAAGAGCAAAGACACCATGTTGCGTGGGTGATGTCTGTCTGGACTTGCAGATGTGATCAGTGATGACATAAGTGATTGTCTTGACCCAAGCAGTGACAATTCACAAGATGTCATTAGTGTTTGAATGACATTGTTTATATACTTGTAACAAGTGCTGCTCAATAAACAATGATGTGGAATACATAGTTGTTTGTTTTCAGGGTATGTCTAAGTTGGAATTTCTGCTATCCCAAATGTCTTATTGTTGATATGCGATGTTTAATAATGCGAGCAAAGACCACTCGCATTTTTCGCTTTTAATTCACGCTCACATTAATTTCAAGATTTATAGTATTGCTGGAATATTGCAAAAAGGTGCGTAAAACCTCACTCACTCACTTATTCACTGTCAATTTCGGCACTCACTGCCTTCATCCAAAATACATTGTTTTAGACACGTTTGCCATCTAATTGCTAAGTTTTCTGACGACTTGTAGAAGCCTTGTTCTCATAATGTCAGTGTCATGATGTAAACTGACCACAGCCAAAGGGATTTTTCACAAAGACGCAAGTAAAGAGAGTTGATAGCCAACAGGGACCTTCTGTTTGCATGCGGATTGCTATGTCCCTGATACCTGGACGGTTTGTGCTGACCACTGCTGACCAACTGACCTATTTTCACATACAACATGTGGCCATTGATGACATTCTGAGGGTGGTCAAGCACCGTTTGAAGAATCATTGTGATGTGTCAACTTTGGAAAAAGCTGTGGAAAATGTCTTGTTTTTGTGAATACCATATTCGATGCAAAAAGCGTCCCGCTCTCATAAGTGGCGATATTTGCTAATATATTGGCAAGTGAACAATCCAAATAAGCTCCCCTTCCAATTCATCAGTATACAAAAAAACTTACTTATTCGAGTATAAAACACACTCGTGTGTTATGCGCACCCTTAATTATGGGCAATTAAATTCTGGATTAATATATCTTTCATGTACAATATGCACAGACCTTTTCTTTAGTATCATTTCAGGCGGATATATGACATCGGAAATAGAATATCAACAATTCCGCTTTGAGTTAAGGAAGTTAACCTCTTTCTTACACTGTTTAAGTGTTCATTGTATATCTGGACTTATGTTTATAATCTATTTATTAATTTCATTCAAAATTTCTGAGAAATCGTGTCCCTACGATACTTACAACTTCCGTTCACCCCGTTCTGTGGAACCCGCTTTACCACATACCGCGACAGCACCAACTCATATTTATCAATGCAACAATGATCTTATTGTCTTCTGTTTCTTTTTTTTATGAGTCCTTACATCAGGGTAGACATTTGTCATGGTTAACATGAAAATATATCAAAACTCGAAGAACTATTTCCATTTGCGTACTTTTCATTTGTTTACATCACGTGCGGTCGTCGAAGCTATACAGAGAGGTAGCTATACCGTCACATTGATGCATAAACATATATTGTCGTGCACCTCACAGTCAAAGTTTTAATAGCAAATAGTTACTCAAAACAATATGTAAAACGTCAATCTGTTCTGATTTCAGGGTTTGTTTAAAAATGAGAGAAAAGTCTGGTCACATGATATGCAAATTAGCCCGTGGCAGTGCTGTTATGCAAAGCTATGTTACTTCTGAAAATGATGATAAATTAAAAACTAGATGTACTTTTTAGGATATTTGTATTTATAGATTAATCTTGGGTAGGTGGTTGTAGTATTTTTATTCACAAGCTGGATATATCGATTGTTAAACTGTGGCCTGTCATGACCAGCACCATAGCCAACTCAATAACAACAATTACTGGTAAACACGTTTTGAGAAAAACTATTCCAGTTGATTTTACAAAAAAAAAGTGGTTATAAACATTAAATACATCATCATCATTCACCGAAAAATAAGGTAAGTAATATAAGGTAATGTTTGAAAATCACAAACACAAAGCGGATGTTTATATTTTATTTTTCAACTTTACCTACTGATTATCCGTACTTCCTGTTAGGAACAATGGGCGTCGACGATCATTTTTACTCGTCGTTAATGTGGAGTTAAGTTATCACAAATACATAGATATGTAAGTTAATATGTGCAAGTATGCAGGTAGCATTATTTGTAAGAGACATCTATATCTAAAGGGGTAATATACTGAGAGCGGTCGTATGCTGCATTCACCAAACCACAAAATTTACGATCTTTCAATTCTGTTTTTTTCTTCACCAAAATTATTTTCCAATAAGTGCCCCCTATTTCTAATTTTGAGAGCGCCCTGGGCGCTTATTACATTGAATACAATTTATCTTTCTCCCTCACTGTATATCATTTTGAGAGTCATGCATAAGTTTAACTGTTAGTCTATAAGATATTGATAACAAACGGACACATGAACATGTTATTTTGGTCGAAACATTCATCATCATCAAATCATCATCATCATCATCATCATCATCGTCGTCGTCGTCGTCATCATCGTCATCGTCATCGTCATTATCATCATCGTCATCATCATCCTCATCATCATCATCGTCGTCGTCGTCATCATCGTCATCGTCATCGTCATCATCATCATTCACTGACCTCTGGAACCCTCTCTCCCTTGTCTAAGCTGTGGGAGCTCCCGATTACACGATAGACTAGGTTGAAGTTTTATGAAGCAGAAGTGTCCCTGCATTAAACATTCACAGATATATCTGCACTGGAACCCAGCAGCATTAGAAATTGACACTCGTCCTATAGTCCTTACCAACATGCCCAACAGTTAAGTTATCCTAAGGACAAGTAGAAACACGCCATTTTTAAGGGTTTTGCGATATGTTATCATTATAAAGACTAGTGAACTAAAACTGTAAGTTTCTATCGCTGCCCAGTAAGGTATAAAAGGCAATTCTGACTACACCTAAAAGGTTTAATAGTAAGCAGATCCATCTGAATAAAAAAAACAGTTATTGTGTTGTACTTGAAAGGAAAAGATGTGTTATTTGTCAAACAGCTGGAAATGGACAGTCACTAAGATTTGAAATTACATCATTCTTATACCAAGAGCTGGAAAACACAAGAAAAGCAACAGTCTTGTTCCCACCCTGAGAGGAGGGATGCCAAGGGAGCGGGGAGGTGGCTGGGAGTGGTCAGACATGCTGACATATGGCATGTAAACAGAAATGAAGGTTGACGTTGACAAGATTACAGAAATTCAAACAAATTAGAGCTTTGCAGATTTGGTTAGTACCTGAAATTAAAATTGTTCTGGGCTCCATTAAGAGTTTTACTTTTTTTATTTTGTAAATATATATTTTGAAATAAGATAACTTTTGGAGTGGCATGTAAACAGAAATGAATGTTGACATTGACAAGTTTACGGGAATTCAAACAAATTGAGCTTTGTAGATTTTGTTAGTCCCTGAAATTAAGGGTTTTTCTGGGCTCCATTAGGATTATTTTTTTTTTTTAATTTAAAATCTGCATTAGTGAAAAAGTAAGTTTTGAGGTGCGTTTTCATTACTTATTAAATATCTTTCCACGTGTAGCTTCATTCGCAACATAACTTCAGTGATAATTTGATGTCTTCACGGGGCTTTGAAGCGTCTACCTTGATCATATCATTAAGCATGTGGTCACATATTGTTAAAGGGCTCGAAAAAAGGTGAGGATCGAAAACGTGTGATGTGAGAGGCAAGCCGGAAAGGAAGCATATCTTAGACGTTTAACACCCTGAAAGAACCCAAGAGCACAGGTATTGTGCTGACAAACCTGGAAACATAATCTGGGTGAATCTGGGATTCGAATCCTCAATCATAGGTACCTAGCAGGCCCAAAGGAGGCAACTCTGTACAGGTAATTAGAGCACCTTAGACATCTGGACCACCCATGACACGTTGGTAAAAAAAATAACTCTTACAAAAATCAGTTTCAAGACATACTATTCTAGATCAAATCTCAAGCTATGGCCAAGAGTGGGAGGTAACTTCTATACTCAGTGGATCCAGAGGAGGGGTCCAGGGGTCCGGAACAACACCCCCTTTTGAAAACCAAATGTAGTATGCTGTCAGCAGAAAAGAGAGAGGATTTTGATATTTTGGACCCCTCCCTTTCATAAATGCTGGATCAGTCCTTGCTGCTATGCTTTGCAGTACATAACTGTTAAAATAGCTAAAATACCTTGGTTTAGCTAGCAACTGTAAAGAACTCAAACACAATTCAAACAAGAATTGTCTTTTCAAAAACTGCTCAGGTAAGCTCTGATCAAAGTTTTTACCTATTTTTTTCAGAAATATTTTGTCAAAAGAGTAAAGAAATATGATACAGGTAAGGACAGGGTATATCTGAAGGTCAAACTGACTTTTACACTTAGTGAACAAATTTAGCCATGACAAACCCTGAAAACAGCAATAGAGACCACCAAATAAGGTAACTATGGCAACAATTCCTCTTGCAGTTGGCGCCACATTCCTTCATTTATATTGATGTGCAAACCCACAGATTACTTAACAAATATGTAAAATATTTCACAATTGAGGTCAGCAATATTTGGACAGTTGACAGCAGTAATTATTGCGACTGACGGGTTTTGACAGGTGGTTAAAATAATCTAATCCTTGTCTTGGCATGTGTGACCAGTTAAGTTGTTGTAGGCCGCTCTACAAAGTATTGTTTTGATGCTAACAAGTATTGTATGTGAAAGTAGGTCAGGGTAACTGGCGAGGAGGCCAGTACACACACACCTGCTGTATCTGTAGACTACAGTGCTAGACATGGCTACTGTTTCACACACCTGCTGTATCTGTAGACTACAGTGCTAGACATTGCTACTGTTTCACACACCTGCTGTATCTGTAGACTACAGTGCTAGACATGGCTACTGTTTCACGCACCTGCTGTATCTGTAGACTACAGTGCTAGACATTGCTACTGTTTCACACACCTGCTGTATCTGTAGACTACAGTGCTAGACATGGCGACTGTTTCACACTCCTGCTGTATCTGTAGACTACAGTGCTAGACATGGCGACTGTTTCACACACCTGCTGTATCTGTAGACTTCAGTGCTAGACATGGCTACTGTTTCACACACCTGCTGTATCTGTAGACTACAGTGCTAGACATGGCGACTGTTTCACACACCTGCTGTATCTGTAGATTACAGTGCTAGACATGGCGACTGTTTCACACAGCTGCTGTATCTGTAGTCTACAGTGCTAGACATGGCTACTGTTTCAAACACCTGCTGTATCTGTAGACTACAGTGCTAGACATGGTGACTGTTTCACACACCTGCTGTATCTGTAGACTACAGTGCTAGACATGGCGACTGTTTCACACACCTGCTGTATCTGTAGTCTACAGTGCTAGACATGGCTACTGTTTCACACACCTGCTGTACCTGTAGTCTACAGTGCTAGACATGGCGACTGTTTCACACACCTGCTGTATCTGTAGTCTACAGTGCTAGACATGGTGACCGTTTCACACACCTGCTGTATCTGTCAATGACAGTGCTAGACATGGCAACTGTTTCACACACCTGCTGTATCTGTAGATTACAGTGCTAGACATGGCAACTGTTTCACACACCTGCTGTATCTGTCAATGACAGTGCTAGACATGGCTACTGTTTCACACACCTGCTGTATCTGTAGTCTACAGTGCTAGACATGGTGACTGTTTCACACACCTGCTGTATCTGTAGACTACAGTGCTAGACATGGCGACTGTTTCAAACACCTGCTGTGTCTGTAGTCTACAGTGCTAGACATGGTGACTGTTTCACACACCTGCTGTATCTGTAGTCTACAGTGCTAGACATGGCTACTGTTTCACACACCTGCTGTATCTGTAGACTACAGTGCTAGACATGGCGACTGTTTCACACACCTGCTGTATCTGTAGGCTACAGTGCTAGACATGGCTACTGTTTCACACACCTGCAGTATCTGTAGACTACAGTGCTAGACATGGCTACTGTTTCACACACCTGCTGTATCTGTAGACGACAGTGCTAGACATGGCGACTGTTTCACACACCTGCAGTATCTGTAGACTACAGTGCTAGACATGGCGACTGTTTCACACACCTGCTGTATCTGTAGACTACAGTGCTAGACATGGCAACTGTTTCACACACCTGCTGTATCTGTAGACTACAGTGCTAGACATGGTGACTGTTTCACACACCTGCTGTATCTGTAGACTTCAGTGCTAGACATGGCGACTGTTTCACACACCAGCTGTATCTGTAGACTACAGTGCTAGACATGGCGACTGTTTCACACACCTGCTGTATCTGTAGACTACAGTGCTAGACATGGCGACTGTTTCACACACCTGCTGTATCTGTAGACTACAGTGCTAGACATGGCTACTGTTTCACACACCTGCAGTATCTGCAGACTACAGTGCTAGACACGGCGACTTTCACACACCTGCTGTATCTGTAGACTACAGTGCTAGATATGGCTACTGTTTCACACACCTGCTGTATCTGCAGACTACAGTGCTAGACATGGCGACTGTTTCACACACCTGCAGTATCTGCAGACTACAGTGCTAGACATGGCAACTGTTTCACACACCTGCTGTATCTGTCAATGACAGTGCTAGACATGGCTACTGTTTCACACACCTGCTGTATCTGTAGTCTACAGTGCTAGACATGGCTACTGTTTTACACACCTGCTGTATCTGCAGACTACAGTGCTAGACATGGCGACTGTTTCACACACCTGCAGTATCTGCAGACTACAGTGCTAGACATGGCGACTGTTTCACACACCTGCTGTATCTGTCAATGACAGTGCTAGACATGGCTACTGTTTCACACACCTGCTGTATCTGTAGTCTACGGTGCTAGACATGGCTACTGTTTCACACACCTGCTGTATCTGTAGTCTACAGTGCTAGACATGGCTACTGTTTTACATTCTGCACCCATGTACAATTGTTGGTTATTACCTACGCTTATTCTATAACCTACGCTTGTTGTAAGAGGCAATTATATGTGGATTGAGCTAAAGGTACAATTACATCCTTCACAGGATTAAACCCCTACAACGAAAGCCATGTCATTCCTGTCATGAGATCCTTCACAAGACTAATATGTTGGACAACACACAAAGGCTTCTCAGTCAATATTTGAAAAAACTGTCCACAGTAACAAGCCTAACACTCCTCTGTTTTGTCGCAATCATAACCTTATGATTTGAACAAAAGCTCATGTATGTGTAAGTTGACAACAAGATTCGGGAGTGAATCTGCTTCTGATTTCCACCCCTGGCATGGCATAACCTGCGACCCAGCGGCCAGCCTGCTCACACCATGCAGGTGAAGGCTTGCCTTTCTCAGGACATTCTCAAAACACATGGAAAATCTGGTTCGGATTTCAGGTTTCAGACATATGACCCCCTATGAAACAAATGCAACAGACAGACTTGCTGAATGATAGGCACGTTATAGGAATATACTTGGATCTTTTAAACGTAACTTGTATTCATTATTTTGTACGATCTTGTACGAAATATAGCCTGAAGAGAGTGTAGTTCACATGCTATGTATTTACTAGTGAGTAAGTGAGGTTTAATACTGCCTTGAACAGTATTTCAGTTGTATCACGGCGTAACAGCTTGATGTGGGAGGAAACCCTGAAGTATTTGTTTGTTTGTTGTTTCACACCACACTTAGCTATATCATGGCAGTCTGTAAATAATCAATTCTGGGCCAGACAATCCGGTGATTGATATCATGAGCATTGATCCACGCAATTGGGATATGATGACATGCATCAACCAAGGCAGCGAGCCTGACCCTCCGATCCCGTTCGTCACCTCTTACGACAAGGATGGGTAGCTGAAGATGTATAATAAACCAGATCTTCAAGGTACAAAACCCTGAAGTGATGCAGGTCTTTGACATTTACCAATTGGTGAAACCCAGGAGCACGGGTTGGTGCTGACAAACCAAGAAACAAAACAATAATCAGGCGAATCTAAGAATTGAACCCACAAACAAAGGCATGCCTAAGGACACATCAACTACCCAATGGTGAACTGGTTGTCCACAAGGAAATTTCAGGCCTTCCTGGAGTTTACCAGTGGACTTCTGTCAAAGAATGTCCAGATTTGTCAAACCAAGTAGAAATATCGGACATGTTGTAAGGCAATAAACACAGAAACTCAACCTCAAGTTAAGGTGAAATATGTTTTAACGTCGCGTTCAAGATTATTACACTTATATAGCAATGTGCATGCATGTGTGTGTGTGTGTGTGGCTGGTTGTACTAGTCCAGACAGATGCCAAGTTTTTAGTGCTAGATCACCGAGGTGCCATTCCGAAGTTTAACATGAATACCCCACTCAGACACAGTATACTGACTCCGAGCCGACTAGTTCTTGTTTTAGCTCCTTGATGCTGAGCGCCAGACAGGGTTACAACAAGTACATCTTTTAACATCTTTTGGTATGACGCGGCCGGGGATTGAACACCAAACTGTCAGTTCCTCGGGCGGACCCTCTACCACTAGACCACGGAGGCAGTCCAACCACTAACCACGGAGGCAGTCCAACCTCCATCCAGACAACTCAGTTCGGACCTTTGGAACACTGAGCAAACTGCAACTCCCATAGGTTAACATAGTCACAGACTTAGTGCTATTGGTCTAATGGAAACACGAACTCATGAACCCTGGCTTTAAACCTTACTCACTCACTCTTTGAGTTTCTGTACTATAAGTGAGAAAGGTTTAAAGCCACTTTCAGCAATATTCCATCAGCAGACACCAGAATGAGCTTCACACATGTTGGGAATTGAACCTGGCCCTGCAGCATGACAACCAAACCATTTTACCATTAGGCTACCCCACCTGCCTTATAACATATGAAATAGCAAGAAACATATCTACTGGAACAACATCAAGCTATGATGGATCACAAACAGCCTCTGAAACAAGACCCAGGACTTCCATCCCTCAACAGCTTCTTCCAATCTCTGTCATCCGAGACAGCCCCGGACCCTCCCATACCCTTGGCAACACCATGAGACTACAGCCACAGTGTTACACAGTACAAAGTCACACAGTACACTGCATCTACCTGTGGGTGAAGCCAGTGCAAACATCCCCTGTTTGTTTCATTCAGACTGCCTCACCCTGGCCCTTCCTCTTCTGACAAGCTCTTGCAGTGTTCGATTAAGGGAAGTCATATGATCCTTGAGCTTGTTTCCCGTGTATTTGAAACCCATAAAACTTAACCTTAATATTAGGGTCTTCATCATGTTCATGCTTAATTTTAAACACTAGTCTTTGGTCTACTTGATGAGTTTGTCTGTTTCACACCATGATAGAAACATTTTTTGTGCCAATTTCTATCTCTGTGATGGAAACCTGAAAATAATCGACTTGGTCACCTTTGGTCATCAGTATTTGGCTGTGACCAAAGTGTGTTTGACTATGAGATGGGTGTTTGCCTGAGACAAGGGTGTTAGATTCAGACAAGGGTGTCTGGCTGAGGCCGAAGTGTTGGAATGATACAAGGGTGTTTGACTATGAGATGGGTATTTGGCTGACACTATGGTGTTAGATTCAGACAAGGGTGTCTGGCTGAGGCCGAAGTGTTGGAATGATACAAGGGTGTTTGACTATGAGATGGGTATTTGGCTGAGACTATGGTGTTAGATTCAGACAAGGGTGTCTGGCTGAGGCCAAAGTGTTTGAATGATACAAGGGTGTTTGACTATGAGATGGGTATTTGGTTGAGACAAGGGTGTTAGATTCAGACAAGTGTTTGACAGAGACCATGGTGTTTGAATGTGACAAGTGTGTTTGGTTGAGACCAGGGTGTTTCATTCAGATCAGGGTGCTTCATTCAGACCATGGTGCTTAGCCGAGACCAGGGTGTTTGACTTAGACAAGGGTATTTGGCTTGGCCCAAGTTGCTTGATTAAGAATAAGATGCTTGACTGAGCCCAGTGTGTTTGACAGAGATGAGGCTGTTTGACAGGGCCCAAGGTGTTTGACTGAGTGTCAGATGGACCTTCCAGCGGTAGAAACTAACATGTTTGAACCACTAACCCTTATAATGATAACATATAGCAAAACCCTTACAAAGGGCAAAGTTCTACGAATCCTTATGATACCTTAACTATTTGGCAGTTTGGCAAGGACTACAATTTGCCAATTTCTAACACTGACCTTCCATATTGCTGTCAATCAAGAAACTGCACCAAAATCTAACTTTCAATGAATTAAGATAAATGGAACCAAAAATAGCACAAAATATGTTAGAATCACCGCCCAAAAACCCCAAGAGAAAACATGACAGTTTTTGAGATACGAACCCCATCTGGATGAAATTCTGTTGACCAAACATCCTTCTACTTCCTTCACTGGCCAGCAGCAGGACTTTGAATAGACATGTGGTGAGACATTAACTGTCTCTTTGTAACCCCGGCAGCCAACACATGGCTTTATAATTAACACCCTCCCATTATATCAACTTGTGTTACCAACGTGTTCAAATTCAACAGAACTCCCTAAACCACAACAGGACATTCTTTCACGGAGCAGATTTGCACTTCCGATAATCTTTCACTCCACAAACCAATCATAAACATATCGCAGTGTGTAAAACATTTCTATATAGAATGGCATCTTGAGATAAAGGAATAATTGTTGTCAGATACAATGTAATCAGTCGACTGGAAGCCATCATGACCAAAGTGCAGACACATGGCTTTACATCTCGAGATTGAAGTTTCACAGATATGCATTCTCAGGGAGTAAATTGGTCCAACTTTTAGAGGACTTCCGAATTCATGCAGCTAATTGCCTCAAGTAGGGCATATATATTTTCACAACACCTCCATGATGAACAGAGTTATGTCATAAGTACAGAAATTGAACATGAACTCTTGGTGCACAAAGGGGTGTACGTACTTAAGAAATGTTTTGAAGTTTAATGTTTTCTGGTAAGACACAGGATATTTCACATGTTGAGTATGACAAAATCCTCAAGTCAGATGTATGACTGGAATTATTAATATCAAGGTTTACATTAAAAATCAGTATGCTGTAATCTCCTTGTTTATAGAGAATTCTGAGGGAAAGAGGGGAGATAATTACCGATAGAACTTTGTGACCAAGGGATAATATGGATCAGAAAGATGAATTTGACACTGTGAATTCCCAAAATTTTGCACCAAAATATAATTAACTACAACAAGTCCAGATAAAATCAAGTTGACTGTTCAAAGTTCAGTTCTTGAAATTAAACAACAGACTGTTATTCCCCATTTGTCAAAGAATACTTACAGATGATTACTCTCAAGATTGAAGTCCGGTCACTAAACTACAGAGTCTCATTGTGAACATGTATCACTGGCCCAGCCAGGCTGATGTTGAAACAAAAACATACTCACCAAAATTGCCACAATCATATTCTGGAAATTAGACGTGTCTTCCTGTGACAGTATGTGAATGGAATCATCTTCGTTGTCATAGTAACCAGTTGTTATGATCTTTACTTGAATCTTCCCACCTGAAAATGGAGAAATTGGACAGAACTCAAGTAATGTCAATAACAGCAAATAATTAATGACTCATGTATTTAACCATTATGAAGATGTGACACTACGATGACGTTGTTCAAATCGGTTGATTCAGCTATGAAGACGTCATTCAAATCGGTTGTTTCTCGAATAAACAGATTTGAGGTGCGTGTTCATTTTCTTCCAGAATCAACTGAATCCAGTGCCATCATCAATATCAAAACAGAGAAGTATATACAAAGTCAGCTATGAGTGAGTGAGTGAGTGAGTGGCTTTATGCTGTTTACAGCAAATGCATTCTGGCAATATCACGGCAGGGATGCCATGGATGGGTTTCCCATATTGTACCAACGGAGAGAATCGAACCCTGTAATGAATCAATACTTTAACCATTTGGCTACCTCACTGCCCTTATAAGCTGAAATACTTACACAGTAAACACGGCTGACAACTGAGCATTGTAGCCAATCAATGAGGGTGTTCCGGGGGCATTTTATCAAGGTGGTACAAGAGAGATTTCACAGAGTTTTCAGAGTAAATGTACATGCAAAAGTGTTTCTTCTATACGTGTGTACACATTCTGTAAAATAGAAACCTCCATGTTTGGTAAAGGTGGCTGTCAATTCTATAGGTGTCGTTACTGAAACCAACTCTGAAATCCTGGCATGAAATCCTCGGATGCAAAGAGAGTGAGTGAGTTTGGTTTTATGCCGTTTTTAGCAATATTCCAGCAATATCACGGCAGGGGACACCTGAAATGAGCCTCAATACAATGTAACCATGAGGGGAATCGAACACGGGTCTTCAGCTTGACGAGCGAACGCTTAACCACAAGGCTACCCCAGTGCCCCCTTCATATGTAGAGGTTCAACAATGCTGTCATAATGGTAACTCCCCCATTGGTTTTTCAGGACATTAATAGTTCCTCAGCTGCCTTTGCTTCCTGTAAGAGGCATCAAATTGGATCCAGTGGTTTCATTGTACCCTCACGGAAAGGATCGTTACTCATAATATTAATCACTGGTTTGTCTGGCCCAGATTCGATTCATTTATGTCTTTGAAACCCCTCACCATTGCAAAATTTCAGATGTATAATAAACTTTTCATAGAGGTCCAGAAGACTTGGTTATAATCTGAGTTGACTGGACAATCTCTTTAAGGATTGTCTGGTCAAGACTCGATTATTTACAGACCGCTGACATATAGGTGGAACATTGCTGAGTGCAGCTTTTAACAAACAAACAAACAAACCTGTTTGAGAAGTTGCGTTTCTTCAGCCTCATATGACCAGGTATTATGGAGTTACCTCCCTTACAACAAATGCCCATGTGTGTGGCAGATTCCAACCAACAGAAGGTGTTGAACACACAATCTTGTAATACCTCACATTGTCATTTCATTGTTAGTCTTAACTAAACAACCAAAACGCCTGAAATATCCTTCACTTCTCCGCTTTTTATAAATTTTCATTCAAGAAAGAATTCCCAAATGAATAGGTTTCTTTTCGAGGACAACTTCTGAACACCCATGGTGCATTGAAATTCTTACAGTGTACAGAACAGATTTGCATTGCTGAAAAAGTCAAATTATATTAAAATTACGAAAAGAATAAAAACCAGTGTTGAAGAAAAAATGTAAAAAAATAGGACAAGATCCAGTGTGTTCAAGGCTGGTACCAAGGAACCCTTTCCATTATTTACACAATGCCAGGAGATATAATGTCTCGAGTATCCTTTGGATACAATCAGATACAGTATCATCCTACCATGGTTCAAGTCAGAGAGTAAAAAGTTCTGTACACAACTTTTAGCAGTTTTTGAGCAATATCAAAGGCCCCACACAACGGATGGGCTTCACATATCGACAGTGATTGAGGGCAGCGCTGCAACGTTCTTTAAACTATGACGTCACTGCATTGTGAACTTGTTGCATGATGTCGTCACACTGTGTGATGTCATCAATGGCATATGGCTACACATTAGAAATTGAGAGAAATACATAAAAGGTCATCATTATAATCCATTTGCAAAAAAAAGTCCACACATTATGTATTATCCAAATAGAAATTATCATGTTTTCTTATAGATGATGTAATATCTGTATGTGGTTACACTGTTATAAAAAATTGAACACTATTAATCATATTTTCATGCAAAACTGTTAAGACGGGCAATGATCATATAATCCTCTTGGCCTGTCCATGACTAAATTTTGTAGCTTCAGGGGGCCGTTGTCTCTCTGCGCCCCCGACTGGCCTGCCTAGAAAGGGTCTGCTTCCCTTTTAACCAAGACTTCATTCCATTACCTCTAGAGTGAGTGAGTGAGTATGGTTTTACGCCGCTTTTAGAAATATTCCAGCAATATCACGGCGGGGGACACCAGAAATGGGCTTCACACATTGTACCCATGTCGGGAATCAAACCCGGGTCTTCGGGGTGACGAGTGAACGCTTTAACCACTAGGCTACCCGACCACCCAAATCCAGTTTATAATAGGTCTTCAGCAACCCTTGCTTGTCGTAAGAGGTGATAGCGATAGAAACTAACAGTTTTGGTCCATTTGTCTTTATAATGATAACAGAGCAAAACCCTTAAAAAGGGCAAATTTCTACTGGTCCTTATGATACCTAAACTATTGGGCAGTTTGGCAAGGACTATAGGACTAGTGCCAATTTCGAACGCTGTGACTATGCATGTTGTAAGAGGGGACTCACTGGATCGGGTGGTCAGGCCTCTCTGGCAGAACCATCTAGGTCCTCGGCCTGAATAGGAAACAAATAAAGCACCCTGAGAGCAGAAGGTGCGGGGTTTGATGGATGCATCATACCAAAAGACACTAAAAGATGGTACTTGTTGTTACCCTGCCTGGAGCTCAGCATTAAGGGGATGATGGCTTGGATTCAGTATGCTGTGTCGGAGAGGGGTATTCATGTTAAACTGCAACATGGTATCTCAGTGGACTAGCACTATGAAATCGGCATTAGTCCATACTCTCTTGGACGCGATGTTAAACCCCATTTCACCTCATCTCATTTTACCCAATGAAAGACGTTGCTCATGATATCAATCACTTTGCACAGCGATACTCACCAAATTCCTGTGAACCACATTGTCCTATCACAAGATTCAATCATTACAGCTAGCAGCTGATGGAACAAAGACCATACAGAACACATTAATAGCACTTAATACTTAGGAATATTATCCCAGTATTGTGTAGTTTAAAGGCATATTTGTGAAATTACCACACTAAAATGTCCGTATTGTATGATCATTTCATTGAGAGCAGAGGCAATAACAGAAGGAAATACTTACAACAACTCACCAATCTGCAAACAACATGCCTATCTATCCCCACCACACTCAAATATGATCGTAATTACATGGCAAATTCACCCCACATGCAGAGATTCAAAGACATTGCTGGAATACAAAGAGAAAATCACCACTAATTCCTTCAGTGTACTCTTTCCTCCTCATCATCACAAACCCCATCTCCCTCAAATGAAACAAGCCTTGGATATGAGAGTACATCATAAACATTGCTATCATCCATATTTACTTGAAAACAAACACACCATCATGTGGTCGGCATTGGAATCATTAAACTATTTAAAATCGAACACATGTTGCACATATTTTCTGGAATTTTCGCATAGCATGGGTCTATTTAACTGGGTTTTTTTTTCTTTAAAAGGAATATTTGACATTGTGTTTTCATCATGAGGAACAAGAGAACAGTAGATGAGCCTAACATTTGAAGAACAATGTATATCCAACAGTACTAGAACAATGCCATACTGAGTGAAAATAAATCAAACTAAGATCCCCCCCTCCCAGCCACCCACCCTACCCCATGTCACCTTAGTAGATAAACTTATCTCATGTTCTCTTTGATTATTTAAATATATACACTTGACAGCCCTTGTCAGTTTGTCAATTATGTGTTATAACAACTTTTTTATTTTAGATTTTTTTCAGTTCAATGAGGTCTGAATCGAAAAACTGATGTGCAAACTGTATGAAATGCGATGTGGAATCTTACAAATGTTTGCACATTGTTTTTTTTATTCACACCTCAATGAACCCAAAAAAGTCCACAGTCAATCCTTATAATTAAATCCGACAACAAAAACATGTGTTATCTACAATAGTTTAACCAAGAAAAGTTTTATGTATCAAAGCAGCAAAAATGACGAGATTGATACACATTCCAGGTGTAGGAATACATACCGTGGCGTGACAGGAATCAGGTGATTGTTTAATTTATGCACATAACTTGACACACCTACAAAGTCAGTAGCCAATCAAAGGAGAGTAGGATCTAAGAGGTCATATGACCTGTCATACAAGGCAAGAGGCACGAAGAACTGCAACAGTCAGACTGTAACGAACCGGAACAAGTATGTCCGGGAGATTCAGAAGGCGATTGTTTCAAATGACGTAGTCAGTTACAGCCATGAGTTCCTGAGAACGGGAAGACAAAGTTGGAAAAATGCGGGTTAGAAATGAAACCCAAAGACATGAAATTTGTGGAGCACAGGTGAGCAGACAAAAAACAGGCGAGGGAGAACCTGCACATTTGCTGTTTCATTCCTTCTCGGCCTTCGGTTTCAAAGGGTAGTTTGGACAATGAATATGCATGAATTTCACTAAGTGTCCTGTGCATGACGATACACGTGAGCAGAAAGGGAATTCCCTCGACTGTAATATTGGGATGCTCCGACATTCTGTAGTAATAAAAGCAGTCCTCTAATCAGAATGGAGGAGGTACAATGAACACAACAAAAATTTAATTATGTAATGATACAATACCGTATCACCATGCTGCTTGTTGCAACATCACGTCAGTGTACCCTTGTCAGTTATGTATCATAACAACTGTCTGAATGTACCGTAATGTAAAGACACAATACCGTATCACCATGCTGCTTGCTGCAACATCACGTCAGTGTACCCTTGTCAGTTATGTATCATAACAACTGTCTGAATGTACTGTAATGTAATGATACAATACCGTATCACCATGCTGCTTGCTGCAACATCACGTCAGTGTACCCTTGTCAGTTATGTATCATAACAACTGTCTGAATGTACCGTAATGTAAAGACACAATACCGTATCACCATGCTGCTTGCTGCAACATCACGTCAGTGTACCCTTGTCAGTTATGTATCATAACAACTGTCTGAATGTACTGTAATGTAATGATACAATACCGTATCACCATGCTGCTTGCTGCAACATCACGTCAGTGTACCCTTGTCAGTTATGTATCATAACAACTGTCTGAATGTACCGTAATGTAAAGACACAATACCGTATCACCATGCTGCTTGCTGCAACATCACGTCAGTGTACCCTTGTCAGTTATGTATCATAACAACTGTCTGAATGTACTGTAATGTAATGATACAATACCGTATCACCATGCTGCTTGCTGCAACATCACGTCAGTGTACCCTTGTCAGTTATGTATCATAACAACTGTCTGAATGTACCGTAATGTAAAGACACAATACCGTATCACCATGCTGCTTGCTGCAACATCACGTCAGTGTACCCTTGTCAGTTATGTATCATAACAACTGTCTGAATGTACTGTAATGTAATGATACAATACCGTATCACCATGCTGCTTGCTGCAACATCACATCAGTGTACCCTTGTCAGTTATGTATCATAACAACTGTCTGAATGTACCATAACGTAAAGACACGATACCGTATCACCATGGTGCTTGTTGCAACATCACGTCAGTGTAACCTTGTCAGTTATGTATCATAACAACTGTCTGAATGTACCGTAACGTAAAGACACGATACCGTATCACCATGCTGCTTGTTGCAACATCACATCAGTGTACCCTTGTCAGTTATGTATCATAACAACTGTCTGAATGTACCGTAACGTAAAGACACGATACCGTATCACCATGGTGCTTGTTGCAACATCACGTCAGTGTACCCTTGTCAGTTATGTATCATAACAACTGTCTGAATGTACCGTAACGTAAAGACACGATACCATATCACCATGCTGCTTGTTGCAACATCACATCAGTGTACTCTTGTCATTTATGTATCATAACAACTGTCTGAATGTACCGTAACGTAAAGACACGATACCGTATCACCATGGTGCTTGTTGCAACATCACGTCAGTGTAACCTTGTCAGTTATGTATCATAACAACTGTCTGAATGTACCGTAATGTAATGATACAATACCGTATCACCATGCTGCTTGCTGCAACATCACGTCAGTGTACCCTTGTCAGTTATGTATCATAACAACTGTCTGAATGTACCGTAATGTAATGATACAATACCGTATCACCATGCTGCTTGCTGCAACATCACGTCAGTGTACCCTTGTCAGTTATGTATCATAACAACTGTCTGATTGTACCGTAATGTAATGATTCAATACCGTATCACCATGGTGCTTGTTGCAACATCACGTCAGTGTAACCTTGTCAGTTATGTATCATAACAACTGTTGGAATGTACCGTAATGTAATGACACAATACCGTATCACCATGCTGCTTGCTGCAACATCACGTCAGTGTACCCTTGTCAGTTATGTATCATAACAACTGTCTGAATGTACCGTAATGTAATGATTCAATACCGTATCACCATGGTGCTTGTTGCAACATCACGTCAGTGTACCCTTGTCAGTTATGTATCATAACAACTGTCTGAATGTACCGTAACGTAATGACACGATACCGTATCACCATGCTGCTTGTTGCAACATCACATCAGTGTACCCTTGTCAGTTATGTATCATAACAACTGTCTGAATGTGCCGTAACGTAATGACACGATACCGTATCACCATGCTGCTTGTTGCAACATCACGTCAGTGTACCCTTGTCAGTTATGTATCATAACAACTGTCTGAATGTACCGTAACGTAAAGACGAGATACCGTATCACCATGCTGCTAGTTGCAACATCACGTCAGTGTACCCTTGTCAGTTATGTATCATAACAACTGTCTGAATGTACCGTAATGTAAAGACACAGTACCGTATCACAATACTGCTTGCTGCAACATCACGTCAGTGTACCCTTGTCAGTTATGTATCATAACAACTGTCTGAATGTACTGTAATGTAATGATTCAATACCGTATCACCATGCTGCTTGCTGCAACATCACGTCAGTGTACCCTTGTCAGTTATGTATCATAACAACTGTCTGAATGTACCGTAACGTAAAGACACAATACCGTATCACCATGCTGCTTGTTGCAACATCACATCAGTGTACCCTTGTCAGTTATGTATCATAACAACTGTCTGATTGTACCGTAATGTAATGATTCAATACCGTATCACCATGGTGCTTGTTGCAACATCACGTCAGTGTAACCTTGTCAGTTATGTATCATAACAACTGTCTGATTGTACCGTAATGTAAAGACACAATACCGTATCACCTAGCTGCTTGCTGCAACATCACGTCAGTGTACCCTTGTCAGTTATGTATCATAACAACTGTCTGAATGTACCGTAATGTAATGATACGATACCGTATCACCATGCTGCTTGTTGCAACATCACGTCAGTGTACCCTTGTCAGTTATGTATCATAACAACTGTCTGAATGTACCGTAACGTAAAGACACGATACCGTATCACCATGCTGCTTGCTGCAACATCACGTCGGTGTAACCTTGTCAGTTATGTATCATAACAACTGTCTGAATGTACCGTAACGTAAAGACACGATACCGTATCACCATGCTGCTTGCTGCAACATCACGTCGGTGTAACCTTGTCAGTTATGTATCATAACAACTGTCTGAATGTACCGTAACGTAAAGACACGATACCGTATCACCATGCTGCTTGCTGCAACATCACGTCGGTGTAACCTTGTCAGTTATGTATCATAACAACTGTCTGAATGTACCGTAACGTAAAGACACGATACCGTATCACCATGGTGCTTGTTGCAACATAACACAATGAACCATTGGCAGCAGAATGCTCTTTACTACGTGGGAAACACATTTCAACAAATCATGAAGGAAGGCCATAAAAGGAAAAGCAATTTTCTCAAGAACTTTTCAAATAAATAAATTATAACATTTCCATTCAAGTTCTTCTAAAATGTGATGCAGGAGGCATTATATTTTTCACTCTTTTTAACTATTTCCTTAAAAGGTATCTATGTACATTAACTGTTGATGTATGTGATTCACAAGAGGACCACATATGGTTAATGTAATCAAGCTGAGAAAGAAGGGATTTTGGGGTGATTTTTTTTGGCTAAATATTTGGGGACAATAAACTGATGGATGGCAGATTGGTAGTTAGGCGGGTGAAAATGTAACAATTACCTAATTATAAGTGTTTAAAGGGATACTTTTGACCCATTTACTGTTAAAACTGCCAAAGGAATTTAGATTAAACCTGCATACCACCACCGTTTCAGAGGATTCCATCTGCAAACCATTTTGGGCTATTTTCAAACACAAGCAACTTTTCTGCGTAGAAGTCAAAGACGTAAGTCTACTTGTCTGAAAGTAAAGCAGTTTTGATCACACGAGTACATACATGTCAAACATGTATTACGCATGTAGGCAAATCATTTTGCAATGGCCAACAGCCTACATCGATCCCAAACCCAGACAGGTATTTCCTACGGGACTGCTGATTTCCTCAAACCTTCGTCGGGCAGGAAATTCTTTCCCATACAACAACACGACAACAATAATGCGATGTTCGTTTTTTTATTTGCCGCCATGCCTTGTTAATATGGGTGGCCGACGATAGCATGCTGTGGTTTGAATTTATACATGATATAAGTGCCTAGGACATGTTAGACCATGTTTGGAATCATATCAACTGCTGAAAATGAAATAGCAGTATATTACTACTCAAAAGAAGTTAAAGAACACCTGATTCTTTCAAATTACTATACTTAATCTGTCACACCCAAAGAACACCCATGATTGGAGTGAGTGAGTGAGTGAGTGAGTATGGTTTTACGCCGCTTTTAGCAATATTCCAGCAATATCACGGCGGGGGACACCAGAAATGGGCTTCACACATTGTACCCATGTCAGGAATCGAACCACTAGGCTACCTGACCGCCCCCCCATGATTGGAAGCCTGTATGTCGCAATACCTAACAGCCATGACAGATTAACCATAGCCGTATAAATCAATCAAGTGTTCTTTAACTTCTTTTGAGTAGTATATTGTCTGTTATCTGTTATTCATCATCATGGGGGTTGCATATTGAAAATACTTCAATATTCAGACTGAGTTTAGTTTTCAAAATGGAAATCATACACAGAACTTGTTGACCAGGACCCACTTGCACAAAGCGATCTTAGCGCTAAGACGATCGTAACTCCCATATTTTAACATAGGCTTACAATAGTCTTAGCGCTAAGATCGCTTTGTGCAAGTGGGCCCTGGACTCAAATTACTTGGAACCCCTTCAGGGCAATGACTTGGGAGCAGCTAGATACTACATGTAGTATTGATTGTGAAGTTACACAGTACCTATGATTCGCTACACCAGAAAGGAGAAGGAATGATAAGGGGCTTTATTGACAGGTAGGATTTGACTATGTTAGAAAGGAGATGCACTTTATTAGAAATCATTCTGAAGGTCATCACATGTGTTGGGAATTGTGTAAGCGGTGAACACTTGCATGTAGTGAAATCTACAATGCTTAATTTATAGTTAGTGCATGAGTTCGGGAAGTAGTGAGTGGAGCTTTAGGGGGGAGTGAGTGGAGCTTTAGGAGGGAGTGAGTGGAGCTTTAGGGAGGAGTGGAGCTTTAGGGAGGAGTGGAGCTTTAGGGAGGAGTGGAGTTTTAGGGAGGAGTGGAGCTTTAGGGAGGAGTGGAGCTTTAGGGAGGAGTGGAGCTTTAGGGAGAAGTGGAGCTTTAGGGAGGAGTGGAGCTTTAGGGAGGAGTGGAGCTTTAGGGAGAAGTGGAGCTTTAGGGAGAAGTGGAGCTTTAGGGAGGAGTGGAGCTTTAGGGAGGAGTGAGTGGAGCTTTAGGGAGGAGTGGAGCTTTAGGGAGAAGTGGAGCTTTAGGGAGGAGTGGAGCTTTAGGGAGGAGTGGAGCTTTAGGGAGGAGTGGAGCTTGAGGGAGGAGTGGGAGGAGCTTTAGGGAGGAGTGGGAGGAGCTTTAGGGAGTAGTGGAGTTTTAGGGAGGAGAGGAGCTTTAGGGAGAAGTAGAGCTTTAGGGAGAAGTGGAGCTTTAGGGAGGAGTGAGTGGAGCTTTAGGGAGAAGTGGGAGGAGCTTTAGGGAGGTATGGAGCTTTAGGGAGGAGTGGAGCTTTTGGCAGGAGTGGAGCTTTAAGGAGGAGTGGAGCTTTAGGGAGGAGTGGAGCTTTAGGGAGAAGTAGAGCTTTAGGGAGAAGTGGAGCTTTAGGGAGGAGTGGAGCTTTAGGGAGGAGTGAGTGGAGCTTTAGGGAGAAGTGGGAGGAGCTTTAGGGAGGTATGGAGCTTTAGGGAGGAGTGGAACTTTAGGGGGGAGTGAGTGGAGTTTTAGGGAGGAGTGAGTGGAGCTTTAGGGAGGAGTGAGTGGAGTTTTAGGGAGGAGTGAGTGGAGCTTTAGGGAGCAGTGAGTGGAGTTTTAGGGAGGAGTGAGTGGAGCTTTAGGGAGGAGTGAGTGGGGCTTTAAGGGGGAGCTAGTGGAGCTTTAGGGGGGAGTGAGTGGAGCTTAAGGGAGAAGTGAATGGAGTTTTATTGGGGAGTGAGTGGAGCTTTAGGGAGCAGTGAGTGGGGCTTTAGGGGGGAGTGAGTGGAGCTTTAGGTAGGGGTGAGTGGAGCTTTAGGGGGAGTGCGTGGAGCTTTAGGGGGGAGTGAGTGGAGCTTTAGAGAAGAGTGAGTGGAGTTTTAGGGAGGAGTGAGTGGGGCTTTAGGGAGTAGTGGAGTTTTAGGGAGGAGAGGAGCTTTAGGGAGAAGTAGAGCTTTAGGGAGAAGTGGAGCTTTAGGGAGGAGTGAGTGGAGCTTTAGGGAGAAGTGGGAGGAGCTTTAGGGAGGTATGGAGCTTTAGGGAGGAGTGGAGCTTTTGGCAGGAGTGGAGCTTTAAGGAGGAGTGGAGCTTTAGGGAGGAGTGGAGCTTTAGGGAGAAGTAGAGCTTTAGGGAGAAGTGGAGCTTTAGGGAGGAGTGGAGCTTTAGGGAGGAGTGAGTGGAGCTTTAGGGAGAAGTGGGAGGAGCTTTAGGGAGGTATGGAGCTTTAGGGAGGAGTGGAACTTTAGGGGGGAGTGAGTGGAGTTTTAGGGAGGAGTGAGTGGAGCTTTAGGGAGGAGTGAGTGGAGTTTTAGGGAGGAGTGAGTGGAGCTTTAGGGAGGAGTGAGTGGGGCTTTAAGGGGGAGCTAGTGGAGCTTTAGGGGGGAGTGAGTGGAGCTTAAGGGAGAAGTGAGTGGAGTTTTATTGGGGAGTGAGTGGAGCTTTAGGGAGCAGTGAGTGGGGCTTTAGGGGGGCGTGAGCGGAGCTTTAGGTAGGGGTGAGTGGAGCTTTAGGGGGAGTGCGTGGAGCTTTAGGGGGGAGTGAGTGGAGCTTTAGAGAAGAGTGAGTGGAGTTTTAGGGAGGAGTGAGTGGGGCTTTAAGTGAAGAGTGAGTGGAGCTTTAGGGAGGAATAAGTGGAGCTTTAGGAAGAAGTGAGTGGGGCTTTAAGTGAAGAGTGAGTGGAGCTTTAGGGACCTACATCGAAACGTTGCTCCTATCCATATATCTTATCCTTTCTTGATTCTTTCACATTACTACAGTTAATTTTTCATTGCATTGTTTGTTGTTTCATGTCTCACTCAACAATATTTCAGTAATATGATGACAGCCTGTAAATAATCAAATCTGGACCAAACAAACCAATGGTTGATATAATGATAAACGGTCCACTCTGGGTACAATTGAATGCAATCAACCAAGTCACTGGGCCTGATCCAAGTTTCCTCTTACAACTGGCAAGTTTCTTGGGACCAATTCCGGATCCCCAACTGAGGATTCATTTGCTGGAATAAATCACAGGAACATCACACACTAACCCCTAATTGACCCTAATTGACCCTAATTGACCCCTGAAACAAAACTAACATGACCCTCCATACTTTAGCAAATTTGATCCCCTGAGCTTACATTATTCACTGAGTGAGAGAGTTGTGTTTGATACTTCTTTAAACAATATAACAGACACCAGGGGGACACCAAGCAAGTTGAAGGGTAATTCTCATAAAGTCTTTGAATGAAAGGGGATCCTTGATATCCTTACTACAGTACTTAAATCTATTTAAATATTAAACTTGTAACCTTTGGGTGGTGAGGGGGGTGAAATGGGGTTTAATGTCGTGTTCAAGATTAATACACTTATATAGCGATGTGCATGCACGTGTGTGTGGCATCTTGTTCTATCCGGACTAATGACGATTTTATAGTGCTTGCCCACTTAGATACCATGCCGCAGTTTAACATGAATACCACACTCAGACACAGTATACTGACTCCGAGCCAACCAGTCCTTGTTTTAGCCCCTTCATGCTGAGCACAAGGCAGGGTAACAACCAGTAAGATCTTTTAATGTCTTTTGGTATGACGCAGCCAGAGATCTAACCCCGAGCCTTCCAATCTCTGGCAGACGCTCTACCACTAGGCCTCAGAGGCAGTCTGTCACCCTGGTAACCTTAGGGTTGTGACACTGACCCATTGACTTTCATGCTCAATTTCGAAAACTGCCTTTCATGATTAAGTGAAAATTGTCATATTGAAATCTTTGACAAAATTAATTTTGAATTCACACCTATTCAACGACTGAATTCTAATATTATAAGGATTAAGTTCAAGGAGTCAAACTTTGGGGGCAATGGATTTTCAGACAAACCTGAACGTGAAGATTTCATTGGCATAATTCAAATACAGGGCCCGAACCCCTAAAAAAGGCTTGTGGTTTGAGCAGGCCCTTCTCATTACGTTGGAGTTGAGCTGTGCCTGATGTGGGAGTTATGTCAAGCTTGCCAGCAAGCCAGGCAGGATTGTTCTAAATTGTCCAGCAATGGTGAACACATGGACAGGACTTCCCTACAACAACCTGTGGATGTGCTGCCACCACTTGCTTGCATCCTCATCAGGCTGATGTATTTACCAGAGGATTTATCTTAGACAAAAGTCAAAAGGCTCCCAAGCTCAAGCACTGTGTGAAACTGTGGCCAAAAACAGCCTCCTGGTGTCCGAAATAGACTTTCATAACAAATTCCTGTGATAAAAACTTAAACAATTGCCAACACACCCATCTATCACCACATCTCAGTCATGACAACCAGGTTTGTGATCTACCCTGTTTAAGATATAGGTAGTCGGTTTCCGAAAACAAAATTCTTTACATTGATATCCCTCTTGTAAAATATTTAACAGATGAATTAACAGAGGAAATTTGGAAAAGTTCATTTACATGTTATCCACTACAAATAGCATTATTTGTACAAAGTGTCATGTGTGCTGATGTATGGTTGAATATGGGTTGTATCTCTTGATTAGTATATTCGGTGCAATTAGACTTGAATTGAGGGGTGGGGCTTTCAGTTGAGTGAATTACTTGTTATGTAATTGATATATAGTTTGTGATCAGATTGATTCAAGCGAGTAGCTTTTGTGTTCAGTGAAAGTGAGGTAGCTTATCAGCAAAGCATTATTAAACATTTGTGATTGTTGTAGAAGGCAGACCCATACTTGCCGTAAAAGGCGACTATGCTTGTCGTAAGAGACGACTAACAGGATTGGGTGGTCAGGCTCACTGACCTGGTTGATGTATGTCATCGTATCCCAATTGCATAGATGGATGCTCATGATGTCAATCACTGGATTGTCTGGTCCAGACTCGATTATTTACAAACCTCCGTTATACAGCTGGAATATTGCTGAGTGTGGTGTTAAACAACAAATAAACAAACAAATGTAGAAGGCAGTGGAGTTTGTAATTTGGTGGTGAAACAGCCCGACTTGTTGCCTCTTCCAGTTGTATCTATGATGCTACTGTGCGTGTGACATTGTACCCATGTCGGGGCTGACCAAAACTGAGATAACGTTGATGGGCCTTCAACTATGTACCACTGTGCAACAACGATGTCTGATGCAGACTTGGAGAATCACACCCCTGGTGACTATGACTGTGTTTTAATAATGCCTTATTGCTTTGCCGACGTTATTGCTAGGATGTCCTTTGATATTATTATGAAAACCGGAATTATGGGTAACGAATTATTTTAATGTAGAATCAAGAAACTCTTTTTAACTGCAGTTTGATTGTTGTGTACCGGGGGTAATCCATTTTAATTGTGCGAGTGGTTTTGAGGTTTTATACCCCTTTGCTTCACCATCACTTGTAGTGAGTGAGTGAGTAAGTTGGGTTTAACGCCGCTTTTAACATTATTCCAGTTATATCACGGCATGTCAGCTTGATGTGGGAGGAAAGCCCGAAGTGATGCAGGTCTCAGACGTTTACCACTTTGGTGAAACCCACGAGCACGGGTATGGTGCTGACAAACCTAGAAACATAATCGGGGTGAACCGGGATTCGAATCCACAATCATAGGTTTCTGGCGTGTCCAGGGGACGTAACTCTGCACAGCGAATCGCGGCGCCTTAGACGACTGGGCCACCCGTGCCCCCCCATCACTTGTAACAAAAGTATGCAGATATTTTTAAAAAGCTTGTAAACTATGAGATAACTTGTAGGAGTCAACAAGGTAGAAATTCTAATGGATACAAAAGGCATACACAATGTTCTTTTGTATCTGAGCTGGAAGCCTTGATGCACATAAACTATTTTGACCTCAACTAAGTTGAGTGATCAAGTATAGCCCGTTTTTTAAAGTTTTTAATACTTAGTTTTATATTATTTCATCTTAAAATACAATGTTAAAATAGGCCTACCTCTGAATTTAAGAAGATAAGAACTTCCACATTTTAACAAAATAACGACTTCATCCCAAATTTGCCAGATAGGAAACTTTCTTTAGAATCCTTGACAAATCCCTGAGACGAGCTGACAAGTTTCTGAGGCAAGCAACTCCCTAGTGTCCCTGAGATGACACTAGTTATAGTGCTGTGTTCACAACTAAGAGGGGTCCAGGTGTCCCTGAGGTTTCTTCCTATAGTATTTGAAATTAGGGACCTCCTAAATTTTCAACCGTTAGGGTTATGACAAGACCGCTTTGACTTTCATGCTAAATTTGAACACTGAGTGAGTTGGAGTATTTCAGCTCTATCCGAATATGATGGAGGTCTTAGACATGTACCACTGAGGTGAAACCACCGAATACATGTTTTGTACTGACAAACAATTCACAATCAGGACAAATCTGGTAACAACGTATTTGGGCACACCTTAGCGAAGCGATTCTGCAAAATTTTGTTTGTTTTTTGCTGTACTCAGCAATATTCTAGCTATATGACTGCTGTCCTTAAATAATCAAGTCTGGACCAGACAATCCAGTGATTGACATCATGAGCATCGATTTACACAATTGGGATATGATGACATGCATCAACCAAGCTAGCCTGACCACCCAATCCCATTAGTCATCTCTTAGGACAAGCATATCTTCACAGGTATCTGCAAATTAAATTGTGATGTCACAGATGAGACAAGGTTACCCATGTTACCGGTTCGAATCCAAGTTGAACCCAATCAAGTTGCATCCACCATTAAGTTTTAGGAGGATCACAAGGAGTACATGGGGTTTTATGCATCCCGCGTTGGGTTTTATACCACGCGTGGCGCAAAAAATCCAATGTTCCCCAAGTGATCCACTACAACGAATTTATCTTACCAACAAGTTTTAATATGACATTGACAAAGAATTAAAACAAATTCAAAATTGATTGAAAACAGCACTTCGATTGAGCGGAGGTTAACTTGTGCTAAGTCACATGACTTTCATTGACTCGGAAAAAGCGTGCAGAAGGGAAAAGGGATTTATTCTGCCTCTCAGAAATCCACTTGCAGCCTGTCGTGCTTGTGGTAGGGGATAAGGGATATATTCCCCCATTGAGAACTTATTTCCCTCCAAGGCTGGATACATAGTATTTTAACAAGATAACATGGACCAATCAGATCTCATCATTTTGACATGGAGGTATGATAAAATCATTTATCAGCAAGGTTAATTAATGCAAGCCTTCTAATCTGTTGCAGGTGCAAATTACCAAAGGTAACTGGATGGGTGACAACCATTTAAGGTCAGCCTGCTCTGTCAATATCGGGGAAAACTGAAAACAAACATTGGAAACCGGTTTCCACCAGTATAGCTGAACATACCTCCGGTGTCCAAGCCAGCTTTAATGAGTTCATCTTTGACCGTCTGCTCCAACTGCTGTTTCTGCTCATCTGGCACATCAGTTCCATCCTTGACTGTATCACCGGCCTTGACTCTGGTCACCCGCACCTTCACCCGGTCATCATCTGCTACATCCCCCTTTGTGCCGGGAGTGTCTGAAACACAAGGCAACACGGTCAATAACTTCACACAGAAAAAAATCAACATTTAGCAACAGCAGTTTTGTTTTGTTTGTTTGTTGTTTAACGCCGCACTCAGCAATATTCCAGCTATATTATGGTGGTCTGTAAATAATCAAGTCTGGATCAGACAGTCCAGTGATTGACATCATGAGTATCGATCCACGCAATTAGGATACGATGACATGCATCAACCAAGTCAGCAAGTCTAACCACCCGATCCCATTAGTCGCCTCATACGACAAGCATAGTTGCCTTTCACGGCAAGCATGGGTTGCTGAAGACCTATTCTAGCCCTGATCTTCACGGGTCAGTCACAGTTGTATGTAACCATCAATAATGATTGTGGGTGGGCAGGGATAGGGAAGGCTGGATTGAAACAGAGATTGAAATTAACCTTGAAAGTGTACTAGCCCAACTGGTGATATCATATAAAAAAAAAACGAATCGCCAAGAACAAGCATGATTTATTTCATGTTAAAACATTTTTCTATCATGACATCATTTCTGGACATTCGAAGATGTGCTCGCACTTTGATAACATCATGTATGGGAAAACGTCATTCTTCAAAGGTAAGTGTCTTGTAAGTTGTTCCCCAAAGAAGTAACTGGACCACGCGGGTAAACGCAGTGGCCAAACAATTGTATCCAAAAGTGAGAGAGTGAGTGAGTGAGTATGGTTTTACGTCACTTTTAGCGATATTCCAGCAATATCACAGCGGGGAACACCAGAAATGGTCTTCACACATTGTACCCATGTCGGGAATCGAACCCAAGTCTTTGGCGGGACAAGCTAATGCTTTAACCACTAGCCTACCCGACTGCCCCAAAAGTTGGAGAGATATGACAATCGGAATCATGAGAAAAGTTAAAGATGATCGACATGAGGATCGAGAGAATATGCGGGATTCAAACATAACCCACCTGTTCATAAAATGGACTTGTCCGACATTTCCGAGGTCGGATTCTATTCAGGGAGTCATCATTAATAAAATTTGGGTAAATATTTTTAAAGCTTGTACATTTCATCAACATCCTTTAAGAGGCTGTACATTATGTTAATATCTCATATAAGAAATAAACAACTCATGGTCGTTGTTTATCGCCAATAAAACACTGCAGGGAAAATAAACCATTCGGGGCTGTGCCTCTCCCAGCAGTGTATTATTGTATGATAAACAACTCCCACTCGTCGTCTATTTCTTTAAAAATATTTGACCTGGTTGACTTCATCAACTTTTTTACCTGTACGAAAAGGAGTGTTTTTATTTTCATTATGCAACAAAACATCCTTCTCCCAAACGGCAATGGATTTCCTCAACCTGGAGTATCCTGACCCAAACTTACTGTCAGTTATTTGAAGCCATTAAGTAATTATTCAAAGGTCAAGACATTTACAAATTGAAGTCACACTGGGCCTTTAAATCGTGTTTTTTTTCAAAGCGTGAATGAAGCCTGTTGTCACAGCCCTGAGTTCTCAGGATAAGAAGCCGTATTAATCACTGTGTGTGACACACGAGGTTCAACAAGATCTACTTCAAGGTCTGTGTAATGTTTATACGGGACAACTGTGCCTGGCCGGATTACACATTCCAGTAAACTTCCTGTTTTTACGCTAGAAATAGATGTAGATTCATCTATTAATCATCCTTCATCTATTGTAGTAGTAAGAAACAAGGAACTAAAGTATGTAAGGCTGGAAAATAAAATAATCGGTTTTCAAGCGATGGCTTTAGAGGGAGTTGGGATTAATGCTGCTCAGAATGTATTTCGGTGAGTAAATCATGGTGTGTCTTTGTCAGCGCAATGAGGGGGTAGAACCAAGGGTGGTAAATTGACAGCCAAGGGATGAGACTCGCACTGGGAATTGTATTGCTAGGACAACAGGGCCAGTTGTACCCGCTCAGCAGTGGAAGCAAAACAACCATGTCGGGAGGGGCGCGGAGTGGAGTGAAGAGGAAGAGGAGTGGGTGAATGACTTGGGTACAATTTAGTATCAGCAATATCTCAGCCCTATTGCAGGAAGGAAGGTGGAGCGAGTGGAGTGGAACAGAGAGGTGTGTGTGAATGATTGGTTACAATTTAGCATCAGCAATATCTCAGCCCTATTGCAGGGAGGAAAGTGGAGAGAAGTACAGAGGTGAGGGGAGAGGAGGAGGAGGAAGGGAGAGGAGTTGGAATGAGAGGAGAGGAGAGGAGCTTATCAGACTACTTGTTATCCCAATGTCTATGTACATATGTCAAAATAGTCATGTTTTGTTTTTCTCTATTTTCACCTTGAATCCAACCCCATATTCACTGTTAGAAATGGTTCACAGTTCCCTAATGCAAACTGTATGGGGTGACTAAATGGCTCATTGCTCAACATACTGATCACTGGTTTATCTGGTCCAGGATAAATTATTAACAGGCCACCATGAAAAAGCTTGAATTTGGGTGATTGTGACATGAAACAAACCTTGGTTCCCCCAACAACATGGACAACTAATAATAATACTTATGAAAATGCTCTTCTATGATTTGAACATATCCCCACAGATCCCTAAAAACACCATGACGACCAACCAATTTAATTGTAATCAGCTGATAGACTAACTGCTTTTTTATTCAGTCCATCATACCAGCACATGTATTTACCAAAAACATAACATGTGTGATAAAGCTGTCATCCTATTTGTTAAATTTCAAAATCCTTTATTATCAAAACTGGTATCTGCACATATTATTGCTTGTACTAACAAAACAAATTTTAAATAAATATCATCTCAAGAAACATGGTACAAATCTGTTGATCAAAGGGGAAAATGAATATTGAAAATGAAAAAAAAAAATAACAAAAACATTATCCTGCTTGAAAAAATTGGTTTCAAAACACATGCTTGCAATCATTCTATTATTGCTCTTTCTCAATAAAAATAAAACCGAACTTCAAGACATCTGCGTCAATTTCGGATTCTGCGCAACAGAGAAAATATTGAGACAGCGGTGAAACACTTGAACACAACAAATTATGACATCTTACAAGTGAACTGTTAACAGGTGGGGATGACGTGGGTTGACACATCTCACACACGTGTGTAAAGTTGCCACAATAACTGACTACTTATCACATACACACACACATTTCATTACCTTGCTTTGTAGTCATGTTGAACATACGCAATGACAAAACACAGCTGGAAATCACAAAATTTTCACTGTTTGTGTACAAAGAAAGTAGAATTCCTTGACATCAGTGGAAATAGCTGTGAAAGAAAAACAGCTGTCATCATTTTGAGAGGAATTTAGGGGTTATGTGTACTTTTCCTCCAAAATTAGAAGTTTAAATTCTCATAAGATATTTCCTTGATTACAGGGAGATATTTAATTGAGTTCTAAGCAGAACATGCATGAGGTGCACAAATTTTGAAACACACTGCCAACTTGGACATATTGTCACCATATTTGTTAACTTTCACAATGATTTCAGAAACATTCCATTAAGATACCACAAACATAATATTGGTATACAGGAATAGAAACAAGGTTTTATTTCACATGACCACAAAAATGATCTGCTTCAACACTGACATCTACAGGATGGTAGGAATGGAGGTGGTGAGGTGAAATTGGGTTTCATGTCACGTCCAAGATTATTGCATTTATATAGCGACATGCATGCCCGTGTGTGTGTGGCTGCTTGTAGTGGTCCGGACTGATGCCAATTTATAGCGCTAGCACACTCAGTTGCCATGCTGTAGTTTAACATGAATACCCCAGTCAGATATAGTATACTCACCCCGAGCCGACCAGTCCTTGTTTTAGCCCCTTAATGCTGAGTGCCAGACAGGGTAACAACAAGTACCATCTTTTTACGTCTTTTGGTATGACGTTGCCGGCTATCAAACCCCAAACCTGGTAAGAACACAGTATACTGACTCCGAGTCAACCTGTCCTTGTTTTAGCCCCTTAATGCTTTGTGCCAGAAAGGGTAACAACAAGTACCATCTTTTTACGTCTTTTCGTATGACATTGCCGGCGATCAAACCCCAAACCTGGTAAGAACATAGGTCAGACTCAGTAACTTAGCTAATTGCATAAGTGAGTTGGTTTTAATGCAGTTTTGAACAGTATTCCAGTTATATCATGGTGTGTCAGCTAAATGTGGGAGAAAAACCTGAAGTGATACAGGCCTCGGATGTTTACAACTTTGATGAAACACACAATTGGTATGCCATGATCATAGGTTTCTGGTGTCACGAGGGTGTGCAACTCTGCAAAGCGAATTACAGCAACTTAGACGACAGGGCCACCTGTGCCCCCTCTACCTAACATAAAGTATCCTCTCTTTATCACCTTGAAATCACTATTTTCAGAATCAGCTTAATGATCTTTTCATGAACAAAACTGGAGAAAAACATCTAAACAAATTAAAGTACCGCAAACATACTAAAATTCCCTACTGAAACATCTTAAATGGCTTAGAAAAAGTTTCAATGTAAAACTGCCCTGACAAGCCATCAAGTTAGAACGTGTAATTGCAGCAATCAAGACATGGCATTTAAACGATGCAAGAAGATTGACATTGGAGTGGTTTTCTTGAAGCTACCCCGTCTGACATGGAGGGGTTGACCTTTCCTTTGACAGCATGTACCTCCACAATACTGTTTTCCACTAAGAAATGAACTTTTTTTAAATGCGACCAATAGAGTTTCAGCATGGTTCAAAATGTTATCTGCAATTGGTACATAGCACACATTTGCCAACGTTTCACACAAATTGTTTCTTGTTAAAGGTGTTTCAAACTGGTGTCCTTAAACTTCGGAAAGAAAGATTGAGAAATAAATATGGTTTACATTTATCCAAAGTATTATTTTGGTTCACCATGAAAATCAATGAGGGATAACAACATACTCCTTAAACGAGTGAGTGAGTGAGCGAGATGGGTTTAACGCCGATTTGAACAGTATTCCAGTTATATTGCCGCGTGTCAGCTTAATATGGGAGGAAAGCCTGAAGTGATGAAGGCCTTAGACATTTACCACTTCGGTGAGGTGAGGTGAAATGGGGTTTAACTTCGCGTCCAAGATTATTGCACTTATATAGCGACGTGCATGTACATGTGTTTGTGTGGCTGCTTGTACTAGTCCGGACTGATGCCGATTTATAGTCCTAGCTCACTGAGATACCATGTCGCAGTTTAACATGAATACCCCACTCAGACACAGTATACTGACTCCGAGCCGACCAGTCCTTGTTTTAGCCCCTTAATGCCGAGCGCCAGACAGGGTAACAACAAGTACCATCTTTTAACGTCTTTTGGTATGACGCCGCCAGGGATCGAACACCGGACCTTCCGCTCTCGGGGCGGACGCTCTACCACTAGACCACGGAGGCGGTCACCACTTCGGTGAAACCCACAAGCAAGGGTATGGTACTGGCAAACTTAGAAACATAATTTGGGTGAACTGGGATTCGAACCCACGAATATAGATATCTGGTGTGCCCAAGACAACTTAGACAGTTAAAGAACACCCGGGTTTTTTTAAGGCATTTGTTAATCTGTCATTGATCTTGTTTTGAACATTATTTAGTCATATCACAGTAGGTAAGCTTAAAGAAAGCGACGCAGGTTTTAAGTAGGTACCACTTTAGCATGTTTAGTGAAACCCACAGGCACGGGTATGGTGCTGAAATAAAGCCTTGAGCATTGGAAAAAAATTAGATTTGGAAACGCAGGATTACCATATGAAGGCTAAATGCTGACAGTGAGGGAAAAAAGAAGTGATTTGTTTTTATATATTTTGATTCATTTTGCCATACCAAACTGTTTTCTAACCCAAGATTTACATTAAACAAACTTCAATCACACAAAATCCACCCTCCTCGTTCACAGGCCTGCATGCAAGAGTTCTTTTAATTTTATCTTGCTTCCACTGCAAAGAAACTTAAACAATTTATTCACCACTTTCAGGAAATTGGCAGGAAGGTTTGGGAGGGTAAGAAACAAATAATTCAATTTTTAAATAAGCAAGGCCTTCATAAAGACAATTCTACTGCTGGGGCATAATTCTTGTATTCCACATGTTCAATTTTACTTCGTTATTTTTACTGATCTTGGTAAGCATGGTAACAAGAAGCGGAATTAAGTGATTTGTTAAATTGAATATAAATTTCATATAATTCACAACAGACAGAATAAACTCAAAGTGGCTTCTAAAATTGGATCATTATAGCCTAAATTTGCTTTGTGGATAAACAGTTGTGTTGATTAATTTATAAATAATTTCATAAAATTAACTCACAACAAAATCCATGTGTATGTGAGCAATTAATTTGAAATTTCATGAATGGTTGAGTTAATCGCCATTGTCCAAAGATATATACATCTATACTACCAAAAGAAAGTTAAGGACCACCTGATTCTTTCACACTACAATAGTTAATCTGTCATGCCATAACAATTTAATAATAGCGGTGAAACGATACATCGGCGCACCAGTGCATCGAAAGTTTTCATGCCATGATACCATACACGATACGTTTGTTTCTGTATCAATACAAGATGATACACTTGCTAAAAGAAATTACTTACTACTTGTAAAATGACACCCTGCAATTTTGTCAGTCAAATATTATGAAACGTGTTGTAATTGGAGTGTCAAGTTTACTACTAGAGGGGCGGTGGGGTAGTCTAGTGGTTAAAGCGTTCGCTCGTCACACCGAAGACCCGTGTTTGATTCCCCACATGGGTACAATGTGTGAAGCCCATTTCTGGTGTCCCCCAGCCGGGATATTGCTGGAATATTGCTAAAAGCGGCGTAAAACCATACTCACTCACTCACTACTAGAAATAGCCGCTATGAACATGTGTCTACAGCTAGCTAAATATGTGTATCGCGATACTTATTGTATCATGACCTATATATCATGATACTTATCATATCGTGACCCTGGTGTATAGTAATAAAAAATCATCGGATTGTCCTGAACTCGTTTTTTTAGTAGTAAAGTAATGACTAATAGTAATAGACTGAAATCAGCCTGTGAAAACCCGTAAAAAAGCTGTACACCCAAAGCAATGTTCACTCATTCCCTCACCAACTTATTCAATCAAATCAACAACAAATTCTTCCCACAGCCAGGGCTTGTGATGTTTCACGTACACATTCCTATCAACGTACTATGTGTTACATTCAACACCTGAAGAGCATTAATAGTCTCAAACAAACCGTAAACGTCTGCACCTAATGTGCCCTAGAGTTGCAAAACAAACCCTCAAACTAACATCTAATGGAGTTTGGGATGATACAACTTTATCAGGGCAAGAAGGAGAGCAAACATTACGACCAAGGTGATGAAAGTATTGAGCGCCCTGTAGACGCACCTTAATTGAGCAACATCACACATTCATAGGAAGATATGTTTGAACTGGACTGAGCAGAGTCAATACATTCCACATCAGGATAAATACTTGCGCAAATCAAAAGTAGTCAAAAGGAGATTTCACTTCCTCATTGTTGGACATGAGGGTTGTTGAATTTGACTTTCTTTTGAAATTTGAAGTTTTTTTATGTAGATGAGATGGATTGGAGATGGCATTTCCACATTCCTGGATGTAAGATGGACATGTGCTCAATGAAACAACAATTGTGACCTACCATGAGATAAGGGACCTTATGGGTGTCAAATCACATTTTGACTTTTCATTATATTTTAAAACGACTGCATCTTCGGAACATAAAAATACAATTCACAAGCTTCAATTCACATTTTTTACAGAGATACATAACAGACATACATCTTCACGGAAGTAAGTTGATGTCAAACATCTTTATGACATCACAGCACAATTGTATCCTAGTACCCATAAGGTCCCTGGAGGGTCATAAATTTTGCTTGTACTGCCCTCTCATAAATGAAGTGAGTGAGAAAGGTTTTAATCCGCTTTTAGTAATATTCCAGCCATATTATGGCAGGGGACACTAGAAATGGGCACTAGATATGGGCACTAGAAATGGGCTTCATCAGGGCTTGATTTAAGGAACTGGGTTTAGCTTGCATCAGATGCATGATGACATGAAAAACCAAGTTGCACAAAACCAAACCAGGTTAAAACATAGGCCAGTCTGTTGCCAGTGTCACATAAATTAATGACTCAATGCTGAAAAATGTAATAGCAACATGTGCACATAATCTTGAAGTACCCACAGTTTGATGATGTCATACCCTAGAAAGCATGACAAATTACACGAAACACAGGGATTAGTGATGTAGTATGGTAAATAAACTGTAGAGGTACTGAGTGTGTTCAAAGATTGATTTTGTGTGGACAAGTAAGCATTAGTCAGACGCAATTTGGTATTTTTTTTAACATGCACCAGGTGCATTTAGACATAAATATAATTCTGTGTTTCATTAGTTTACTATTTACAATCAAGTCATGTTTTCTCGGACAGGGACACGCCACAATGTTTGAAGATAGGGAGTAAATGAGTGAGTAGCGTTTTACGCCAATATTAGCAGGATCAGCAATATTCCAGCAACATCATGGTGAGAGTGAGTGAGTGCGTATGGGTTGACGCCACTTTTAGCAATATTCCAGCAATATCACGGTGGGGGACACCAGAAATGGGCTTCACACATTGTACCCATGTCGGGAATCAAACCCGGGTCTTCGGCGTGATGAGCGAACACTTTAACCACAAGGCTACCCGACCGCCCCTCATGGTCTCTCGTAGGCCAATCAACTTTTCCATAAGACATATCGGAAAGATCTGTGCAAAGATAATAAATCATCCAAAACTGGCTTCCACAGGAGATATTACCTATATTATTAAGTAAGGGGAAACAATGTCTCCTAGTAGATATAGATACAATGAAATTGCATCACAATTTGCTTTGCAGACCATTATGATGTCATCAGTTACCAAGTTTGCAATCAAATGACATCACTGATACACCATTGTGATGTTATCGGTAACCACGTTTGCAATCAAATGACACCACTAAAAGACCATTGTGAACGACGTTATTTTTGAGAGGGGAGTGTCTTTCGCATCAAAAAGCGAGAGAGATAATCAGGTAATCGACATGAGGATTGTGAGAATATGTGGGAAATACCCACCTGTGCATAAAATGTACTTGTCCAACATTGCCAAGGGCAGATTCTATTGAGGGAGTCATCATTATTAAAATATGAGTAAATATTTTCATCATCATCATCATCATCATCATCATCATCCTTAAAGAGGCTGAACATAATGTTCATATCTCACATAAGAAATATTCGACTCGTGGTCATTGTTTATCATACAATAAAACACTGC
This sequence comes from Haliotis rufescens, assembly GCF_023055435.1. Lineage (NCBI taxonomy): Eukaryota > Metazoa > Mollusca > Gastropoda > Lepetellida > Haliotidae > Haliotis > Haliotis rufescens. The sequence goes on from NW_025964112.1 coordinate 43,724,878, forward strand.
AGGGAGAATAAACCACTTGGGGTTTGCAGTGTTTTATTGTACGATAAACAACTCCCACTCATCATATATTTCTTAATCGAAAGACACTGGTGAGATTCTCCTTGTATACACTCCTAAAGAGTTCATTGCACTAGGCCCCACATTAACCTGGTCATACCTTTGCTTGTTGTCGGGGTCAGGCTGCCCGGACCTTTTGGTTTTTGTATGTTGGGAGTCCCTCCGCTTTTACTGGTCATCGTTTTCTTATTGAATTGCTCTAGTTCTCTGTCGACATTGTCAATTTCTGAAAGGATAAAGAGATATGTGCTTCATGTGGCAGAGCAGACTTTCACGATTTCATTTATTTTCTAATCTAAGTGAGTGAGTTGGGTTTCACACCATTTGAACAGCATTTATTAACCACTTAGCCACCCTTTGCTCCCTAATCAGGTGTTGTAAGGCCTGACTCCATTGGGCCCCAGGCTTGTTGTAAGGCCTGACTCCCTTGGGCCCCAAACTTGTTTTAAGGCCTGACTCCCTTGGGCCCCAGGCTTGTTGTAAGGCCTGACTCCCTTGGGCCCCAAGTTTTTAATAAGATCTGATTCCCCATGTCCCTTCTATGCCCCTCCTATTGACCAATCAGATTCCTCCTCTCAAAAATGTGATAAAACTGGTCTTACTTCGCAAAGTGCATCAAATCACGTGGGCACCTTGATTAAAAACATTAAAAGATTTGAAAAATATTTGTTGACGACAAGTTGGCGGTACACATACTTTGCAAATCCTGCAATCGACCAAAATCTGCACGTCTGTTTAGGAACCGGATATTGATTTTGTCATGTGATTTTGATTGCACTTTGCATAGACTCGTTTAGTCCAGCCAACATATAACTCCATAATTCCAGCCTAGTTCGACAACGGTGGAGACTGGACTTTCATCGTCAGTTAAGTCCTTTGCCTCAGGAAGATGACTGTGAAACAACTGAAATAATTTTTAAAAATCACTCACTCACTCACTCACTCCTATATGACTATCGTTCCAAATATCGCCTTTATACATGGTATACATTCAACATTAGAGCGAATCTTAAATATGTATCACTTCCCTCAACTACTGCACTTTCTCTCCACCCACACCTAAACTGCACCTAATGGGAAACAAGCAGCCAGGGCAACCTTAAACATTCTTCCCTTTGTGAAACTCTCGGAGGCAATCATTAAAGTGTTTTCTGACATGCACATTCCATGGCTTAGAAGATAAAAGATCCACACTTGCCGCTGAGCCTATAACACAGGCCAGGCTGGAGCACAGTCTACTGTTGTAAAGAGCTGCTGTTCAGTGTTGACAGTTCAACAACAAAAAAGTCATACACAGCTTTATTTATGCATGTTATGTCACCCAAGTCTTGAAAGGAAGTTTGTAAACGTTGAAGGTGGTCCCTGACATGCAAATAAACATACAATAAATATATACTTGAATTGGGGGAAACATCTCAAAATAGTTGCTAAATTCACAGAGATAAAGGGATTAATGGGTACATTTCCTTTTCAACATGACCTCTGAAGCCGACTGCATTATTTTACATGAACACTAATACACTAGAAAAGTGTTTGCAAGTATCTGTACTAGGGCTGGGGTGGGTGAGGTGAGGTAAAATGGAGTTTAACGTCGCGTCCAAGATTATTGCACTTATTTAGCGACGTGCATGCACGTGTGTGTGTGTGTGTGGCTGCTTGTACTAGTCCGGACTGATGCCGATTTATAGTGCTAGCTCACTGAGATACCATGCCGCATTTTAACATGAATATCCAACTCAGACACAGTATACTGACTCCGAGCCGACCAGTCCTTGTTTTAGCCCCTTAATGCCGAGCGCCAGACAGGGTAACAACAAGTACCATCTTTAAACGTCTTTTGGTATGACGCTCTCCGGGCGGACGCTCTACCACTAGACCACGGAGGCGGTCGGGCTGGGGTGGGTAACTCGGGTACTTGGGTAGGGTGGGTACCAAGAAGGACCTGGGTACCCACATGACTACCTGTACCAGGAGGTCTATGTCTCCAGCTATCCTAATAAGAAAGCTATAGACATGACAGGTTTAATTGCTTCCAGTTAAGGAAAATACTTGTTATGAGCAGTGCTGCTTTAAAAAAAAGTCCTATGCTCTAGTTTCCTGAGAAAGTTGAAGGCATTTTTGGTTGAGTGAGTGAGTGAGTGAGTGAGTGAGTGAGTGAGTGAGTGAGTGAGTGAGTGTGCTGTTTGTTGTTATATGCCGTATTGAACAATATTCCAGCTATATGACAGTGGTCTGTAAATAATTGAGTCTGGACCAGAAAATCAGGTGATAGGATACGATGACATGCATCGACCAAGTCAGTGAGCCTGACCACCCGATCCCGTTAGTCAGCTCTTACGACAAACATAGTTGCCTTTTACGGCAAGCATGGGTTGCTGAAGACCGAGTCTACCCGGGATCATGGGCAGCCATGTCAAAGAGCCTTTCCAAGGCTTCCATCCATTACAACTTGCCACCATTAGGACAAGCCAATGTGTTGGAGTGAGGTGCAATGGGGTTTAACGTTGATGCATTCCTGATTAATTCATTCATGTAGCGACATGCATGTGTTGTTGCTTTTACTTGTACTTTTTTGTGAGTAAGGGACACAATCACTCAATGACACTCAATCAGCCGAGTCACAGAGCCTGTCCATGGCTTGTAGACTAACATCTCGTCTCTGAAATGAACATATCTTACAGAAAGAAACAGTTGTTGAATTATCTTAATAAAAATAGAATAAAAAGGAGCCCAGGGACTCTTCATTTTCAGATACTGCAGTAAACTAGACTTGCCAAACATTATAGACTTGCATGGGCTGTATTGGATACATTAGTTTCAGGGTCTGTGTGAATCACAACACACTGAGGACCAACACTTCTCCAGGGTCGGGAGGGAAGGAAATGTTTCACTGGGTCTGTTATTTATAACCACCTTCCTTACCCTTTTCCGTGTGCTCCAGCTTGGTGATGAGTTTGTCCAGTGTCCCGGCGAGCTGCTTGAAGGCCAGCTTCTTGTCAATCTCCTCACCATACATCTCCTCGGCCTGAGAAGGAGGAACACTGCTTATAAGTCAACTAGTGTTGGAGGGTAACTCTTGATGATTGACCATTGAATGCATAACACTTTTTTTATGGATAGCAACTTCTTTCATTCTTTGTACGAAGTTTTAGATCTACTTTTTGCTTCATCATCACCTGATAGCTCTGAAACATTGTACAAAGAATAAAAGAAGTTGCTGTCCATAAAAAATTGTCATGTATTCATGTTCTCCCAACTTCTAAATGCCTATCAAAGACTATCATTGGTTTAAAAACAACAATTAAAGATCAATCAAGAATGAAAATAAACAAACTGTATATCCAGAAAATGAGTCACAATTGTGTGACAATCCCATATATCTTGTGACAATTTGAGTGTGGTAACTTGAAAAACAAACAGAGTCATTTGTGACATGACAAACAAGTGTCACAAAGTATTGTGACGTCAGATAGAGTGTGAGACCGCTTCCATGGTCTAGTGGTAGAGCCTCCGCCTGCAGGGCAGGAGGTCAGGGGTTTAATCCTGGACGCCTCATTCCTAAAGACGTTAAAAGATGGTACTTGTTGTTACTCTGCCTTGTGCTCGACAATAAGGGGCTAAAACAAGGACTGGTTGGCTCAGAGTCAATATTATGTGTCTGAGTACGGTATTCATGTTAAACTGCGGCATGGTATCACAGTTGGCTAGTCACAGACACACAGACACAGACACACAGACAGACACAGACACACGCACGCGCTCGCACGCACGCACGCACGCACGCACGCACGCACGCACGCACGCACGCACGCACGCACGCACGCACGCACGCACGCACGCACGCACGCACGCACGCACGCACGCACGCACGCACGCACGCACACACACACACACACACACACACACACACACACACACACACACACACACACACGTACATGCATGTCACCATATAAGTACACTAATCAAGAATGCAACGTTAAACCCCATTTCAACTCACCACACCTCACTACTTAGGTCAGGTCTTTTGGTATGACGCGGTCAGGGGAACTAACAACCGACCTTCTGCCTGCCAGGTATCCACCATCATATAGCTGGAATATTGTTGAGTGCGCCGTTAAACAACAAACAAACTCTCCAGGCCAAACGCTCTTTCCACCTAGCTTGTCAGATCTACATGTCAGATGTAACATAAAGGAAATCCCTTAACACTATGGTTCATCCTAATATTGGCACTCGTCTCAATCTCGTTAAAATCAGATCTTTCCCCCAGCCTTACCAAACAAAACCCACTAAAGAACACAAATATATCTTCGATAGTAAACCCTTCTGGGTGTATTATGGCTCTGAGAAATGACAGGATGAATAAAATATCCACAACAATATAATGATGTTACCTTATCTTTTTGCATTTGGAACTCCCTGATTTTATTCATTTTCGAGGAAGAGAATCAGATGTGCATGTCTAAATGCTTCGCTCACTCAACACTGATTGGCTGATCATAAAGTTCACCTGACCCAACCTCCTATGGAGATGTCATAAGATCTTCACATAGAGAGGTACCTAAGTGGAGTAAAAGATCTGATTTCAATGAGACTGCTCTGGACTCAAAGTACAGGAAAGTAGAGATATTTCTGACGGTCCTCTTACTTCAATGAGGTTTCACTCTTAGCTGAAGTCAACCAAATGATCTTAATAGTGTCCCACCTCATCAATTATTTCATCAAACTGCAGCTTCACGGAGTCCCGCACTTTGTTTTTCATGTTGGCAAACTTGTTCCTCTTGTTTCTATAAGCTGTCTTCAAATTACCAAGTTCTGAAAAAATCAACATGGTCGATGACTTACAGGTATCATTAGCAGAGTGTACAAGATTTTAAGAGCTGAATGAGAGAGTACGTAAGACGGAAGGCGAACAAAATGTTCATACATGCTGAGCTTGTAAAATCCCATATCTAAAGTTAAAGGGAGGTCACTGCAATGTATGTTCAACCATGGTATGAAATGTGGCCATTACACTAATTTTAATAACAGGTGAGTGAGTAACGTTTTACACCGCTTTTAGCAATATTCCAGCAATATCACGGCAGGGGACACCAGAAATGGGTCACACATTGTACCCGGGTCTTCGTCATGACGGGCAAACGGTTTAACCACTAGGCTACCTGACCGCCACTTTTATTAACGGATCTTCATTATGTAAGGCAATACCTTTATCAAATTCATCCATAAGTTCTTCTTCCTCTGCATCCACAGTGACATCTTCGTCTTCAGCCACATCTTCAGGTGGACCATCCTCAACAGGATGGCTAAAACAAAATAAACAAAACATGTAAGTATATGGTAATAAATGCACAACAATTACACTAATTTTAGAGAAATAACAAAATGACAAATACTTTTATTCCCCCAATACATATACATATCTGTCAAGTAATGTTATCAAGACATTGCTGGCTTTTCTTTCAAAGCAATAGAACCACAGCATAATGATGAAAGTATGACATTAATCATCTGGATGACTTCCAAGATAAGGAAAATGATTTTATGGCTGCTTCAGTTTTCTCATTGACTATTCAGATCATATTTCCCCCTAAAAATCCCCACTTGGATCAAATAGCGTTTACGACAATGTTATCAATATTCCAGCAATGTCATGAGAGAACTCCACATAATGTACAGCACAGCCACGGTGATTGAATTAATTAGTATCAAGCGCTTCACTGAGTACTGCTGACCGCACCTGTCTCGCGTACACGTTACGTCTGCGACTGATGTATATCCATAGAAAATCAACCTGGGACTTTCTTGCAACAATCCAAAGCTTTAACAATGGGGCAACCTTCCCACCCAATGTATCGACATTAATGGCTATTAAACCATGGCTCCTTTGTCTTTGACTGTGGTCTGACCAACTGAATTGTTGGTTAAACACCACTTGGCAATGTCGGAACTTCTTTTTTTTGTATCATTTATTTTGATGATAGTACAATTTCATGAAAAACATTTGTCGCCAGCGGGATTCAAACCCGCGAAATTCGCACGGGAGGCTAACAAATGTAGACTTCTGCCACGGCGACATGGGAGAAATAATATGAAATTAACAACATAATATTTATGTACATCAGTACTAATTGCCAATCCGTTTATGAACTGTGAAATATGTTTTATGCAATTTTTATACAGTATGTTGCTCTGTGCATTCTAGTATTTGTACAGTACATGTGATTTGGTACCTTTTCATTCAACAAAATGAACAGACAGAAAAGAAATAACTATCATCTTGATCAGGGATATGTTTGCTTATAATAGGCCCATCAACATGGGCAAGTAATATTTAGGTGATTGATAAATGTGCTCGAGTTGGTCCAAAATGAATGGTATACTGGCCCCGGGACATGCATTTCATAATCCAAATCGGCAAAGTACAAGGTGAACGTGCGAAAGGCTTGGGGAACACATTTCACGTGCATTACGCAGGGCCGACTTACACAGTGTTTGCACAGTTGAGCATAGAGTTCCTGAATACATTCATAAAACAATGTTTTTAAAGCATTTTAGGTGCTATAAATGTTGGACAAGGCTTAAGTATGTTAGACCACTTGGACCCCAGTGTTTAATTGTTGAAATGGTTGATTAAACAACTCAGCGCTGTGCACCTCGTGGTTTAATTAACCATTTCAACGATTAGAAACTAGGTCCTCTTGGTCTAACCTATACTTTGACTCAAAGAGATCCAAAGTAGAATAGCTCTTCAGCAACCCATGCTTGCCGTACAAGGCAACTATGCTTGTTGTAAGAGGCGACTAACATGATCGGGTGGTCAGGCTCACTGAGGTCAATCACTGGATTGTATGGCCCTGACTTGAGTATTTACAGACCGCCGTCTTATAGCTTGAATATTGCTGAATGCGGTTTTAAACAACAAACAAACAAGCAAACAATGGCTACTTGAGTCGGTGTGAGGTTGATGTGTGTGAAGTCCTGCCACATTGTTCCAAGGCGGTGACATTCAAAACATAGTAAGTGAAGCCAGACTTTCATTAGGTCCCATGGAGTGTTCTCTAACTGTCAGTATAGCTAAAATGGAAAGAACTACCATTAAACTGCCTGCATGTTATCAGAAATGAGCGGGCCACTGTAACTTGATAATGCCCTCAGATTGCTTGACGACAGGCCATTATCACGCCTGTTGTTAGGTGACGTCATAGGGATAGGGATAGGTGATGTCACGTTCAATAGTGACGTCATCTGGTTTGTTTTATGACGTTTCTATATTTGTAAAAATTGGTCAGTGTCGATTGCAGTAACTGTTTCAAAAACGATATTGTTGATTCTTTTTATTAGATAACAAATTCCATCCATTTTAGCTGTAATAACAGTAACACTATTTTTCAGGGCATTATCATTTGCAGAAGCCCTCGGTCTTTTCAACTTCCCTCCTTCGTCGGGCAGTTAATTGAAGACCTCAGGCTTCTGCAAATGATAATGCCCTGAAAAATAGCGTTACCTTTATAGTATCATCATTCTCAAACAATGGGAATTTGAGGGTATACGAGGTTCGCTACAACAGTATTGAGCCAAAGATCCCTTGAAGTATTAAATAATTAGTATCAGGGTCATGACAACTCAAACATAACATTATTTACCCTTATCAAGGTTAAACTTGAACATGAATGGCGTATGTATGAACAACGCTTGTGCAACACTTACGTTTCATGTTTTAAATCTTCCTCAACGCCATGATCTGGATCCAAATCCAGATCTGAGGGTCCATCTCTTGGGGTTGCTGCTTCACTGGCCGGCCCAGAATCCATTGCTCCTTCGTCACCTTCCTGTCCAAAAGTATCCTTGATGAAGTTGTCGATATCTTTTGGATTTCTTACAACTTTGAATGACAGCTTGACATCAATAGGTTTATCTGGAAGAGTGTTTGTATGTTTGATCATCAACAGAGAATACCTAGTCACTTTGATGCCTGCAGTTACCGTATTCGACGTAACAAGCGTCCCGCTGTAATAAGCGCCCACGGCAATATTTGCTAATCAACCCCAATTAGCACCCTTTCCGATTGATCAATGTACACAAGACTTATTTATTCGCATATAATACGCACTCGTGTGCTATATGCACCCTTAATTAAGGGCAATTAAATTCTGGAAAAATATATCTCTCGTATATAAACATTTCAGGCTGTCAGCATAAACCACAAAATTTATCTTTCAACTCTGTTTTTTTTCGACAAAACCATATTCTAATAAGAGCCCCCTATTTCTAATTTTAAGTGCACCCTGGGCGCTTATTACGTCGAATACGGTCTATGCGGCCTGGTAAAGTAATTGGTTCAAAGGCAGCCTGAAAGCATGGAGAGTATTGTACTGAACTCATGCCAACTGTTGAGGGTGTACTACCAACCTTCATACCTTTCAGTCACCCCTCATATTTAAGAAATAATAGACGTGTGGGTGTCGTTTATTCTCCCTGTGGTGTTTTATTGTATGATAAACGACCATGAGTTGTTTCTTTCTTATATTTACAGCCTCTTTAACTTAAGGATGATGATAAAATGTACAAGCTTTAAAAATAATTACGCATATTTTAATAATTATGACACCCTCAATAGAATTGCACCTCGGAAATGTCCATTTTATGCACAGGTGGGCATTTCCTGCATAACTCACATGTCGATTACCTGTACTCTTTCTCCCAATACCAAGTGTCATATCTCTCTTATCTGCTTTGCTCAGCTACATCAATGGGGAACAACTCACTGGACACTCCCCTCTCAAAATAACGTTGTCCGATGTGAGCGCATGTTCGAGCGCATGTTCGAATCTCCAGACATGACATCATGGTAAGAACAATGTTTTATCGTGAAATAAACCACACTTTGTTCTTCACTGTTCTCTGCGATTTATCGCGTAGCTATCTTATACATCCTGATACACAGATATAACCTGCACCAGTAATAGATACACATTCTCACAACCTGTCTCATTAACCTCCCTCACCTGTTGACTGGCCTGCTAAATTTTTCATTTCATTGCTGAGTGTTTTCTTCATGAGCGACTCCACAGAGGGTCCAAATATACTGTCCATATCCGTGGTCTCCTCGTCGATGACAGGCTCGGCCGGGTCTGGAACATGGTGAAACACTTACTAAGAGGTTCAACTCAACGGCCTGTGAAACCTTTATGCCACAAAACCAGGTATCAATGCTGTGAAGCCGTGTTCATCTGGACGGTAGTGTTCTCGGTTCAATTGTCCAGATGAACCAATTTCCGGAATGGCGATTAATGAGCATGGAATAAAGTTTGTTGTTTTTTTTGTTTGTTGTTTAAAGCCACACTAAGCAACATTTCAGCCATCTTAAGCCAGCTTGTTAATAATCAAGCTGGACCAGACAATCTAATGATCGATATTGTGAGCAAAAATCCACGCTGTCAGGGTATGATGACACGCACTCAACAAGTCCCCAAGCCTGATCCCCTGATCCATTCGGTCACCTCTTATGGCCTGCACAGGTTGCTAGAGACCTATTCTAATCCAGAATACCCAATATCTTTGCTAAGTGTTGAAGTGTTTCTGCAGTGATCAACTGGACAGAGCGGCTTCTGGACTAAAGGGGTCCGGAATAAGAAGGTTTCACTGCAGTGGTTGATAATAAGCATGAAACATTACTCACTTATCAACAGTCTTTTTAACTGACAGAACCAAAAAAATAATGATAACTGACTAAAGGCCCGAAACTCCTGACTTGTAACACCCCAATCACTACCCTAAGTGATGAAGACTGTATCCTACCTGATGGTGGTGCTTCTATGCCTGTTTCTATAGACGTGGCAGTTTCTGTTGGCTCCAGTTCCGTTTTATCATCTACACTGTCAGCAACAGCTCTGGCTGCTGCTGCTGCTGTCGCAGCTTCAGCTTCCCTTGCCATCTGCGCCAACTGCTTCTTCTCCTTTTCAGCTGTCAACGGAGAGTGAGTGATGGTCAAGTGACATTATATAAAGAAAACTAACATTACAGTCAGAAGTAGGCTACTTTCTCAGTGCGACCTGTTTATTATCAAGTCTTGGGTGGGCAACCAGTAGTCATCAGGATAACATGACAGGTCAAACAACTAGCTTTAAGTAATTTAAACAAGCACCTGTCATCCTTTCATGTGGGATGTGACAACTGTGACTGCACCATGGACAACCTCTTCAACTTGACTTGTTAGGTGTGTGTGTGTATGTGTGTGTGTGTGTGTGTGTTTGCTTTTCCGCTCTCCAGGCAAACCCTCTATCTACTAGACCCTGGAGGCAGTCGACTTGAGATTGTAGTTGCACCAATTTGGAGATGCACAAATGGTGCATCTCCAGTCTCAACCATGGGGTTCTGCAATGTTTGTGTTTTTTTCTTCTCAGCTCAACAATATTCCAGCTACCAGTATGTGATGGTGGCTAGTTAATAACCTTGTCGTTACCAGACAACCAAGTGACAGATATTATGAGCAACGTTGGGGTGCAATGACAAACAATCAACCAAGTCACCAAGCATGACTACACGATCCATAAAGTCGCCCCTTACAACAAGCAAAAGACCTATTCTAACCCGAATCTTCACGGGTCAGATTGCTGGGGACCCCTTTTACTAAGAAGAAGATGAAGAAAAATTGAAGAGGGACGATTGTAAAAAGAGAAACCCAAATTGATTCCCTTGTAGTAAGCACTATTAGAAAGAGAATGAGTTGGCTGAGTGAAATCACGTGGTCAGCGTGTGAAGGTCGATTGGCATGAAAAGCTTGCATGACCAAGATTGATGAGAGGTGACCATGGTGATGCTAGGTGTGTTCAGGTGAAGTGTTTTTTAGAAGCTGGAAACCTTTGTTTAGGCACATTTCCACTTGGGATTGAAAGAAGATGAGAAATGCACAGTGTGAGATACGATACGTTTAAAAATTGAAGGGGGATCCTAGGTCCTTAAAAATTATTTTATTTTGGGACCCCTTGAATCTATAATGATTAACTTTAGGGCTAATTTGACATTGACCACATGATACTTATGCTTAATTTTGAACACTGACTGTGTAATCGAGATGTAGACTGGCTTGGAACAGAGTCAAGCTCCACCTCAAATTACATAAGGGTTTAGGAACACTTTAGAAGACACAGCTTGATCTTCTCACGTTTAAGCCGTCCAAGCACTACCAACAGCAACTTACTAAGCAGCCATTTTAACTAAGTGTGATGATTGTTGTGCATACTATTGACAATCAATCAGCGTTTATGTATTCCTATCGATATAGTACAATCGGAGGGCAAATAATTTCTGGTAGTGTAAGGAAACAGCGATACAGTATTGTATTGTCATACAAGGCAAATGATACAATACATCGATTTACGAGCCCTGTCAGCATTAGAAATTGGCACTAGTCCTGTAGTCCCTTACCAAACTGCCCAATGGTAAAGGTATCCTAAGGACTAGTAGACATTGGCCCATTTTAAGGGTTTTGCTATATGTTATCATTATAAGGACTAGTGGACAAAAACTGTTAGTTTCTAACCCTGCCTGTATCGTGATACATACGATACATTTCATTACAAGTTATATTGGTGTAAAAACATGTGAATAATAACAGAAACTGTTCCACCACCACCTTATGCATATTCTCTAGTATTTTATGGTTGGCTATAAATAGCTTAACATTAACAGTGCACTCTAACAATATATTTCTGCCCTACAATATCCCATCCTTGATCTCTGAAAATAATAACAAATGATAGGGTTGTGATTCACCTGCAAAAAGAAAGAATATCAACTTGTGAAATAAGTACTGAATCAGGATTCGAATCGTATCGCATCCATAGTATCGTGATACATATCATATGGCGCCCCCACCGTAACATTACACCTCTAATAAATACATCGCTACTCTCGTGACACCCAAGACACAGAGCCTAATCAGCTGATCAAGCTGATGCCAATATTAAAGCATGGAAGAGCTGGGGACATGTTCTAATCTGAAATCAACACCATGTCATATATTCTTGTAAATAAATAGCTAGTGTAACCTTGTTTTTGTATCTGGATCTTAACAATATGTTACATGGAAATTGTTCCTATCACTGTTGTATTGTTGCAGGTGTTACCATGGTTACCTTCTGCGTCTGCGAGATATTCCCGATACTGTTCCTCGGATACCACAGGATTACAGGTGATAGGGACTGGATTCTTGGGGGTGGGGGGCTTGAGGTAGGGGTGGTTGCAGATGTGAGACGTGTATATGGTGACGATGTATACACATGTCTCCGGCTCATCTATACGGGCAATGTAGTCGCTTGTTCCTTCCTCACAGAAAAACTAAAGACATAAAATCCAAACAGTTTGTTTATATGACATTGTGTATTCATTTTGTATTCATTGTATATTCCAACAGTGTGTTCCCATTTCGCTTCAGCAATAGTCTGAAATCATTATCCATTAGATTTTCTTTCTAGTAAGCCAGATATTTAAGTTGGAATCAAAACTAAGTGCCCTTGGGAGGCAAATTGGAATAAATCACATTTTTTCAAAACTGGGAATAGTTTTAATGTGTAAAGTTTCTTAAATTAGGAAATATCTTAAAATTGCATTCAACATGTTCAGTGCAATAGTGTTAACAAAGCATTACATGATTAATGTCTTGTCAACCTCTCTAATAGTCAGTGAACTACCAGGCACCACAACTTTGGGAATTTTAGTTTGTACTGTCAATGCCTGCAACATGGTGTCGAATATCGGCCTATGATAAATCCATGAAAGCCAGGCTTTGATCTTTACACTCGCCCATTAGCCTGAGGTGACACAAATTTAACACAGGCTAATAAAACACAAAATGTACTTGTCAATCAGGCTACCGCATTTTAAAATGCTCTTGTCAATCACATATAATTTTAGAGTCTCACAATGAAAATCCCAATAAAAAGTCTAAAGTCAGTGATCTTCTGGGCGTGGCCATTTGCAAGATGCACAGTGAGGTGAGGTGAAATGGGGTTTAAAGTGGTGTACAACGTGTTTGTGTGGCTGCTTGTACTAGTCCGGACTGATGCCGATTTATAGTGCTAGCTCACTGAGATACCATGCCGCAGTTTAACATGAATACCCCACTCAGACACAGTATACTGACTCCGAGCCTACCAGTCCTTGTTTTAGCCCCTTAATGCCAAGCGCCAGACAGGGTAACAACAAGTACCATCTTTTAACGTCTTTTGGTATGACGAGGTCGGAGATCGAACCCCGGACCTACCGCTCTCCGGGCGGACGCTCTACCACTAGACCATGAGGGCGGTCTAGATGCACAGTGAATCAGTACTTGGTCATGTGAGAGGGAGTGATCTACCGTACATATTGAAATGGCCACACTTAATATGTTTCGCTATCTGACCATGCTGACAGCTGAATCATTTGGCAACCTCAAAAGAAAATGAATGAATGAATATTGCTTTATGCTGTATCAGCGAATCACAAGAAAAAAACACCACCAGAACGTAAAGAAAGAGCGAAACAATACGATTTTAGCAAATGGGTTGCAAACCCGGATCCAGAATGTTATGCTACTGTAGCCCTGATTCCACATGAGGCTGTTGAACGAACTTGTCCCTTGAAACACTGAATTACGATACATTTTAATGAATTGTTTGATAAAACATTTTTCTTGGACTAGTTGTTTTCATTGCAGACTAGTGGTTAAGTGCTACTAGCCTGAAAGACTTTGTTCAAAATAGGCCTCTGTTCACCCAGCAGTGAATGGGTACCTGGCAGGAGGAGATGGTAATTTGACAGTTAACCTTCAATCACCCCAGGCAGCTTGGGAGCTCAGAATGAAAATCAAGTGCACACTGATACCCTGACCAGGGTAATAATAATGTAAAACTCATCATCATCATTAGTGAGTGAGTGAGTTGGGTTTAATGCCGCTTTTTTACAGTGTTCCAGTTATATCGCTGCGTGTCAGCTTTATGTGGGAGGAAAGCCCGAAGTGATGCATGTCTCAGACGTTTACCACTTCGGTGAAACCCACAAGCACAGGTATGGTGCTGACAAACCTAGAAACATAATCGGGGCCAACCGGGATTCGAACCCACAATCATAGGTTCCTGCTTTGCCCAAGGGACGCAACTCCGCACAGCGAATCGCGGCATCTTAGACGACTGGGCCACCCATGCCCCCAATCATCATCATTCAAACTTTTCAATAGGAAAACGGTGGCGGTCGGGTAACCTAGTGGTTAAAGCGTTTGCTCGTCATGCCGAAGACCCGGGTTCGATTCCCGACATGGGTACAATGTGTGAAGCCCATTTCTGGTGTCCCCCGCCGTGATGTTGCTGGAATATTGCTAAAAGCAGCGTAAAACCAAAACTCACCCAATAGGAAAACAAAAGGTATGTAACTATGACGAGAATAAGTTGCTTCAACTAACCCTGACTTCGGCTCTGCGGCCTGCCTCCGTGAGATCACACTTGGTGCCATTAGTATAGTTCTGACTGTGGTACTTGCTATGGATAGTCCTGCTCCTGAGGCGCTGGTCCTGGAAATACATGCAGATCATTCTGTCACTAAAATACTGAAACCATGACCATCTGCTGGATTTATATCAACATGTTTCAGCTAAATGTGGACACAAAACCCACCCACGAAGATCTGTGTTTGAATAGGTATCCAGCAACCCATGCTTGTCGTAAGAGACGAATAACGTGATCGGATGGTCAAGCTTGCTGACTTGGTTGATGCATGTCATCATATCCCAATTGCGTGGATCAATGCTCATGATATCAATCACTGGATTGTTTGGTCCAGACCGCCTTCATAAAGTTGGAAATTAGCTGAGTGCGATGTTAAACAACAAACAAACAAAAAGAGAGCCTCAAGTAAAACAGACTGTTGTAGCTAATAACTATGGTAAAAACAAACTTACAGTGCGGACAAATCAAAGTCAAGTCCTGCGAGTACCCAGGTCCTACTTAGAATCCACCAGACCCGAGTTACCCGTCCTATCCCAACCGCAACCAGCAGATCCTTGCATGACTAAGGGATGCAACTCTGCTCAATTAGTTGCAGCATTCAAGACCACTAGGCATGCATCTTACAGCAACAACCCTATTTATATATTTCTCAACATATTTAAATCATAATTGTAAAAGATTCTTTACAATACCTTTAAAGTGTCATTGTCCCAATCAAAATCTGATTCATAATGGCCAAGATAAATGACTTCTCCTTTGACATTCCCATCTGAAACAGTGAGTGAAGTGAGTGAGTGAGTGAGTGAGTGAGTGAGTGAGTGAGTGAGTGAGTGAGTGAGTGAGTGAGAGTGAGTGAGTGAGTTGGGCTAATGCTGCTTTGAACAGTATTCCAGTTATAACACTGCATGTCAGCTTAATGTGGGAGGAAAGCCGAAGTGATGCAGATCTCAGCTGTTTACCACTTTGGTGAAACCCACGAGCACTGGTAAGACATAGAAACATAAACAGGGGGAACAGGGATTCGGACAAACAATCACAGGTTCCTGGTATGCCAAGGGGATGCAACTCTTCACAGCGACCACAAACAGAAGAAGCACTGCAGGTAACAATGTGATGTTACCACAGTATTAAGCCTTGAATACCAAAACAAACCACAGATATTATTACCTGAGAGTATTTTTGTATCCTAAATATTGTACATAATGACTGGCAATTGCACTATGCAAGCCTTTAGTGAGTATAAATTTTAATACATAATCTACATTCCTAATATAGTTATGATATGGAAGCACAGGAGGGTATTAATCTATTATATAAAGTCATTCTTAAAATAATCAAAGCTACCATGTTTACTGTAGTAACTTTCAAGCAGGAATGCCACCATGGTAAAGCCTGAGTGAACCACCCTATTTATGATAAAGCTCCAAATTATTTGAAGTCATGTCCTGTTACATCAACACCTTTCAAGTACTGTCTGTACATAAATTTGAATTAAATCGACATTGAATACAAAACCATTCCTTAAACAGTCTTTCTGTATGAAAAACCTTGTGCAGGGATTAATCCCCTGGCTGGTAAATTAGTGGAAAAATCGTGGGATTTTTCTTGAGTTCCATATTATTAATTTCAGAAGTATTTTAACATTGTATTTTGAGATTGCTTTCAGTGTAAGAATATACAACTAAGCATTAAACCCTCTTCCCATCTATTGATCCTGTTATCAGTGAAAAAGCACCCTGCTCTAATAAGCGCCCACGTCGATATTTGCTAATATATTGGCTAGTGAACAATCCCAATGTACACAAGACTTATTTACTCTCATATAATATACACTCGTGTGTTATATGCACCCTTAATTATCATGATTATGGGGAATTAAATTCTGGAAAAATATATCTGTTGTATATAAACATTTCAGGGTGTAAGCATAAACCACGAAATTTACAATCTTACAACTGTTATTTTCACCAAAATACTATTCTAATAAGAGCCCTCTATTTCTAATTTTGAGAGCGCCCGGGGTGCTTATTACATCGAATATGGTGTTTCTAAAAAGCCATAGCATAAGTTATAAGTTACATATATCAACATGATTTGGGACATTATCAATTCTGATTTTTGTTATTTATAAAGTGAGTGAGTGAGTGAGTTCAATTTAAAGTCACGTCGGCAATATTTCAGCCATAATGTGGCTTGAGCAAGTTATACAATATTTATAAAAACTGTTGACGAAGGACAGTATAATGACTAGCAATATGTCACAGATTGACTTAAAACTAGTTGTAGAACATTAAAAATATCTGATGATTGAGGTATAATATCAAAATGGGGCTATAGATCGCCAGGAACAAAGATAAAATCACCTTACTGGGGACCAAGGGGACTTACGGTACCTCTGCTACCTGCATGGTTCCCCAGCAGGATTTACACTTCCCCAAGTTACTGGTGATTATTGCGAGTTTAGCCAGAGCTTAAAAGTGTATATAAAGACATTTACTGCAGACTCTTGGCTGAATATCGGCATCTGAAGATGTCTGGATAAAATCTCTGTCAGGGCAAAACAATGATCGACAAAATGAAGACACATGCACTGTATAGGAAGTGTCATCATGACCGGTGCACGTGTACTCACCCTCTATGTGCATTTGGCGTATATATTTTCCATAGCAAAACTCATAACTCCACCAATCTTTTGTCTGCAACAGAATAAACCTTCTGTCATGTAAGTGTTTCACAAGTTACGTAATATTGCGTCAAAATATTCAAAAGAAAAGTTGGAAAATTTCACGATCGACATGATTAGTATGTATGGCAAGTATCGTCATGATAATGCTCAGGCCTAACAATGAAGGATCTGTATTCAAATCCAAACTGTCAAAATGAAAATGGTGTTTGGGAATAACTTGTTTCACTAAAGGTTCACATGGTTGACCTTAAGAGAGTGTTTTCACAAACATGTCATTTTGCAGTTCCTTAAACCTAAATAAACATTTTCGTTTATGTCTCCAAGCTAGGAAGATCAATAACTTCCCTCCAACTAAACCAAAAACCACTCGAACTTAAACAGACAGCCCTGAGAGGTGAAGTGCTTGCAGCTGTAATATCCCGGTCCCCACTGCCCCCCACCTTAAACAGACAGCCCTGTATGCTGAAGGGCTTGCAGCTGTAATATCCCAGTCCCCACTGCCCCCCACCTTAAACAGACAGCCCTGTGTGGTGAAGGGCTTGCAGCTGTAATATCCTGGTCCCCACTGCCCCCACCTTAAACAGAAAGCCCTGTGTGGTGAAGGGCTTGCAGCTGTAATATCCCAGTCCCCACTGCCCCCACCTTAAACAGACAGCCCTGTGTGGTGAAGGGCTTGCAGCTGTAATATCCCGGTCCCCACTGCCCCCACCTTAAACAGAAAGCCCTGTGTGGTGAAGGGCTTGCAGCTGTAATATCCCAGTCCCCACTGCCCCCACCTTAAACAGACAGCCCTGTGTGGTGAAGGGCTTGCAGCTGTAATATCCCGGTCCCCACTGCCCCCACCTTAAACAGACAGCCCTGTGTGGAGAAGGGCTTCAGCAGCTGCAGTATCCCCGTCTCCAGGGCCAGCTTCTCCTCCTCTTCCTTCTGTTTCTCCTGCTCCACCTGGTTGGGGAAGCTGCACTGGTACGCCTGGCCGAACTTCGAACTTAGCTGGACAACGCTGCCAGGTACTTCCTGAAACAAAGAGGTGAAAGGTCGCCATAAACATAATGAGGTGAATATATGCCATAAACATAATTGTGAAAAAGAATAGTTACAGGGGCTTGATTTCCAGTCTCTGCAAAGAGTCATGGACGACTTAGTGGAGCCTGCATATAGGATATGTGTTAAGTGTAAAGCATCTGACCTTGCTGATGTCAATGAACATGTAGAATTCAGAACCTTCAGTCGACATATTTCTTCAAGTCCCATTGGCAGCTATTTTGATTTTTTTTAAAGATAACCTTATCACTTTTTAATCAAGGCTCTTATCATGCTTATGAACATCCATTCTTCATTTTTAGGATGCAATATTTGGAGACCTGCTCCACCCTCTTGGAGGCAAGAACAGAGGGATCACTGATCCCTCTAACACAGGAGGGATAATCCAACACAGGAGTTCCAAGCTAAAAGCCCTTGGCAGGCAATTTGGGGAAAAAGATCATCAGTGAAATATAGGTCACTTCTACAAAGACATACTATATACTATACTATACAGAGTTATTACTATATAACATGAATTTGGAAATTAGTAATTCCAATTTTGGTACTACTAATTTCACACGTAGATTTCCATTTACATAATTCCCAGTCCTGATTAGTCTATCTTACAGACCCTGATACAAATATATATCAAATACAGCAAGTCTATAATGTTTGGCAAGTCTAGATCACTGCAGTATCTGAAAATGAAGAGAGTCACTGGGCTCCTTTTTATTATATTTTTATTAAGATAACTGAACAACTGTTTTTTTATGTACGATATGTTCATTTCAGAGACTAGATGTTAGTCTAAGTCCAGATGTGAAACAGCATTGTGATAAACGTTCACTGGTTACTGGATCTCAAGAACTTGTCTCTTCTCCCTCTCAAGGGCATGGCCTAGGTTTCGATACTTCTTCTTCTTGGGTGGCATCAAACTACCTGGATTGTGATTGCAGTATTATCCAGCTAAACCTGCAGTATCTCAATGAATTTGAACATATTTTGATGTCACCCCTCGATCTGATCTGTGACATCGTCCCACTGCTCAGAGACATATAACTGTGCTTCGTGACAAAATCATCTGTGTGTTAATGATGGTTGGACATCCTCTTTGGGAACATGTCTGATGAATGGAAGTTTGACATCTGGTCTAATTGTGAACTTGCAGCCGACAAAAAACAAGTGCCGATCCCTCTTAGAATTGGGAATAAACTGTAAATCAACCTGCACATTTCACAGTGAAATACTGTTTCTTGCCTGTAATTTCTTTTATTGCCCAAATCGTCCTTAACGATTAATATGTTCACTCACTCATTGATATATATTTTAAACGTTTTTGAACTCAGTGTATGTGAATGGTGTTCACCAGTTAGTTGTGTTGTTCTAATTTGTGAGATATTCACCATTTACTTTTCTTATGTGAGATGTCCCCTATTATCTTACTCATCACCGTGCTCGGGTGAATTTGTACCTATAACAATATAGGTGCGGGACAAGTTGTCATTAAAGTAGTGCTTTTCATGTACATGATGTACTTATTTTAAACTTGTAACATTCTTTCTACTCTTTTACAAATTATTTTGTGGTTTCAGAAGATTTTCTGGTTTAATTAACTTTTTCTACAATTTTTTCCTTTGTGCTGTCTTTGCACTTGTCTGGAAAAATCACTAAAGTCTGGCATCATCATACTTTGCGGCAGGTAGAATCATATCCTGTTTTTGTCCGATTTGGGCCTTTATACACAACTTTTCCCTATACTGCAAACAGATGAAATTCTCTCCCTTGACAAGCTGAGCAAGATAATGAACTTTTATTGCTAAGATATGCATAGTTAGATAAATGATTGACATCTTATATAGCGGACATGAATAATCATAAAGCTTAGTGAGCATGTTTTATTCTGTTTATAATAGATAACAAGTACCACTATGTAACATATGACACATAACAAAACTATTTCTCTTTCTGTACATTATGAACATGATGAAAGATACAGTCTTTGGCTTTAATCTGATATTTCACTGGTCTGTTTGATTTAACTGTGGTCCGCTTTGACCAACCAAATGACCATTATGATCAAATCAGCTGATTCATTTTGGCTCTGGTCAGTTTTTACTGGTACCCACTGGTTATCATCTTGTTTGTTTGATTGCTTTTTGCTTACTGCCTCACTCAGCAATATTCCACCTTCATACGGCGAACCAAATATCCCTGTTATGGGTTTTCGGATACTTAAGAAACATTCATAGTTTTCTCTCTAATCACAACTTAACAACTGTAAAACACCTCATTTACTTATAGAAGACAACTTTCTCTTACAAACAAGCCATCATCTGAGCATGCTGAGTATTCACTGACTGACTGAGTATGGTTTTACGCCGCTTTTAGAAATATTACAGCAATATCAAGGCGGGGGACACCAGAAACTGGCTTCACACATGTACCCATGTCAGGCATGACAAGCGAAACTTTAACTACTATAGCTAGCCAACTAGCCTCTGAGTATTCACAATGTCTGTTAGATGCTACACCCCCATTTATAGCAAGAGTAATCGTGATAAACATGGCTTCCAGAAATGTATGATGTCTGGAAACCTTTGATCCGACGATAATCAAGTCTTGACCAGACAATCCAGTGATTGACATCATGAGCATGGATCTATGCAATTGGGATACGATGACATGCATCAAACAAGTCAGCAAAACTGATCAGCTGGCGATAGCAGGTCAAAAGCTGTCATCAGGGTTGTTGCTGTCATCACCTGATCATATGTCAATGATTTAAATGATTAACATTTACGCTGGTGACAATGACAGTAGCCCTCAAGGACAGTATGCCAACGTGTCCTTATGACAGATGAATTTTGTTATTTTCATTAATAGGTAGAATTATTAATGATAAATGATATTACATCTCGTTACGAATTCGCCATAGCATCATAATTTACATACCTGTCCCATTTTCACGGGTTCGTTGACAATATCTATACCATAATGAGTAGATTTTAATTCCTCAAAATCAAGGAATGACTTCGACTGCGCTAGAAACAGCACCAGGAGGCAACATACACGCAAAAGCCTGTTTGTTTTGGTCGCCATTTTGAAGCACCTGTAAATTACGATTTCAAAACATGGACGGGAAACATGATTCGAAATAACAATTCCGACTTACGAAGGCATTGAAAAAAATAACCGAACCAGGTGATAATTGAACTTATTTGAACTTATTTGAACTGGTGCCAGAATAGTTTTTTAGCGAAACACATTTCATAATCGTTTCCTGTAGAATCGTGTTTGTTTATGTAACTTAATAAGACTGTCTCTAGTGGAGGCATTTGCATCACTTCAACAAAAAATAACGTAATGATTATTTTCAGAACAACAATAAATTGTAATATTGGGTTAAAAAACAGATGAAGCAAGGAAATAGGTTTCCTTCATTCAATTTAATTGAAAAAGAATTTCCTTAATTTAAGTTAACATGCGGTTATTGCTTGTTGGAACTGTATTTGATTAAAGCATGTTTTGTTTGTTCCGACCATATCATATCATGAGCATATGTTTATGAATCACTATTTAAAAGGTGAGGTGGCACCCATCACAAACACATGCAAAGGCAAGTAAAATGTTCACCTAATAATACGCGAACATATTGTACAAGTCGAAAACTGGAATTGCATCGGACATAATTTTTGTCACTGATGCGTCACATTTGGAAATGTCCTCCACATGTCTATTATCACATATTCTGAAAGTTTTACTGTTTGTTTGTTGTTTAATGCCGTACTGAGCAATATTCCAGCAATATGACGGCGGTCTGTAAATAATCGAGTCTGGACCAGACAATCCAGTGATTTTTTACATCAAGAGCATTCATTTACACAATTGGGTTGATTGGTTGGTTGTTTAACGCCGCTATCAGCAATATTCCAGCTATGTGACGGCGGTCTGTAAATATACGAGTCTGGACCAGACATTTCAGTGATTTATATCACGAGCATCGACCCACGCAATTGGGATCGATGACATGCATCAACCGAGTCAGCGAGCCTGACCACCCGATCCCGTAAGTCGCCTCTTACGACAAGCATAGTCGCCTTTTACGGCAAGCATGGGTTGCTGAAGACCTATTCTACCCCGGAATCTTCACGGGTCGAAAGCTTTACTGAGGCTTTGAATGTTGTAACCCTGATCAAACAACTGTTGGGCAAGAGTCGTATGATAGTTTGCTATCTTTATTTGTAATCTTAGGATAAAAGCAACAGATAGAGGAAGCAATTTGACACAAATTCGCATGGGAATGAGTGGCTGCGAAACTATTTCCAAGTCTTTATGTTTTCATTACTTTGGTGGACGTTAAAGTATATATTGTACGAGCGCTTCAATAAATAAAAGCGTGTTGCCGAGGACTAGGAAATCCATGATTCGTTTGTATTCCGGTACACAATTTGTATCAACTTAGTCTACCTCAGCATTACAATGTATGATGGGAAGATTCAGTGATTCCCCGGCGGGCGATTTGATGAGGATAGCCGGTGAGAGGAATGTGTAAGTGCAATAAAATCGAAACAGTCAGATACAAAATCACACTTCCAAGTAAAAAATGAGATTGACGTACAAAACGGATGGATAAATAGTGTTGTCATTGCTAATTAACGTCGTGTTCTGGTCGTTCATACCATGACATATTCTCGACATATGACATTCACTCAGAAACATGTCGCACAAAAGTACTGACTGGGCAGAATCATGTTCCCTAACCTGAAGAGATTGTTGAATGATGACAGATACGGTAAATTTCATTTTCTCCCAGTGACACATAAAAGCTTGATGCTATATTTGTGAAATATTTTAGTCAATTATATAGATCTATCTATTTTATGAGTGTATCTTTTTCTTTGTAAATTCATAATACCAATAAGTGTACTGGCTAGCAAGCAGTTATTGCCAAGGACCAATTATCCCAACTCCACGTTATAGCACACATGTGATCGCATCTCATTTTACTTTTGCTTGTTTTCATTAGAATAAAGAAATATTTATGCCATAATGATGAACAAAACGGAGTCTTGTGAGGAAATATTTGTATAAAACCACCATAATCACCTTGCTCAAATACAACTTTAGAAAAGATATGCAGGCGGTGTCACGTGACAAATTAACGCAAAAATATGAATCAAACAACACGATGATGCACCTTCAGTTCTGTCATTGCTTGCTCTCTGTCTGTCATTTCTTCCCAAAAATACAATTCTGAAACCTATTTGAGCTATATTTCCAAAAATGCATAACCAGTCGACCATATTCGACGTAATAAGCGCCCAGGGCGCTCTCAAAATTAGAAATAGGGGGCTCTTATTAGAATATTATTTTGGTGGAAAAAACAGAGTTGGAAGATAAATTTCGTGGTTTATGCTGATGGTCTGAACTGTTTATATACGACAGATATATTTTTCCAGAATTTTATTGCCCATAATTAAGGGTGCATATAACACACATGTGCGTATTATACATGAATATATAAATCTTGTGTACATTGATCGATTGGAAGGGATGCTAATTGGGATTGTTCACTTATAAATATTATAATATATATTATCAAATATCGCCGTGGTCACTTATTAGAGCGGGGCGTTTATTACGTTGAATACAGTATATTGCAAAATCCATAGTATATATGTTAAGGATGAGAATGTGTAGATCAAACTTGGGGAATATTGGTTTATGTCAGTTTGCAGACGACAAATTGATAATAGCATATTTTATTCATTTTGATGAATAAAAAACTTGAGTGTGATACAAGAGATACTAAAATGTATTTTGTATAACTGAAGTGTCTTTGATATTTTGAGGTAACAGAACATACCATAACACCAGACCCCTTCACTCACTCATCACTGTCAAATGGGATATGATGCAATTTAGATATAAACATACGTGCAATTTAATATTTGCTAAGTTGGCAATTTAATACACTTCTTTAAATTGTCCTATCCTGATGGGGCACGGGTGGCCCAGTCATCTAAGGCGCCTTGATTCGTTGTGCAGTGTTATGTTCCTTGGACCCGCCAGAAACCTATGATTGTGGGTTCGAATCCCGGTTTGCCCCGATTATGTTTCTAGGTTTGTCAGCACCATACCTGTGCTCGTGGGTTTCACCAAAGTGGTTAACGTCTGAGACCTGCATCACTTCAGGCTTTTCTCCCACATTAAGCTGACACGCCGTGATATAACTGGAATACTGTTAAAAGTGGCGACCCATCTCACTCACTTAATCTTATCCTGACCCGAACCTCCTTTGGTTGTGATGTAGACAATGCATCCATTGTAATCTAAGTCATGATAAGAGACCCCTGTGGGTTTTTCTTAACAAATTGTATGACACATTTGAATGTAACAGTGAAAGTGTTGCTGATGCTTATAACAGGAAAAAAACATCATAGTGACATATAGTCTGTCACTTTGAACCATTTCTATAGATCTATAGATTAGCTCAAATCTTTAATGTCATTGCCATTTCTGCTTTCCCCATTGTGATATTGCTGGAATATTGCTAAAAAGAGCATCGTACCATACTCACTATTTCTTCATGATTTTACCGCGGGCACGGGTGGCCCAGTCGTCTAAGGTGCCGTGACTCGCCGTGGAGAGTTGCGTCCCTTGGGTACACCCACCGATTGTGGGTTTGAATCCCGAATTGGGGGCATGGGTGGCCCAGTCGTCTAAGGCACTGCTATTCGCTGTGCAGAGTTGCGTCCCTTGGGCACGCCAGAAACCTAGGATTGTGGGTTTGAATCCTGGTTCACCCCGATTATGTTTCTAGGTTTGTCAGCACCATACCCGTTCTTCTGGGTTTCACCGAAGTGGTAAACGACTGAGACCTGCATCACTTCGGGCTTTCCTCCCACATGAAGGTGACACGCCGGGATATAACTGGAATACTGTTAAAAGCGGCGTTAAGCCCAATTCACTCACTCATAATTTTATCTTTCTTATGTACAATGTTTAGTGTATATGTTCTTGGCTCTTATCAGGATTTTAGAGTTATTATATAAACTTAGAGCTCCAGATAACTTTGAGCAATTGAGTTTTTACTCTAACGTTTCTATTTTAATTGGGTTATTACAAATTTACATTATTCATAGGGTAACCAATATTATTTCACTCATCTAGTCATCACTCTATTGGGTTTCCCCCAAAATGAGTAAGCATTTTCAGATTTAAAAAAAACTGAAATAATGTTTTAGATGTAACGGCTCTAAATACAGGCTTGACTCTTAAAGTAAATTAACTTGTAATTGTGTTTCGGAAATTAGCTCCGTTGTACGCATGCTAAAAAAGCTTCATTGGGTATTTACGCGTGCTGTTTTCAAACAGTTGAGTTTTCCATTTAATGCATGCGTTTCTGTACACAAGTTAATTGAAAGTAATTGGGTTTGGAATAGTTTTGAGGGGTATTTTACGCAATTACACTGCTTATCTGTAGCTCTGTGAACTAACTAAAGGGATGGACAGTAGCACTATAACCCCAGAGCTTGGAGCAGTTTTTTTTGTGTCAAATGTATCTAAGGGCTAGTGGAATTTCAGAGATTTTGGGAGTTATTCAATCCCTGAACTATTGTTATCAGCTGAGATTGCTTGGCCAAACAGAAATTTACTAGACTCTAGCTTCGGACAAGTTATTACAATGACCACGAAATAACAAGAACATTCCAAATAGCTGTATCTTCTTGAAAAATGTGTACTCGTTACAGTACATTTTCTAGTCTGTACACTCACACCAAGTCACACTATGTAAAGGTTGCCTTGATTATGTTTTGGGGGTTTGTCAGCACTGTAAACGTGGTCATGGGATTCACCATGTTCGCGATTAAGAGAGTTATCTGACTGTAAAAGTCCAGTTTCCACCCTTGCCAAACGAGGCTTGAATTTCTGGGTTCAAGCGTAGTGCCACCAGTGGATATTTCAAGTTATGTCCCATCTATGGCCTTCCTATTGACCAATCAGATTCCACCTCTCATATCATTTGCATTAGTCCCAAACTAAATGGTGGTGCCCAGTTAAGACGATCTGTTCGATAATCAACATCTCTTTTGTAACAAAAAAGGGTCTTTTGTCGTGAAGTGCATCCAATCACATGAGCACCTTGATTAAAAACATGAAAACATTTGGTAAATATCTGTCAATGCCCAGTTGACTGTACACATGCTCTGCAAATCTTGAAATCAACTGAAATCTGCACGGCAGTATAACGAACTGGATGTCGATTTCGTTAGGCGATTTTGGTTGGACTATGACTCGTTAGTCCAGCCAAAACATAACTCCATCATTGCAGCCTAGTTTTGCAAGAGTGGAAACTGGACTTTTCTAGTCAGTTAACCCCCTTGCCCAGGGAAGATGAGGTTTCACAGGGTTAGAAATTAACAGTTTTTGTCCACTAGTCCTTATAGTGATAAAATATGGCAAAACCTTTAAATGGGCCAATTTCTACTAGTCCTAAGGATACCTTTACTATTGGGCAGTTTGGTAAGGACTACAGGACTAGTGCCAATTTCTAACGCTGTTTCACCAAAGGAAGTAATCACATAAGACCTGCATTACTTCGGGCCTTCCTCCCACATTAAGCTGACATGCCATGACATAACTGGAATGAGTTCAAAGCAGCGTTAATACTGTCTCGCTAACTCTGTAAAATTCCCTGTTATTAAAGTTTATGACATAAAAAACCCAAACATGAAAGAGGACTATGATTCCTCTGCTTGAAGACCAACGCTATCATGGACACATTTGTATCAAAGTCAAAGGCTGGAGTGTCTTTGAGGTGTGGCTTCAACTTAATTGCTAAAAGAAAATCTTACAAATTGGGAAAGATCACTGACAATGAAAAAAATACTTTTGATTATTTCTTGTCAATAATTAGGTTCTCGAAAGTTTTCTAAATGCCAAAGAGTGAATTGTCTTTAGTAAAAGAAAAGGGCAAACCCTCCCTGTGTATTGATCAGCTGTTGACAATGGTTGAGAAGTCAAAATATGACGTTTCAGCTTGCAGACTGAATGTTTAGATAGTTAACCCTTTTAAATCCTCGTAGTTATTGCAATTGCTTTAGATCCAGAATGTTACAAATGTGTAAAAAAAAATCAGATTTCTTCCCACAGAGACTGTAATAGATTTCATTTCTAGGAAATGTTGTATTCTTCGTTTGCCATGTCTTGAGCAGGTTCAAATGTATTTTCAGTAATGTTACTGTCGTGCATAGAATTCAAGATGGCTGACCCCGGCGAACACATGTTATGTTTCACGTGAAGTTCCGGTGCATGTGACGCACCTCACACGTGAAGTTACCCAACAGAGTTACCTCCCCAACACCACTACGTGCTCCGAAGAAGCTCCTAAGTTCCATATTATGAGAAGGGTTGTATGCTGGAATACTGCTAAAAATGGGGTAAAACCCTACTCATTAATGTTACAAATACCTTTCAGTGAGTTGCTGCTATAACTTCAGTTTGAGTGGGAGGTAAACGACACAATGTAATAAAAGCCATCCAATCAAATAACAAGAAACAAATTATGTAGGATGATACTGATAACAGAGATTGAGATGGTGATGGCACTTCCCAAATGAAATCAGTCACTGGTTCGTCTGATCCAGGGGGCACCGGTGGCCCAGTCGTCTAAGGCGCCGCGATTCGACGGCAGAGTTGCCCCCCTTGTGCATGCCAGAAACCTATGATTGTGAGTTTGAATCCTGGTTCGCCTCAATTATGCTTGTAGGTTTGTCAGCACCATAACTGTGCTCCTGGGTTTCACTGAAGTGGTAAACGTCTGAGACCTGCTTCACTTCAGGTTTTCCTCCCACATTAAGCTGAAACAGCTGTTAAAAGCGGTGTTAAACCCAACTCTCACTCACTCACTCACTCACTCACTCACTCACTCACTCACTCTAAACTGGATCATCACGCATCTAGAGGTAATGGAATGAAGCCTTGGTTGAAAGGGAAGCAGACCCTGGTCGTGTCCTCGTTGTACATGTTATCTAGGCAGGCCAGTCTAGATGTGTGAAGCCCATTTCTGGTGTCCCCCACCGTGATATTGCTGGAATATTGCTAAAAGCGGCGTAAAACCATACTCACTCACTCACTCACTCACTCACTCACTCACTCACTCACTCACTCACTCACTCACTCACTCACTCACTCACTCACTCACTCACTCACTCACTCACTCACTCACTCACTCACTCACTCACTCACTCACTCACTCACTCACTCACTCACTCACTCACTCACTCACTCACTCACTCACTCACTCACTCACTCACTCACTCACTCACTCACTCACTCACTCACTCACTCACTCACTCACTCACTCACTCACTCACTCACTCACTCACTCACTCACTCACTCACTCACTCACTCACTCACTCACTCACTCACTCACTCACTCACTCACTCACTCACTCACTCACTCACTCACTCACTCACTCACTCACTCACTCACTCACTCACTCACTCACTCACTCACTCACTCACTCACTCACTCACTCACTCACTCACTCACTCACTCACTCACTCACTCACTCACTCACTCACTCACTCACTCACTCACTCACTCACTCACTCACTCACTCACTCACTCACTCACTCACTCACCAACCACCTTTTAGATGCGATCAGTCAACCATTGTGTTTATCTGTTTTGCCCAGCTACGTCTGAGGGGAAGAACTCACTACCCTCTGAAAAATAATGTGGTTCAATTTACGATGTCATCAAGTTGTGAGCATATGTTCGAATCTCAAGAAATGACTTTATTATAGAACAGTGTTTTATCGTGAAATAAACCACGCCTATTTCATTGTTCTTCTTTGCGATTTATCATGTAATAGGCTGTTATGAAATCAACATCAGTATCAAATATGTTGTACTGTTTAACTTCAGTGACATAAAACTGTATGGAAATTGGTTGAATTCTTACTCTTTGACTCACTCTCTGATGTCTCGTCAGGGGTGTGGAAATCTCGAAATACATGTAGTGAAATTGTCCACAGACGAAGTCTACTTGTCCAGATTATTGACCAAAAATGGTGTTTTTATCACAAGTTGGTCTTTACTGCAAGCTGTTTTCGTTTTGAAATTCATGAATCAGCTGTCATATTTCCATGCTTATTCCCTCTATGAATAATAAATTCATCCATTGCTAGACTGTCAACAAACGGGCTGTAATCAAAATCAAATTTTGACTAGCCACTGCTCTGACCTGGTACTCTGATCAACCAATCAGAGAGCATGATTTAAAGCAGAACAAGGGAGTAAACAATACGTTGCCATCAGTTGGATTGGTCATACTAGCGATGTTTTAACTTTTTAATAACTTCTTAGTACTTGTTACGAATGATGTATCAAAATTGACTAAAGGTCTGCTATATTTAAAGGTTGTCCACAGGCAACTGAGGATGATATTTTTGTTTGTCTGGCAATCTCGGGTAACGAGTCGAGTATTGACTTTCCACATCTTGCTCATGAAAGGATAGGGTGTAGAACATATGACTTGATAGTTTATGGTGACATTTTACACATTTTGATGCCTATAGGTTTAAGAAAAAAAACTAAACGCAAACAATACTGCTTGGTTAGCCGATCATATACCGCAGGATCACTTGCAATTGATTTTCGGTCTTCCCTTCCTATTCCTAGCCATGATATGAAAACTGTTCAATGATTATCAACAAAACTTACCATATGCATTGCATGTCAGTTTAACTGGTGCCTTTTGCTACTTTTGAATTTTTCAAAAAAATAATTTTTTATGTTATCATGGAAATAATTTCGACATAGTGTCTAGCCGTAACTTGAAAACCATTTACCGTATTCGACGTAATAACGTTCAGGGCGCTATCAAAATTAGAAATAGGGGGCTCATATTAGAATATTATTTTGAGTTGAATGATCGTAAATTTCGTGGTTTATGCTGACAGCCTGAAATGTTTATATACGACAGATATATTTTTCCAGGATTTAATTGCCCATAATTAAGGGTGCATATAACATACGAGTGCGTATTATACACAAATAAATAAGTCTTGTGTACGTAAACCAATTGGAAGGGGTGCTAATTGAGATTGTTCACTAGCCAATATATTTGCAAATATTGCCTTGGCCGCTTATTACAGCAGGGCGCTTATTATGTCGAATACGGTAACATTTTTCTATGAAACTGCACTTGTGCATTGGTCATCAGCTTAATTGATGCCTTTTGCTATTTTCAAAGTTTTCAAAATTGTATGTTTTAATGTTTCCATGAAAAAAACAATTCTGACTTAGTCTCCAACGATGGTAGTGTTCATTTCCGGGGCAATAACTTGTAAACCATTCAACATCTTTCAATGAAACTTGGGATATGCATTGCTCATCAGCTTCACTGGTGCCTTTTGCTATTTTGAAATTTTTCTAATTTTTGAACTTAGTCTCAATGAACTCTAGGCTTTGTTTCCTAGCCCCAACTCTCAAACAAATGAATAGTTTGGATGAAACTATACATGTGCAATGACCACATGCTCAGCTTTGACGATTTAATGACTGTACTCTTTCAGTGTCGGTTTATGAGACTTTTTGCTGATAATAAGATTTATAACATCTCACCACAATCACTGCCACAAATGATGAAGAGTTTCAACTAAAGTTTATTTTACATTTATACCTTTGCATTGCTGCTAAACATCCAGCAGATATTTGTCTCCTTAAGCTTTTCACAACGGCCATCTCTTTCTCCTGATAGTCAAGTATTTACCCTATTTGCCATATTAAGCACCCTGTTCCGATAACCCTCTCTGTGCATCTAGACCAATCAGTCAGCATCCTCTACAAAACCCGAACATTTACATGACAGCCCATATTTTCTTGTGTATATTGCATTCAGCAGCACTGAAGGGGTATACAACTGCCTTGTAACGATACTGCTCCAAACCATTGGAAGACTGTGTTGCAAAACCACCAGCCATGATAGATTAAATAGCCATATGAAATAAATTGGGTGCTCTTTAACTATTTTCGAATAACGTATTAATGAAATATTAAAACTAAGTTTGTTCACTAACAATCTCTCAAAACAGATTTAACCCCGGTGTTTTTGTCAGTCAAAAATCGTAAAATGTGTTGTTAATACGTTCACGACTAAAATTAGCAGCAGTAAACATGTGTCTACAGCCAGCTTTTCCTTTCGAACCTGCTCTGAATTATAATTCATAGTCAAGACATTTCCGCACAATTTGACGTAAATATGCATATCACAATATGTATCGTGTTGTGACCTTTGTATCATGATACATATCATATTGTGACAATGCTGTATCGTTTTACCTCTAGTTATCCCCCCGGTATATAGTGATCAGCCAGTCTGTCTGTCCGTCCGTCCATCCGTTCGTAATCATTTCCTTTTCCGGGGCAGAAAAACCATTCAGTGTATTTGATCGAAACTTGACAAATCTATCAGTCACACACTGAAGTGGTGCCTTTTGATGTTTGGGGATTTTTCGAATTTTTATTTTTGAAAATATTTATGGAAAGAAGTTGGACATAGACTCCAGTGGGGATGGGGTTCGTTTCCATGGCAGAATTCGAAAACCATTCAGTACATTTGATTAAAAGATGTATCAGTCACATGCGGAAGTGGTGCCTTTTGCTATTTAGGAATGTTTCAAAAATTCAAAACCCTGGGGTGCGTATCATCGTGAATACGGCATCCATATCAATGTACAATGTAAATATTGTCTCCTAAGGTTTTCACAATAGCAATCTCTTTCTCCCAACAGTCAAGTATGTAATGGTATGTTGAAAATTTAGTAGATATGATAAGGTGATCTTGTATCGTAAGTTAGCTTTAATTGACCATTGACTGTCAAGCTCAAGTGCTATTGTCTTCCTGTACATCCACAGCTTCCTGCCTGAGACGCAGCAGATTATACACAGGGTTAACTTGGGGTTACTTGAAGTTCAAGTTGGCTTGTCGCTCCCATTCATGGATTGTAGAATGTTAGTGAAATATTTTATCATTTAAACATTGTCACATGTTGCCCCTCTCGGGGACCCAGGGTCGAATATATCTTAGCTTTTCTTTGCTTGTCTTTGCTTGTCATAAGGGGTCACTATATTGGGTGAGGCGAGGTGAGGTGAAATGGGGTTTAACGTTGCGTCCAAGATTATTGCACTTATATAGGGACGTGCATGTACGTGTGTGTGTTTGGGTGGCTGCTTGTACTAGTCCGGACTGATGCCGATTTATAGTGCTAGCTCACTGAGATACCATGCCGCAGTTTAACATGAATATCCCACTCAGACACAGTATACTGACTCCGAGCCAAACAGTCCTTGTTTTAGCCCCTAAATGCCGAGCGCCAGACAGGGTAACAACAAGTTCCATCTTTTAACGTCTTTTGGTATGACGCGACTGGGGACCAAACCCCGGACCTTCGGCTCTCCGGGCGGACGCTCTACCAGTAGACCACGGAGGCGGTCCACTAGATTGGGAACCACTGGGGTTTTCGGGGCATAATTTGTCCCCAGCATTTGAAACTTATGCTGGTTGTAACAAGTGACATGGAACAAGTGGTTAGGCTTGGTTGATGCCTTGTCAACGTACACTGACGGCATGGCTCATTTGCTCATAATATCAATCATTATTTGGTTCCAATCCAATTATTAACAGACTGTCATCAAGTAGCTAGGATATTGCTGAGTGCAGTGTTAAACAAGTGGAACACACACTTGACCAAACTGGTTTTACATGTGAATCTTAAACTAGGATTTTAGAGGAGCTTCATCCAATTTCTGTGTCACTGTGGTAAATGGCATTCAAAACTTAAGTATCAAAAATTAAACATAGGCTGTTTAGATAATTTCTTGTCTTACTAGGTACAGAAGTTATGGTTATGTTGTCTGGACAGATGGGATGTAGCATCCTACACAAGTAGAAGGCAATACTAGGTTTGAGTTGACTGACAGGTGTTTTCACAGGATTGGGCATTTCTGAGAATGTCATCAAGCTGCAACATGTTCGTCTCACATCTGCATTCTGTGTTGTTGGATTGAAAAAGGAGGCATGTATGGTCAAGATGCCTACTGCCCTGGAATAAACTGAGTAGAGATGCAGCCCATCGTCATGCCAGACTCTGACACTCATGGGTGTGATTCTTGATGTGTCAGCACCATCCCCGTGCTTGTGGGATCAAACAAAGCGGTAAAGGTCTGAGACCTGCTTCACTTTGTGCTTTCCTCCCAGATCACAATGACATGCCTTTATATAACTGAAAATCTGTTCAATGCAGCTTCAAATCAAACTCATTAACTCACTCATAATGTATCCCAAACATGCAAACTTCTTAGACATTTCATTCTCATTCATGTGAACATTTTAAAATGTTTTCTGAAACTTTTGCTTATTTCTTAAGTACTCAGAAATAGATGTTCAACAAGGAAAATGTAACAACAGTATTATTTGTGTATTTGAAATTATTTTTTATTTCTTTTGTTTTTTTATAATATATTTGAAAATAGATCACTGATATGTTTGACAATGATTAGACCCTAGAGCTCTAGCAGTGTATACTCATCTCCTTCTCAGCTCTAGCAGCCTGTACTCATCCCCTTCTCAGCACTAGCAGCCTACACACATCCCCTTCTCAGCTCCAGCAGCCTACACACACCCTTCTCAGCTCTAGCAGCCTACACACATCCCCTCCTGTACCCTTATTAATAGCTTTATTCCAGGGACTGTATGTTGGTCTTAATGGTTTATGTATGATGCTGATAAACTAACTGATGTAGTGTAGTTACTGGTAATTTGTTTCTGCAGTAAGTCTTTAAAACTATGCTCTAAGATAAGATTATACATTTTGATACTTCATGCGGAATTCTTCAAACATAAAATGCAAATTCAAACCATAAGATCCTCATTGTGTGCATGAATGGACATGTTTCAAAGGGCATGGAGGGGGTGAACTGTCAACAGAAATTAGAACTTTTTATCCCCAAATTATATTTTGTCCTATGAAGAGGAGCGGTCGGGTAACCTAGTGGTTTAAGCTACGCTCGTCACGCCGAAGACCCAGGTTCGAATCCCGACATGGGTACAATGTGTGAAGCCCATTTCCGGTGTCCCCCGCCGTGATATTGCTGGAATATTGCTAACAGTGGTGTAAAACCAAACTCACACACTCACTCCTATGAAGAATTTTATATTTTCTCAGACTTTTTATGGCGCCTAGGGTATTTAGGAGTTAGGATTGTTATGGTAAACAGTAGAACAGCTATTCTAAACATTCGGAAAGTTGTTTTATTTAGATGAAGTTGTGCAGATGTGGTAAACTTACCTGTTTGTATAGACACAGTAAACTACATGCTCTTTTTATCTATCTTGGTACGCGAGTTGCATCTTTGATTTATTTAACTAAATTGCCATACATATAGAAGCTCTGTATTGTGCATTCCAATGAATGAGATCAACACTTTTCAAAATAGAGTTTAAATTTGTTCTGTGAAGGTGCTGAGTAAAAAGTTTGAGTTGACAAAGGGCTATTTGTACAGCCTAAACATTGCTTAGTGGGAAGGCTCCCCAGACAAGTGTTCTCACCTCCAAACAATACAGAAGAAACTGACGGACAAATATTTACACAGTGCATCAAGTTGCGCACGATGTACCACAGACGTATTACGCCATCCTAGGTCTGCCTTGTCTTTGGGGTCCACGAGGTAACTTTGTTGTAGTTTCCTGTTTGTCCATCAAATTAAACAGGTTTGCTTGCCTCTCGTAAAACAACTTGTTTGACTTTGGTGTTAAACCTTTGAATTTACCTGATAAACATCCTGTTTTGAAAAAAGGCTCTTTGCAATTATGTTGATTTTAGTTTGTATTGAATTCTGTATTTTTTACTGCTGTTGTGCCTTTATAAGGGTTGCTAAGGTGATGTTGAAATTCAATCAATTGTCTTGTCATCCTTTGGTTCGAATATGTCTCTGTTTTTCCTTGCAGCTTCAGCATAACAGTTCACGAGAGAAACTTTTTGTTGAAACAGTTTTTTAAATTAATGCAGGTCCTGGCGTCCTTGAGGTTGAAGGCTATGGAATTGAAATGTTGTGAATCAAATCAGTAATCTTGAACATATAATGTTTACTTAAGGATTTTGACATGGCCCCTTTTCATTCTTTAGTTAAACACAGCTGCTCTTGAAGCAGAGATTTGTAATTGATAATCAGTCCTAATTTATATAGTTGTTCATGTTACGAAAATCATATTTATTTAAAACAAATTTGATTATTCAAGAATTTTATGGCCTTTTTACAAAACTTGAAATATGTTCCAGATGAATGCCTAAGTGTGTCTGTCATGTCACTATGGTACCATAACCAGAATTTTGGAGAAAACTGTATGGTTCTAGAGTGATCCTTCCAGATCTGGACTAGCAGACTAGTGAAAGTGTCTAACCTTGTTGAAACAATAGAACAATTAAACTTGTCAAATGTTTACCAAGTAATGAGAAAATTATCCAAAATTTTATTCTTTTATTTTCATAATCTAATCAAAACATATTTTCAATAATAAAATTGCAGATTTGTACAGGTCGTATAGCATGTTTCTTACATTCCCTGATAAGGTCAGATATTATAATCAGATAATGGCATTATCACTGACCTATGCAGTGGCTCGAATGTCTGCCGTCTCAATGGCACCGAGTCGTGACACGGTGTGAGTCAGAGGAGACGGAGATGTACCATGTTTCTCAGTTACATCACAGGCAGCTTGTTGACATTCTCGACATGTTCGCTGCAGCGTCAGTGACAGTCTCCGTGTCTTGCACAGCACGACTCACAACTTCTTGTCAACCATTTTGAAAAAAGAATGTTTAAATTTGTTTGAGATGCTTATCGTTGCAATGTGTTTTGAAGGGGCTTATAGTCATGAAGGGAGGGAGACAAGATTCTTATCACCTTGTCATGTGAACAGGATTTGAGATGGTTCAATGTGTTGACGCATTCTGTACTTGGGGTGTGATAAAATCAGTGTCTTTTCAACTTGATGAAATTTTACAAGATTTGGATTGAAGCATATTTTTTTAATACCGAGAGAAAAATATATTTCTCCACTGTTTTCTTGGTGTACATAGACTGTATTTTTTACGCATTCTGTACTTGGGGTGTGATAAAATCAGTGTCTTTTCAACTTGATGAAATTTTACAAGATTTGGATTGATGCATTTGTTTTTTAATGCCGAGAAAAATATATTTCTCCACTGTTTTGTTGTTGTACATAGACTGACACCATGGTGTAGTGGACAGAAAGCCTGCCCAGAGAGCGTAAGATTAGGGGTTTGATCCCTGGCCGCGTCATACCAAAAGACATCAAGTGATGGTACTTGTTGTTACCCTGCCTGGCGCTCGGCATTAAGGGGCTAAAACAAGGACTTGTCAGCTCGGAGTCAGTATACTGTGTCTGCGTGGGATATTCATGTTAAACTGCGGCATGGTATTTCTGTGGGCTAGCACTATAAAAACGTCATTAGTCCGGACTAGTACACTCATGCATGCATGTATGCTTCTTGAATGTGACGTTAAACCCCATCCCACTCACCTCACCTCACCTCACCTCACCTCACCTCACCTCACCTCACCTCACCTCACCTCACCTTGATACTAGAAACAGCTTGTTACATGTCTTTGTATAATTAATTAATTTATTTAGTATATGTCACATATATTTTTTTCTAAAACCTACAGTCAGTAGGCAAACTAAAATTAAAAATAAAATTGTGAAAACGGAATTGTGTTACAGTTATATCTTGAAAGTGATTTGAAAGTTAACGAAAAGTGAAATGAAACATATTTAGAACGGCAAGTTACCTCCCTTCTTAAACTGGCCCTCTTTGATTTTCTTTTCAGCAGAAAATACCCATCACTCTTCCACAAAATGTGATTTCATGCCCCATTTGGGAAATTAATGTACATTAAAGATGTTTTAAATTGAGGGAATCTAATGCAGCATTAAATTAAATTGGTATGATGTTTGCTATCTGCAACGATATAAGTGCAACATATTTTGTTCGAATGTCAGACAGGATTCTGCATGTTGATCTCTAATGACATTGAAGAATGATGTTCAACAAGCTTCAGATGGTGTATGTGGTTGTCAGGTCAGCTATGCCAAACATGCAGGCATATTTTTGCACTCTATTTTATTAACAAATATAATATGTTACCAAAAATAATCATTTAGAAAATGGTGGACATCAAATCATTGATTTTCAATTCATGTGTTATTTATGGTTGGATAATGGTCTTGCTTCTTGTTATGTTAGAACACATTTGATGTGCAGAATTCATAGAAAATCATTATATTCAATGTGACATATGTTTCCTGGTTGAAATTGTCAACACATTATCTCCCTACATACAGCCAATAACATGATCACTTCAACACCTGTACAAATTGAAAACTAGGTTTTGATACCACCCCTGTCAATACAGTGCAATTTCGTATTAATTGTGCAACATAACATTCTTGTGAGTAATTTATTCTAAAGCCATTGCATGAAGAATAAAAATATGCTGACAGGCAGTCAAACATGAAATAGTGTAAAATGACCATGTTGATTTTGAGATGGCCCCTTTTTCTGTATGGGTCTAGCACAGTGCGGCTCCCTCTTGTCAAGGTGTGTTGAGTTGTTCAGTCCTCAGCAGGCCAGACTTAATCGTGCCATCTAGATTCACTAGACCACTGTCCCTTCCTGGAATACTGTGCACAACGACATACAGGAATATACAATCTTGGATTTACGCCTATGCTTCTGCAAACGAGTGTGTGGTGGACTTGGCGTTTGTTTGGCAAGGTAGGTGTATGTCCCATTGCTGTCCCATTACTGTACTTGGTTGTTTACATGTGTCTCGCTCTACCTGTCTATGTTGTAGACAGGAGGTACATGACAGCTTTGGGATGGTTTGTAGTATAGGCTTGTTACAATGTCTGCTGGAATTGAATTGGGTGATCTGTTTAATTATTGCACAAATATGGTGAGGAAAAAGTTAATCAAGTAAATTTAAAACATCTAGACAAAAGTAGTACTTTATTTGATCATGAGGAAAGTCATCTAATGCCTGTATGTTCTTATTCTGTTAGAACTGACGTTATTCAGTAAATAACAACTTTATCGTATATGTTAACGTTTTGTTCAAGTTAATTGGGAGTTTATGTTGCGACTGGTATAAGTTTTAGGGGTAAGTGGGTCGATTTTACATCCCTTCCTATCTCCCTTTTTAAAAAACCAGATAACAGATACTGTTACTCATTACTGACAAAGACTGTCAATGATTACTGATTAACCAGAACAGATTCAATATCTTGACTGAAAAATAACCCTGTTCATCCATTAATGATATGTACAGGCAATATTTCAGTATAACACTTCTGTAGGTTGCTCATGATTTCTTAAAGATTTCAATCACTTGTTTATTATATATTTTTTATAAAACTTGCCGATGTGTTTTTACAAAGTTTTTCCATAAGTACCATTATTGACAAAAAATAAAAAATTTAATGAAAGTATCAAAGTGGAATAATTGTATTTATATCAATATGCACCTGTGTTGTGTTTTGAATATCAGGAGACACACTTTATAAGTCTTGATCTGACTTCATACATTCCATATTAGATGGCGTGATAATAAGGTGCACCTATGTTTGAAAGACTCTGCAGGAGAATCTGAGACGTTTCAGTGAACACCGCTTCTCTACTGCAGCATATGAGGCTGATATGGACCTATCCCTCATAGCTCACAATCTGAAATGACAGTGTATGTTTTGATTCTTGTGTTACGACAAACTCACCTGCTGTGCCATAACCCATTATTATTATGCAGCAATACTTAGGGACCACAACAAATAATATATATGTGAGTTATCCTCAGTGCAAGACAAATAGAGAGCTAATGTATTAGGCCACAGTGCTGATTAGGACTACAACAGCCTATCAATTTGAGTTCGTAAGGTTTTACTGTTTTCGTTCTCGATGATGATGATGATGATGATGATGATGATGATGATGATGATGACGACGACGACGACGACGACGACGACGACAACAATAATAACTTATATAGGGCAATTCCATGTACATGGCATATACTCTATGCACTTCAAAAATATATAATTGATAATGATGACTTTAAAGCTATAGCACATCAAAGGCACCCTGAATGTTAATTGAGATGTACCGTATTCATCTTAATAAGCTCCCTGCTTCAATAAGTGCCCACTGGCCAACTTACAAACCGATCTGTAAGTTGGTTGGTTTGTGGTTTAGTGCCACACTCAGCAATATTCCAGCTATATGATGGCGGTCTGTAAATAATCGAGCCTGGACCAGACAATCCAGTGATTAATATCATGAGCATCGATCCACGCAGTTGGGATCGATGACATGCATCAAGCAAGTCAGCGAGTCTGACCACCCAATCCCGTTAGTCGCCTTTTACGACAAGCATAGTCACCTTTTACGGCAGGCTTGGGTTGCTGAAGACCTATTCTACCCCGGAATCTTCACGGGTCCGATCTGTAAGTAATCTTTAAAGTATACATGCCCCCTACAAAGCCCAAAACTTTCAAGGATAGTCAATATTTTCTTGTATATATTACAGATTACTTACAGAAAACAGCAGGGCGGAAAGGGAATATAATTACCGAGTAACTATTGTCATAATGATTTCGATTTATTGACGTGAGCAAGTTGTGTAATACTGCGTGATCTCTGACAACAAAATATGAACTTGTATATGGTTTTAATAAACAGCCCATTTTGTCAATTTTCTTAGAACCCCTTACATTTAGTATGGGGAATATGTTCAAACTATGTGTTATCTTGAGTGAAAGGGTTTCACCGAAGTGGTAAACGTCTGAGACCTTCATCACTTCAGGCTTTCCTCCCACATGAAGCTGACACGCTGTGATATGACTGGAATACTGCTAAAAGCGGGGTTCAACCCAACTCACTCACTCACTCACTCACTCACTCACTCGACAGGATGGTTGACCCCTCTTTCAAAATCATATTATGTATTTTATCTTCGGTTCCCTCCATCTCCTATAATTTATAAGTAAGATACTTGTTTTGTAGCAAGACAACAATTCATATCTGAACATTGAAAATAGTTTGCAGATACTATTCTTATTTTGGCTGATATGAAGGTTTACGGAATTTCTGAGATGGTGATGCTTTTGTAGATGAATTATGAGTTGTGTTTGAAATTAGTGGATGTCAGTCATGGTTCGTAACACTATCACCATTGATCACATCAGGACAGGGGGTGTATGGGAGATTATGTAATGGTAAGTTGTCTGTTAGTCCTTCATTTGTCAACCTGGTTGTCGTCCATCCATTAACTTTAACTTTCTGAAACGGCTGGAGGGTTCCATCTCTACGAAGACGTCCTCACATCAGGGTAACAAAATATTCACATGCTGGTTTTGTCAAAACATTAAAATACAAAACATTTTATGTTTTAGTCCAACCTTGAATTCTTGGATTTTAGAAATTTAGTATAATGTAAAACACCACCGTGAATATTATAATTTGTTCTTCTCTTATCAAAAGACAATGAAGCTTTATAGGGATATTTGTAACCATATTTGTCTTTAAAGTTTCTTGGAACATATTTTGATGCCATGATCCTCTGATAAAATCAAGGAGACTATATTATAGACATATTAACATGAACCACATTACCCTAGGAGAGAATTACATGACGGCTGAAGATAGGTCAGAATTGGTCTTCAGCAACCCATGCTTGTCTTTAGAGGTGACTAACAGGATCGGTAGTCAGACTCACTGACTTGGTTGATGCATGTCATTATATCCCAATTGTGTAGATCGATGGTCGTGTCAGTTGTGGGATTGTCTGGTCCAGTCAGGATTATTTACAGATTGCCGTCTTCATAATAGCTGGCCATTACTGAGTGCGGTGTTAAACAACAAACAAACAACACACATAAAACAACGTGATGCATTCTTCAAACTCAGTGGAATTGTATCTGATGAGCTACAGTTCTTTGGTGCTATTTTTTATAGTGACATGTGATGGAGAGGTGACTGACACATTGTATGTATTTCCAGTTATTATGATGAATATGAATTCATAATGACCCAGTTGTCAGTCGTGACTATGCTCGGGACACATGTGACCTAGCTGTATGGTAGATTAGATATTAGATTTATTCACCAGTGACTCAATTTGTATCAGACATGTCTATTGATTATCTTTAATGCTAATAGAGTTATATTTTCAGTCTGTTTAACTTGCCTACAGTACACATCACTAATCTCAGTAGAGAGTTGAACATGAGTGTTTATGGGTTTGGATCTTATTAGAAATTATTTCATTGCAGTGTCTGTTAATTGTAAAGCTAGTTATAGTTCATTGCAGTGTCTGTTAACGTTAAGCTAGTTATTGTTCATTGCAGAGTCCGTTAATGTTAAGCTAGTTATAGTTCATTGCTGAGTCTGTTAACGTTAAGCTAGTTATTGTTCATTGCCGAGTCCGTTAATGTTAAGCTAGTTATAGTTCATTGCTGAGTCTGTTAACGTTAAGCTAGTTAAAGTTCATTGCAGAGTCTGTTAATGTTAAGCTAGTTATTGTTCATTGCAGAGTCTGTTAGCGTTAAGCTAATTATAGTTCATTGCAGAGTCCGTTAATATTAAGCTAGTTATTGTTCATTGCTGAGTCTGTTTACGTTAAGCTAGTTAAAGTTCATTGCTGAGTCTGTTAAGGTTAAGCTAGTTAAAGTTCATTGCAGAGTCTGTTAATGTTAAGCTAGTTATTGTTCATTGCAGAGTCTGTTAGCGTTAAGCTAATTATAGTTCATTGCAGAGTCCGTTAATATTAAGCTAGTTATAGTTCATTGCTGAGTCTGTTTACGTTAAGCTAGTTAAAGTTCATTGCAGGGCCTGTTAACGTTAAGCTAGTTATTGTTCATTGCAGAGTCTGTTAATGTTAAGATAGTTATAGTTCATTGCTGAGTCTGTTAACGTTAAGCCAATTATAGTTCATTGTAGAGCCTGTTAATGTTAAACTAGTTATAGTTCATTGCAGAGTCTGTTAACTTTACGCTAATTATAATTCATTGCAGAGCCTGTTAATGTTAAGCTAGTTATTGTTCACAGCAGAGTCTGTTAATGTTAAGCTAGTTATTGTCTTTTGTCGTTTCTCATTATTTATTGTGAATTTTAATTGTAACTCATTTGGTGGTATGAAGAGGCACCAATGGGTAGCCTTGAATTTTAAGTGTTAACTCATCTGGATGAAGTCCTGGGTTCAATTCCCCTAATTGACAATGGGCACCCATTTCTGATGTCCCCTGCCGTGATATTGCTGGTATATTTCTCAAAGTAGCATAACATCATACTCACTCAACCACTCACTCAGAGAGACTATATTGCTTAATTGCTGGATCTCACTCAGTCACTCACTCACTCATTGACTCACTCACTGACTGACTCACTCGCCCACTCACTCCGGCACTCGCCCATCCAGTGCATTACTTAACCCCAGGATCAAGTTGGGAGGCTTCTCTTCCAGGAGGGTAAGAGGAGGAGGAGG
The DNA here is from genome assembly GCF_023055435.1 of Haliotis rufescens. Lineage (NCBI taxonomy): Eukaryota > Metazoa > Mollusca > Gastropoda > Lepetellida > Haliotidae > Haliotis > Haliotis rufescens. The sequence continues at coordinate 43,767,765 of NW_025964112.1, forward strand.
TGGCATTATGCAATGACATGGCCGTACACTCTTAATCCCACTTACTAACCACTAACTCCATAAACAGCACATGCCCCATTACTGTAACAAGTGTAGTGGGGTTGGGCGTGTTTCCGCATAGTAATGACAGGTGCTACTGGCTGGCCGCCCCTCCTAACAGTGTTTGACTTGACTCACTTGTCATATAGCTGTTGGTAGTTTGAACTCGGGTAATACTGCTTACTTGCCGTTGGGCAGGAGCTGTGATTCACAGATTGGACATTTAACGAATTAACTGCTGCAGTTTGGGTGAAACGTTTCAGCTTCAGTATCTTTGTGCTGTATAAAGTCACGGATTGTGTGTATGAAGTGTTAAGTCTGGTGACTAATACAGGAGAAAGATGTATGTTACAGCCTTCAAAATTCATGCTATGCTGCTAGTCCACGACTGCTAAATTGTGCTGAGGACAAGGAGACGCCCAATGTCCAATGATGACTCTCCTCGTTGACCAGTAGCTTTTGAGGGCTATGATTCTGACCCTGTTCTCAATGCTTAAGTTTGTCTACAAGCTGGAAATGAATAAGACTGACAGAAATGTAAGCAGGGAACATTTTTGTGTTGGCTAGCTACAAACTCTGAGGACTAGGGGCGGTCGGGTAGCCTATTGGTTAAAGCGCTGAAGACCTGGGTTCGATTCCAGACATGGGTACAATGTGTGAAGCCCATTTCTGGTGTCCCCTGCTGTGAAATTGCTGGAATATTGCTAAAAGTGACGTAAAACAATACTCGTTCACTCACTCTGAGGACTACCGAAATAAAGTTTATACTATTCCTCTGGTCTTTCTAAGGCTGTGATAATTATAGGTAGAATTTTGAGGAACTTATGCGAAAATGTTAATTAAGTACTCCCAGTAAAAGGGAATTGGGATCTTGTGTCTCTTCACGTTAGATATTGATGGAAATAGATAAATCCTCACATTTGTATCCATTTCCTTCGAAATAAGCACATTCACATTTTGAAATTATGTTTTCTTATAGCTAAAGGTTTTATCTATATGTGGTTAAAAAATCTTAAAAAGTTAAATTCTATTAATTCTACTTTTATCCAGCACTGTAAAGATGAGAGATTTTCCAATTTGTCACAGTTAATAATTGTGTCTTGCACGCTGACCTCCTTTTTTCGATTGGGGGCGGTTGGGTAGCGTTCGCTCGTCATGCCGAAGACTCGGGTTCGATTCCTGACATGGGTGCAATGTGTGAAGCCCATTTCTGGTGTCCCCCGCTGTGATATTGCTGGAATATTGCTAACAGTGGCGTAAAACCATACTCACTCACTCATTCACTTTTTTGATTGGAAAGTTAGATTAAGTCGACTAGACTTGACAAATACTTATCTTACTCTGAATACAGACCAGAAGACGACCTTAATGAAAATTCAGTGAGCTTGATGGTGTGCGGAATGAATAATGGTGCATGACACAAACACCATCAAAGAGATATCTTAAAGGTCATTAGTATCCCCGAACATGTTTCCAGCATTATATAACGAAGATGAAGTTGGTGTGTGGCAGCGTAATCTAATTGATCTTGCAGACATATTAAATATTCATGTGAATCGGACTCGCCCTGTCTGTGATCTGTATGAGCCGTGTCAAGCCGTTCATGTCCACCTGTTTCTGTCTACATGAAATAATGTGGTGTACAAATCTGTGATAGCCTCGGGCCTATTGATTCTTCATCATCTGATAGTGGCTAGAGCATCTGCCAAGACCGCCTCTGTGGTCCAGTGGCTAGAGCGTCTGCCTGGACCGCATCTGTGGTCCAGTGGCTAGAGCGTCTGCACAAAACGCATCTGTGGTCCAGTGGCTAGAGCATCTGCCTGGACCGCCTCTGTGGTCCAGTGGCTAGAGCTTCTGCACAAAACGCATCTGTGGTCCAGTGGCTAGAGCATCTGCCTGGACCGCCTCTGTGGTCCAGTGGCTAGAGCTTCTGCACAAAACGCATCTGTGGTCCAGTGGCTAGAGCATCTGCCCAGACCGCATCTGTGGTCCAGTGGATAGAGCGTCTGCCTGGACCGCATCTGTGGTCCAGTGGCTAGAACATCTGAACAGACCGCATCTGTGGTCCAGTGGCTAGAGCATCTGCACAGACCGCATCTGTGGTCCAGTGGCTAGAGCATCTGCCCAGACCGCATCTGTGGTCCACTGGCTAGAGCATCTGCACAGACCGCACCTGTGGTCCAGTGGCTAGAGCATCTGCCCAGACCGCATCTGTGGTCCAGTGGCTAGAGCATCTGCACAGACCTAATCTGTGGTCAAGTGGCTAGAGCGTCTGCCTGGACCGCATCTGTGGTCCAGTGGCTAGAGCATCTGCCCAGACCGCATCTGTGGTCCAGTGGCTAGAGCGTCTACCTGGACCGCCTCTGTGGTCCAGTGGCTAGAGTGTCTGTCTGGACCATATCTGTGGTCCAGTGGATAGAGCGTCTGCCTGGACCGCATCTGTGGTCCAGTGGATAGAGCGTCTGCCTGGACCGCATCTGTGGTCCAGTGGATAGAGCGTCTGCCTGGACCGCATCTGTGGTCCAGTGGCTAGAGCGTCTGCCTGGACCGCATCTGTGGTCCAGTGGCTAGAGCATCTGCACAGACCGCATCTGTGGTCCAGTGGCTAGAGCGTCTACCTGGACCGCATCTGTGGTCCAGTGGCTTATGCGTCTGCCCAGACCGCATCTGTGGTCAAGTGGCTAGAGCGTCTGCCTGGACCGCATCTGTGGTCCAGTGGCTAGAGCATCTGCCCAGACCGCATCTGTGGTCCAGTGGCTAGAGCGTCTACCTGGACCGCCTCTGTGGTCCAGTGGCTAGAGTGTCTGTCTGGACCATATCTGTGGTCCAGTGGATAGAGCGTCTGCCTGGACTGCATCTGTGGTCCAGTGGATAGAGCGTCTGCCTGGACCGCATCTGTGGTCCAGTGGATAGAGCGTCTGCCTGGACCGCATCTGTGGTCCAGTGGATAGAGCGTCTGCCTGGACCGCATCTGTGGTCCAGTGGCTAGAGCATCTGCACAGACCGCATCTGTGGTCCAGTGGCTAGAGCGTCTACCTGGACCGCATCTGTGGTCCAGTGGCTTATGCGTCTGCCCAGACCGCATCTGTGGTCCAGTGGCTAGAGCGTCTGCCTGGACCGCCTCTGTGGTCCAGTGGCTAGAGCGTCTGCCTGGACCGCCTCTGTGGCCCAGTGGCTAGAGCGTCTGCCTGGACCGCCGCTGTGGTCAAGTGGCTAGAGTGTCTGCCTGGACCATATCTGTGGTCCAGTGGATAGAGCGTCTGCCTGGACCGCATCTGTGGTCCAGTGGATAAAGCGTCTGCCTGGACCGCATCTGTGGTCCAGTGGCTAGAGCATCTGCCCTGACTGCATCTGTGGTCCAGTGGCTAGAGTGTCTGCCCTAACTGCTTCCGTGGTCAAATGGCAAGAGCGTCTGCTTGGACTGCCTCTTTGGCCCAGTGGCTAGAGTGTCTGCCATAACTGCCTCAGTGGTCCAGTGGCTAGAGCGTCTGCTTGGACCGCCTCTTTGGTCCAGTGCCTTGAGTGGCCAAGCACTATAAAACCGGCTAAGTCCAGGGTAGTACAAGCAGATACACACCCACACACCCACTTGTGTATGCACATTGCAATATAAGTGCAATGATCTTGAACATAATGTTAAACCCTATTTCACTTCACCTCATCATCTAGCAGATGAAATTTGGACATGAAATCCATGCAGGTTATCTCATATAGGCAAGATATCTCATGATGGTCTTAGAATGAGGATTTGATGGCCAAAAAGGTTGCTGAGCGTGGACAGTTCCTGGACGAGTTAGGGGCACTGGTTGCCCTGGCATCTAGAGCACTACAGTTCTCAGCTCATATTGTGTCCCTTAGGCATGACAAGATCCTTTGAGTATAGTCATGGCTTTCGATTCCCAATCCGACCCCATTATGATTCTAGGTTTGTCATCACCATACTTGTGCTGATGGGTTTTACCAAGTGGTAAACTTCCTAAGACCTGCATCACTTTAGTCTTTCTTCCCTCATAATAAGCCAACATGCCTTGATAGATCGGATAGTATTGTTACAGGGTAAAGACTGGAATCCACTCCAGAATGAGGTAGTATTTGAAAAAAGAACAGTGTGTTGTTTGTGTGTCATATAGGACTGAATGAATGTTGTTTTACGCTGCAGTCTGCAATTCTCACAGGGTACTCTAGAAAATATTTTAAGCCATGCAAGCAATTTCCTGAAGGAAATCAACTATTATGATAAGTAATAGCTTTTTATTTCAAATAACCAGTGTTTTATATATCCTTTTGTGACATTGACTGATGTATTATGTCACCTGTGAAATCACGTATTGGTCTTGTATATTGTTTGGAAATATTTTTTTCTGTATGCATTACCGTATTTGACATAATAAGCACCCACGGCAATATTTGCTAATATACTGGCTAGTGAACAATCCTAATTAGCCCCCCTTCCGATTGATCAATGTACACAAGACTTATTTGTTCGTGTATAATACGCACTCGTGTGTTATATGCACCCTTAATTATGGGAAATTAAATTCTGGAAAATATATCTGTCGTGTATAATACGCACAGACTTTTCTTTTGTATCCTTTCAGGCTGTCGGCATAAACTACGAAATTTACAATCTTTCAACTCTGTTTCTTCTAATAAGAGCCCCCTATTTCTAATTTTGAGAGCTCCCAGGGCGCTTATTACATTGAATATGGTATTAAGAATTTAGCACTGAATAGCTAAAAAATTGTTGATATGGTGTAAAGAAATAACCACTCCCTCAGTCACTTGAAGTGGCTGACAGCATGAGCAATGATTAACACTGAAACAATGACACTCAATCAGCCAGGTCACCTATTCTCAGTAGATATGCCTTTCAAAAAGCATGAGCACCAATTCTTCCCCATGGGGAGTGACAGTTGGGATCTCTGCTTCCATTATGAAATATATATTTCCAGCTTCCAGATCTGATTATGTTCTTTGGGCTTATATAATATCACTAAGTTTCACAGCCAACTCATTCATTGTGGAAATGAAAGATTTTCCAGATCTGATTGTTCTTTGGGCTTATCTAATATCACTAAGTTTCACAGCTGACTCATTCACTGTGGAAATGAAAGATTTTCCAGATCTGATTATGTTCTTTGGGCTTATATAATATCACTAAGTTTCACAGCCAACTCATTCACTGTGGAAATGAAAGATTTTCCAGATATGATTATGTTCTTCGGGCTTATATAATATCACTAAGTTTCACAGCTAACTCATTCATTGTGGAAATGAAAGATTTTCCAGATATGATTATTCTTTTCTGGCTGATACAATATCACTCCATTTCACATATTTGTCTTTGAGATGCCCCCTCTATCAGTTGTAATCCCCTTTCTAACAGGACCCACTCGTGCTGATTAAGTCTTGAAGATAGCCGACACTGAAATATCTATCTGAGGTAGGTCTGTAGATCGGAAGCTCCCATGGGGAATAACTGAAATTTAAATTGGTGTGGTGATCACAATATAATCTAAATTGTCTGGAAACTTTTTGATAAGGTAATAGGTATTTCTGACATGCCTCAAGATTAGATAAAATTGACACAGACGTTTTGTAGGTAGGATTTTATGTGCCATATTGACGTTTAATCATAGTTCCCATGCCATCTTAAATTTGGACATTACTTTGAAGCATCAGTGACAAAAATTATGTCTGACGCAATTCCCTATTTTGACTTGTACCTAGACTTGCACAAGTCTCTAAGGCAATAATTATTAGTTTAAATAATAATTTCTAGATTATGTAAATAATAAGAACAAGTTGTCCCTTTAACATGTATAAGAGACTGGAATCCTTTTTAGATGGATAGGGGGCGGTCGGGTAGCCAAGTGGTTAAAGCGTTCACTCGTCACGCCAAAGACCCGGGTTTGATTTCCGACATGGGTACAATGTGTGAAGCCCATTTCTGGTGTCCCCCACTGTGATATTGCTGGAATATTGCTAAAAGCGGCGTAAAACCATACTCACTCACTCACTCACTCACTCACTCACTTTTAGATGGATAGAAGTACTACACTTCCATCGACTTATCTTTCAGTACAACCTAGGAGCAAGGCTAACTTGTACCATATGTCCCCATGTGTTTTCAGGTGAACAATTGACTTGCCTTTGTACATGTATGTGTTTGTGATGGTTCCCACGATGGGGCAGGGTGTGACACTCACCTTTTCGCGAACACCTGATATCATCACTATTTGATAGTGATTGTTGAACACATGCTCATGATATAGTCAGAATCGTACATCAGACTCTGATTTCTGTTGATTATGGAAAGGGTTTTGTTCCTTTAAAGGGCATGTTCACACGGAAATGAACCAATTTTTCTTGTACTTTTTCCACATTAAAAGTGTTAACATAGAAGTGTCATAGACAAAAATATAAAAACATCATATTTAATTAACATATTTTTTGCATTAAAACGATTTATATTTTTCACATTTACCAAGTGTTCTATTTCCATAACAAAAACACCATGGCTTATGCCCCTTGCAATATGACGTCATTGGTGCCAATTGATAAACATTATGACGTCATCATGCTTTGTTAGAGCCGCTTCACGTGGTGTAGGTACAGTTTTGTGATTCTAGCGTCTCAGATGCCAGCCAGAATTGTGTTATGCTGAGTCACTACTGCGCCGGAGTGTGTCGTAGACCATGTTGTTTTACCGCAAACTGGTCCTTGATATCTTTTGCGTTGAGAATAGACAGGGACCCAGTTGAATTGGCACCAATTACGTCATAATCTAAGGGGGATAACTCAGGCCTATTTCGCTCGTAAAACGAAGGCCTCATAACGGCATATCATTTTAACACTATTGTGAGCTTCCTACTTTCACTGTGAAAAAAAATTAGTGTATATTTTCAAACACAGATACTAATTAATTCTAAAATTGCGTTTCGTTTAGAAAAAGAAAGAAAGTGATTTTTGCGTGTACACTTCCCCTTTAATATGAATTGCTGGTAAGAGTTGCATAACATCACAAATTCCCATTTTACAGAAGGAATGATGAATATTTGTTTTTAGATGAGGTAAGTGTCTCTTAGTGCTGCTATCATTGACATCATATGTATCAACATGATTTGGTTAGACTTCAGATTCATTCCCTCGATAAGATCTTATCATGAGAAATGATGATGCAACTATTATCTGGCATAAATATCACATCATCATGATAGGGACATTTTACATGGCCTTTGTATAGGTCACTCTCATTGTATAATTATGTGATTGCTTTCCATACATTGTTCTGATGATCTTGAGTGAGTCGTGGCGGTGGGTAGCCAAGTGCTTGACTTGAAGCATTTCACTCGTCATCGAAGGCCCCAGGTTTGATTCCCCACATGGGTACAATGTGTGAAGCCCATTGCTGCTGCCCCCTGACATGATAAAGATGGGATATAGCTAAAAGCAACATAAAACCCAACTCACTCACTCACTGAAGTGAGTGAGTGAGTGAGTGAGCATGCAAGCAACAACATTGCAGTGATGTCAAGGCAGCAAGGTACATCATCAAGTCTGGGCCAGACAGACCAGTGTTTTGTATTATGATCAACACCCTTTGCAGTTGGGGTTATGATGATACAAACTCAGACAGGTGACACATTCTCATCACCCAATCCTCATTAATCAGCTAACCCGTGAAGAATAGGTTTTCAGCAACCCTTGCTTGCCATAAGAGGTGACTATGTTTGTTGTAAGAGGCGACTAACAGGATCGGGTGGTCAGGCTCGGTGACTTGGTTATTTACAGACCGCCGTCATATAGCTGGAATATTGCTGAGTGCAGTGTTAAACAACAAACAAACATTAATCAGCTATTTTGATTAAAGAATGGGATTCTGGGGATCTTCCTTGACCCAGATTCTCCATGGCCTCCTCATCATGAGGAAAGACATCATACCAGTGACCCAGACTTGTTACCCAGCATGTGCAAGGTTTGTTAGGACCAATTTTGGCATCCACCTCACTGAAAATGCAGAAATACTGTTAAATGTGGGTCTCTCTCCCTCTCTCCTCCTCTCTCCCTGTCTCTCTCCCTCCCTGAATATGACCATGAATTAGAGGACAGCCTTCTAGTTCTTGAACTTCTTTACAGTTTTTCTTCTTTTTCACAAAAAAATGATCGACATAATTTGAGACTTTGCACGATTTTGTGACTCAACTGTAGTCAAATATTGGTACGTTTTGTAATCATCATTAAACATTTTACAACAACGCATCATGTGTTGGGCTCATATAAAAAAAAGACTCATTGGTATTTAATGACTGCCCAAATGTGCCCGAGGGTGTAGTACTGCCATTTGATACGAGTAGTTATACCACACTGCAGGAATAAGCAATGCTGTCAGCGTTCAGATGAACCTTGACACAGGCCACCAGAGAGTGTGTGACACACACATTCAACCCTCAGTGTCTGGTCTGGGAGGTGTCAATGGCTCACCTTACAGGCTTTCAGAAAGGAGCTCTCCAGTAGAATATCAACACAATTATCTCATTATCAGCTGTAATTACCAATAATCAAGGTTAAGCCTTGATAGTCATTTGTGCAAGCTTAGTTTGTGTCTTGTTACAGAAAATATGGTTTAATGCCGAGCTTCCATGCTGCCAAGTGTCAATGATTCAGTTGCCCTAATTGCACCACTGTGTGACACATAGTCAACCTTGTCCCAGCTGATTTGAGACTGTGGAGGGGTGTCCTTTAAAAATGGGTTTAATATTATGTAGGTGACACGCACAGTGGTTTTCAATAAGTCCGCATATCTCATGATTTGAGGACATTGAGGTGTGTCCTTGAAACTATTTTTATACCTGCAGTGTTTTGTAATTATTTGTTTTTCGTTTTTATTGAATCAAACATGACATGGTCAGAAATAAATAATACAAAAGCATAATATATAATTATACTTGAACTACATACAGAATTAATTTATGATTAAGCTGAAATGGTGTGATACAACTGGAATACAGTTAAAAGCAGTGTTAAGCCCAACTCACTCAATCACTCACTCATTGATAATAAATAATGAAAGAGGAATGGTTATACTTCCTTTTATGAGTTGCTGGTTCACGGGAAATCTCATCTTCCAGAGGCAAGGGATTTAACTGATGATAAAAGTCCTGTTTCAACCCTAGGCTGGAATTATATTTTGGCTGGACTGACGAGTCTATGTATAGTCCAATGCAAATCTTGTAACAAAATCAACATCCGGTTCATAAACTGCTGTGCAAATTTCAGTCAATTGCAGGATTTGAAAAATATGTGTACCGACAACCCAGCATCAACAGATATTTTCCAAATCTTTTCATATTTTTAATCAAGGTGCTCATGTGATTGGATGCACTTCGTGAAGTAAGAACAGTTTTATTACAATATAGATCATGATTATCAATCAGATTGTCTTCACTGGGTGATGCCATTTTATTTGAAGCAAATGCAAGTTGTATGAGAGGTGGTATCTGATTGGTCAATAGGAGGGAGAAAGGCGGGTCATAACTTGTAATAACCGCTGGTGGCGCTATGATCAAGCCCAGAAATACCAGCCAAGTTGAGCAAGGGTGGAAACTGGGATTTTAGAATCAGTTAACTCCCTTACCTTGGAAGATGGGGAAATATAAATGTCTATATGATTTGAGGTGTGGCCTTTATCATTTGTTTAATTGTATACAATGATATTCACTGTGGATTCGACTTTTCCAAGCTGGCATGATGGTGGAGCTAGAAGGATGTCATAGTTGAGCTAAAAGTATGTCATTGTCAACACTGGTTTGAGTTTTACCATGCTAGCAGTGACAGATAATAACATTCATTTATTCCTAGATAACAACATAATGTTGAAGAGTGGGCAGGGTATATTTAACAGGTAAAATATTCCTGTATTTTATAATTATACTGCCTTAGCTCCTGGTGATGTGTGTCATAATGACCATCACTGTGGAATGATGTTAAACAGACTCTCCTGGATAGTGAATGTCCTGCAACACTGAGGGAGGGAATTTAGGCTAATTATTATTTTATTTAATTTTCACACAGATATGTTCAAATATGTTGAAGTTGATGGTATACAATACAATACAATACAATACAATACAATACAATACACAGTGCTGTGCAGTACAGTGAAATTAAATTAAATTAAAATAAATTAAATTAATGAAATATAATAATGGTGTATGATATAATGTATGATATATTATTTGGTTCCTGTTTTTTCAACATCGAAATGCCTTCAAAGACTTGAGGAAAATTATTGATTAATTTGTTATGGCCTAAAGTGAAGAATAGAAGCGAATTGTTATTTTCATTGTTCATATTTATGAATGATGAATGAAATGGCCAGATGTGTAGAACCCCGTAGTCAGCTGTGACTCTCCACTCACCTGTGTTCAAACACTGCCAACACAGCAATGTACTTGCTGCATCAATATGCTATTTAGCAGTGGTTAACAGTGCACATAACATTATCTACATTCACACTGCATGTGTTTATACATGTAGGTCAACTCAATCTGGTCTTCAACCATTGGAGATGAACCAGACATTCAGTTTATTGTGGTCCAGTTGTTGATGTTTTTTTAGGACTCAGACACTACTTGGGATAAATGAGTGAGTTGGGTTTAACGCTGCTTTGAACAGTATTCCAGTTATATCACGGCATGCCAGCTTGATGTGGGAGGAAAGCCTGAAGTGATGTAGGTTTCCGACGTTTTCTACTTTGGTGAAACAAATGAGCATGGTGCTGACAAACCTTGAAATATAATTTAGGGTGAACCCGGATTCGAACCCATGATCATAGGTTTCTGGTGTGCCCAAGGGACACAACTCTTCACAGCGAACTGTGGCACCTTAAATGATGATAAGTGTTGGCCTAGACTGTGTTCCAATCTCTAAACCTGGTTATTTTCCCTTCTGCCCGTCCCTTACTGTTTTGCTATAGTCTCAAATGAAGCAAGTCTAGATTTTCAACAGGCTCAACTTCAATCTCACTGGGGCTCTTTTTCAATTGAAATGGAGTTGCTTGTTTGTATCAAAATTATTTAGTTTCAGAGACTGAAGTGTTAGTCCAGTAGATGCTATCATAATGTAAACTCTAGCTAGGTCACAATTATCTGCAGGTGTATTTGTATAGACTGAGGTCATGGGAGGTGTCAGGTTATAATGTTTTGGCATATGTCCTATCTATGGTAGATCTTACTCCAGCTTGTCCTACCACTTGCAGGTTATAGTGGATTTAATATCCTAGTACCCAGGACTGCCTCCTTGGCCTGGTGGAGTAGGCGACCCGGAGAGCGAATCGTCCATGGTTGGATCCCTGGCTTCTTCATACCAAAGGATGTTAATGTATGGCACTTGTTATCGTACCTGGCGCTCGGCATTAAGGGGATAAAACAGGGACCTGTAGGCTTGGTAACTGTGTCTGTATACTGTATCTGAGTGGGGTATCCATGTTAAACTGTGGCATGGTATCTCAGTGGGCTGACACTAAAAAAACTGGCAGAAGTCCAGACTCGTACAACCCGTGAAGATTCCGGGGTAGAATAGGTCTTCAGCAACCCGTAAAAGGCGACTATGCTTGTCGTAAAAGGCGACTAACGGGATCGGGTGGTCAGGCTCACTGACTTGGTTGATGCATGTCATCGTATCCCAATTGCGTGGATCGATGCTCATGATATCAATCACTGGATTGTCTGGTCCAGACTTGATTATTTACAGACCGCCACCATATAGCTGGAATATTGCTGAGTGCGGCATTAAACAATGCAACAAACCAACCAACCAACCAACCAACCAACCAACCAGACTCATACACGCACGCACGCACGCACGCACGCACGCACGCACGCACGCACGCACGCACTCACATGCATGTGTGTATGCACGTCGCTTTCGAAGTGCAATTTCCATTTCATCTCACCTCATCTCATCTCACCTCACCTTCTGGTACCGTGAAGCCGATAGTCATGAACCAGTTTGTGTGGAAACCTCATCCGTCTCCGACCCTTCCTCATATTTGATTGGCTAACCATGCAAATATTGTGCATTAATGTTTCCATACCTCACCCCCAAAAGGTCCTGCCCACTGGACTACTGTTTCATGAATGGCTGGGGCTTGTGTTGCATTTTTGCCCTGATTTCGGTGATTTCATATTGACTACAGGTTTAATGTGTTTATGGTGAAAAAGCAGTCTGAAGTTATTTTTTTGTACATATTTACTGACAGGGATTGACTTCAATATGTTTTTGTGTTTATGCTGTTGTAAATGTGAAAACTGTGTAACTGTTTTCACATTTTACCTCCATAAACACACAAAAATTATTGAAGTCAGAAAGAGGAATGCAGAAAGAGGAATTTGACCCTGACATGTTTCCAAATGGCGTTGTAAATTTCCTGAGACAATTTGATGATGTGATGGCAATGTTTCATTGCAAGTTTCTGCTACAAATTAGGTAGTCTGTCACAGATAGCAGACCTGTTATGATTCAGTTCTCAACATTTATGTGCTGCTCAACTTGTGATAAGGATATTCTGAGTGTCCTGGCTGATACTGAATATAACTTATTGTTTTTGAAACAATTAACTCCACTTAAATTGAGAAGGCGCCTGATGAACATCCAGACTTGTTTAGTGGTTGGTTTGGTTGGTTTGGTTGGTTTGTTGTTTAACGCCGCACTCACCAATATTCCAGCTATATGACGGCGGTCTGTAAATAATCAAGTCTGGACCAGACAATCCAGTAATTGATATCATGAGCATCGATCCACGCAGTTGGGATCAATGACATGCATCAACCAAGTCAGCGAGCTTGGCCACCCGATCTGTGCTTTTGCATTACAAAAAGGGCTGGGAGGAAGGCTTTTGTATGTACATTTCTAGATTATTATTATTCTTTTTTCATGAAATACATATATATTCCACAGTCATGGTTTTATCCTTTGACTGGGGTGCACGGGTGGCCCAGTCTTCTAATGCGCCACGATTCGCTGTGCAGAGTTGTGTCCCTTGGGCACGCCAGAAACCTATGACCATGGATTCGAATCCCGGTTCGCCGCGATTATGTTTCTAGGTTTGTCAGCACCATACCCGTGTTCTCGGGTTTCACCGAAGTGGTAAACGTCTGAGACCTGCATCACTTCGGGCTTTCCTCCCATATTAAGCTGACATGCCGTGATATAACTGGAATACTGTTAAAAGCGGTGTTAAACCCAACTCACTCACTCATCCTTTGACATTTAGGTTGAGTGAATCAGTGGTGCAGAACACGGGTTTAAACTGTTTTCACTGCAGAGGCTTGAACTTGAATGAGTGACAACTTAGGAATTAAGACTCAATATCTACCAAGGCTCTCTCTTTGTTTTGTGTAGTTAGTTATTGGAGCGGTGACAACCTCAGATGAACATTGATCCAGTGGCTGGTTTCACCATGTGAGCTGGTCTATAGGCTGAACAGTGCATGTATGTCATTGGCAGTCTGGCCAAAGGGACCTTCCTATATGAGATTCCATCAATCTCATTAAAATCAGATCTTAGTTCTCGCTACCGCTAAACAAAGATCTGAGGACATCCCATTACGGGTCACGTCAGACCGACCTTGCGCGAACTTTGACCGACCAATCAATCTCATTAAAATCAGATCTTAGTTCTCTCTACCGCTAAACAAAAATCTGAAGACATCCCATTACGGGTCATGTCAGACTGACCTTGCACGAACTTTGACCGACCAATGGAATGACCAGTCAGAAGGCAGCTTTCTCGTGCTTTACGGCACTAATTTCAAATTGGCGACTACGCTTCGAAACAAATTTTGACAAATTCTCGATTACAAATTCGAAACCTGAACAAAAGAACTTTCTGGAATGGCCAATAGATTGGCTAGATTGTATGGATTCAGTCGTTAAACCCGTAACTTTCGTTGGGAATAAAGTTTTTGAGGTTGCATGATTAGAAATCACATTGCGACTGTCACTTTCAGAATCTAGTAAGCGAGGCTCTGATTGGTCGAATGAAAGGTCGTTCTGACGTGACCCCTAATGGGATGTCTTCAGATCTTTGTTTAGCGGTAGCGAGAACTAAGATCTTATTTTAATGAGATTGGACTCCCATGAGCACAGCGGCCTAAGGGACCTCGCTACGCTCTATGAGACTCTCATGAGCACAGCAGCTCAAGTGACCTCTCTACACTCTATGAGTCTCTCATGAGCACAGCAGCTCAAGGGACCTCGCTACACTCTATGAGTCTCTCATGAGCACAGCAGCTCAAGGGACCTCGCTACACACTATGAGACTCATGAGCACAGCAGCTCAAGTGACCTCGCTACTCTCTATGAGACTCTCATGACCACAGCAGCTCAAGGGACCTCGCCACTCTCTATGAGACTCTCATGACCACAGTAGCTCAAGGGACCTCACTACACTCTATGAGTCTCTCATGAGCACAGCAGCTCAAGGGACCTCGCTACACACTATGAGACTCATGAGCACAGCAGCTCAAGTGACCTCTCTACACTCTATGAGTCTCTCATGAGCACAGCAGCTCAAGGGACCTCACTACACTGTATGAGACTCTCATGAGCACAGCAGCTCAAGTGACCTCGCTACTCTCTATGAGACTCTCATGACCACAGCAGCTCAAGGGACCTCGCCACTCTCTATGAGACTCTCATGACCACAGTAGCTCAAGGGACCTCACTACACTCTATGACTCTCATGAGCACAGCAGCTCAAGGGACCTCGCCACTCTCTATGAGACTCTCATGACCACAGCAGCCCAAGGGACCTCGCTACTCTCTATGAGACTCTCATGAGCACAGCAGCTCAAGGGACCTCATGTATCAAGTTCTGTGGGATATCTCGGAAGACTTTTACTTTTCGTACATGTGGGCTCATTTGTTTTATTTAAATGAAACATCTTTCTCCCTTTGGAAACCATTATTCTAACAGTAAACAGTACAGTTGCATAAGTCAAATAGTGTTAGCTTTTTTAAAACCCAACATACTAACTCCTTATATCACATGATGCATGATGTGAAATGTGTAATTTATCATGAAACAGACCTGTGAAGATCCAGATTGGAATAGGTCTTAAGCAACCCATGCTTGCCGTAAAAGGCGACTATGCTTGTCGTAAAAGTCGACTACAGGATCAGGTGGTCTGGCTCGCTGACTTGGTTGATGCATGTCATCGATCCCAATTGCGTGGATCAATGCTCATGACATTAATCACTGGATTGTCTGGTCCAGACTCGATTATTAACAGACCGCCGTCATATAGCTGGAATATTGCTGAGTGCGGTGTAAAACAACAAACCAAACCTTTTGGAAACCATTATTCTAACAGTAAACAGTACAGTTGCATAAGTCAAATAGTGTTAGCTTTTTTAAAACCCAACAAATTAACTACTTATGTCACATGATGCATGATGTGAAATGTGTAATTTCTCATGAAGCAGACCTGTGAAGATCCAGATTGGAATAGGTCTTCAGCAACCAATGCTTTCCATAAAAGGCAACTACGGTATGCTTGTTGTAAGAGGCAACTAACAGGATCGGGTGGTCAGGCTCACTGACTTGGTTGATGCATGTCATTGTATCCCAATTGCGTGGATCGATGCTCATGATATCAATCACTGGATTGTCTGGTCCAGACTTGATTATTTCCAGACCAGGAATATTGCTGAGTGTGGCGTTAAAAACAAACAAACAAACAAACAAACAACAAGATAGGTGCAAGACAAAATACGTATTCACACATACTCCACAACATCGTCAGCCATCCATGACCCCATGTACCGACCCTTGTCTTTATTTATGTGAAGGTGGTCCAGTGATTGATACCATTAGCATCGATCTACACAACTGGCATGATTGGGATACGATGACACGCATCAACCATGTCAGCAAGCCTGACCACCCAATCCCATTAGTCACCTCTTATGGGTTGCTGAAGACTAATTCTAACCCGGATCTTCAAGGTTTGTTGTTGGGGCTCATTAGAATATGCTTTGGGTGATTTTAGTGTGTCACCCGACTGTCATCATACAAGTGTGGATGGGTCACGGGGTGGATTGTCAGCCATTGTTTTTACTGTTCTGGGCTTGATTCCTCATTTGAACTGTAGTTTTGCTGAAAGCAGTAAACTTTGTTTGTTTGTTGTTTTGTGACACCCTCAGCAATATTCCAGCTATATGACAGCGGTTTCTTAGTTTCCTTTTTTATGGGTGTCATTGTCTCGTTTGTCGAGGAAGGGAAGGGAGCTTACATAGAACTTGACTTGACTTGTCTGAAGGATAGATACTCCATTCGTTTCCTTCTTTTATGGAAAAAACAAATTGATTTCTGCCCAGATATATAAATTCATCTTATTCTTTTTATTTCAAAGTGCAGGCATTTATCTAGACCTGCTGAAAGGCCAATATTCGGCCCCAAGTCTGCAGGAAATGTCAGTAAAAATTCCCATATTGAAATGTCAAATTTCCCATTTCTAATTACGTTAAACAAAAAAAATAATAAAATAAATTACATTGTGTGACCTCACCTAGATGCTATTGGATAGAAACAATGAGCTTAAACATTCATTTTGAGCTTGGTTGGATGGTTGGCTTGTTGTTTAACGCCGCACTCAGCAATGTTCCAGCTATATGAAGGCAGTCTGTAAATAATCGCGTCTGGACCAGACAATCCAGTGATTGATATCATGAACGTTGATCCACGCAATTGGGGTCGATGACATGCTTCAACCAAGTCAACGAGCCTGACCACCCGATCCTGTTAGTCGCCTCTTATGACAAGCATAGTCGCCTTTTATGGCAAGCATGGGTTGCTGAAGACCTGTACTACCCCGGATCTTCACGGGTCGAATGAATGCAGAGTTGTTTAATTTAAAAATTCCCCATTCAATTCAATGTACCTTTTCCATGTGTAGAATACAATAGTAGCATAGAAATGAATGGCATTTCCTGATTTGGCTTATAATTCCAATTTAGAATATGAGAATGTGGAACAGGTTCTTTTAATAACATGCATGTACCGGTGAATGGGTAGACGATCATGGACGATGTAATCCAAAACATGTACAGCTTGGCATCGGAAATGCACACAGCTGTGCTTATGTGTCCTAATGCAAAACATGTAGACAAAATAATGTTACAGCATCAGCAAGGATTGACATTTCGGACAGTGTCGAAGGTCATTCTGTCCCAACCTGTCCATATCTGTCCAAAGTCAATATTGACACCTTTAGGTTTGTGGACTCGACCCCTGCAGACAGAGATTTCACCTATATATTACTGACATAGAAGTCATACTTTCATCCTGTTCTGTGGACTGCTGTTTTGGGGATGTGGATTAGGATCTGATGCTTGTTGACCTGTTTGAACACCAGATTGCTCTATGGGGGATGCTGGTAAGTGTTTGGAGTGGATATTTGGATTAGTTCACACGGGGAACTTGTTTTTGTCAGGTAGGATGTACATTATCATGGTTGTTTATTGTTGAGATTTTATGTGGGTACGTTATGGTGGCAGTTGGGTGGTTTTGTTTGCATTTTCGGTGAACTCTCACCTTTGTCTTTATGCGCTGCAAGACATTGTGACATTTTACGTACACAGAAACTTATGGTGTTAGATATTGAGTTTAAACGTGAATGGTGCTTTTGATAATTTAATGTTTTGTGTTTGTACGTTCACTGACCTCTGAACCTGGTTCACTAGCTTTGCAAGATGTTGTGACAGAATCATATTCACAGAAGCTTATCTTGTTCAAAATTGATTTTAAATGCAAATGCTGCTTTTAATGCTGTTTGTTTAATGTGTGTACAAGTCCTGACCTCTTTCCCAAGTTTACAAGCTTTGCTAGAAATTGTGATGAAATTATATACACGGGAGCTTATGTGGTTCAAAATGGATGTTTTTAAAACATAAATACGCTTTTAACATTTTCTTTATACTAAGTAAAACGTGGCAAAATGAAATATAACATTTGACATTTAAATGCTGGGTTATGAGGTTAGAGAATTTGTAAAACCAAGAACGATTGTGCCATTAAGAGACTGAATATTTGAGGTTGTATGGAGACAATATTTGTTCAGCTACAGCTGGAAAAGGGACGGTGGAGTAGCCTAGTGGTTAAAGTGTTCGTCACGCCCAAGACCCGGGTTCCATTCCCCACATGGGTACAATGTGTGAAGCCCATTTCTGGTGTCCTCGGCCGTGATATTGCTGGAATATTGCTAAAAGCAGCGTTAAACCAAACTCATTCACTAACTACAGTTGGAAAACCAGGAAAAAAAATGCATCAAAACTATGATCCTAAATAATCTTTTTCAAAAACACCTTCCAGAATGTATTTTTTGTTCAGTTTCCCTTTTTCCCAGCAGTCTGAAGCATAATTATTTTTTTCAAGCATTTTCGGGGACCTTTGTTACTTTTTTCACAAGTTCAGGGTGGGTTGAGGGATGAATCATCTCCATCTCAGTGTCCTGAAAGACGGCTTTAACACTTCTATACAAGTATACTCCGGTCTAATCTGTTTATGGCTGCAGAAATCTCCCATTTCAGTGTCAATCCGGCATTGTCAGTATTTCATTTGTGCCAGTTATTTGTATTCTGTCAACTCAGTGAAGCAAGTGTAACAGAATTTCCCCTGCATCTGAACAAGTCTACCTGTCAAATTTTCAATTTGTCAACAGATGGCCCCTTCTGACCTTTGCATGTTGAGTTTTGTCAAGATAATAGCATTAGTAGTGTGTTTACTGGAGGCTTTGACGCCATCCAGATGATTAATAACTACTGTAGCACTATTCCTGGTTTGGAACCTTAAGGCTGTGTGGGTTAATGGATTTTAGAGATGTGTTATTTGATGTGGAAATATTCAGCTTCACAGCAAGAGATGGTGACTTCATTGGGTAAAAAACAAATTTTGGGATATTAAACGTTTTGTCAATTGGTTCGTGTTTTGCGAAGTAACGTGAGCTCTTGTGTCTCAGTACCAGGTGTAGGAATGTTGGCACTTGTGTCTCAGTACCTGGTGTAGGGATGTTGGCTCTTGTGTCTCAGTACCTGGTGTAGGGATGTTGGCTCTTGTGTCTCAGTACCAGGTGTAGGGATGTTGGCTTTTGTGTCTCAGTACCTGGTGTAGGGATGTTGGCTCTTGTGTCTCAGTACCTGGTGTAGGGATGTTGGCTCTTGTGTCTCAGTACCAGGTGTAGGCATGTTGGCTTCTGTGTCTCAGTACCAGGTGTAGGGATGTTGGCTTTTGTGTCTCAGTGCCTGGTGTAGGGATGTTGGCTTTTGTGTCTCAGTACCTGGTGTAGGCATGTTGGCTCTTGTGTCTCAGTACCTGGTGTGGGCATGTTGGCTTTTGTGTCTCAGTACCTGGTGTAGGGATGTTGGCTTTTGTGTCTCAGTACCTGGTGTAGGGATGTTGGCTTCTGTGTCTCAGTACCAGGTGTAGGGATGTTGGCTTTTGTGTCTCAGTACCTGGTGTAGGGATGTTGGCTCTTGTGTCTCAGTACCCGGTGTAGGGATGTTGGCTCTTGTCTCTCAGTACCAGGTGTAGGGATGTTGGCTTTTGTGTCTCAGTACCAGGTGTAGGGATGTTGGCTTTTGTGTCTCAGTACCTGGTGTAGGGATGTTGGCTCTTGTGTCTCAGTACCTGGTGAAGGGATGTTGGCTCTTGTGTCTCAGTACCCGGTGTAGGGATGTTGGCTCTTGTCTCTCAGTACCTGGTGTAGGAATGTTGGCTCTTGTGTCTCAGTACCCTGTGTAGGCATGTTGGCTCTTGTGTCTCAGTACCAGGTGTAGGCATGTTGGCTTCTGTATCTCAGTACCTGGTGTAGGGATGTTGGCTCTTGTGTCTCAGTACCAGGTGTAGGCATGTTGGCTTCTGTGTCTCAGTACCTGGTGTGGGCATGTTGGCTCTTGTGTCTCAGTACCAGGTGTAGGCATGTTGATTAAACAAGCTCTTCTTCGAGACCTGCCATGTGTAGACAGCATTTGCAGACATCAAAGATTTAAACAGAATTAACATTTGCTTCAGTTCGTGTTGCACTAAGTTAACCAACCCACAAAAAGTCCAAATGAAATATATATAGATACATAAAACATGGTATTTCCATCTCAACACAGCAAATATATTCTAAACATTCAGCATTTTGAAGTCTTTTATTTTCTTGAAGATATGTGTTTGACATTTAGGTATTATGGCTGATGATGTGTGTGATGGTCATTAAACAGCGAGACATTTAAAGGTTACTTGAATATTTGTTCTCTTGTAACTAAGGAGATGTTACATGTATGCATCATCTGTGTTTTATGAGCCTAAGATACTGCCCACGTAGGTAATAAATTTATTCAACACGAAAGAAAAATTGTTTAGATTTTACAAATTTCATAAACCTTTTCAAGTAATATTTGCATGTTGATTCCCAAATTGAAACAACATGTTAACTCAGAAATCTGGCTGTAAAAGAATTTTGCGTGAAACCAACAAACAACCAACCACTGGTATACAATCAACAATAAGTGCTCTTCACTCAAAAGTTGGTCTTGATGTAATGTCAGATGAAATGTGAGATAAGACAGTGAGTCCAGCACTTTCAACACAATTACAGACCAGTCCAGTGTCACTAGAACATCACAGAATATTCCACATGTTTCTATAAAGCTTGACATCCATCCAAGCTATTTTAGAAGTTTACAGATAATTCTAGCATCTAAATATAATTACTTTCTCACCTGTGCTAACTTTAAAAAGTACTACATTCCTGACAACTAATCAGTGTCCAAATACAACGCAATGAACTTCAACTGAATATCAACAGAAACTATGTAATACAGTTACAATCACTGTTTTACGATAAATTACACAGCTATATAAGGCTAAAATAAATAATAGTCTTGGTTCTCAGGCACCACCCGCATCATCATAAAGTCTGCCGCATGTTTAGTTTTTATTTTCATTTTAAAAAAAATATAAAAAATACTTTTAACACAATACACACACAAAATTGAAAATGGAAACAAAAACAAAATGTGCAATGAACTTTATGATGATGTGGGCAGTGCCTGAGAACCAAGACTATTATTTTTTTCAGCCTAACACATGTTACACAAAGATCCAATGTGTTGGGTTTCCACCACGTGACTTTTACATATATTTTTTCCTTGACTTTTGAATATTTATTTTTATTTATCCCTACCATTAGTGTTCAATTCAAAGTTCCAAATGGAGAATGATCAAATAGCTGTAGCTTTCAGCTCCAAGCCTTGTAATTTATCTTTCACACAGTCAGTACAAAGTTATTTGGACACTTTAGCATGCTAAACTATACATAGTTCGCTGTTGATATCGGAACATCTTTTTTGAGTATGTTGAGATAATGCTGATGATGAGCAAGAGACATATGCCACAAAACTTACAGGAATGTTTGTTGATGATAACATGAACAAACACACGCATGATGTGTGACCCTTTAACATTACTTATAATTCAGCAGCTTTATTAGGAACTGACCATTCATATTCTTGGGTTGGGGGTAGTTTTCCTGCAGGTTCACTGTCCATGTGGACAATGAAGTAGTGAATGTGGACGATGAAACAGTGTGTGTGTGTGTGGACGATGAAACAGTGTGTGTGTGGCTGAATGAAGTAGTGTGTGTGGACAATGAAGTAGTGTGTGTGGACAATGGAGTAGTGTGTGTGTGGACGATGAAGGAGTGTGTGTGGATTAGGAAAGCAGTGTGTGTGGACGATGAAGCAGTTTATGTGGATTAGGAAGCAGTGTGTGTGGACGATGAAGCAGTGTGTGGACAATGAAGCAGTGTGTGTGGACAATGAAGCAGTGTGTGGATTAGGAAGCAGTGTGTGTGGATGATGAAGCAGTGTGTGTGGACAATGAAGCAGTGTGTGTGGACAATGAAGCTGTGTGTGGACGATGAAGCAGTGTGAGGACGATGAAGCAGTGTGTGGACAATGAAGCAGTGTGTGTGGACAATGAAGCAGTGTGTGGACGATGAAGCAGTGTGTGTGGACAATGAAGCAGTGTGTGTGGACGATGGAGTAGTGTGTGTGTGGACAATGAAGCAGTGTGTGTGTGGACGATGAAGTTGTATCTATGAACATAGTAATAGTGGCTGTTGACAGTGTAGATGATGCTGTTGGCAGTGTAGATGTCGCTGTTGACAGTAGGTGTCGCTGTTGACTAGATCAGTCAATGTTGACAGTGTTGTAGTGGCTGTTGACTGTCCATTTTGCTATTGACTGTGTAGTAGTGGCTGTTGACTATATGTTGCTGTTGATGTGATATTGCTGTTGATATCATAGCTGTTGATGTAGATAATGCTGTTGACAGTGCAGCTGTTGATGTAGATGTTGCTGTTGACAGTGTAGCTGTTGATGTAGATGTCACTGTTGACAGTGACTGCTGATGTAGATGTTGCTGTTGACAGTAGGTGTTGATGTAGATGTTGACAGTGCAGTTGTTGATGTAGATGTTGCTGTTGACAGTGACTGCTGATGATGTAGATGTCACTGTTGACAGTGACTGTTGATGATGTAGATGTGTATATTTACAGTGTAGAGGTGGCTGTTGATGATGTAGACTGTTGACCGTGCTTGGTGATGAGAGCTGCAGTGCGGGAAGGAAGCTTGCTGGGATAGACTGGACGCGTTAGAACCATGTCTAATTACATGGCTGTTTCTGTTTTGTAATGGCTTAAAGCTGAATCGGATGTTTTCGTGCTGGTTTGACGGAAACTGGAACTCATGCAGTGGTCAGCTAAGGGAGGTGGAGTGCCTCGTTGAGGAGTCAAGTCATGGGATAGTGTAGGATCAGGGTCTTTTCCTGTCGCCTCCTGGTTACAGTGTTCATTACCCTTGTGTCTGGCTGTTGCTTTAATGGATGGTCACATGGAAATTTATTCTTGCTTTGCTATTTCTGTAGTCACTCTTTGGCATAAATGTTAAAGGCTTTGTGTATTTTTTTAGAACTAAGAATTGATGGTATGGTTGCTATATTTGTGAAAACAACATGAGTGAGTCAGTTTTTACTCAATATTTTAGCATTTTCTAATGTATTCCTGATGAATTATCTTAAAGTGGGATAAAACTCCAAAGTGACACAGCTTGAAAATGTTTCTCAATTCTGTGAAAACTATAAACATGGATTTAGTGAACAAAACTCAAAAGATTACAATTGGGGTGTAATCTGAAATTTCAATCCACAGCTAGAGAACCCTGACAAGGGGAAGGGAAGCATCTCACTGCAAACTGCACTACCTTACACAATGACAAGAAGAAATTGCTGTATTGTAAAAAGAAAGGCTTGATCGCTTAAATATTGATTACAATTGTTATTGTCACATTCTGTAACAGATCCTCATGATATTGTTTATATCCTCTTTTCAGAAATGACATGATTGAATACAAGGAAAGAGCACTGTGCATCTTAAAGGTAGGTTATGTTGTTTGGCTTCATTTTCGATGTGTGGCAAATGTATGTGCCACATTTTGCTGTACAGAGTAGTCTCTCTTAGCTGTGCAAGGATCTGCTGATAATTGGAACAGATTAAAAAATCACTAAAATTGTGACACTTAGTCAGCGTAACAATTGTGTTTTTTTACAAAGTGTGAAACGTCTACGACACTGTGTCTAGGCTGCCTACCTTCATTGTAGTGACACAGCGTGTTCAGGACTGCATTCTGTCCAACTCACTCATATATGTCATATATGACATACGATACCAGCTAAATAGTTCACACATGATATATGCTTCACACATGATATATGCTTCACACATGATATATGCTTCACACATGAATATGCTTCATACATGAAATATGTTTCACACATGAAATATGCTTCATACATGATATGTTTCACACATGATATATATTTCATACATGAAATATGTTTCACACATGATATATGCTTCACGATTGAATATGCTTCATACATGATATATGTTTCACACATGAATATGCTTCACACATGAAATATGTTTCACACATGATATATGCTTCACACATGAATATGCTTCACACATGAAATATGCTTCATACATGATATGTTTCACACATGATATATGTTTCACACATGAATATGCTTCACACATGAATATGCTTCATACATGAAATATGTTTCACACATGATATATGCTTCACACATGAATATGCTTCATACATGATATATGCTTCACACATGAAATATGCTTCATACATGATATATGATTCACACATGAAATATGCTTCATACATGATATATGCTTCACACATGATATCTGTGTTCATACATACCTGCTTAATACTTGATACGTGCTTCATACCATATATCAGTGTATGGTCTCTGTTCATACATGATACATACGTCATTCTTGCTTCATGCATAATCTGGGTATGCAGCGGTAGAAACAGTTTTGATCCACTGGTCCTTATAATGATAACATACAGCAAAACTGTTAAAAATAGCAAATTTCTACTTGTCTTTTAGTCTGTCATACAGACCCTGAACAAATATATCCAATAAAGCCCATGCAAGTCTATATTAGTGGGCAAGTCTAGATTACTGCAGTATCAGGAAATGGGTCTCAGGGCTCCTTTTTATTATATTTTTATTAAGATAATTTGACAACTGGTTTTTTTTCAGAGACTATATGTTCGTCTACTAGTTCTTATGATACCTTAACTATTGGGCAGTTTGGCCAGGACGATAGGACTAGTGCCAATTTCTAATGCTGGGTATATGATGGCACATGTGCTACACAAAAATTTACTTCAGTATCAAGAAATGAGTCTCAGGGCTCCTTTTTATTATATTTTTATTAAGATAATTTGACAACTGGTTTTTTTTCAGAGACTATATGTTCGTCTACTAGTTCTTATGATACCTTAACTATTGGGCAGTTTGGCCAGGACGATAGGACTAGTGCCAATTTCTAACGCTGGGTATATGATGGCACATGATACACAACCATTTTATGAACCTCAGTACATGCCAGCATACTCCACTGGTAATAAATATGATCAGACTGAATGATTCCACAAGAATGTGGTCTCTCTATGTAATAACTACTCAGGTATTTCTGGCACTGACAAATCTATCTTTCATTGAGACAATTAAGGAAGGGTATTTCCATCACTTGTGAGTGGTCTAGTTAATCTGTCACTCTGTGTAAAGGGCGTAGACAGGTACAGGTTTGGATGGCAAGCATCACACCAACTAGGCATGGTATAAAAGCTGTAAAACACTTGATAAATCTGTGTAAAATTCTGGTGATGAAAACCTTTCATCAATCACGTTCAGTGTCAGTGCCATGTGTTGACATAGGCCCTACTTACCGGTGAGAAAAGGCGAACAGATTTGATGAATATTTACAAGAGGGGAAAGGTATTGTGCCCACCGTCAATACCTGTGGAGGACAATACGTATTACTGTCGTTCATCCTGTTGATGCTACTCTGTTTGACCAGTGCTGGTTTTCCACTCATGGTCTCGTGGTTTTGCAGCTCTCTTGGGGGACATGCTGAGGGTGTTGGTGAAACACCATTACATAGGTGTATAAGTGGAGCTGTGGGACCATCTCAATATCTGTGTTTAACTGGGGACCATCTCAGTATATCTGTTTGACACTGGGGATTATCTCAGTAGGTCTGTGTAACTGTGGGGACCATCTCAATATATCTATGTTCTGGGGACCATTTCAATATTTCTGTGTGTAACTGGGGATTATCTCAGTAGGTCTGTCGAGCTGTGGGGACCATCTCAATAATTTTGTTTAACTTGGGACCATCTCCAAATATTTGTGTACTGGGGATTATTTCAGTTGGTCTGTGTAATTGGGGGACCATCTCAGTATATTTGTATGTAACCGGGATTATGTCCGTGAAGCTGTGGGGACCATCTCAATAATTCTGTTTAACTGGGGACCATCTCCAAATATTTTTGTACTGGAGATTATCTCAGTAGGTCTGTGTAACTGTGGGGACCATCTCAGTATCTGTATGTACCTGGGGACCATCTCAATATTTGTGTGTAACTGGGGACATGTCAGTATGTCTGTGTGTAACTGGGGACTATCTCAATACACGTGTAACTGGAGGACCATCTTGATATGTCTGTAAACTGTGGGGTTGTGTGTGACTTTGGGGACCATCTCAACACATGTGTTTATTGGTATCCCTTCAGGTAAGTGACCGCCTCCAGGGTCTAGTGGTAGAGCGTCCGCCCCGAGAGCAGAAGTTCCGGGGTTCGATCCCTGGCCGTGTCATACCAAAAGACGTTAAAAGATGGTACTTGTTGTTACCCTGTCTGGTGCTCACAATTAAGGGGCTAAAACAAGGACTGGTTGGCTCGGAGTCAGTATACTATGTCTGAGTGGGGTCTTCATGTTAAACTGCGGCATGATATCTCAGTGGGCTAGCACTATAAATCGGCATCAGTCTGGACTAGTACAAGCAGCCACACACACATGCATGTATGTCGCTATATAAGTGCAATAATCTTGGACACAACGTTAAACCCCATCTCACCTCACCTCACCTCACCTTCAGGTAGGTGTATATTGGTGTTTATAGACCACTTGTTCTGTTTCCCTGTTACAAACTGGGGATGTTGGCAGTTACACTTATCCTTCTCACTTAAGAAATTACCTTAATATTTTTTGCGTTAATGAGGTATAGAAGTTAAAAAACGGTGTGCATAATGTGTAAGGCAAAGTTTTCACACCGGTGTGAAATCAGAAATCAGTGACCGCATTTAGCACAATAATCCCATGCAAGCTCCGCCCATTCTATTTTCAACCAGTCAGGAAACAGTAGTTTGTTATTAAACATGCTCTAATTGTTTTTTTGTTTATGGAAATAAAACCAAAGATAATTGGTTGTTTAGCCAATCAAATACCACAGAATTGCTTGCAATGGATAATACACTTACACTTTTCTCATCTTGCTTAAATTGTATTGAGAAAAAGTCAAGAGATTATGTAATCCATCCCGCCATGGATATGAACTCTAAACCTTTGCACCAGAGATATGAACTCTGAACTTTGTCATTCGACTCGACTGCTGTGTCACTTGGATTTTTTTCTTGAATGATATATGTCCATGTAAGTGTCAGTGGTGATATGTGAACATTGCTTTGAATGAAAAACTAGTGTATAAATGTTTATTCACCTACAGTGTGGTATAAGTTAGTTATGCCCATCCTACCCTGTGTGTAGCGTCCAGTACACCAACAGTTTCTCTAAAACCTATCATCCCAATATATGTGGGTGTTTGAGTAACCTTGGGGACCATCTCAGTATATGTATAGACTGGTGTAACTGTAGGGGCCATCTCAATATAGGTGTGTGTTATAAGTGTGATAGTATATTGTTGAACTGAAGGGACATCTCAAAACCATTTTGAAGATTACCGTACTGTATTATATATCCAATAATTTTACCAATTGGGACAAAGATTCCTAAACAGCAATTTACTGCCAAAGGTGGAAAAATCACCCAGTGTCAAATTGTAAATCTAAAATCTAAAGCAGCCAGTACTTTAAGTTATTGTCAATGCAAAGAACAAATTTTTGTAACAAACTGATTGGAGTTTGTTGAACTCAGAGCAAATTGACTGAAGCACCCTTTCTCACATTCCCTGAACCATATTATTTTGCCTTCCGGCCAGCCCTTACTGTATGTTACATCTCTAAATGAAGCAAGTCTAGATTTTCAACAGGTACTGGGGCTCCTTTTCAATTTAAATGGAGATATTTATTTCTATCAAAATGATATATCTTCCGAGACTTGGTGTTAGTTCAGCTGTGTCATTGATCACTGCAATAATCTAGCTATTTCCCCAATGGTTTCAGTTGTGGGGAAGGGCATGACATTGATTGTGTCATTGAGTAGGGCTGGGACGGGTAACCATGGTAACTCAGGAACTCAGGTCGATTGGGTACTGAGTAGGCCCCGGGTACCCACAGAACTACCCGGACCCATGGTTAGTAATGTGATATATTGTTTATGGTCAAGAATTATCTAGAACCCTCATGGTTACACAACAAGTCACTAATGTTCACATTTCTTTCTGACTTATAATGCACGCATTCCTTCTGACTTTATGTTTGAATAAAGATAAAACTTTAGTGTATGCATGACCAGATTGTTTTATAAGTGTATCTAATTACATATTGCCAGGGCTATGGTCAAACTTTTCCTAATCAGACATTTTGTACCTGTCTCTTGAGACCTACGGTGGGTACCTGGGTAGGGTTGGGTAATAGGGCTGTGGGTACCCACATAGTAAACTTGGTCCAAGCCCTATCATTGAGAGAGATGTGAATCTAATAGCACTTAAGAGTGAATGAGTGAGTATGGTTTTACACCGCTTTTAGCAATATTCCAGCAATATCACGGCGGGGGACACCAGAAATGGGCTTCACACATTGTACCCATCTCGGGAATCGAATCCGGGTCTTCTGCATGACGAGCGAACGCTTTAACCACTAGGCTACCCGACCGCCCAAATAGCACTTAAGAAATGTTTTCAGTGCTTAAACTTAAGCTGCGCTATGACATTATTATGGATACAATTAACACCCAGTTTCAGAGCGCCATGCCATCTACATCCAAAATGGTTATACAATTGAGAGGATATCTGTGTTCTGTTGAGATTTTCTTTTGCTGAGATAAAAAAAATCCGAATCAAGGCAGTAAAAAAATGAAGCTGACATCTGATTGGCCGAAGAACCCACGTATCCTTTATTTAGATCAGCAGGTCAAAGTTCACTCAGGGTTCACCTCACGTGACCTTCTATGAAGATGACCTCAGATCTTCACACACAGATATTGTATTCGAATAACAGAACTTTTGTTTGTTGTTTAATGCCGCCCTCAGCAATATTCCAGTTATTGGCAGGGGTCTGTAAATAATCTAGTCTTGACCAGACAATCCAGTCTTTGACAACATGAGCATCAATCTACACAACTGGGAAATAATTACATGCATCAACCAAGTCAGCGAGCCGATCCCGTCAGTCGTCTCTTATGACAAGCATAGTCACTTTTTACGGCAAGCATGGGTTGTTGAAGACCTATTCTACCCCGGATCTTCATGGTTTGTAAAAGATCTGATTTTCATAAGATTGAAATTTCAGAAGCATGTTGGCGGACGCACCCCTTGTTACTAATCACTGCAGCAATAATCTGTTTCTCCAGTAGTTTCAGTTGTGTGGTCAGGCATGATATTTGATTGTGTGATTGAGATAAATGTGAATCTAAAGCACTTAAGAAAATGACAATATCTTTTATCAAGACACAGTAGGTGTCAGAGATTTCTGGTACTGATGTTTTAATCCTTACTGGGATGATGTCCTCCTTTGTAATAGAAGACAAAACCATTCCTTTTCTCCTTCATCAATCAAGGAAGGCATCTATTGAGAATAGCAGAGGCAGTTGATTGAGTCCATTGACTGTAAGGGGCACAGGTGGCCTTGTCGTCTAAGGCACATCTAAATGGATGGGAAGAGTTGCTTCTCTTAGACAAGCAACTCACTCACTCACTCACTCACTCACTCACTCACTCACTCACTCACTCACTCACTCACTCACTCACTCACTCACTCACTCACTCACTCTCACCCACCCACCCACTTGCCAAAACTTTCAAATATTATTTGATTGTAGATAACAATAATTATTTCCTTAATAGACCACTAGAATAGAGTTCTGAATATCATTAAAAAAACAATTGCTCAGAATATCAATCCATGGTTGTCCGGTCCAGAGTTCTATTTTTTTTCAAGGCAATGGACATTTTGCAGGAATAGTGCTGAGTGTGGTGCTTAGGTGATAAACATACTGTTTTAAACGTAGAGCTTGTTAACCTGTAGCTTAACCATGTTACGTTGAATATGAAGACATTAAATCAGCTATTTCACCCAGAGGTTCTTAATGTGATTTGAAACCTCTCATTTACCTATCAGAATTGAGTAACTTCCATTTTAGGCTTTTCAGCTATTTACAGTTCATCACACAAGAACCCTTTCATTGTTGGCTACAGATGTTCCTGTGGGATATAGTATTGTGATTAACTACAAGTTTTAAACGTAGAGCTTGTTAACCTGTAGTTTAACCATGTTACGTTGAATATGAAGACATTAAATCAGCTATTTCACTCAGAGGTTCTTAATGTGATTTGAAACCTCTCATTGACCTATCAGAATTGAGTAACTTCCATTTTAGGCTTTTCAGCTATTTACCGTTCATCACACAAGAACCCTTTCATTGTTGGCTACAGATCTTCCTGTGGGATATAGTATTGTGATTAACTACAAGTTTAACTTCTTCCTAACACTGCCAATGTAGGACATTAGCTTGACTGAGTTCTTCATCCCACTTACACTGTGACATCATTTACAGATTTTTTCATTCGGAACACCTGTATTGAACTTAAATATTTAAAACTTGAAGAAACTCACCCCACCATCTACCTGGCCACCTCACCTGAGCTAACGAGTTAAAAAAACATAAATGGCAGATGTTTCAGAGCAGGTGAACAACCACACCTGAATAAGGAGAGGTTTTAACACTTACCTTTGAGTGTGAACAAGCACTTGGTGACCTGCTCTTATGTTAGCAAAACAAGCCATTAACACATATGGAACATTCCTGCATAGTAAAATGGGACATTTTTGAAAGAATTTCTCTAATTTAT
Source organism: Haliotis rufescens (assembly GCF_023055435.1). Classification (NCBI taxonomy): domain Eukaryota; kingdom Metazoa; phylum Mollusca; class Gastropoda; order Lepetellida; family Haliotidae; genus Haliotis; species Haliotis rufescens. Next base: position 43,798,534 of record NW_025964112.1, read on the forward strand.
GCTCCTAGAGTTACGCAGGAAACATGCGATTGCTGTAAGACCTTTTGCTTCTATAAACTGCCAGGCAAAAGAAAATAATGGTATACACCCATGTTTGATGGTGGCTAAAAATTCAACAAACAAAAAACAGTGGTTCGTTGGTGATGTATTTGATGTGAGCACCATTGTTGTGTTTTGGACCTTAAGTTTGCAGTGTCGACATCTGTTTTTAGCCTTGTAACATTCTGATAATGGTAGTCATTTTTTGGTCAAATCCAATTTTCAAGTCTATGTTCCTTTTCCCATTAGTTTATTATGGGAAAATTGTGAAACAGTTTTTCTGGGTCATTGCAGACTGTTTTTAGGTTCTGTGAAGTGTTATGATGGAGACTGGCAGATACAGGAGGGTGTTATTTGTTGTTGATGAGATTTTCCACACTACTTGTCATAAAGCTCAGGTCTTCCTTTGGTGTACAGCTGTAGATGCTGTCAGAGGGATGTAATTCACAATGCATGATGAGAGTTGGGACGGCATATAAGGTGCCAGTTGAATATGAATAGGAGTTCCATTAAGTTAGGGTGACTATTGGGGATATTTTCACTATTGTAATAGTACCCCATACTATTGTAATAGTACCCCATACTATTGCAATAGTATCATTTGACCGGCTTTAAGGCTTCATGAACATTTTCTTCCATCAGTCACTACTCGAGAAAGTCTGGTTGGTTGGTTGGTTGTTTTATGCCACACTCAGCAATATTCCAGCTATATGACAGCGGTCTGTAAATAATCGAGTCTGGACCAGACAATCCAGTGATTAATATCATGAGCATCGATCCACGCAATTGGGATCGATGATATGCATCAACCAAGTCAGCGAGCCTGACCACCCGATCCCGTTAGTAGCCTTTTACGACAAGCATAGTCGCCTTTTACGGCAAGCATGGGTTGCTGAAGACCTATTCTACCCCGGATCTTCACGGGTCCGAGAAAGTCTGGGCTGTGGGTAGAGGGGGCAAGGGCCTTGAGCTGATGATGAGCCTAACCAGCCTGACTGTGCCAGGATCACCCATACCCTCTTTGCTGCATTCTTTTTTCTTAAATCTGCACATAATAATAATAATTAATAAAAAATCATAACCCCTGGCTATAATTTAAATTATTTAATGTAGAGTTAGGGTCAGGTTGCCCTAACCCAGGCAAAATATGAAGAAGGGGCTACAGCAGGAAATGTTTCTGGAATGTGTAGCCGATATTTTTCAGTTATTTTCTGAAATAGAAGTGTTACGTGAAAACTGGCATCAGTGAATGAAATAGTGGATGAAATATTCAGTGTCTTCCAAATGAAGTTGCCCCATGGTTAGGATGCCAAGGCAAACTCATCTTAATGTCGTCACATCCAGTGTGGTCCATCAGTCACTTCATAACATTATTTTTAGCCAAGAAAATGAAGTTTTCATGTGTTTAAAACATAAAGGTTTGTTCTGGGAACTCTATAACGGAGTTGACTGGGTGTATGATGGGCTATCTGTTTCTCCTTTGTTGATCCTTCGAATTCACTCAATGAAGCCTTAGAAATGGTGTTTTGTCAGCTTTGGCCATTACCTGTCCGTCTTGTTCCCAAGATTAAACAAGGCTGTATGGGAAATACACAAGTTGTCAGCCTTGCACTGGCTTTATTTCAACAATATTGAGTTTCACGACAACAACCTTCAGTTTATTTCTCACTCAAAGTCATGATAAAACAGTGAACTTAAGAAAGAACCAGTTGGTTATTTTTTTCATATTTTACCAGCAGAAAGGCCGGCCCAGTCGTCTAAGGTGCCGCAATTCACTGTGCAGTGTTGCATCCCTTGTCCACACCTGAAATCTATGATTGTGGTTAGAATCCCGAGTTCGCCCCAATGATGTTTCTAAGCACCACTCACACCTGCATGTGCTCGTGGGTTTCACCAAAGTGGTAAATGTCTGAGACCTGCATCACTTCAGGCTTTCCTCCCACATTAAGCCAACACACGGTGATATGATTTGAACATTGTTAAAGCAACATTATACCCATCTAACTCATGATTTACCAAAATTAAAGACATGTAGACCAAAATATGAACTTTTTAATTGTGTAGCTTCTAAAACTTGTGATATTTCTTGTCCATATTTATGCTGACATGTCCATAAAAAATATTCTTAAAGGAAATGACTGCCTCAGTGGTCTAGTGGATAGAGTGTCTGCATGAAGAGCAGATAGGGTTGGTGTTCAATCCCCAGACATGTCATACCAAAAGAGATTAATAGATTGTACTTGTTGTTTCCCTGCCTGACAATGACATTAAGGGCCTAAAACAAGGACTGGTCCGCTCAGAGTCAGTATACTGTGTCTGAGTGGAGTGTTCATATTAATTTGTGCATGGTATCTCAGTGGGCTAGCACAATAAAACTGGCATCAGTCACACACACATGCATGTTGCTATATAAGTGCAATAATCTTGAAAACGTAGTTAAACCCCTTTTCACCTCACCTCACCTTACCTCACCTCAAACTCGTGAAGATTCTGGGGTAGAATAGGTCTTCAGCAACCCATGCTTGCCGTAAAAGGTGACTATGCTTGTTGTAAAAGGCAACTAACGGGATCGGGTGGTCAGACTCGCTGACTTGGTTGATGCATGTTATTGATCCCAATTGTGTTGATCGATGCTCATGATGTCAATCACTGGATTGTCTGGTCCAGACTCGATTATTTACAGACCGCCATCATATAGCTTGAATATTGCTGAGTGTGGTGTTAAACAACATACAAACAAAATCACCTCACCTCACCTCACCTCACCTCACCTCACCTCACCTCACCTCAAACGAAATTGTGACAGAAAAAGGTTCAGTGTGGCTTTAAGTACAGATTGTCCTGACAAGATTAGGTAGGAAACACTACACTGCTGAATGAAGCACTCCTTTCAGGTGATGAAAAAGACTTCGAAACATGTTTTCTCGTAACTTCCTCCATTTTCAGGAAGCACATGAACTAATCCCCGATTGTCCTTGCTGTGGGTTGAGAATCTGTGACCGTGAGGCGGATAGAGTGTTGTGTCACTCACACACTGCTGTGAAGGCCTTGACTTCTGGCGCGACTACTGGTGTCATTGAGTCAGGGTTGGATTGATGGGGGTTGACATGGAACTTGCCTTGTCTTAACAATAGAATCTCAGTTAGTTTCCTTTTTTATGGGTGTCATTGTCTCGTTATTCGAGGAACTTGACTTGACTTGTCTGGAGGATAGATACTCTGTTAGTTTCCTTTTAGTTTTTCCAAATTGATTTCTGCTCAAATATATAAATTCATCTTATTCTTTTAATTTCAAAGTGCAGGCATTTATATAGACCTGCTGAAAGGCCAATATTCGTCCCCAAGTCTCCAGGAAATGTCAGTAAAAATTCCCATATTGGAATGACAAATTTACCATTTCTAATTACGTTAAACAAAAAAAATAAAATTAATAAATTACATTGTGTGACCTCACCTAGATGCTATTGGATAGAAACAATGAGCTTAAACATTCATTTTGAGCTTAGTTGGTAATGGTTGGTTTGTTGTTTAACACCGTACTCAGCAATGTATTCCAGCTATATGACGGCGTTCTGTAAATAATTGAGTCTGGACCAGACAATCCAGTGATTGATATCATGAGCATCGATCCATGCAATCAGGATCGATGACATTCTTCAACCAAGTCAGCGAGCCTGACCACCCAATCCCGTTAGTCGCCTCTTACGACAAGCATAGTCGCCTTTTACGGCAAGCATGGGTTGCTGAAGTTTTAAGCTTGCGACATGAGTGGCACTGTTGCCAAGTGATCCCCAATTCGTTGTACAGAGTTGCATCCAATAGTATAACAACAGCGTGTATAACCCTATGTCGTCTATTCAACATGCATACCTGCATAACCTCACAGATCTTTATTTACTGACTGAATGCTGGGATCAAGTATACATGCACTCTCCTGCAGTGAATAATGCACTCCCCTGCAGTGAATAATGTACAAAAGCTTCTTCTCGCTTCTTGTAACGAGACGTGTATCACTTTTGTCAGCTCATGTGACATGTGACACTTTTGGGGCAACATGTCAACAGATGCAAATTAAAGTCACCCGAAACAGCATTTCAGACAGAATTATTTAAAAATAGGTTTACATTCTGGTTATAAAAAGCTCAATAGACCCAAGTACAAATAAATTGAATACCAAGTAAACGTGAATACCAGTGTGAATAATGAATAGAAATTATTATACGAGCATATGTGTCATACTGATTTTATTAAACGAGTTTCAGCATTCTTGTATTTCCCAAGCAAGAGCAAGGGCAATGCATGAATTTGCACACGAGTTTCGTAAAATGAGTATAACACGCATGTGCGTGTAATAATTTCTTTATTACCCATTATTTCTTAATACCCCTGAGCTCCCCTTTAGAAAAATGCACTGATTCCTAGAAAAACACAATTTGTTGAATGATGTCAACTATCTTCAGCTATGATGTCGTTCCTAGTGTGACGTCATTCCGTCCTTACGTCACAATGAGATTCAAATGACATCAACAATGCCGTCCGTATGACGGAAACAATGCACTAGTGCATGAGAAGTGATATGTGCACCAGTGCACGAGAAGTGCTATTTGCTCCAGTGCACATACGATTTTTATTAACTTGGCTATTTCTAACCCTGTGGGTAATACAATGAGGAATCACTCAGTGGCTCAAACATTCAATGGAAGCCCTGCATTTGTTCTTGTATACTGAACACAAAAAGTTAGGGATCGCGAATATTTATGAGGATATTTTTTGTTCGTGTAGACTGAGCACACACTTTCATAAAGATATGCCCCAATTTATTCATGATCCCTAACTTTTTGTGTTCAGTATACAAGAACAAAAGCAGATCTCCAGATAATTGTTTTGTTCCGAATATTCATTTTCTTTTATATTGATTCTGTTTTTCTGTATATTTCATTCGCTTCTGTTATCAAACAGTAAGAAGTGAATCACACCTGTTAATATCCCCTAAAGACATCGATGTGCAAGAGACATTTTATGTTAAAATGTATTGATTAAATCTAAAATAAAATATCAATGTCATGTGATTAAATATCTTTCGCACGAGTGCAAGGTGACATCTGTTGAATGAATCATACAGTTAAAATGTCCGTTCAATACCGCGTGATTAGAACAGTGACACTGATTACCTAGCAACAACATGCACATCTGATAACAAGATCACACTTTTAACTTAGTCACTTACAGAATGATCACAAATCTCTAAATCCGGTGTCTGACGTCAGGTTTTGCAGACAATCATGTGTCGGCCACGTCTCTGTGTTCTATATTGCATGACATTATTGCCGACACAGCGTTACTGCTAAAAGCCAATAAATGTATGTCTCACATTATGTGACAAATTACAAATATGTTTCTTTATTCCGTTAAATAGTGAATTAATCAAGCCCAGCATTTTCTTTTGAAAGAGAAAATGTATTTCAAGTTTTGAAAAGGTGCATGTTCAGATCTGAAAATATATTTTCTTCTTTTGTTTTTAATTCATTTTTTTTTTGTATTATTAGGTGCAGTGTTTGGAAGTTACAGGGTCTTGGAGATTTGCTGTTTTATTTTTTTATAATTAGGGAAACCTAATTTTAATTATATATTTTTATGAAAAGACAACACAACACAACTCACTCACTGAGTTAATTTAATATATCTGTATCTGAATATGTTTTACCATAGAAAAAACACCCTTTCACAAGAAACTCTGGATTAATAGTTCATAAAAAAATAGGCTTAAATGGTTCTTACGTTATGTTCATCATAATCATGACATTAAACAAATTTGATGTCCGGTGTTTTATGAAGGATTTTCATGTTTTTCATATTAATACTGATTAGATAAGCAGCTTGGTCTCAAAACAGGTGCTAGTTCCTCCACAGAGGAAGCAAAAAAATTTTGATGGAATTTCACTGAGGAACTCCAGCACTGGGAACCTACCACACTGAAAAATATCTCAACCATGGATCTATTCACTGTCATATTTTGCTTACACCAAACAAACAAAAAAATTCTTTGATTGCTATTTTACCTGACAGAATGGACCAGGGGGCAGTGGAAATATTTTTATGACCAGCTAAATGAGAGTGGGTACATGTGCTGGTGGCCAGGCTGTGCTGTGGGCAGTCATTGTAGATGTGAATCAGCCATGGTGGAGTGTGTGGCTTACCCCCAGTGGGGGATTATCCCAGCTTTCAAGTACACACCACTGTCTCCTGGTTAAGCCTGGACATTTTTAGGGGGAGGTTACAGATTTATTTCTGAAAAATGTTGTCAGTAGATTAAAATTAAATGAAATGATTTCAAAAGAATTTTTGGGTTTTTTTTAGATTTCATGTGGAGATATAAAGAATAACATTAAGTCCCAAAAATAAAATTATCCTATTCAAAAATATCTACAAAATTATAAAAAATAATCAATAAACAATGGTTTATTTTGTGCTAGAGCTATAGACTTGCCCAATCATTCTAGACTTGAGTTTGATATAATTTTATTTATTTTCTAGGGTCTGGGAGACAGACTAGTGTAAATAGTAAACAAAAGTCTCACTGGTTCTTGACCTTTAAATAACAATTTTGATTTTCTGTACTGTTTCGTTTCTGTTTTAAGTCCTAAAACATGCACTCAAGACTGGTGTTGATGTAGTGATGATCGATGAGGTGATGATGATGAAGATTATCGGGATGCTGCTGCTGCTGTTGATGATGATGATGATGATGATGTAGGTGGTGTTGATGTAGTGATGATCAATGATGATGATGATCGGGCTGCTGTTGATGATGATGATGTAGGTGGTGTTGATGTAGTGATGATCGATGAGACTACGATGATGATGATGATGATGATGTAGGTGGTGTTGATGTAGTGATGATCGATGAGACTACGATGATGATGATGATGATGATGTAGGTGGTGTTGATGTAGTGATGATCGATGAGACTACGATGATGATGATGATGATGTAGGTGGTGTTGATGTAGTGATGATAGATGAGACTACGATGATGATGATGATGATGATGATGATGTAGGTGGTGTTGATGTAGTGATGATAGATGAGACTACGATGATGATGATGATGATGATGATGTAGGTGGTGTTGATGTAGTGATGATAGATGAGACTACGATGATGATGATGATGATGATGATGTAGGTGGTGTTGATGTAGTGATGATGGATGAGACTACAATGATGATGATGATGATGTAGGTGGTGTTGATGTAGTGATGATCGATGAGACTACGATGATGATGATGATGATGATGATGATGTAGGTGGTGTTGATGTAGTGATGATAGATGAGACTACGATGACGATGATGATGATGATGATGTAGGTGGTGTTGATGTAGTGATGATAGATGAGACTACGATGATGATGATGATGATGATGATGATGTAGGTGGTGTTGATGTAGTGATGATAGATGAGACTACGATGATGATGATGATGATGATGTAGGTGGTGTTGATGTAGTGATGATAGATGAGACTACGATGATGATGATGATGATGATGATGTAGGTGGTGTTGATGTAGTGATGATCGATGAGACTACGATGATGATGATGATGATGATGATGTAGGTGGTGTTGATGTAGTGATGATAGATGAGACTATGATGATGATGATGATGATGATGATGATGATGATGTAGGTGGTGTTGATGTAGTGATGATAGATGAGACTACGATGATGATGATGATGATGATGATGTAGGTGGTGTTGATGTAGTGATGATAGATGAGACTACGATGATGATGATGATGATGATGATGTAGGTGGTGTTGATGTAGTGATGATCGATGAGACTACGATGATGATGATGATGATGATGATGTAGGTGGTGTTGATGTAGTGATGATAGATGAGACTACGATGATGATGATGATGATGATGATGTAGGTGGTGTTGATGTAGTGATGATCGATGAGACTACGATGATGATGATGATGATGATGTAGGTGGTGTTGATGTAGTGATGATCGATGAGACTACGATGATGATGATGATGTAGGTGGTGTTGATGTAGTGATGATAGATGAGACTACGATGATGATGATGATGATGTAGGTGGTGTTGATGTAGTGATGATAGATGAGACTACGATGATGATGATGATGATGATGATGTAGGTGGTGTTGATGTAGTGATGATAGATGAGACTACGATGATGATGATGATGATGATGTAGGTGGTGTTGATGTAGTGATGATAGATGAGACTACGATGATGATGATGATGATGATGATGTAGGTGGTGTTGATGTAGTGATGATCGATGAGACTACGATGATGATGATGATGATGATGATGATGTAGGTGGTGTTGATGTAGTGATGATCGATGAGACTACGATGATGATGATGATGATGTAGGTGGTGTTGATGTAGTGATGATAGATGAGACTACGATGATGATGATGATGATGATGATGATGATGATGATGATGTAGGTGGTGTTGATGTAGTGATGATCGATGAGACTACGATGATGATGATGATGATGTAGGTGGTGTTGATGTAGTGATGATAGATGAGACTACGATGATGATGATGATGATGATGATGTAGGTGGTGTTGATGTAGTGATGATAGATGAGACTACGATGATGACGATGATGATGATGATGTAGGTGGTGTTGATGTAGTGATGATAGATGAGACTACGATGATGATGATGATGATGATGTAGGTGGTGTTGATGTAGTGATGATAGATGAGACTACGATGATGATGATGATGATGATGATGTAGGTGGTGTTGATGTAGTGATGATAGATGAGACTACGATGATGATGATGATGATGATGATGTAGGTGGTGTTGATGTAGTGATGATCGATGAGACTACGATGATGATGATGATGATGATGATGTAGGTGGTGTTGATGTAGTGATGATAGATGAGACTACGATGATGATGATGATGATGATGATGTAGGTGGTGTTGATGTAGTGATGATAGATGAGACTACGATGATGATGATGATGATGATGATGATGTAGGTGGTGTTGATGTAGTGATGATCGATGAGACTACGATGATGATGATGATGATGTAGGTGGTGTTGATGTAGTGATGATAGATGAGACTACGATGATGATGATGATGATGATGATGTAGGTGGTGTTGATGTAGTGATGATCGATGAGACTACGATGACGATGATGATGATGATGTAGGTGGTGTTGATGTAGTGATGATAGATGAGACTACGATGATGATGATGATGATGTAGGTGGTGTTGTTGTAGTGATGATAGATGAGACTACGATGATGACGATGATGATGATGATGTAGGTGGTGTTGATGTAGTGATGATAGATGAGACTACGATGATGATGATGATGATGATGATGTAGGTGGTGTTGATGTAGTGATGATAGATGAGACTACGATGATGATGATGATGATGATGATGTAGGTGGTGTTGATGTAGTGATGATAGATGAGACTACGATGATGATGATGATGATGATGATGTAGGTGGTGTTGATGTAGTGATGATAGATGAGACTACGATGATGATGATGATGATGATGATGTAGGTGGTGTTGATGTAGTGATGATGGATGAGACTACGATGATGATGATGATGATGATGATGTAGGTGGTGTTGATGTAGTGATGATCGATGAGACTACGATGATGATGATGATGATGATGATGTAGGTGGTGTTGATGTAGTGATGATCGATGAGACTACGATGATGATGATGATGATGATGATGTAGGTGGTGTTGATGTAGTGATGATGGATGAGACTACGATGATGATGATGATGATGTAGGTGGTGTTGATGTAGTGATGATAGATGAGACTACGATGATGATGATGATGATGATGATGTAGGTGGTGTTGATGTAGTGATGATCGATGAGACTACGATGATGATGATGATGAGGATGATGTAGGTGGTGTTGATGTAGTGATGATCGATGAGACTACGATGATGATGATGATGATGTAGGTGGTGTTGATGTAGTATAATGGATGAGACTACGATGATGATGATGATGTAGGTGGTGTTGATGTAGTGATGATCGATGAGACTACGATGATGATGATGATGTAGGTGGTGTTGATGTAGTGATGATAGATGAGACTACGATGATGACGATGATGATGATGATGATGATGATGTAGGTGGTGTTGATGTAGTGATGATAGATGAGACTACGATGATGATGATGATGATGATGATGTAGGTGGTGTTGATGTAGTGATGATCGATGAGACTACGATGATGATGATGATGATGATGATGTAGGTGGTGTTGATGTAGTGATGATAGATGAGACTACGATGATGATGATGATGAGGATGATGTAGGTGGTGTTGATGTAGTGATGATCGATGAGACTACGATGATGATGATGATGATGATGATGATGTAGGTGGTGTTGATGTAGTGATGATCGATGAGACTACGATGATGATGATGATGTAGGTGGTGTTGATGTAGTGATGATAGATGAGACTACGATGATGATGATGATGATGATGATGTAGGTGGTGTTGATGTAGTGATGATCGATGAGACTACGATGATGATGATGATGATGTAGGTGGTGTTGATGTAGTGATGATAGATGAGACTACGATGATGATGATGATGATGATGATGATGTAGGTGGTGTTGATGTAGTGATGATCGATGAGACTACGATGATGATGATGATGATGATGATGATGATGTAGGTGGTGTTGATGTAGTGATGATCGATGAGACTACGATGATGATGATGATGATGATGTAGGTGGTGTTGATGTAGTGATGATAGATGAGACTACGATGATGATGATGATGATGATGTAGGTGGTGTTGATGTAGTGATGATAGATGAGACTACGATGATGATGATGATGATGATGATGATGTAGGTGGTGTTGATGTAGTGATGATCGATGAGACTACGATGATGATGATGATGATGATGATGTAGGTGGTGTTGATGTAGTGATGATCGATGAGACTACGATGATGATGATGATGATGATGTAGGTGGTGTTGATGTAGTGATGATAGATGAGACTACGATGATGATGATGATGATGATGATGTAGGTGGTGTTGATGTAGTGATGATCGATGAGACTACGATGATGATGATGATGATGATGATGTAGGTGGTGTTGATGTAGTGATGATCGATGAGACTACGATGATGATGATGATGATGATGTAGGTGGTGTTGATGTAGTGATGATCGATGAGACTACGATGATGATGATGATGATGATGATGATGTAGGTGGTGTTGATGTAGTGATGATCGATGAGACTACGATGATGATGATGATGATGTAGGTGGTGTTGATGTAGTGATGATAGATGAGACTACGATGATGATGATGATGATGATGATGTAGGTGGTGTTGATGTAGTGATGATCGATGAGACTACGATGATGATGATGATGATGATGATGATGTAGGTGGTGTTGATGTAGTGATGATAGATGAGACTACGATGATGATGATGATGTAGGTGGTGTTGATGTAGTGATGATTGATGAGACTACGATGATGATGATGATGTAGGTGGTGTTGATGTAGTGATGATCGATGAGACTACGATGATGATGATGATGATGATGTAGGTGGTGTTGATGTAGTGATGATAGATGAGACTACGATGATGATGATGATGATGATGATGTAGGTGGTGTTGATGTAGTGATGATAGATGAGACTACGATGATGATGATGATGATGATGATGTAGGTGGTGTTGATGTAGTGATGATAGATGAGACTACGATGATGATGATGATGATGATGATGTAGGTGGTGTTGATGTAGTGATGATAGATGAGACTACGATGATGATGATGATGATGATGATGTAGGTGGTGTTGATGTAGTGATGATCGATGAGACTACGATGATGATGATGATGATGATGTAGGTGGTGTTGATGTAGTGATGATCGATGAGACTACGATGATGATGATGATGATGTAGGTGGTGTTGATGTAGTGATGATCGATGAGACTACGATGATGATGATGATGATGATGATGTAGGTGGTGTTGATGTAGTGATGATAGATGAGACTACGATGATGATGATGATGATGTAGGTGGTGTTGATGTAGTGATGATCGATGAGACTACGATGATGATGATGATGATGTAGGTGGTGTTGATGTAGTGATGATAGATGAGACTACGATGATGATGATGATGATGATGATGATGATGTAGGTGGTGTTGATGTAGTGATGATCGATGAGACTACGATGATGATGATGATGATGTAGGTGGTGTTGATGTAGTGATGATAGATGAGACTACGATGATGATGATGTAGGTGGTGTTGATGTAGTGATGATCGATGAGACTACGATGATGATGATGATGTAGGTGGTGTTGATGTAGTGATGATAGATGAGACTACGATGATGATGATGATGATGATGTAGGTGGTGTTGATGTAGTGATGATCGATGAGACTACGATGATGATGATGATGTAGGTGGTGTTGATGTAGTGATGATAGATGAGACTACGATGATGATGATGATGATGATGTAGGTGGTGTTGATGTAGTGATGATAGATGAGACTACGATGATGATGATGATGATGATGATGTAGGTGGTGTTGATGTAGTGATGATCGATGAGACTACGATGATGATGATGATGATGATGATGTAGGTGGTGTTGATGTAGTGATGATCGATGAGACTACGATGATGATGATGATGATGATGATGTAGGTGGTGTTGATGTAGTGATGATCGATGAAACTACGATGATGATGATGATGATGATGATGTAGGTGGTGTTGATGTAGTGATGATCGATGAGACTACGATGATGATGATGATGATGATGTAGGTGGTGTTGATGTAGTGATGATCGATGAGACTACGATGATGATGATGATGATGATGATGATGTAGGTGGTGTTGATGTAGTGATGATCGATGAGACTACGATGATGATGATGATGATGATGTAGGTGGTGTTGATGTAGTGATGATAGATGAGACTACGATGATGATGATGATGTAGGTGGTGTTGATGTAGTGATGATCGATGAGACTACGATGATGATGATGATGTAGGTGGTGTTGATGTAGTGATGATCGATGAGACTACGATGATGATGATGATGATGATGTAGGTGGTGTTGATGTAGTGATGATAGATGAGACTACGATGATGATGATGATGATGATGATGTAGGTGGTGTTGATGTAGTGATGATAGATGAGACTACGATGATGATGATGATGATGATGATGTAGGTGGTGTTGATGTAGTGATGATAGATGAGACTACGATGATGATGATGATGATGATGATGTAGGTGGTGTTGATGTAGTGATGATAGATGAGACTACGATGATGATGATGATGATGATGATGTAGGTGGTGTTGATGTAGTGATGATCGATGAGACTACGATGATGATGATGATGATGATGATGATGTAGGTGGTGTTGATGTAGTGATGATCGATGAGACTACGATGATGATGATGATGATGTAGGTGGTGTTGATGTAGTGATGATCGATGAGACTACGATGATGATGATGATGATGTAGGTGGTGTTGATGTAGTGATGATAGATGAGACTACGATGATGATGATGATGATGATGATGATGTAGGTGGTGTTGATGTAGTGATGATAGATGAGACTACGATGATGATGATGACATGATGTAGGTGGTGTTGATGTAGTGATGATAGATGAGATTATGATCGGGATGCTGCTGCTACTGCTGCCGCTGATGATGTGATGTTGATGAAGTGATGATTGATGAGACTATGATGATGATGATGATGATGACTATATGAGTGTTGCTGATCTATGGATCGATGAGTAGAATGATGAGGAGGAGGAGGAAGAGCAGTGTGGTGGTGGTGTTGAGGATGTGTGTGGTGATTGATGGGTAACCCATCACGACAGTATGGGTGATGATATTGGTAATATGTTGAAATGTCCAATGTTTTCATGAAGTCATGTCTCCCTAATCAAAATTGATGATATCACCATCAGTAAGCAGATAACCAAAAGAACAAAAGAGATCTAATGATTGCAGATACCTATCTGTGATATTGCCTGCTTTGAAGCTTTATGCAGGACATAAACCCTTTAACCGCCCAACAATGGCAATTATTGGATCAAGATAGTTGATACAAGTCAAGCGCTAATACTGAACACAAACCAGATTGCCTTAGAAGAAACTTTTGATTGTCTTAGAATCTACTGACCAGCCAATGGAATAGTTTGTGTGTCCAGCAATAGTGCTTGGGTAATAAACAGTGTATTGTAATGGGGGCTGTTAGGTAGATAACAGTTCTGGTCAATGGGAGGTCAAGGAGGGGTGCAGGAGATGGTGGCTTGGTATCTCAGGCTTAATGGCTCCTTTAGTTTATGTTGCAGGTCACCTTGTGTCACAGGGTCGATATTGGCAATATGGTAGAAACAGAGACTTGGGGAATGTGCTATATAGGATTGGTTGATATCGGGAACATGTTATTTAGAATGGGTTGATATGGGGAATATGTTTTATATGATGGGTTGATTTTGGAAATATGATATAAGGAAGGGTTGATTTGGGAATATGTTATATATGATGGGTTGATATGGGGAATATGTTTTTAAGATGGGTTGATGTGAGGAATGTAATTTATGTGGTGGGTCGTTATGGGGAATATGTTATATAGAACGGGTTGATATAGGGAATGTTTTATATGATGGGCTAATATGGGGAATTTGTTATATATGATGGGATGCTATGAGGAATATGTTATATGGAATGGGTTGATATGGGGAATATGTTATAAATGATAGGTTGATATGGGGAATATGTTTTATATGATAGGTTGATATTGGGAATATGTTAAATAATAGATTGATATGGGGAATATGTTATAAACGATAGGTTGATATGGAGAATATGTTATATATGATGGGTTGATGTGGGGAATATGTTATATATGATGGGTTGATATGGGGAATATGTTATATATGATGGGTTGATATGGAGAATAGGTTATATATGATACTGAACCTTGATCCTTGGAACTGAATGGAAATATTCAAGACATGTTGGATAATCAAACATGTTTACTTCAATCCCAGGAGATTCAATCAGTGTGTAATCATTGAACCAAAGGAGACAGGCAATTTGTTGTTTTGGCAAGATGTTCTACTCAGTCCCAGGAGGTGTTGTTAGATTTAAACTTGGCGTTTGGCAGCACTTGCCACTGCCATTAGGCCTCTGGCCAGCAAATACTACCTTCTTAACTTGCATAAGAGAAAACAGACATTATCGAATTTATTAAAACGCATGTTAGTATTATTTCAATATGTGGAAGAATCGTGACATCGTGAGTTGTCTGTCAGCTTTGCACATTGTTTACACTGATTGTTTTATTTGATCAATATTTTTTTTTATCATTATTATTACAATTGTCATTATTATTATCGATACCATCACCAATTTCATTATCATTATTAATGATTTTATTTGGGTGTCTGCTTTGTTAAAATAATATTAAAAATGCATTTGCAGAACTGATCTCCTAAAACAATCATCAATTTGTTACGTGAAACACAATCATCATTACCTTATCACAATCATCATCATCATTATCCTTATCACAATCATCATCATCATCCTTATCACAATCATCATCATCATCATCATCATCATCATCCTTATCACAATCATCATCATCATCATCATCCTTATCACAATCATCATCATCATCATCATCATCATCATCCTTATCACAATCATCATCATCATCATCATCCTTATCACAATCATCATCATCCTTATCACAATCATCATCATCCTTTTCATCCTTATCACAATCATCATCCTTATCATCCTTAACACAATCATCATCATCACAATCATCATCATCACAATCATCATCATCATCCTTATCACAATCATCATCACCCTTATCACAATCATCATCACCCTAATCACAATCATCATCATCCTTATCATCATCATCATCATCACAATCATCATCCTTATCACAATCACCATCATCCTTATCACAATCATCATCATCATCATCATCATCCTTATCACAATCCCTCATCATCCTTATCACAATCATCATCATCATCCTTATCATCATCACCCTAATCACAATCATCATCATCCTTATCACAATCATCATCATCCTTATCATCATCATCACAATCATCATCATCATCACAATCATCATCCTTATCACAATCATCATCCTTATCACAATCATCATCATCATCATCATCATCACAATCATCATCCTTATCACAATCATCATCATCATCATCCTTATCACAATCATCATCCTTATCACAATCACCATCATCCTTATCACAATCATCATCATCATCATCCTTATCACAATCCCTCATCATCCTTATCACAATCATCATCATCATCATCATCCTTATCACAATCATCATCCTTATCACAATCATCATCATCACAATCATCATCATCATCATCATCCTTATCACAATCATCATCCTTATCACAATCATCATCATCACAATCATCATCATCATCATCATCCTTATCACAATCATCATCCTTATCACAATCATCATCATCACAATCATCATCATCCTTGTCACAATCATCATCATCACAATCATCATCATCCTTGTCACAATCATCATCATCACAATCATCATCATCCTTATCACAATCCCTCATCATCCTTATCACAATCATCATCATCATCATCATCCTTATCACAATCATCATCCTTATCACAATCATCATCATCACAATCATCATCATCCTTGTCACAATCATCATCATCACAATCATCATCATCCTTGTCACAATCATCATCATCACAATCATCATCATCCTTATCACAATCATCATCATCCTTATCACAATCATCATCATCCTTAGCACAATCATCATCATCAACACTCACACTGTTCTTTTAAATTGCGTTATCATTTTTCAATAACTATATATCATTGCATTTACTTAATGCAGATCTCAGTGAGATTAAGGGTGGTGATTAGCCTTGTGGTTAAAGCCGACAACATGCACTGATGCTGAAGGGCCAGTTTCATTTCACCACATGGGTAGAATGTGAAGCCCATTTATCGTATCCCCACCATGATATTGCTGCAATATTGCTCAAAGCAGCAATAGATATACTAACTTACTCAATGAAAGTACATTCATGTCCATTTCTCTCACATATGTCTTCCTACATCTAACCACATGGATTATCTGAGTTTATCTTGTCAAATATAGTTGCCTGATGACTCGTGTATTAAGTCATCTTATAGAAACCCCCTCCCCAAGGGCTCCACTCATGATAAGCTTATTCTTGCTGACCCACATTGTTAAATGTCTGCGTGAAGTAAAAAACCTACTCCATATATTGACTGTGATCTCGTCCTGGAGTTTCCATGACAGGACAGACACCTCCAGGATATAACAAGCTGTCAATCAATGCCAGGTATGGATTAAGACCAGGATGACTTGACCCTGCTGTTTGTGGATGGTTCCCTGGGGGATTATGGGTAAGAACAGGTCCCTAACAGCCTATGGTGGCCGTAAGGGTGGTCAGGCTTGGTGACTTGGTTGATAGCGTGTCATCGTAACATGTTAGCGTGGATGGTTGTGCTCAATATGAATCTCTTGATTGTCTAGTCCAGACTCGAATATTTAGTCCAGACATCAATATTTACAGACAGACATCTTACAGATGGAAATAGTTTGTTTGTTTGTTGTTTAACGCCGCACTCGGCAATATGCAAGCTATATGATGGCGGTCTGTAAATAATTGAGTCTGGACCAGACAATCCAGGGATTGACAACATGAACATCGATTCACGCAATTGGGATCGATGACATGCATCAACCAAGTCAGCAAGCCTGACCACCTGATCCCGTTAGTCGCCTCTTACGACACCACACAGGGGCATGCTCAAAGTGGCATTATTACACCGATCAAACGGATCAATGCACACTCAAGAATCATTCTCAGCTCCCTGGGGAGTATACAACTCAGGATGCCTCTAAGGCGCTAGGCTAACAACCACATTGCCATGTCATCCTAGCAGGTACCTATTCACTGCTGGGTGAACAGAGGCACATTTCGAACAAAGTGACTTGACAAGGAGACAAGGGGATACGATGACATGCATCAACCAAGTCAGCGAGCCTGACCACCCGATCCCGTTACTCGCCTCTTACGATAAGCAAAGTCGCCTTAGGCATTAAACAACAAATAAATAAAAAAAATGAAAAAATGTGAATTGTTACTGATGGTCTTAAACTATTCTTTTTATTGTTCTTCCCTGGCATCATAGCTGCAATGCTAACTCACTAGTGTGTGGTGGAGGTATAACCAGTGGTCGATAACATAAGCAGCCATCCACGCCCTCATATAATGACCCACGATTAGCTAGGTATTGTGACCACTCACATGTAAGGCTGTTGCCTCTTTCAACAACTATGAGACACTTGGGACCTATTCTGCCTTCAGTCAAAGTAATCAATGTAAATTTTAGAGTTCATCAAAGTGATCTTGTATGATGTCGTTGGTCAGCTGAATAAAAAGAAATAAAAAAAGTAGGTTTCCATATGGACCTACAGTGGATTTTTCATAATTGAAATCATGAACACACAATGCCATTTAGAGAGTGGTCAAATGTAACAATGTGTTGGCGATTAGGTGCCTCATTCTGGCGGTTTGGGTTCGATTCCCGGACGGGACTCAACCCAAAAAAGTACGAGAAATTGTGCTTTACTAAGGAAGTGTTTTCCCAAATACAACGTTTGTTATAATTGAAATCAGTTGAAAGACCAGTTAGGAGAAAAACAAATCTGAATTTGTTTAACCTGCGGCTTTTTTCGTTATTTCAGTACTGCATTTTTATGTCATTTACATTTATTTTTTTGGGATGCACTGACATCATGTTTAACATTGGGATGGGTAGTGAGTCAGCTGTCATTACGTAATTCCCTTTCGTGAATATATTATTTGTTACGAACAGAACAAATGTGTGTGGGTATGTCCAATTGCATCACTACATGATGGTAAAGAATGAATTGGCGCCCACCAGTAACTAGACATTGAATTTGTTTCAACATCTGTTCTAGTCAGAAAATAATGATTATTTTTCTTTATATGCACTTTTGAAGTTTTTGCGAACACGTAATTCAATTTTCCTGACATGAAGATATCTTTGAAAAACTTAAAAAATGGACCACCTAGAGTTTCATGTTTTGTCCAAAAGAATAAATAAGATACTTTCATGCAAGGTAATTTTTCTGATTAATGGTGCCTGTAGAGAACAAGGACAGTGTTATTTTTTCACTGCGTCGACAAGACCAATTATAGTTGTGGTTTATAGACAGTTCTACCAAAAATTTTGCATTGGTATAACAAAAAATTCCAACTGCCTTGTTTGATGGAAAACATGCTTTTTAGAACATTTACTTGTATTTTTGGAGTAACATTATTTCAAGAGGTTATTTTTTAATTTGTTTGCACCTGCCTTTCGGCATCATTAGTCAGGCAAAGAAATTCCATGAGAAAATTTGTTGGTCTGGCCTTAAAAAATGACGGAAACAAAATGGTTTTATTGATCAGGAATGCCACATTTAGACCAGTAGCCTGTATGAAAGCTTTCGTTTTTAAGTTCTGCTACATAGATGGGAACTGGTAACCAGGGACAAATGCCAATGGCAGGTCCATTAGATTGTGACAAGTTCTAAATATGGGTGGCCCAGTCGTCCAAGGTGCCAAAGTTCTCTGTGCAGAGTTGTGTCCCTTGGGCACGCCCAAAACTTTTGATCCTGGGTTCGAATCCCAATTTCCCCGGTTATGTTTCTAGGTTTGTCAGCACCATATCCATGCTCATGGGTTTTACCAAAGTGGTAAATGTCTGAGGCCTGTATCACTTTGGGCTTTCCTCTCACTTCCAGCTGACACTATGATGATACAACTGGAATTTTGTTCAAAGCGGCATTAAACCCAACTCACTAACTTACTCACTCTCAAATATCATCCTTGGATCAACGACAAACTTTGTTTTACCCATTGATTATGGTGCTCTGAATTCCTTCAGAAACTCAGCAAGACCGCTTAAACCTTGGTTAAAGTCAAAGGGTCTTGAGCAAACGATCAGGTGGGAAAAGAATTAGGTGTCTGCTTCAAGTCGCAAACTTCTTGTGAAAGTAATTTTTAAATGCTAAGTGTCTTCCAACTTTCAAGATACCACAACATATGTAAACATTAGGCAATCACCCATCTGCTGCTTTCAAACCCAAGCACATCTGTCCAATGAACAGCTCATCTCATATTTATAATATTTCATAAGTCAATACTTACATTTACTTAAACCCGAGATGCAAGATGTTAGAAGGCTGATGTGACATTTCATGGGCCTAGAAGTGTGAACTAGCAAACATTGGAACATGACTAGTGTGAGCGATGCAAAAGTTTTTTTAATCAACGATGGTACTTGAAGTCGCACGTTAACTGCTCGGACGGCTGACATAGACCGTATTGAGGTAGGACTAAATGATATCGTAAATATCTCCGCCACCATGTAGTGTTTGGTAGAAGCTTTAAGTGTTTTCATTTTGTGAATGGCATACCTCGAAACCGGCCTGCCTAGCTCATTGTGCAGTCTACTTTCTGCTCAGCTCGTGTCGATGAATGAAATAGGTCCTGTTCGGTAGGTGAATGTTTATTATTGTTCAAGTTTGGCATTGACAAGCTGATTGATTCTCCAAGCCTTCAATGATTTTTCTGTTTGGACTTTGGTGATTTACTACATGGGCAAGTAGGTCGTATTCTGTGTTATCCTTAATATGCTTTTATCTATTGATTTTTTTCCGACCAAGATAAGATCAGGTTTATTGGGCAAGGTAAGATACGAGTATGTACAGGAATAGCATGTGATGGGTCCTGTCTGAAATGGGGATTTTTGGTGAGAGGTACTTGATCTCCGATCATGTTGCCTTTTTTGTGGGTCATGCTCATTGAAGGAGCTTTTGTTGTTTTCAGAATGAGAAATATATCTGGTCCTCACGTATACTGGAATTAGGGTAGACTTGAATGAACATAATGCACCTTACTGACTCAGCGAGAAAAGGTCTTACTGCTTAAGAATTGAATATAAAGTTCCTTGAATGAGTTATTTAGGCTTACATTCTATTTTATCAGTTTAAGGAAGTTTTATTCTAAAACTTATATAATAAGGTGGGTGATTGAAATAGGAAGAGATATGTAATATTTTTAATTTATATTTTAATGTGATGTGTTATATGTGTTGTATATTGTGTGAAATAAAGAGTTAAAAATGGCAGCTTCCTCTCCAATGGGAACGTTCTTTAGAGTTTTTTATCTTTACTGTTTAATAGGCTTGACAGGAAGAAAATGACATGTCAAAATTTCATTTATATTCCACATCTATGAAATAATTCTTAGTGGATCTGATGACCGAGTAATTAAACCTATGTTGTTAGGTCTTGCTGACTTGAATAAGCTCTCTACCACTTGACATTCACAAACTTTGTAAATATTGAAGCAACAATGCCTTAAATGTCCTTCAGTATATTTCTAGGATTTCTGTGATAAATTTGCAATTTTCAATCACGATTTTCAGTGATGTTGCTCTTTTAATTTACTTTATGGCTTTGTTTCTCGAAGGTATTGAATTTTTGGTGTCATCTAAGTATTATGTCATTGCATCACAACAATCATTTGTTACTGAAATGTCTCAGGACTTGAAATGATTCCACTTTTTTCCCACAGTTCAAGGTTTTGTGTGATGAACTTTATGATCTGGGAGGCCTAATGGTTCGAATCTCGGTTAGCCCTAATGATGTTTCTAGGTTTGTGAGCACCAACCCGTGCTCATGGGTTTCCCCAATGTGGTAAACGTCTGAGACCTGCGTCACTTCAGGCTTTCCTCCCACATTAAGCTGACACCATGATATAACTGGAATAATGTTCAAAGCACCATAAAACCAAACTCACTCACTCTCTCTGGACACTGACTGACATGTACCGTATTCATCGTAATAAGCGCCCAGGGTGCTCTCAAAATTAGAAATCGGGATCTCTTATTAGAATATTATTTTGGTTGAAAGATAAATTTTGTGGTTTATGCTGACAGCCTGAAATGTTTATATACGACAGATATATTTTTCCAGAAATTTATTGCCCATAATTAAGGGTGCATATAACACACAACTGCGTATTATACGCGAATATATAAGTCTTGTGTACATTGATCAATCGGAAGGGGTGCTAATTGGGATTGTTCACTAGCCACTTATTACGTCGAATACGGTCATTGTGGTGACAATATGTTAAACATAAAATTGCATAGAAAGTTACAACAAACATTTGAGGTTACTTCAATGTCTCATGACTAGTAACTTATTTTATGGCTAGTAACTTGTTTAATGACTAGTAACTTGTTTTATGACCAGTAACATGTTTTATGGCTAGTAACTTGTTTTATGACTATAGTAACTTGATTTATGACTAGTAACTTGTTTTATGGCTAGTAACTTGTTTTATGACTAGTAACTTGTTTTATGGCTAGTAACTTGTTTTATGGCTAGTAACTTGTTTTATGGCTAGTATCAATATTGTTCTACCTCAAGTCATTGCATAGAAAATTACAATGAACATTTCAAGCTAAAATATCTCTGCTGCAAATGCTGTATTGTTTCACCACAGTTACTGAATATCATAAGGTACATGATATCTGAAATCATCAGTTTCATCCATGTCGGTTTTGGATAGTCTTGTTTAGTTATCATCTCAACAACGACCGACATTTAATTGTAGTCAGAAAATGTCTGGCCGGTTTGGCTTGCTGTCTGTATTGACTGATACAGGGAAGTGTGAAGTGCAGCCCGGCTTGGAGACAACTCTCTGTACCTGTGTTGTTGGGAGACCGACAGGAGACAGGTAAATGCCTAAACGCTGACATTTCTCGGGTGAAATTTGGTTACGTTTGATCAAAGCTGGCTTTTCACAGAATGAATTGCTGGTAGAATGAACTAAGTTTCCTGTCAGTTGGGTATTCCTGTTTGGGTCATTCTTGGGGGACTTCATTAGAGCTGTCTGGTCTATTCCCAAGGGTTGTTGCAACAGACAGTTGTTTTTCAGAGCTTTTGCCTTTTAGGGCTAAAACGCATTTGTTAGAGCTCAGGATGTCGAGTGTTGTAGAGCCAAGGATGTGGGCTGTTGTGGAGATATGTTAGGGGTGTGTTGGGAAAGTCAGAAAAATCATTTTCTCAAGGTCAGAGTAAGGTTGTGTTGGTAAAGTTAACTTAAGAAAGTTTGGGAGCTTTGTGAATTTATGATAAGACTTGGATGGTAATAGGAAGGGTAGGGATGGAGGGTAGGTGGGGTGGTGATGGAGGGCAGGTGGGTGGTTGGTGATGGAGGGTAGCTAGGTTGGGATGGAGGGTATGTGGGTGGTTGGTGGGTGTTGATTGAGGGCAGGTGGGGTGGGGATGGAGGGTAGGTGAGTGTTGTTGGAGGGCAGGTGGGTGGTTGGTGATGGAGGGTAGCTAGGTTGGGATGGAGGGTAGGTGGGTGGTTGGTGGGTGTTGATTGAGGGCAGGTGGGGTGGGGATGGAGGGTAGGTGAGTGTTGTTGGAGGGCAGGTGGGTGGTTGGTGATGGAGGGTAGCTAGGTTGGGATGGAGGGTAGGTGGGTGGTTGGTGGGTGTTGATTGAGGGCAGGTGGGGTGGGGATGGAGGGTAGGTGAGTGTTGTTGGAGGGCAGGTGGGTGGTTGGTGATGGAGGGTAGCTAGGTTGGGATGGAGGGTAGGTGGGTGGTTGGTGGGTGTTGATTGAGGGCAGGTGGGGTGGGGATGGAGGGTAGGTGAGTGTTGTTGGAGGGCAGGTGGGTGGTTGGTGATGGAGGGTAGCTAGGTTGGGATGGAGGGTAGGTGGGTGGTTGAAGGGTGTTGAGTGAGGGTAGGTCGGTGGTGATGGAGGGTCGATGGGGCTGGGACGGAGGTTAGGTGGGGTAGGGACGGAGGGTAGGTAGGGTGGGGATGGCGGGTAGGTGGGTGAGGATGGAAGGTAGGTAAGGGTAGTGAAGCAGGGTGGGTGAAGTGGGGATGGGTAGGTAGGAGTTTAGTGACAGGGGAAGGATAGGATAGGATGTTGATGAAACAGGGCAAGTTGGATGGGGGACAAATGAAGGGGGATAGGTGCAATTTCTACTGGCACCCCAGTATTGAGAGGTCATCTCTCACAGCATGTTGTACCATCAACTCAGTGTGGCTGTACCTACAGTAGGGTGTGTGTGTGGTTCTTGGATTCAACACAAATCTCCATATCACCTTAGTCAGGACGATATACTATGGCCCTCTGAGATGATCTATACAAAATGATTTTCATTCATGTTGATTGACAACCTGCTTTAAGTGTACAGGGCTGCCTGAGAGGCACTTCAAAACTTCATAATTACAGCATTTCACTAAAAAATATAAGGTAAAGAAAAATTCATAACCAGACGTGTCATGCCTGAAGGCAATATTTCTAAGTATGCTTGCCTCCACGGGGGGCCTGTCCTTGATTTTGTGTTCCTGCAGGTAATGAATGTTTGTCTATTATATTTTGTAGCCATTAAGGGGAAATAAGAGAGTCTCTCAGGCACACTTCTGTCGGCCTCTGCTGTGATTACCTCCATAACAATCTGCTCGGTGAGAGCTGCAGTTGTTTTGAAACATTGACTACACACGTACGTAGGTAGGTCCTTGTTTGCCTGGATATGGTTGAGTTCCCATGAATGGCGATTGTTGTCATGAATGGGCCATTTTGGAGATGAGAGTTGCCCCCAGGGTACTGACAGGTCAGTTTTGGAAGGACGGACAGGCAGTGATCATGTCGCCCATTAACCCATATGTACACTGCAGTTCGACACGTAGATGATAAATTAGTTTGTCTTTATCACTTTTATCATTTTTGACGCCTCGTGCGGGATCTCATTTGGAAGAGGATTTAAAATTGTCCTTAAAAAGAATACTTAAAATAGAAAAAGAATTCATTTGTTTCTGTTCATGAATGTAGGGTTAAGGCATTGGTAAGTGAGCTAATTTTTCACATGAGCTCCCCTGGATTATCAATACACATGTTTATCCCAGCATGAAATGGTTTGAGTAAACTATGGACTACATCCAGGTTGTGTGGACAGGAATACTGCCAGCTGTACTAATTGGTATTTGACTTGCTGAAAATGAGCATCAAACAAGTTCAGCTTCTTTGTACTGCTATGTTTACAAGATGCAATTTGTGATTGTGGACCCGTGAAGATCCATGTTAGAATTGATCTTCAGCTACACATGCTTCTCTTAGCAGCGACTAACAGGATGGGCTGTCAGTCCTGGTGACTCGACTGATGTGTGTCGTTGTATCCAATTGCGTATATTAATGCTCATGATATCAATCACTGGATTGTCTGGTCCGGGCTCGATTATTTACAGACTGCCATCATATAGCTGGAATATTGCTGAGTGCGGCGTTAAACAACAAACAAAACATGCAGTGGGGCATTTTCACTCAGAGATGCTGTTGATATAGGTTGTTGGCAGACGACTGAGTGGTTTTAGATTACATGTGAATTTGTTGTAGCGTAAAGATGGAAAAGAGATATATGATATGACTGCACACCTCTATTTTCACCTGACTTACCTGTACTGATTGGATCTGATGTGCCTCACCTGATATGTGTTCAGGTGGAAGTGCCTGTATGAAGATAATAGACTTCTTATGTCGTAATGTGTTGTGACATGTTCCAGGGATGCTCTTCTGCATAAATCTTTTTAAATCTATGTGCAATTATATATTGTGAAAATAATACATTTACAATTATTACTTCATGGCTAGTTTAGAATTTCCTTTGTCTGTGCTTATCAGGAATGGCACAAGAAATCATCTAGAAATTTCCACATCTTGCTTTCAGAACGTCTTTTTATGATTATCATGACTTGTTTTAGTGAGGATTGAGTTGGTCTCATTTTTACATAAATGTCAAGAAGGTTATCTTGGTTGATTTTCCACACAGACAACCGCCTCTGTGGTATAGTGGACAGATCGTCTTCCCGGAGAGTTGAAGTTCGGGGTGATTGGTCTGGATAAGTACAAGTAGGCGATCGCTATCACTCACTCACTCACTCACTCACTCACTCACTCACTCACTCACTCACTCACTCACTCACTCACTCACTCACTCACTCACTCACTCATACTACAACCCCTTGGGGATTTCAGGTTTGCTTGGACCAGCTACGAAAAGGAGGTTACTCACAACCAAATTTTTTCGCAAATTTCTTTTCTGAATAACTAGGCGTTTAACTGCCATTTCATGAACATGTGTACATAGCTGGTCTTTTTCTGCAGTAATCACAAAATGTGGTTAGCCTCTCCAGCTCCGCACACAGGAACCTGAAGCAGACCAACCACAGTTCTGCACCAATCGACACTCACTTGAAATCATATACGGACACATTCAGCACAACTGATGATGTCAACAAATACAGAACAATATTGAAAACCATGTTCAGATTTAAGTTCTGCATGCATGTAGACCTTGGAGCCATCCAGACCTGACACAATGTCAACCAATAGGTGCTAGCACTCTTGACAGAGGATGTGGTGTGGCCTGGTTGTTGAAGATTTGTGACAATGAAGAGCCAGATGTGGGAAGCCAATTCTTGGTGTCCTGCTATGATATGACTGGATAACTGCTAAAAAAGGGGACACACTTTAAATGCATGATTTAGAATGGCCACCCGCCAAGAATGTATGTGTTTCCGTTTTCCCAACCGACCATGATCTGAAAATCCATCACCTTAGCCTTTTTACTCAAGTTTCACCATAGCTTTTCCATACTTTTTCCACATGACTTAAGTTTGATGAGCTTTTCTTTTTTTTTAAATGATCATCAATATGTCCACAGTTGTTGTCAATTGAAAGCAGGTGACATACTGATATTTTTTCAAAAATTAAATGCCCCAACCTACTTAACTTGTTTATGGATGGGGATAAAAAACGAAATCAGAAATGCACATATATATTTTTTGTTGCCATACCTTGAAACCCAGACCCATGACGAACTGGGTAGAGAATAGGTCTTAAGCAACCCTTGCTTGTTGTAAGAGGTGACTATGCTTGTCGTAAGGGTCTACTAAAGGGATCGTTGTATCCCAATTGCATAGATCGATGCTCATGATGTGACTTACTGGATTGTTATTATTTGATTATTTACAGACCGTTGTCATATGGCTGGAATATTGCTGACTGCGGTGTTAAAAAACAAACAAAACAAACAGTTATTCCAGCCAGAAACTGTTTAACAAGATACCCAGATCAACCGTGTCCGTATTGCCTGGGTCTAGACAGACAAGGTGGATAGTTCGGGTGAACAAAAGCTGAGGGTGTCTGTATTGCCTGGGTCTAGACAGACAAGGTGGATAGTTCGGGTGAACAAAAGCTGAGGGTGTCCGTATTGCCTGGGTCTAGACAGACAAGGTGGATAGTTCGGGTGAACAAAAGGTGAGGGTGTCTGTATTGCTTGGGTCTAGACAGACAAGGTGGATAGTTCGGGTGAACAAAAGCTGAGGGTGTCTGTATTGCCTGGGTCTAGACAGACAAGGTGGATAGTTCGGGTGAACAAAAGCTGAGGGTGTCTGTATTGCTTGGGTCTAGACAGACAAGGTGGATAGTTCGGGTGAACAAAAGCTGAGGGTGTCTGTATTGCCTGGGTCTAGACAGACAAGGTGGATAGTTCATGTGAACAAAGGGTGAGGGTGACTGTATTGCCTGGGTCTAGACAGACAAGGTGGATAGTTCAGGTGAACAAAAGGTGAGGGTGTCTGTATTGCCTGGGTCTAGACAGACAAGGTGGATAGTTCAGGTGAACAAAAGCTGAGAGTGTCTGTATTGCCTGGGTCTAAACAGACGAGGTGGATAGTTCGGGTGAACAAAAGCTGAGGATGTCTGTATTGCCTGGGTCTACACAGACAAGGTGGATAGTTCGGGTGAACAAAAGGTGAGGGTGTCTGTATTGCCTAGGTCTAGACAGACAAGGTGGATAGTTAGTATGAAACAATGCACCAAAACTCTGATGTACTGTGATGTGTGGCCATCAAAATGATACACAATAGATACAGACCTGTATCGTGATACATGGAGACAGTGTATCAAGATACATATCGTATCCTGGCCTTCCGTATCAATGCACCCCCATGTGGGTGGAATCAAGGGAAGACAGTGCTGGTAGTAGACAAATGTTGCAAACTGCAGCAATGAACAAGATCCACTCAGTCACCTTCTATGAACTGTATCAAATTAGCAAAAACAGTGTAAAAACTCTGCAGACTGATTGTATAATCTTGCATCTGACTGTAGTATTCTCGTCAGGGATCAGTCTTGTGCTGGCCCACTATACAAATGGCAGTGAAATTTGATCAAGTACAGCAATTCTGTATTTATGACAGACCAGCTGTCTCGTGAATGAAATAAGGTTGTTCCAGGACCATGTCATGGAACCCTTTCTCATTTTTCGTATCAATGGTGATGAAAGAATCAATATTTTCAGGACACCATTGCTATAGTGTTTCATTTAGCACAGGACAAACCAAACTGATATCTCGTTGGATGGAATGCCTTGCTCACCCTGGCCAAGTCAACAAAGAACTTTCGCGCTAAGACTGATAGAAGTTTGAGTTGAGGTATGTTGAGATGATGCTAAGGTACCTTCCTGGAACAAGGCCCCAAGCCATTAATTAACAGGTGTTCAGGTGTTTGTAGTGCTCCATCTGTCCGAATTCTATATTTAATTTTCTGTGGCTCTCTTGTCAACAGTCAATTTTTGAATATAAATGTGATGTTTAATTGATGCAAGCAAAGACCACTTGCATGTTTCGCAGTATTTTCACAATATTTACAGTATTTAACATAGACTGAGTACTGTTGAGGCACCACCAGCACTTTGTTGATTGGGGGCATGGACCCTTAGAATCAATCAACTTTGATAATAAGGTGGAACACTACTTTAAAATACTGACAATGTGTCATGAAAAGCTTCTTTTCACTTTAACTATTCATACTGAAATCTAATATATTAACAAATGATTCTATTTATCTTCTGCTTTCACACTGGTATCTATTTATAAAGGTCAACAAAATATTCATTTTGGAATACCTCTGTAAAGTTGGATTTTGGATCTATTTACTTATTAAGATTGGGATCTTAGTTGTTAAATTGTAGCACCTCACACAGTGTTTGAATCCCCCCCATGGGTACAAAGTGTGAAATCTTTTGATGATGTCCCCTGCTGGGATATTACTGGAGAATTGCTAAAATCACAATTAAAACACAATGACTCTCCAATGCATAGACCTCAAGCCTGTTGAACAGTGCACTTGAAACACCTCACATGCCAGAGAAGGGTGGACCCGGTGTTTTATTGTCTATTCCCATTTGTGAATACCTATTCTGGATCAAATGCTTTATATTCAGAACATTATGACTATTCAGCACTTCCAGTGAAACACCTACCTAGCCAGAAATGATTGCACCCCGCGTGTTTAAGTCTGTTGAAATGTGTTATGTCTGCGACCGCCTCCAGACAGAGGATGAGAAGGTTAGTGTCTTTGAAATAGAGAGGTCTATTGATACCTGTCAGACAAGAGGAACCGGCCTCACAGAGACATAGTGTATAGCAGCCCAGAAATGTTCTGTCTGTGTTTGTTATGATGTTTTATCTATTGACTTTAAACTGTATCCTCTAACAAGGCAGTCAAGGAACCTGGCATTGATACGTTGACAGCCGTTGCTGTTTGTGTGGATGATATTGTGGTTTTGGGGCATGGAAGTAACATCCATTCTTCAGTTCAGGTCCCATAGCTGTGTATAGGCTGCTAGAAGTGAGAAGGGGATGAGTATGGGCTGCTGGAGCTGAGAAGGGGATGAGTATGGGCTGCTGGAGCTGAGAAGGGGATGAGTATAGGCTGCTAGAGCTGAGAAGGGGATGAGTATAGGCTGCTAGAGCTGAGAAGGGGATGAGTATAGGCTGCTAGAGCTGAGAAGGGGATGTGTATGGGCTGCTGGAGCTGAGAAGGGGATGTGTATGGGCTGCTGGAGCTGAGAAGGGGATGAGTATAGGCTGCTGGAGCTGAGAAGGGGATGAGTGTAGGCTGCTAGAGCTGAGAAGGGGATGTGTGTAGGCTGCTAGAGATGAGAAGGAGATGTGTATGGGCTGCTAGAGCTGATAGGGTGTGTGTGTAGGCTGCTAGAGCTGAGAAGGAGATGTGTATGGGCTGCTAGAGCTGATAGGGTGTGTGTGTAGGCTGCTAGAGCTGAGAAGGGGGTGTGTATGGGCTGCTAGAGCTGAGAAGGGGATGTGTGTAGGCTGCTAGAGCTGAGAAGGGGGATGGGTGTAGGCTGCAAGAGCTGAGAAGGGGATGTGTATGGGCTGCTGGAGCCGAGAAGGGGATGGGTGTAGGCTGCTGGAGCCGAGAAGGAGATGTGTATGGGCTGCTAGAGCTGATAGGGTGTGTGTGTAGGCTGCTAGAGCTGAGAAGGGGATGTGTATGGGCTGCTAGAGCTGAGAAGGGGATGTGTGTAGGCTGCTAGAGCTGAGAAGGGGATGTGTATGGGCTGCTAGAGCTGAGAAGGGGATGTGTATGGGCTGCTAGAGCTGATAGGGTGTGTGTGTAGGCTGTTAGAGCTGAGAAGGGGATGTGTATGGGCTGCTAGAGCTGAGAAGGGGATGTGTGTAGGCTGCTAGAGCTGAGAAGGGGATGTGTATGGGCAGCTAGAGCTGAGAAGGGGATGTGTATGGGCTGCTAGAGCTGAGATGGAGATGTGTATAGGCTGCTAGAGCTAAGAAGGGGATGAGTATAGGCTGCTAGAGCTGAGAAGGAGATGGGTACAGGCTGCTAGAGCTGAGAAGGGGATGAGTATAGGCTGCTAGAGATGAGAAGGAGATGTGTATGGGCTGCTAGAGCTGATAGGGTGTGTGTGTAGGCTGCTAGAGCTGAGAAGGGGATGAGTATAGGCTGCTAGAGCTGAGTATAGGCTGCTAGAGCTTAGAAGGGGATGGGTGTAGGCTGCTAGAGCTGAGAAGGGGATGGGTGTAGGCTGCTAGAGCTGAGAAGGGGATGGGTGTAGGCTGCTAGAGCTGAGAAGGGGATGAGTATGGGATGCTAGACCTGAGAAGGGGATGAATATAGGCTGCTGGAGCTTAGAAGGGGATGAGAAAAGGCGACTAGAGCTATGAAGTGGATGGGAATAGGCTTCTAGAGCTGAGAAGGAGATGAGTGTAGGCTGCTAGAGCTGAGAAGGAGATGAGTGTAGGCTGCTAGAGCTGAGAAGAGGTTGAGAAGGAGGATGAATGTGTTATAATATGGTCTGCGGTCAGATTTAGCAGCCTGATTGAGGCAAGCACTAAGAGCCTATACCATTACTATATGACAAAAATGCAGACATACTACAGATAGGTACCAATTGCACTTTTATCTCTGTGATTTATTCACGTTTAGTCTTCTAGTACTGAAAGGGTTAAACTGACTATAATATCTATCTTTCTACCACAAATAGATTGAAACCATGACTAAACGTTTGTCAGCTGTTTGTGTGATGACTATGAAGGACATCAGAGCGTGACTTATAATCCTTCTCTAAGCCATGTATGGGGAGGTTACGCTGGGCAGACGTTCTCAGGGTCGGAGGTAAGGAGAGCCTCATTCTGACATGTGTCACCATACTGCATGTCGTCATAGTCACACTAGGCAGCTGAAGCGTACTCTAGTCAAAGGGTTGCTATTTACAGGTAGCACATAGTTTCACACTGTTTAAAGGGCTTCTCTAGGTAGCTTCAGCGTACTCTTGTCAAAGGGTCGCTAATAACAGGTAGCACATAGTTTTACACTGTTTAAAGGGCTTCTCTGGGTAGCTGCAGTGTACTCTAGTCAAAGGGTTGCTATTTACAGGTAGCACATAGTTCTACACTGTTTAAAGGGCTTCTCTATGTAGCTTCAGCGTACTCTAGTTAAAGGGTCGCTATTTACAGGTAGCACATAGTTTTACACTATTTAAAGGGCTTCTCTAGGTAGCTTCAGCGTACTCTTGTTAAAGGGTCGCTATTTACAGGTAGCACATAGTTTTACACTGTTTAAAGGGCTTCTCTAGGTAGCTTCAGCGTACTCTAGTTAAAGGGTTGCTATTTACAGGTAGCACATAGTTTTACACCATTTAAAGGGCTTCTCTAGGTAGCTTCAGCATATTCTAGTTAAAGGGTCGCTATTTACAGGTAGCACATAGTTTTACACCATTTAAAGGGCTTCTCTAGGTAGCTTCAGCGTACTCTAGTTAAAGGGTTGCTTTTTAAAGGTAGCACATAGTTTTACACCATTTAAAGGGCTTCTCTAGGTAGCTGCAGCGTACTCTTGTTAAAGGGTCGCTATTTACAGGTAGCACATAGTTTTACACTGTTTAAAGGGCTTCTCTATGTAGCTGCAGTGTACTCTAGTCAAAGGGTCGCTATTTACAGGTAGCACATATAGTTTTACACTGTTTAAAGGGTTTCTCTAGGTAGCTGCAGCATACTCCAGTTAAAGGGTCGCTATTTACACGTAGCCCAGTTAAAGGACCTCAACTTTAAGGTAGTAAGGTAGTACTCTAGCCCAGCTAATGGGCCTCCACTTTAAGGTAGTAAGGTAGTACTCTAGCCCAGCTAATGGGCCTCCGCTTTAAGGTAGTAAGGTAGTACTCTAGCCCAGTTAAAGGGTCGCTATTTACACGTAGCCCAGTTAAAGGACCTCCACTTAAAGGTGGTAAGATAGTACTCTAGCTCAGCTAATGGGCCTCCGCTTTAAGGTAGTAAGGTAGTACTCTAGCCCAGCTAATGTGCCTCCACTTTAAGGTAGTTAGGTAGTACTCTAGCCCAGCTAATGGGCCTCCACTTTAAGGCAGTAAGGTAGTACTCTAGCTCAGCTAATGGGCCTCCACTGTAAGGTAGTAAGGTAGTACTCTAGCCCAGCTAATGGGCCTCCGCTTTAAGGTAGTAAGGCAGTACTCTAGCCCAGTTAAAGGGTCTCCGCTTTAAGGTAGTAAGGAAGTCCTCTAGCCCAGCTAATTGGCCTCCACTTTAAGGTAGTAAGGTAGAACTCAAGCCCAGTTAAAGGGTCTCTACTTTAAGGTAGTAAGGTAGTACTCTAGCCCAGCTAATGGGCCTCCACTTTAAGGTAGTTAGGTAGTACTCTAGCCCAGTTAAAGGGCCTCCACTTTAAGGTAGTAAGGTAGTACTCTAGCCAAGTTAAAGGGTCTCCACTTTAAGGTAGTAAGGTAGTACTCTAGCCCAGTTAAAGGGTCTCTACTTTAAGGTAGTAAGGTAGTACTCTAGCCAAGTTAAAGGGTCTCCACTTTAAGGTAGTAAGGTAGAACTCAAGCCCAGTTAAAGGGTCTCTACTTTAAGGTAGTAAGGTAGTACTCTAGCCCAGCTAATGGGCCTCCACTTTAAGGTAGTTAGGTAGTACTCTAGCCCAGTTAAAGGGCCTCCACTTTAAGGTAGTAAGGTAGTACTCTAGCCAAGTTAAAGGGTCTCCACTTTAAGGTAGTAAGGTAGTACTCTAGCCCAGTTAAAGGGTCTCCACTTTAAGGTAGTAAGGTAGTACTCTAGCCCAGCTAATGGGTCTCCACTTTAAGGTAGTAAGGTAGTACTCTAGCCCAGCTAATGTGCCTCGACTTTAAGGTAGTTAGGTAGTACTCTAGCCCAGCTAATGGGCCTGCGCTTTAAGGTAGTAAGGTAGTACTCTAGCCCAGCTAATGGGCCTCCACTTTAAGGTAGTAAGGTAGTACTCTAGCCCAGCTAATGGGCCTCCACTTTAAGGTAGTAAGGAAGTACTCTAGCCCAGCTAATGGGCCTCCACTTTAAGGTAGTAAGGTAGTACTCTAGCCAAGTTAAAGGGCCTCCGCTTTAGGGTAGTAAGGTAGTACTCTAGCCCAGCTAATGGGCCTCCGCTTTAAGGTAGTTAGGTAGTACTCTAGCCCAGTAAAAGGGCCTCCACTTTAAGGTAGTAAGGTAGTACTCTAGCCCAGTTAAAGGGTCTCCACTTTAAGGTAGTAAGGTAGTACTCTAGCCCAGTTAAAGGGTCTCCACTTTAAGGTAGTAAGGTAGTACTCTAGCCCAGTTAAAGGGTCTCCACTTTAAGGTAGTAAGGTAGTACTCTAGCCCAGTTAATGGGCCTCCACTTTAAGGTAGTAAGGTAGTACTCTAGCCCAGTTAAAGGGCCTCCACTTTAAGGTAGTTAAGTAGTTCTCTAGCCCAGCTAATGGGCCTCCACTTTAAGGTAGTAAGGTAGTACTCTAGCCCAGCTAATGGGCCTCCACTTTAAGGTAGTAAGGTAGTACTCTACCCCAGCTAATGGGCCTCCGCTTTAAGGTAGTAAGATAGTACTCTTTGCTAATTAATCGGGTTGTGGTCTTCTTACTTATTTAAAATATATTGATTCCAAGCTAAGTTTATACATCTAATTTTATATCCATGAAAAAAGTATGCCAGTATAAAGAGATTTTCCCAGTATGGAGAGTCCTCATGTTTCATACTTTATCTGGCGTTATCCTCTTTGATTGGATCTCAAGGAGAAACATTGTTGTCACTCATCCCAAGCCTTAGGGATGAGGCGGCAATATGTGGTGCATTTGGTGCCTGTCTCTTTGTCTTTTGAACAAAGAAATATGTTTAAAACATACAGATAAACATGGGAAAGAATGCAACTTTGGGGTATTTTTTTTTTCAATGCAAGGAACTCTTACCATTTCAACCCCAAGGGAATCACATGAAAATATGTTATTTGTAACCCAGTGTCTGTTGATATATATAAGTGGTAATGTGACCTTTCAAAAGAAAATTGATTTAAAATCAACCACCCGTGAAGTTCTGGGTTAGAATAAGTTTTCAGCAGCCCATGCATGCTGTAAAAGGTGACTATGCTTGCCGTAAAAGGCGACTATGCTTGTTGTAAGAGGCGACTAACTGGTTGATGCATGTCATTTTATCCCAATCGATGCTCGTGATATTGATCACTGGATTTGCTGGTCCGGACTTGATTACTTACAGACCACCATCATATAACTGGAATATTGCTGAGTGTGACATTAAACAACAAACAAACAAAGTTCAACACAATAGGGATAGGGACATCATCATCATCATCATCATCATCATCATCATATTAAAAATGATAATAGGTCATTCATATTGCATATATTTCCACACCACTCAGGGTCATGCTCAAAGCG
Organism: Haliotis rufescens; assembly: GCF_023055435.1. Lineage (NCBI taxonomy): Eukaryota > Metazoa > Mollusca > Gastropoda > Lepetellida > Haliotidae > Haliotis > Haliotis rufescens. Next base: position 43,833,903 of record NW_025964112.1, read on the forward strand.
CTATTATGACCCCGGTCACTGGATCAATTTGCACTCAAGAATCATTTACATCTCCCTGAGCGGGGCACGAGTAGCCCAGTCGTCTAAGGCGCCGCAATTTCCTGGGCAGAGTTACGGCCCTTGGGCATGCCAGAAACCTGGTTTTCATCACGATTCGCCCCAAATATGTTTCTAGGTTTGTCAGCACCATACCCATGTTCGTGGGTTTCATCGAAGTTGTAAATGTCTAAGACTTGAATCACTTGGGACTTTCCTACCACTTTAAGCTGACACGCCGTGATACAACTGGAATACTGTTAAAAGCGGCGTTAAAACCTCAACTCACTCACTCACTCATTCACATCTCCCTGAGGAGTATACAACCCAAGCTGCCTGTTAGGCGCTAGAAGATTAACAACCACATTGCCATCTCATCCTACCGGGTACCCATTCACTGCTGGGTGAACAGAGGCACATTTCAAACAAAGTCACTTGGCCAAGGAGATACCACATGTGTTACATGTGCTTCAGTGTGGGACAGGACCTAAGCCCTGGAGACTTTCAGGAGGTAAGCTGCCGAAATGTGGTCACGCATCCAAGGAATCTCTGTGACCAACGTTGCTTAACTTCACCTGATTTGTGACCTACACGCTGTGCACAGGACCATGAGCCACCCCATGTTGTGCACGGTGTTCTGTCTTCTTCTTGTATGAAATATGAATGATTGACTTGAAAGTGTATTTGATATTGTTACATGTTGATTCCCAAATTGAATCATTATGTTAACCCAGAAATCTGTTTGTAAAAAATCTAGTGTGAAACCAACAACCAACAAATGGTATACAATCAACAATTGTATTACACAATTAACTAAGTTTACAAATCGATACAAATTACTGCACAGCAGTTACAATAGCAGTATGCAATAGAGTGGTTGTACACTATTCAATGGCAGTGTCAAATACAAAATATGATGGCAGTGGTGACAGCAAAAAGTTCAGTGATAATAATATTCCCCTTTCCGCAACAGTGGTCAAGCTTCTGAGATAGACCTTGGCTGGGAATCCAGGATGATAAGTGATGTTCACAGGAAAGCTGGTCTTGATGTAATGTCTGATGAAATGTGAGATGAAGCAGGCATGCACCAACTCCACTTATGTAGTCTAACTCCCTTCCAGCACTTTCCACACAGTGCCAGACCAGTCCAGTGCCCCAAGAACATCACAGAATATTCCACTTGTTTCTGTAACGCTTGGCATCATCCATGCTATTCCAGAAGTTTACAGATAATTCTAGCTTCTAGATATAACTACCTCATCACTGCTTACATTAAACAGTAATGCAATCCTGACAACTAATCAGTGTCCAAATATAATTGCAATGAACTTCTATCGAATCTCAACTGAAACAATGTAATACAGTTAAAATCATTGTTTTATGACAAATTACACTGCCAGTTTAACAATATTCTCTTTCAGATTGATTGAAGGCAGTGATTATAGTGTCAGGATGATTCTATTTTTGTGTCAAATCCTTTGATTTTTTCACATTGATTGACGTTATTTTTCAGGGCCTAACATTTGCAGAAGCCTGAGGTCTGCCATTAATTGCCTGAGGGCTTCTGCGAATGATAATGCCCCTGAAAAATAACATTGTTGATACTATAACGAATATGGGTGGAATTTGTAGCTGCAAACAAACAAGCTGTATATGTATCAACATTCACAACAGTAAATGCCCAGAATGAAGGGTTTCTGTATTATCAGGGTTAATCAAGCAAGCAGGCAAGCAATACAAGCAACCAATCTTTATATATTCTACTGGACCCGTGAAGATCAGGGTAGAATAGGTCTTCAGCAACTCATGCTTGCTATGCTTGTCGCAAGAGGCGACTAACGGGAACGGGTGGTTAGACTCGCTGACTTGGTTGATGCATGTCATCGAATCCCAATTGTGTGGATTGATGCTCATGATATCAATCACTGGATTGTCTGGTGCAGACTTAATTATTTACACACCGCCATCATATAGCTTGCATATTGCTGAGTGCGGCGTAAAACAACAAACAAACAAATTATATATGCTTCTGAGGAGGCCACATGCCTATGGTATAATGACTAGTTACCTCTGGTGGAGGGTGTTCAATGGACTGGGAGGCATACGAGTAGACACAGTCTGATGGACATGACTAGTTCAGGGCATGGAAGATGTACATGGATAGTCATGTTATGATCCCTATCATGGACTGAACCAAAGTTTCACTGAATATGACTATACCTTTCTGTAACAGCATACAAGATAAAGGGTTAAGGAAGACGCTCAGGTGCAATTGATGTGAATACAGTTTAATTTCAAGCTGACAAAAGCTGTCCACACATTCATCTGTATAGAGCATCGGAGTCAACCAGTTACTCCTGCTACGAGGTATTGCAGGAGGACTAGACTGAGATACCTGGCCGTGGGGACAGTGTCTACCTGTCAGTGTCCAGTGCTGAGAGGGCGAGATGACCAGTCCAGCATGTAGACCTGTTTTGGGAGTGGGGAGGTACTTGTATATGCCAGGTAAACTCATGCTGTTGTTGTTGTTGCTGCTGCTGCTGCTGCTGCTGTTGTTGCTGTTGAATTGTTTTTATTTTAATCATTCGTCCAGAGACTGTAGACCTGTTCTAGAAGTGGGGTGGTACTTGTATGTGCCAGGTAACTCATGCTGTTGTTGTTGCTGTTGAATTGTTTTTATTTTAATCATTCATCCAGAGACTGTAGACCTGTTCTAGAAGTGGGGTGGTACTTGTATGTGCCAGGTAACTCATGCTGTTGTTGTTGCTGTTGAATTGTTTTTATTTTAATCATTGGTCCAGAGACAGTAGACCTGCATTAGAAGTGGGGAGGTACTTGTATGTAGCAGGTAACTCATGCTGCTGTTGTTGTTGCTGCTGCTGCTGCTGCTGTTGCTGTTGTTAAATTGTTTTTATTTTAATCATTGGTCAAGAGACTGTAGACCTGTTGTAGAAATGACTGTACTGTCCAGGTGCAGGGTTTTGCGCGACCCACAAATGTGCGCCCTGTACAGTACAGTACATACAGTACACCACACCATTTCATTAATTTACAGGACCTTCAAATTGCCTGCCAGGACCCTTAAAATTAATTAAGGGGGTCCCCTGAACACCCACATTTGTAAGTCAAGGTTTTTGTTTTTTTGTTTATTTGTTGTTTAATGGCACACTGAGCAATATTCGAGCTATATGACTGTGGTCTGTAACTAATCAAGTCAGGATCAGACAATCCAGTGATTGATATCATGAGCATCATCCACACAATTGGGATACAATGACATGAATCAACCAAGTCAGCTCACCTGTCCACCCGATCCCATTAGTCGCCTCTTACGACAAGCATAGTCACCTTTTACGACAGGTGTGGATTGCTGAAGACCTTTTCTAACTCGGATCTTCACAGGTCTGTAAGTTAGGGTAAAACCCTGCAAGTGTGTACTCTCCAGGTGGATGTACAGATGTCACATGCGCAAAGTTACCTGTACAGGTAAGTGCTACAGGTAGATGGACAGGTGTCACAGGTACAATGTTCCCTGTACAGGTGCTTTAGGTAGATCGTTAACATCGTTAACCTGGATCTTGTCAGTCCAGAAACCCTTCTATCCCGATGATTCAGATAGGGACAAACTCAGTGGATATTATGTAACAGTGACTTGTTATTCAGGAACATTGTTAATCCAGAGAATTTCGCTGGGAACTGTCAGATGTGTCAAGTGTACAGTGGAAGGATTCCTGTATGGTTACACCTTGCAGGATTCCCTTACAAAGAACTACAGATGGCTGGGGTCCTGGTGACGTTTCAAGCATGTATTGGGTTACCTCATGTGGAGTTCAAACAGGGGAATGAAAGTGATTATATTGGATATTGAATGAGAGTAAACAAGTGACTGCCGTGTTATATACACAGACATATGCGACATCTCGTGCTCCTGTAGTAGGAGTGTCTGGTTCAGACATGTAAACATGACGGAGAGTTGCTAACATGTCAGCTTCTGTTCTGGGGCTGCTGAGTGACTCCACGTTGATCCGTGACAGCAATTATAATACGACAGGTTTCGACTTCCTGACAGGAAATATGGAAACCAACTTCTTTATTCGACAAACATCTTGGCTTGGAAATGAACATATTTTACAGATAAAATCCAGTTGAGTTATATAAAATATGAAAAAAAGGAGCAAACAGATTTTGTTCAATTTCAGAAACATAGGTAATCTGAAAACTGAAGCTGCAGTAATCTAGACTTGCCAAATATTATAGACTTGCATGGGCTGTATTGGATAAAAAAAATTCCGCTTCTGTATGACAGACTTATTATATATTTTTTATATGGACACAGTGGTTCAGAGCTGCCTCTTGCCTCTTCATCAGGTGAATGACAGGGTGAGAGAACATGACATATATATGTATATTATTGATGGGTCTATATATCAGTGGATCGCACTTTTTTACTTCTCAATACAAGTATCGATCACAGTCGCCATTCTAAGTGAAAAATATTGATTCATAACTTAAATGTTTGCTGTTATTAACATTACATCAAACACTAATTAGTAGTGAAAACCTAAATATATTAATCTATTGCGCCATATTTGACACTGCCAACTGTAAATCACCGTGGTACTGGATATTTGGCAATTGTGTCCATGAAAAAGATGGCTTACGCACCACAAATAAGAGCACATGCAAGTATCGTGATATGTATCTGATCGGGACCAATGTTTCGTGATACGTATCAGATGGCACAGCCCTTATGTATATATACATACACATGAGGGCAGTTATGATTAAATGTATATATGGGAAGCCAGTTGTGCCGATATACAATTAACGGTTGTTAAAGGAGGGTGGATACAAGGTCACGTATTTATACAACAGATTAAATGAGCTGATAAGTAGATTATAATTAAATGTTCCATACACTGGGGAGCAAAACTCCCTGATCACAACTGATGGATGGCCTGGCTTGTCTGACGTGGATAGGTGCTTGGAATTTGCTCTTCCTCCTGTTGTGAATGTTTGTACAGGTTTTGACTTGGAGATAGATTTTGTTCTTGGATGCATTGTTATTGAGGATAGTTTCATTGACTAACATGCAGCCTCCGATCCAGGCCATAAAATGAAACTATTTTCAATTTCTTGTTAGATTGTCTTTTAATATTGTCATTGAGGGGACTTTTGATAGATCAAGTTTCTGTCTCTGAAATGAAAATATTTCAACATTATTATCCCCCGCCGCGCGAAAGCGCGAAGCGGGGGATATAGTATTCACGACCGTCCGTCCGTCCGTCCGTACGTCCCACCTGTTTGTTGCCGAGATATCTCAAGAACTAAACACTGGATTGTCTTCATATTTGGAACTATGGTGTATATACAGACTCCGCAGACACCAGTCGGTTTTGGTGACCTTGATCCCATTTTCAAGGTCACAGCAGACAAATCTGCTTTTAGAGTTGGAAAACGGTGTTGCCGCGATATCTCAAGAACTAAACACTGGATTGTCTTCATATTTGGAACTATGGTGTATATACAGACTCCGCAGACACCAGTCGGTTTTGGTGACCTTGATCCCATTTTCAAGGTCACAGCAGACAAATCTGCTTTTAGAGTTGGAAAACGGTGTTGCCGCGATATCTCAAGAACTAAACACTGGATTGTCTTCATATTTGGAACTATGGTGTATATACAGACTCCGCAGACACCAGTCGGTTTTGGTGACCTTGACCCCATTTTCAAGGTCACAGCAGGCAAATCTGTTTTTGGAGTTGGAAAACGGTGTTGCCGCGATATCTCAAGAACTAAACACTGGATTGTCTTCATATTTGGAACTATGGTGTATATACAGACTCCGCAGACACCAGTCGGTTTTGGTGACCTTGATCCCATTTTCAAGGTCACAGCAGGCAAATCTGCTTTTAGAGTTGGAAAACGGTGTTGCCGCGATATCTCAAGAACTAAACCTCTCGATTGTCTTCATATTTGGAACTATGGTGTATATACAGACACCGCAGACACCAGTCGGTTTTGGTGACCTTGACCCCATTTTCAAGGTCACAGCAGGCAAATCTGCTTTTGGAGTTAGAAAACGGTGTTGCCGCGATATCTCAAGAACTAATCGCTGGATTGTCTTCATATTTGGAACTATAGTGTATATACAGACACCGCATACACCTGTCAGATTTGGTGACCTTGACCCCATTTTCAAGGTCACAGCAGGCAAATCTGTTTTTGGAGTTGGAAAACGGTGTTGCCACAATATCTCAAGAACTAATCGCTGGATTGTCTTCATATTTGGTACTATGGTGTATATGGCGGGGGATATTTCGTCACTCTGTGACAAATACTTGTTTGTACAGTTGTCTTTAATGTCTTTGAGGATGCTTTCATAGACCAACCCTCAGTCTGTAAAATGAAAATATTTTAATATTTTTTATTAAGTTCTCTTTAAATTTATAATGGGAGCCCAGGAAATCTCTTCATTTTCAGAGGCTCTCAAATCTAGACTGAACATATACAGCCTTAGGTATTTCCGTCTAAAGTCAGAATACCATCCTTTGATGTTTGTTATTATGATTTTTTTATGTTAGATGTTAAACATGATGCTTGGGAAGGTGTACACAATTCCTCAGCAAAGATGCACAATATCATCTTTCCTAGTCAGACAAACTAACGTTTTGATTGATACATGACCTCTTTGCATGTTGCTTAATTGTATTTTAGGTAGCTCAGTGGTTAGTGTGCTTGTCATGAGCAAGATATAGGTTTGAATCCCTCCCACATGGGTTCAGTGGTTGGTTACATGTCATGGTACCCAGAATTCCATGGGTCAATGCTTTTGATGTCAATCACTGGATTGTCTGGTCCCGACTTGATTATTTACGGATTACTGTTGCGTCGCTTGATTATTGCTGAGCGCAGCATTTGATAACAAATGAACAAACAAACAGATACCACATAAATATATGTACGCTGGGGAATAATTTCATCACATTCACAAGTTGGTGTTTTTTTAATTTCCACCTTACATACTTATTTCCCCCCGATTTCTCAGGAGTTGCTGCTCAGCCATCTGGATGCGGACGAGGATGTAGGCAGGTCTCATATTGAATTAGTCCCCACTTTCTCGCGTCTTACTCATGCGTGGAGAAAATTACACCCTTTTCCTCTCCATTAACTTTTGACAGTATGAAAGTGCATCAATACTGATAATCATATCTAACACTCCTACTTCTTATACCCCAGTCAAGGGGAACATGGTTGTTATTGTAACCAGTGGGACAGTAGTCAGTTGCACAAGGTTGGTGCTTGTGTTACAAAGTTGCACCTCTGAAACGTGGGAAACCTGTCTCCTGTCACTCCAGGCATTGATAGTACAGGATATATACCGTCTAGACAAATGTTACGACCATTTATACCTCCTGGCAGTGTGTCACTGAGAATTAAACAGATTTTGTGACCTCCTTGACCTTTGAGTCGGATAAATACATTTCCTCTCCGAATAAATAAAGGATGATGAAAAGATGGACGGAAATATGTGCAGTTTTTCGGCAACAAATACCTTTTTTCTCTGTAGGGATCCATACTCATTTGCGCTGTTTGGAAATAACAAAGGTCTTTATTTCCATAGTAACATGTAAGTGAAATTGACTCGACCTAATGAAATTTGTATTGAGCGATTACTGTTGGAGGGTTTTAATGTCTTCTTAATAGTATTAGATGCTTCACAGTTAAGCATGGATGTTAAAAGAAATCGAAGTATTACGGATACCAGCCACTTAAGAATTTATAAAGTTCTGGTGAATTTGACAGGTGAAACTTACTTTGTGGCATTAATGGCTGGTACATTTTGTCCACTTATCGAGATGAGATGGACCTGTGCTTGTTGAAGAGCAATGAGAGGGATATTAAGCGTTTAAATGTCGCTCGACTTCTCGTCATTGATTTTACTTGGCAGTTGTACATTTGAGATGATTAAGGTTCTAGAGTATGATTTTAGTGTTTGAATCTGAGAGACTTACGTGTACATTTGTCTCGAAACATTCAGGATGGTAGAGACTAGTTGGGTATTGATATTGTGGAACATGTAAGGTGATAGTTGGACTCCATGGAGATAGAGAGAGCAAACAGTCTGTGCCAAACACTTTTAAATCTACCAGCCCTAATTTGTATTTGGCCATTATTTTCACTCGATTTTTGTCTTAGCATATGGACTAGCATAAGTTGATAAGGCTTCCGACTTGTGGGAGGGTCAGTGAGCTGAGTTTTATGCAACTTTTAGGAATATTCTGGCAATATTGTTTGTTTGTTGTTTAATGCCGCACCCAGTAATATTCCAGCTATATGACGGTGGTCTGTAAGTATTCGAGTCTGGACCAGACAATCCAGTGATTGACATCATGAGCATCGATCCACGCAATTGGGATTGATGACATGCATCAACCAAGTCAGCGAGGCTGACCACCCGATCCCGTTAGTCGCCTCTTACAATAAGCATAGTGGCCTTTTACAGCAAGCCTGGGTTGCTGAAGATCTATTCTACCCCGGATTTTCACGGGTCAGGAATATTCTGGTTGGGGAGGGTTGGTTGTCTCCTATTTTCCCGAGGTGTCTGAGCTTATGTGGTTGAGTGGATGGGGCTTGGTCAGTTTCAATAAGGTATATGGAGGTGAGCTCTTCAGGCACTGTTGCCATCAAGAGAGTCAGAGTTAGCATAAAGAATGGAGAGGACTCACGTGTTAAGTTATTCTCAGGTGTTGACTTTCGACATTTGATTCTACTTGCACTGAATCACCAGTGATTTCCTTAGCCATTCAACCCTTGAAGATCCAGGGTAGAACAGGTCTTCAGTAACCCTTGCTTATTGTAAAAGGCGACTATGCTTGTGGTAAGAGGCAACTAACGGGATCGGGGGGTCAATTATTTTTCAGACCACCATCATATAGCTGGAATATTGCTGAGTGCGCCGTTACACAACAAACAAACAAATCCTGAGTTATTCTCCGGATAATGTATCTTTGTTTTTTAACACCATACCCGTGGTGTTTGATTTCGCATAGTGGTGAACATCTAGGAAAGGCTTGTCTCTGGGCTTCCACCTACTTTGAGCTTACTTGTTATCATGCAATTGAAATCTGCTCAAATGGGTGTAAAATCCAACTCGCGAACTACAACCAAAGATTCATCTGCTAATGGAGTTAGTGAAGAATATTGACCTTCAGTGTGTTGACTTCCAACAGTCTGCTACTGTGGAATAACAGTTTCATGTTAATTGATGAGTTGAGTGGTATCTGCACTGAAGCATTGGAAACTGTAAATAATGAAGTTGTCATCCGTAACATTTAATTATGCCTAAAGTACAGTCTCCAGTGTGCCAGTGTTTATTTGATGGACAGGGTAGGACTTATACTCTGAAGATCAACTCACTCTGTAGATTTGAAAAAAATAACACCTTTGATACATATATTTTATTCCGCTTGCCCTCATCAGTTGGCAATTTTAGAATTAAGTTCTTTCGCTGAGATTGAGTTAGCCTTGCTCCTAGGCTGTACTGAAATATAAGTACATGGATGTGTGGTAATTCTGGGCAAGTCTAGATATGTGGACAGTACAGTCTCTTATAGGAACAACTTGTCCTTATTATTGACATAATCTAGAAAATATGATTTAAACTAACAATTATTGCCTTAGAGACTACATCTAAGCTTGAGTGAGGGAAGGTTGTCATCATAACCCAATTGCATATATCGATGCTCATGCTGTCAATCACTAGATTGTGACTGGACCATGATGATGGTTTACAGAGATAGAATAGATGCTGCAATGAATAAAAAACCAGCAACGGGGACCTCTCCTGCATCAAATTCACAAAAGAGTCAGAGTTGGAGGTATATCAACTCTATCAACAGAAGACTTGTTTTATCAGCTTTGTTTTTGGTCATCTAAGTTGGCTCTGCTAAAAGTGCGTCATTCAAGAGGAGGAGTGTAAACATTCTCCAAAAAGCTTGGTGCATCTGGATACTTTGTTCTCTGATATGAGTATTCTATCATGATGTCATTTTGTATTGATGCGCAATAATACAGGTATACAGTGTTCCCTCGCTCTGGCGCCCTTCAATATAGCGCTAACTCGGTTATAGCGTGTAGCAACACATGGTTCCCAAACTTTGTGTACAGTTTTGATAAACTCAAACTTTGCTCTGACACATCGCAAAAAACAGCTACCAGCTCATCACTTCGGAAAAAAAATGCAACAACGGAAATACCAATCAACAAATCTGACCTGCAGTCCGCAATTAATCCTATTATTACACCATCTGGTTAAAAAAAACATGTTTGTTGTATATCTGGACTAGTGTTTGTAACATATTTCATATATTTTACTCAAAAATTCATTCAATATTGTTTACATTAATTTTGGAGAAATATGTACTTGAGAGAATTGTAAAACTTAAAACAACTTATTCACACTACCTTCAAGAGCTCTCAGGCACTGTCAGGTTATTTGACCCAAACTAAATGTTTGGTTTTGACTCTCCATGGGGATTCTGGTTAAAAGTGATTCCCAGCAAACAATGCTGGTCGTAAGAGGAGACAAAATAGATTAGGTGGTCAGGCTACGTGACTTGGTTGATAGTATGTCCTTGTACTCTAACATCGTGGATTGTTGCTCATAATGTCAATCACTGAATTGTCTGGTCCAGACTTGATAACGTGGTGGCACATGTTCCTGTCCACAGCATGCAGGTCACAAATCAGGTGAAGTTTAGCAACATCCATCGCTTGATGATGGAAAACATTTAATCACAGGACAAAGTTTGAGTTTGTATCCTGTGGTTGTCATATCACAAATGATACATCAAGATACATATATCTAGACAAAGTGTATCATTGCAACATTCATGGGACCAACGTACCTTGGGTTTTTTAACAGATGACTTGTTTTGACAGCTTGGTTTTCGATCTTCCCAAGTAGATGGTTATATTTCAAGTATGTCATTCAATATAGTTTCCGGCTATTAATTAGTTTTAGTTTTAGTTGGAAGTGGCAGGATTTTTGATGACTCTTCTGGTGGGAGGTAAAACCCCATCATCCATCATCTGCAGAATGAGTAAAAAATATCCACATTTCCTCCAGATTATTTTTCACTTGGGTTACCACGACACGCTGATGGTGTTGTTGTTAAGCAAAAAACTGCCACTAGGGTAAAGATGTTATCACTTTGTGTGATACAAATCTCTCGGGTCATGTTTTCAAAATAAACAAGTATATTGCTGAATGTCTTGACGAGACAAAAATTAGAAAAGATGTGTTTTTTGGGGTATGTTTGGTCATAGTGATGACAGCTTTGTTCAGATCTGTTAGTTGGACAGGCAGGTGATGCAGGAGTGTAGGGGCCAACCGTTTAGTATTCTAGGGAGAGATGGTATTTTTTCTGTTGTTTTTTCTCTCAAAGGAGGAGCTTAACAATTCTTCCTTTTTTCACAACTCATTTTTTTCAAGATGTTCAGTTATCCACTGTGTATTTTAGTTGTTGTGTGTGTATGTATAATCCAAGGCAAAGTTAAGTTTTTTCAATATTTGTTTCTTTTTGGAAAAACAGTGAGATTGAGGCACAGGGGGAGGTGTTTTGTATTAGTTGTCTGTGAGAAGAAATGTGATGTATTGAAAACATATGATGTGGTGGAGGGGTGAGAGATGAATTCTGTTTGATGTCTGAAATAGTCAGGCTTCAGTTGAGATATATAAGAGGTGGTAAAAGACATGGTTTTATGGTGATATTGTATTGGTTACCATTGTAACCCCATGTGGATGTATATGTCCGTCCTCTTCAACCCTCACCTTGAAGTTGAATCAAACTCACAATACATCACCAAACAAATATGCTTCACTGTTTTGAATTCTGTGGGAAACTTTCTGTTCTGTGATATTGTCCACAGTCATTTTAGGTAATTTAAGCACTACTTGAGACTGACCAAAATATGTCAGTGGTCCAAAACAAGCACTACTTGAGACTGACCAAAATATGTCAGTGGTCCAAAACAAGCACTACTTGAGACTGACCAAAATATGTCAGTGGTCCAAAACAAGCACTACTTGAGACTGACCAAAATATGTCAGTGGTCCAAAACAAGCACTACTTGAGACTGACCAAAATATGTCAGTGGTCCAAAACAAGCACTACTTGAGACTGACCAAAATATGTCAGTGGTCCAAAACAAGCAGTACTTGAGACTGACCAAAATATGTCAGTGGTCCAAAACAAGCAGTACTTGAGACTGACCAAAATATGTCAGTGGTCCAAAACAAGCACTACTTGAGACTGACCAAAATATGTCAGTGGTCCAAAACAAGCAGTACTTGAGACTGACCAAAATATGTCAGTGGTCCAAAACAAGCAGTACTTGAGACTGACCAAAATATGTCAGTGGTCCAAAACAAGCAGTACTTGAGACTGACCAAAATATGTCAGTGGTCCAAAACAAGCACTACTTGAGACTGACCAAAATTTGTCAGTGGTCCAAAACAAGCACTACTTGAGACTGACCAAAATTTGTCAGTGGTCCAAAACAAATCTACTGGTCCTGTTAGATCTCTACAAGAAACAATGCTGCTTAAAGTTTAGACTTGATCTATCGCTGATTTCAAAATCATACAAACTTAAATTACTTTGTTTGTCCCCAAAATAACACTAGACCGCTGGACAACGATTTATTTAATTTTACTGGTCCTAAAGAAAATATACTTGACTCGGACCAGCGGAGCAGTGCCTTTGCCCTTGTATGTGGTGTCTGTTTAGTTTGACTTTAGCAATACTCTAGCCTTATTACAGCCTGAAGAAGGGGCTTCACACAGTTGACCTATGTGTGTTAGGGAACCAGGGTTTTCAGTGTTATTAGCCACCTTAACCACAATTGGCTACCCCACTCCACCTTTAAGTACGAATGATGGGTATTAAAGTCTTGCTGTAATATTGTTAAAGTGGCATTAAGTTGACTCTCACTCACTCACTCACTCACTCACTCACTCACTGCTTCTGACTTCTGACTTCTTGTAACTTGAGGTTATAATTAAGTGCTTGGCAGGATAATGTTGGTGTCTGAGCCATTACTTTCCTTCACATCCCACCTGGTACCCACTTACTGCTAGATGAACAGAAACAAATTTGATGCCTTCTTTAGTCACTTCTTTACAGTGGCTATTAGAAACAAAAAGAACTTTTCTACAGGGACATCACAAGCCCAGGGCCTTTCTGTCTATCCAAACCCTGCGAGGATTCCTGGGTAGAATTGTGCCCCAGCAACATGTCACACTATTATTGACCAAGTGAGCAAGCCCATCAACCCAATCTTGTTAGTCGCCGCTTATGAACAGTGTACTTTGCTGAAGACCAATTCCGACGCAGATCTTAAAGGGGTTGTCATACCAGGAGACTAACTGGCATTGGGTGGTCAAGCTTGGTGGCATGTCATCACACCACTATGGCTTGAGGTGTTGCGCATAATATCAATCACTGGTTTGTCTGCTCAAAACCTGGCTATTTATAGGCTAGCATGTTATTGCTGGAATACTGCTGAATGTGGCGTTAAAAAATGACCAAACACACACTTTTCTACAGAAACACCACAAGCGTCTGGAGCCGAACTTTTACAGTACGGAAACATTTCTACAGTGGCATCGCCTCCAAAGTTTCTAACCCTACTGAAAGGCTCTCATTCCTTAAAGCCTTCCCAAAAGGTCAACACAGGGAATCAATAAACATAGACATTCGTTATTGTCATCAGCCTCCAGACAACTTACACGTAGTTGACATAACATGCCCCTCTTGTTTCCATAGCAACTAATAAGGTGTACATCATTTAAGTTCATCTCTCTGATGTCTACAGACTGAATCTTAACAAAAGATCCTTTTTTTTCACGAGGGGTTATAAAGATCAAGCCAAGCTATTTTGATGTGCTGATTCTTAGGGAAGAATGTTTGGTTCGATTCATCAGGAACTTGAGCAAAAGGTTTCACCTGTACTCAGTTATATAAAGTAAAATAATCAAAAGGAAATCCTTTTTTACCTATTTTTCCAAAACATATTTTTGTTAGAAATTGCTCAACATTTACATCTTAGCTCAGAAGAACTGTTGCAACACTAAGAAATATGTCAGCTGTGTGTCGGCGGCCTATAAATAATCTAATCTGGACCAGTAAATCTGGTGATTGATATTGTGAGCAACGATCTACTCATGAAGTCTTCTGTGGGGATTCCAGGTTAGAATTGGTCCCCAGCAGCCTATGCTGGTTGTAACAGGATTTAATGGATGCATGTCATCGTACCCCCACGGCATGGATCGTTGCTCGCAATATCGATCACAAAATTGTCTGGTCCAGACTTCATGATATTTAGCCATCACACAGCTGGAATATTGCCGAGTGCGGCTTTACACAACAAAGAAACAATCAATCAGTACATGAAGTCATGTCTTATAAATTACATGGGTTGCTGGGGTTAATTTCCTAACCTAATCATATGTAGGTAAACTTAATTGTTCAAACATTGATGTTATTTCAATGGAGATTAAGACATAATTAGAGTCTTAAAATATTTACAATTTTCTTGCCCCAGAGATGACTTGGCATTCGAAACTTCATCTATGGGGATTCTATGACAGAATATGTCCCTTATAATTGCTTGTAATTGGAAACAATCAAAAAAGGGATTAGTTGATCAATATGGCTGCTGAGCATGGTAATTACATTAGAGAATTACATAGAGATTATTATATGAGCATGTGTGTCATTTATTTTTTACAAAACAAGTGTCAGAATTCTTTTATTTCCCGGTAATCCATGAAATCTTACATGAATTTCGTAATATCTGTAGGACACATGTACAAGTAATAATTTCTTTATTACCCATTATTTCTTAATCCTTTGAGCTCCCCTTCAGAAAAATGTTCTGATCACCACCATCTTAGAAAACCACCATGTCTGAAATATACAATCTTCAGCCATGATGTTGTTTCTAGTGAGATGTCATTCCGACCTAACGTCACAATTAGATTTGAATGACGTCGACAATGGCGGACTGATGATGTAAACATCCACTGGTGTTCACATGTGTTTTCATGTAACAGTTATTTCTAACCCTATGGGTAATAAATTGGAGAATGTTGCTTTACACCAGTAATATTCTAGGCGTAGCTTCTGTTCTGTAATAATCTTCTCGGGATCCTCCTCGGGGTTGATCGTAAGAGCATTAATCCATTCTGTTATAAGGACACAATGATACACTATCATCCAAGTAGCACATTTTGACCATTAGGTCAATTTTGCTATTGAATTGTTCTTGACTCTCAACAATAATTGGTCTGATTATCAATATAAGAAGATTCTTTGTGAGGATGTGGGTTTGAATTGGTCCCCAGAAGCCATTGCTGGTTGTAAGATGTGACACAATGGATCTGTGTTCAGGCTCGATGACTTGTTTTATTGAGTGTCGTTGCACTCCGACGATACGATCGTTACTCTTAATATCAATCTCTTGTTTGTCTGGTCAGACTCGATTATTTACAGGCTGCCGTCATTTAGCTTGAATATTGTTGAGTGAGGTGTTAAACAACAGTCAGACACTCAGGGACTTCACGTTCCAGTTATTCCACCCCCCTCTGATTCCATTAGACATGTTGCATCCATGTTAACCACGTTAACCCCACAGGAAGAAAATATGTAATGTAATTATCCAAGGCTGATCATGTTTATTTCTATTTCCAGTTTTCTCATCTTCAAAGGAAATCGTAGAGTGCTGCAGCCAACAGACAGGTATGTACTGCATACATACTCACTTACCCTACAACCAAGGGCTGGGACGGGTAACTCGGGACTACCTGGACCCGTGGTTAGTCACATGAAAAATTGTTTAATGAAATAAATTATCCAGATCTCTATGGTTACACTACAAGTCACTAATGTTTGCATTTCTTTCTGACTATGCACCCATTTCTTCTGATTTTTCATATGGTTGAATAAAAATATAATTCAACTTCAAGTGTATGAAGGACCAGATTGTTTAATACGTGTATCTAAATACGTTTTGCCAGGGCTATGCTAAAAATGCTCCCAATCGGACATTTTGTGACATCTCACTGAGACCTACAGTGGGTACCCGGGTAGGGTCCGGTAATAGGTTGGTGGGTACCCGGGTAGTAAATTTGGACTCAGCCCAGCCCTACTACAACCACTGCCATTATCTTTGTCGCTTGAATCAAAATAATAAGGATCATTGTATTTGTATTGACTGAGTATAACTAGCTTTTATGATATGAGGTTAATGCCATGCTTTCCAGTCCTGCATGGTATGGGGGGGCACGGGTGGCCCAGTCGTCTAAGGCGCCGCGATTCCCTGTGCAGAGTTGCGTCCCTTGGGCACGCCAGAAACCTATGATTGTGGGTTCGAATCCCGGTTCGCCCCAATTATGTTTCTAGGTTTGTCAGCACCATACCCGTGCTCGTGGGTTTCACCGAAGTGGTAAACGTCTGAGACCTGCATCACTTCGGGCTTTCCTCCCACATCAAGGTGACACGCCGTGATATAACTGGAATACTGTTAAAAGCGGCGTTAAACCCAACTCACTCACTCACACTACATGGTATGACCAGTATGCTTGCATACTGCAATACTGCCATACGCTTTTCAGATGACATGTATTGCAATATTTGTTCTCTGCTCTGGTATATTGTAAACAAAATGTAACAAGTTTCGTTCACAAATGATGTTTCCCTTTAAACTTGATTGACCAAATGGCGAAAATGCAGAAGTGATTTTTCTCTCACGTTCGTATGTATATCCTCAGTATCCATGACTACAACATTTTGGGGTTGACCAAGCAGGTATAATATTTACTAGAGTATGTAGAAAATAGGATCTGCATGGATGAACACATCAGCTCCCAATATATCGCAATACATATTGCAATACCTGGATCACAAGATATTGCAGTACAATATGTTATCCAATACACAGCTTTAGTTGCATAGACTTGTTGCAGTCATTGTGTCCTTTGTGTATAATTGTTGCTGCTGATGGATGGTGGGTCATCCTCTATCCACGATTACACTGTATGCCAAAAGACTTGTGATGGTCAACCGTCATCCCACTGAGGTACATTGTGCACGGCCAACCGTCCTCCCACTTAGGTGCAATGTGTACCTCCAACCATCCTCCCACTTAGGTGTCATGTGCACGGCCAACCGTCCTCCCACTTAGGTACAATGTGCATGCCCAACTGTCCTCCCACTTAGGTGCAATATGCATGGCCAACCATCCTCCCACTTAGGTGCAATATGCATGGCCAACCGTCCTCCCACTTAGGTGCGATGTGCACGGCCAACCGTCATCCCACTTAGGTACAATGTGCACGGCCAACCGTCCTCCCGCTTAGGTGCAATGTGCACGTCCAACCATCCTCCCACTTAGGTGTCATGTGCACGGCCAACCGTCCTCCCACTTAGGTGCAATGTGCATGGCCAACTGTCCTCACACTTAGGTGCAATATGTATGGCCAACCGTCCTCCAACTTACGTGCAATGTGCATGGCCAACCGTCCTCCCACTTAGGTGCAATGTGCACGGCCAACCGTCCTCACACTTAGGTGCAATGTGCATGGCCAACCGTCATCCCACTTAGGTACAATGTGCACGGCCAACCGTCTTCCCACTTAGGTGCAATGTGCATGGCCAACCGTCCTCACACCTAGGTGCGATGTGCATGGTCAACTTGCCTCACACTTAGGTGCAATATGCACGGCCAACCGTCCTCCAACTTACGTGCAATGTGCATGGCCAACCGTCCTCCCACTTAGGTGCAATGTGCACGGCCAACCGTCCTCACACTTAGGTGCAATGTGCATGGCCAACCGTCATCCCACTTAGGTACAATGTGCACGGCCAACCGTCCTCCCGCTTAGGTGCAATGTGCACGTCCAACCATCCTCCCACTTAGGTGTCATGTGCACGGCCAACCGTCCTCCCACTTAGGTGCAATGTGCATGGCCAACTGTGGTCACACTTAGGTGCAATATGTATGGCCAACCGTCCTCCAACTTAGGTGCAATGTGCATGGCCAACCGTCTTCCCATTTAGGTGCAATGTGCATGGCCAACCGTCCTCACACCTAGGTGGGATGTGCATGGTCAACTTGCCTCACACTTAGGTGCAATATGCACGGCCAACCGTCCTCCCACTTAGGTGCAATGTGCATGGCCAACCGTCCTCCCACTTAGGTGCAATGTGCACGGCCAACCGTCCTCACACCTAGGTGCAATGTGCACGGCCAACCGTCCTCACACCTAGGCACTATGTGCATGGTCAACTTGCCTCACACTTTGGTGTAATGTGCATTTTAACTTGCCTCACACCTAGGTGCGATGTGCACGGTCAACTTGCCTCACACCTAGGTGGATGTGCACGGTCAACTTGCCTCACACCTAGGTGCGATGTGCATGGTCAACTCACCTCACACTTTGGTGTAATGTGCACGTTTAACTTGCCTCCCACTTAGGTGCAATGTGCACGGCCAACTTACCTCACACTTAGGTGTAATGTGCACGTTTAACTTGCCTCACACTTAGGTGCAAGTGCATGGTCAACTCACCTCACACTTAGGTGCGATGTGCACGGTTAATTCTTTCCACAACTAGCGACAAGGTCAAGACTAACCCTACTCACTTTTAGGTAGGATGATACTAAGGAGGGACTACAGTCCACTGTCTCTTGGCTATTTTAACTCCAGTTCTAGATATTGTAATTAATGATGATTTTATTGCATTGAATTAAAGTATATGTGTCTCTTTAAGCACTCTAGTTCCTCTTTAGTCTATTGTCTTTTCAAGGCCTTTAGTTCTCCTTCAGTCTTGTGTCCCTTTAATCCTTTCGTGTCCCATTAAGCCCGTAGTGTCTCTTTAAGCACTCTAGTTCCTCTTTAGTCTAGTGTCTTTTAAAGGCCTTTAGTTCTTCTTCAGTCTTGTGTCCCCAAAATCCTTTAGTGTCCCATTAAGCCCGAAGTGTCTCTTTAAGCACTCTAGTTCCTCTTTAGTCTAGTGTCTTTTCAAGGCCTTTAGTTCTTCTTCAGTCTTGTGTCCCCAAAATCCTTTAGTGTCCCATTAAGCCCGAAGTGTCTCTTTAAGCACTCTAGTTCCTCTTTAGTCTAGTGTCTTTTCAAGGCCTTTAGTTCTCCTTCAGTCTTGTGTCCCTTTAATCATTTCGTGTCCCATTAAGCCCGTAGTGTCTCTTTAAGCACTCTAGTTCCTCTTTAGTCCAGTGTCTTTTCAAGGCCTTTAGTTCTTCTTCAGTCTTGTGTCCCTTTAATCCTTCGTGTCCCATTAAGCCCGAAGTGTCTCTTTAAGCACTCTAGTCCCGACTTTAGTCCAGTGTCTTTTCAAGGCCTTTAGTTCTCCTTCAGTCTTGTGTCCCTTTAATCCTTCAGTGTCCCTTTAAGCCCGTAGTGTCTCTTTGAGCACTCAAAGAGTATAAAAGTAGCGCCCACAGATGATCTAATAAATACCTAGAGAAATTGAGTTTGGGTGGATGTTTATTCCAATGTATTTGACATGTTAAATAGCTCAGTCGATAAAAATGCCCCAAGAGAATGTTAGCAGATATAACTGCAACCATGATGGTTATTTGTAGGAAGAAACTGAGATAAGAAAGTGTTCAGTGCATTAAAAACTTTCCGGAGACAATGGCCAGGCCCTTCAGGGATGTACTGGGTGTCAGAGAGAAATTGATAGGTTTATTTCAACAGTTTAGATTATCAGCACTGTTTTAAAGTTTGGTTCAGTGTGTGAACCAATGTGGGCCAGTTTACAAAAACACGGTGTCAGGGTCCAGACCAAATGGAAGTGTCTGTGTGAGTTGGTGTCGCTCTGACACAGGATTGGTTTCATGTTTGGAGGATGTTGAGGAGGTCTGGTGATGTTTGTGCAGAGTGAGCCTGCCAGTAATGGGATTATTGTGAAGGTTTATGGACCCCGTGGTTGAATGAACGTACCCAATAAGCTTGTGAGGGTGTACAAAATTGAATTTGATACACCAGTGAAAACATTTGTTGGGGAATTAGTGTGAAGGCTGTCATATATACCACCGTCTATCACTACCACTTGTCTGAAGCACTAGTTTTACAATCATATCTACCGTACATGGTGCTGAGACATAGGTTCATGCAAGTACATTGAAAGCTTCTCACACTGACTGATGCCATTCATTGTACAGTAAGCTACGGTTATAACAAACTCAAATGGACAACTAATTTTAGTTTGTTATACCCGTAGTTCGTTATAATAAGCATATACACAATATATATAGACAAATGTCCGGGACCAAAAAATAAGCTACATATATCTGCCAGTTCATTATCAGTGGGGGCGGTCGGGTAGCCTAGTGGTTAAAGCGTTCGCTCACCATGCCGAAGACCCGGGTTCGATTCCCGACATTGGTACAATGTGTGAAGCCCATTTCTGGTGTCCCCCGCCGTGATATTGCTTGAATATTGCTAAAAGCGGCGTAAAACCATACTCACTCACTCATTATCAGTGTTTCCGTTATAAACATAGTTTACTGTATGACAGTTTGTAACAAACTTTGAGGACTTGGCCAAGTTTGTTAGTTATATCTAGAATTTGTTCCATTTTGAAAGGTTTTTCAATATGTTCTTTTTGAAAATAATTCATTTGAATTGATTTAAAGTGATTCTTCTTGAACATTCATCTTCAATTATTGAAGACCATCTGGTATGATGACAGAATCATTTCCACCAATACCCAGACCTCAAATAACACAGGATGACATTTCTACACTGAATGTGTTATGTTGTACCAAGTCTTCAGTGGAGCAAGGAGACCCACGTTAGAATTAGTCTCCAGTATCCCATTGTTGGACACAAGAGGCAGCTATTTAAGATCAGGTCATCAGAACCTGAGACTTTGCTGACTTTGTATGTCCTGCTGGCATGGATTCTGATTTTATTTTCAGACAGCCTGCATTGATATAGCTGGAATATTGTTCTGTGGTATACAACAACGTTCACTTACATGTTTGTCCTCATCCAATCAGTTGGCTATTGCTGTGCGGAATTGTCCCCCTTGCCCATGCCAGGATTGGCTGATCATGGGTCCGAATACCAGATTCACCCTGAAAGGTCCTTGGTTGGTCAGCAACATACTGTTGCGGCAAAGTGTTAAAAATCTACAACGTACATCACTTTGAACCTTCCTCTAGAACCTGATAGAACTGAAATAATGTTCATAGAGGTTTAAAAACAACTCACTCTCTCGTTTATCATTGCCCTGAAGATCTGCAGACCATCTATTTGGGTATTGCTCAATAGTGAGTCTTGAGTTGAAAGTCATTTGGAGAGTTGATGAGCTGGGACTTTTATCAAGGACAAAGACGACAATAAACAATGTCTGGTGTTCCCGGCTTCCCACAAGAGCTTATTACTTAACTAGTATATGCCTCTTTTACCAGTCCAGGCAGCTGGTCAGATGAGATCAATTTTAACACCTACAAAAATATTTTTCCATTTGACCTGATATGTGTATCTGTTTGTTCTGGAAATTGTTTCAGTGTTGCTGGATGGGTGATATTTTTATTTTCCAGTCTAAACAAATACCATGCGTAGATCTGTTGCAGTGTGTGCTGGATGGGGTGATAACATGACAGGGCCTCTCGGTACAGATTGGGGCTATCTCCTAAAACACTTGTCCTTCCACCCTAACTCTCTCAGTGGGCCCACTCTGTATTCTTTTGCTGTCTTCATGCTGGTATTTTCTGTCTAAATACCATATTTGACGTAATAAGCGCCCAGAACGATATTTGCTAATATATTGGCTAGTGAACAATCCCAATTAGCACCCCTTCCAATTGATCAATGTACACAAGACTTATTTATTTGTGTATAATATATGTGTTATATGCATCCTTAATCATGGGTAATTAAATTCTGGAAAAATATATTTGTCGTATATAAGCATTTCAGGCTGTCAGCATAAACCACAAAATTTACGATCTTTCAACTCTGTTGCTTTTTGCCAAAATAATATTCTAATAAGAGCCCCCTTTTTCTAATTTTGAGAGCACCCTGGGCGCTTAATATGTAGAATACGGTAATTAATGTTTGTGAAAAAAAATGCTTAAACATATTGAATTTATATCACATGCTGAAAGACAGGTGGGGACAAGCGATTTACACAGCTATGGAAGTTCCGTATGAAAGAAGTTTTTCTATTTGTGAACAATCATATACTTGTATTGATTTTCTTTTGCTCTTCTTAGTCTAGTCTGTTGTGTAGGTCTGTTATGTCACACCATTCCTTAAAATATGTAGACACAGACATGTCCATTAACACAAATGGCTTCATTATTAGCATTTCAGTAAAGAAAAAATATACATTATTTAGTTTGATCCAAAGTATTTGCAACTGATGTTAGGTTCACATGCCTTACTTTTTCTTTGCTTGGTCGACAGATCTGCTGACCTTACAAATAGAAAATTGAGAAGAAGAAAAATCTGAAAGACAAGGTTTTTTTTAAACCGTTTCTTTTTCTTTTTTAGATCGCTTTGACAATATATATAATCCAGACTAATATAGAATTTTTTTCCAATGATAAATAGTTTTTTTTATATATTTTTGATCACCTTGTCAATCCAAATAAGACTTTAAGATGTTTAAAAAAATCCTGTACAATGTATTTGCTATCTGGGTTTTTTAATCCACCAACCAAATTTTTCATGTCAAAGTCAATAAACCGAAACAGGGCTCCAGATAAAGGCTGTATCAATGTATGTACGGATGAAAATATGCACGATGCAAAGTTATGTTATTGGGTTATCACCGGTAGATTGTAAGAAAAAGTTGGTGTTGCTGATTGCTGTTTCTGGCTTAGTATACAAGAAAATAAACACAATAATCTTAATTACTGCATATAAAACATTGCCCAGTAGAACTGGAAATGCAATTTAAATGGTTAATCATCTTGTCGAGTGATATTTTTTCTCAAGTTTCAAATTTGCATTGACCAAGTTTGTTATCACCTGTTCGTTATGCTGACTTTGCAGACTTTTTTTAAGGGATACGATGTAAAATAATTCAGCTCATTATATTCATTCCCCCCCTCCCCCCCAAAACAAATACTGAGGGGATGCGGATTATACAATAGACATATGGTATTATTTAATGACCTGTTTATATGAGACAGAGACAATGGACTCTGCAAAAGTGAAATAAAAATTTAACCCATAAGATTCCATTCAGTACTCTGAAGAATACACTGAAGAAGGGCTACTCTGGAGCCCTGTGAAAACAAAATGTCTGACTTATTACATGTAACCAAGTCATTGATGTGTGTTAAGAGTTGTCTGCCCTTGAAGAAGAGAAAACAGCAGTGACCTGTAACAATAACCAAAGATGTATTTCAGCTAGGCTTTAATATAAAAATGTTATTGAAGAAGCATTATATCAAATGGAGTTTATCCTTATTATGTTCTTGAAGAGGTTTATGGCGAATAAAAAACCTCATGGTACTTGTTCTGAGTAGAGTACATTGTTTTTTTTAATATTTCTTGCAAGAGACATTTCCCTTGTGGATCTTTTTGGTGAAGTTGATTCATTGCTCGTCAGGCTGTACTAGAAAGCATCAAGGGAATTACTGGGGATGCATGTCACTCGGAGGTGACTTGGGGCATCAGAATCTTTGTTAACAAGTCTCCGTGATCCTATTTCACAAGTAAATCCTCAGTGATGCTGATGCAGGCCCAGAAATAATGGACACACTGCACTTTCATCCCAGAAGATAAGTCTTGATAAGCAGTGGTTGCTCATGACATTGAGGTTTGACAAAGGAATGTTTTATGTGAAACTGTCACACCCTTCCAATTTCATGCTTGTCCACCAGCTAGAGGACAAGGTGCTGAGGACAAGCAAGAATCCAATGTTCATAGTCCTCATTGACTGGTAGCATTTAAGGGCTATAAGTCTGAACCAGTTCTCATTGATTCAAGTTTGCTACAAACTGGAACTGATTAAACCTCTAACTAACAGAAAAGTAAACATAGTTAACACTTTTGTCTAGTCCCAGCAGGACTAGCAACAATTTTTGAGGACGAGTGAAATAAGGTTCTTGGAAAACAATTTTCTAAGCCTGCTGTCAGATATATTTGTCAAATACCTCATAAGAAAAATTGAAAAATTGTTTTATAATCAGATTTATTCTACAGTGCATTTCCCATGACTATACGCATTAAGGATTTATAGTCCTTGCCATTTTGAGCTTATATTTGAACTTAGAAAAGGAGGCGTTTTCCCCAAGTGATGTACATTTGTAATTATTAATACAGTGAAATCGATTTGGGACCATATTTGTCCCAAATCCATCTCACCAAAGAATTATTGTCCGGAACATTTATACATGATTATCTGGAATCTTGTAACCCTGGTGATTTGACTGGGAATGATAATTGTTGGATAAACAATGTTTGACTGTGTGATAAGTGGCTTTATCACAACCTCACTGCCAGATACGGAAATGGGGTGACAGCACCAACAAATAGACCAAGGTTTGGAGATTTGTTGTGAATATGTGAGATGCAACTGATGTTAGTTACTTTGATTAATCATCTCTTCACCTTACCCATCTTGAGAAGGATAGAAAATAGCAAAAGTCTGTTAACCAGATCCTGTTAGACCAATGCTGAAGGTTGGCTAGTTATGATATAGTCAAGGTTAGTCTAGGCTTGTTGGCACAGTGGAGTAGCTCAGTGGGTCAAGTGTTCACGTGTCATGACGCCATGTCTGCAGTGCATGTTTTGACGCCATGTCTGCAGTGCATGTTTGACGCCATGTCTGCAGTGCATGTTTTGATGCCATGTCTGCAGTGCATGTTTTGACGCCATGTCTGCAGTGCATGTATTGACGCCATGTCTGCAGTACATGTTTTGATGCCATGTCTGCAGTGCATGTTTTGACGCCATGTCTGCAGTGCATGACTGAGGTTCGTGGAACATCTTCTATATTTGTCAGATTTTCAACCCTTGTCCTGACTGAAGAAAAACATTTATTGCAAGCATTATGCAAATGATAATGACATCATTTCTGGTGTGGAGGCCTTTTTCTCTTGTACCAACTAAGGGAAAAACATTTATCGCAAGCATTATGCAAATGATAATGACATCATGTGGAGGCCTTTTTACACCACCAGGAGGAAGCTTTGTGAGCTCGAGCATCATTGGCAGAAGTGGGTGAACGTTGAAAAACCGGGAATTCCATCAATGCAGAACATCATTGTTAAGCTCAGAACTTTTCATCCACCCCTCCTTGATAGTCTATAATATTTCTGGCTAAAATTACATGGCAGTTTTTTTAATGTTTTGTATCGGATTTTTAATCTAAATGGGAAATGTGTGAGGTTACCTTCCTCAGATACTTGTCTACTTGTTTTTCATCAAGCTCCATGACGCCAAATTAGTTTATCAAATTGAAAAACATTATCATATCTAATGACAGTCTAATGTAATACTTTTGTTGTGACCTTTTCCCACAACATTGTAGTGTTATTTTTCAAAACGGTTCCACCAAGCCTGCCAGGCATTTCAGTGAATCTCTCGACAGTCCCACTCGATTGTCTCCAGTTATCTCCCTTAGTAATTGCTAGACTGAAACTAATTAAGTGCTGGGACTGTTATATGTCAATGTTAATATAGAACATCACTGAAAGTCAAAGCTCACCAACCTCTTTGTAGTTTTGGGATAGGCACACTTGTGGGCAATTAATTGGTCAGTTGTGAAGAGGTCAGAGGTCACATGATCATTGATCAGATTCTGGATACAAACCCAGACAAATATATTGACAGAATTTGATCCAGTTTTGTAAGATTTTCTTTTCTGAATTTTTCATATTCAATCAACCACTCCATATTCTTGTAGCAAGGTTTAGTCTGATACTGTCTGTGTTAGACAAGTGAGTTTACCAAAATTAGTTTGTGGAAAGGTTTTGTAAATTAAGTGTGAATGTAATTGTCAGATTAGTCTCTGAAAATCGATAAGTTGATAGAATAAAACAGCTCCATATAAACTGAAAGGGTGCCGAGGGTGATAGTAGATTCTTTCTGAACCTGAAGACGATAGGGTTCAAGAACTGTGAAACACACTACCAGATTTTAGATCACATTACCTTTAAATTGAATTTTCTTAGACCTGTTCTGAAAACTGTAAATCTTTGACTAGGGGCACAGGTGATGCAGTTGTCTGGAACACTGCAATTTGCTGTGCACAGTTGCATCCCTCAGGTTGAAATATTTGAAAACAAATCAACATATTTTGTTCCTATAAAAGTGGGTTTGATGGCATTTTTTTTCTTTATACAGCCTTGGGGCAAGGTTAGTCACAATTGGCAGCCAAGAAAATTGATTTAAGTCATTTAAAACCACTTTGTGAGCTTTTATGACGTATATCGATCAAGCAGTTGATTACCCCACACTGTCACATTTTGACGTGGTCTAGAGCGGAACGTCAATGATTGATCCTCGGATGCATCATTCCAAAAGATGTTAAAAGATGGTAATTGTTGTTACCCTGCCTGGTGCTCGGCATTAAGGAGGATGAAATGGCTGGTCATCTGAGAGTCAGTATACTGTGGGTATCCATGTTAAACTGTGGCATGGTATCTCAGTGGGCTGGCACTATAAAGTCAGCATTAGTCCGGACTAGTACACACTGACGCATGACATTAATCCCCATTTCACCTCACCTCAGTTTGACACAAGTCATTGATATCTACATGTAAACCTCAACCGGATTATGGAGCAGAGTGGCCCTTTAACAACCTCCTTTCTTGAGAGGTACACATGAGTGTAGTGGTCAAATACTGCTGTTTTTCTGCTGCATTGTAGAGCTGTAATTAGACTTCAAACACATATGCTCTCAAGGTGATCAACATGTTTTGGGCGGCAATAAAGATATTTTTTATGTTTTTAGCATATGGAGGCAAAACATGTGTTGCAGCTTATATTTGGCTGAAGGTTGTCGGCATAGAAACAAACCCTTGTTTATGTGTTGACTGAATGAATGTTGTATTTTACTTTCGTCAGCAATATTTGAGATTGAGATAGTTAGATCAGTGATAGGCCTATCGAATCTAGGCCAGGCAGGCTGGGTTTTGATAGTATAAGCAACAATTCATGATGATAGGTGAGTGAGTGAGTTTGTTTTAAACACGCTTTGTACAGTATTCCAGTTCAATTGGAAACAATTAATGTTTCCGGGTCAAAAGGTTTCCAGAGGAACAAATATTCATATGGGAAAATATTCCAGTGTTGGTAGGATACTTGCTGCGGAAATAATATCCTTGGCAAACATTTCCACTGGAAGTTTTTACCAAGGATATTACTTCCCCTGGAAAAGATATACAGGGAGAATAAATATCCTATTACATCTAGGTCAATAAGCACCATATCCATGCTTGTGGGTTTCATAGAAGTGATAAACGTCTGAGACCTGCATCACTTCGGGCTTTCCTCCCACATTAAGCAGTAACGCGTCATATAACTGGAATACAGTTCAAAATGGCGTCAAACCCGACTCACTCACTCAAGAAATCATAGACGTTAAAACTGTTGTCCTGTATTTTTAATCCCAGATGAAATACAGGTTGTACTTAATACACTTCGTGCTTTTACAGAAAAATCAATAAATTGTTAGGGTGGGCAAAACAAATGAAAATCAGATAAATGGAGTCAAATTAATTTAATTTTCTGCCCTGTCAAATATAAAAACAGTTAAATTTTTATCTCTCCTCTGTAGCATAAGGAAACGTTTGAATGCACAGAGAATTTGATCTCCACACAATAAATGCAAGCTTGTGAAAGCAGCAAAATAGATAACTTATCCAATCAAAATTATGTTCATGGGATATCTGGCTCCCCTGTAGGCCCTCAGCAAGTCATGAATGGAAGGAGAGTTCAGTGACAGATCCTCGTAGCTAGCGGTAGATCCTGTAGCAGCTGAATAGCAGGCACACAGCTGACTGAGCCAGCCACTTCCTTGGTGGAGGAAGTCCGCGTAGTGGACCAGGTAAGATGTGTGTGTAGCAGGCAGCCTGTGTCGGGAGGTATCGGGACTGACAGCACATAGGGTGCTGCTTAGATAGTGTAGGAAGAACAGATACAGTGTGGTAGGCATTTTTTTATATGTTCTTATGCAACGGCGGATCCAGCTTTTTTAAATAGAGAGGGGTTCAAATTATCAAAATCCTCTCTGCCTACAATGTACTGCATTTGGATTTCGGGGTGGGGGTGGGGGTGGGGGGGTCCGGACCCCCTTTACCCCCTGGACACCCCCCTTCTCCTCCCAGGATCCACCTATGCTCATGCTTCTGTATCATTCTTATACATGACGTTCCTTCCTTAGGTAGGAAACAAGGTTTTTTATTATGGTGTTTTTTTAGTACGTTTATCTGCAAGTGTTTTTGTTAAATTGTCATTCATTTGGTGATTTTGTATACTTATTATGTAACTTATTTTTGTTACTTGTGTACAACTCAAAAGACGATAAAGAACACCTGATTTTTTTTCGTAGGACTGAAGCTGTTCTGTTGTGACTGATTACACATTGTCGCAAATATGACATCATCCTTTTATCATGATGTCATGGCTATTTTATGTGATGTCGTTCCAAATGAGCTGATATCACCACTTTTAGATCAGGAAATTGAAAGATTACTTCTTGCAACCGCTTTAATTCAATCAGGACAGATAATCTGTAATTCGTCATTGCTTGTAGGTTATTCTCTAATTATCCATCCTTGGGAACATGTCTCAATGTGCTTACCCAGGCTTCTGACCCGTGAAGATCCGGGGTAGTATGGGTCTTCAGCAACCCATGCTTGCCATAAAAGGCGACTATGCTTGGTGTAAGAGGCGACTAACGGGAACGGGTGGTCAGGCTTGCAGACTTGATTGATGCATGTCATTGTATCCCAATTGCATGGATCGATGCTCATGATGTCAATCACTGGATTGTTTGGTCCAGACTCGATTATTTTCAGACAGCCGTCATATAGCTAAAATATTGCTGAGTGTGGCGTTAAACAACAAACAAACAAACAAACAAACAAACAAACAAACAAACCCAGGCTTCCTCTCCCACAGATATCAGACCACACTGTTTGAGTAGTGCAACATGTATCTGCTTAATAGTTGTGGAATAATTCAATTGGATTCAGTGACAGTGTGATCCGTACTTGTTTCGATTCGGTGTCTCAAGACACAACCAGTCGTTTAAGTGCTTTCACTCTGGAAGTAAATACGTTGATTAGAAGTGTCATTGGTGTTTTAATCTGCCAGGACAATAGGAGAAAGGACTCCAGAGACTCCCACATCCAGTTTGTTTTAAACAAGGATAAGCTTCTGAATGCTTCAGTAATGTACACCGCCCAGAGCAGATGATGGTTTGGAATACGTCCCCAGCAATCTACACTGGTTTACATTGTTTGATAAGCATTTCTTAGAAGTTGGGGGGCGGTCGGGTAGCCTAGTGGTTAAAGCGTTCGCTCGTCACGCCGAAGACCCGGGTTCGATTCCTGACATGGGTACAATGTGTGAAGCCCATTTCTGGTGTCCCCCGCCGTGATATTGCTGGAATATTGCTAAAAGCGGCGTAAAACCAAACTCACTCACTCACTCACTTAGAAGTTGGTGGATGACAAAGTACACACAATGTATGGATAACAACTTTTGTATTTATTGTAAAGTCGACATTTCGGAGTTTCACCAAAGTGGTACAGGTGTGAGAATCTATCACTTCAGGCTTTCCTCCCTCTTTAAGCTGACACGCCATGATGTAACTGGAATACAGTTCAAAGCACGGTTAAACTAAACTTACTCACTCAAGAAATCATAGATGTTAAAACTGTTAACCTGTATCTTTTAACCCAGATGAAATGTAGGTTAGACTGCTGGTTTAGACTAACACTGTGACAGATTAACTTAAGTAATGTGAAAAAAATTGTGTGGTCTTTAAGTTCTTTTGAGTAGTATATGTTGCACATGGTAGTTGTCTCAGCCAGAGAAGTAATTGCTGTGGAAGTAGAAGTGTTATAGGTGTTACCAACATAGACAAGATGACTCCTCTTCATCAACCTGCTTTTAACAACTTCAGAGCATAATAGGGGTGTAATAAGCTGGTCAGGATGCTGTTAGTCTATGTAGTAATAGTGTTATTTCCCTGTGAGCCTGGTAGATAATATAAGAAAATCACAAACTGTCACCGACAGCTCCCAACATCTGTTTCTCAAAATAAATCATAGGTTGTATAATACCTCTTTTATAATTTAAATTTATATTAGAAATTAATGAATGGCCATTTATTTGTTAACATGAAAATACATTGTAAGAGTAAAATAATATGAGATTCCTGCTTTGATACAAATTGATGTTCCCATGCAGGAACTAGTGGTGGCTTTTGGTCAGGCAACATAAACAGTGTGCTGTTGCTGGCCACATTGTAAGCCTACTGTTGAGGTCTCAGGTGCTCAACTAAGAAGAGTTGTGTCCCTTTACAGTTGAAAGTGACGTTAAACCTCACCTCACTTCACCTTCATGCACATCAACTCACCTCACCTCACATCACTTCACCTCACCTCACCTCAACTCAACTACTCACTCAACTCATCAGTGAATTAATTCTTTCATGTAGTTAAGACTGTGATATGTTGAGACTGGAGTCAGACCTCTAGCCACTCCCTCCCCACACAATCTCAAATAATCAGAGAGGCAGTGGGGTAGCCTGGTGGTTAAAGTGTTTGCTCGTCATGCTGATGACCCAGGTTTGATTCCCCACATGGGTACAATGAGTCAAGCCCATTTCTGTTATCCCACGCCGTGATATTGCTTGAATATTGCTGACAGCAGTGAAAAACCATTCTCACACAAATAATCCCAAATCTTCCCAAAACAACAGAACACACCTGAAGTATGTTGGCGAACTGTATTAAATGCCCTAATTTGATTAATTTATCAGCTTGAGTTGGTGGGCCCGGCTGAGGAAGGCGATATCCATGTTGAAAGCATGCTCACGTCCACATTGCATTGATCAACATGCCCACATATCGGCATGCAAGCGATAAAGTAACACGAGTGTTGGGATTCACCAATCGTAAGACAACCAGGTGTTGGCAGATAATAATGCATGTAAATAAGTGCAATAAGCATGTATAGGTATCACTCCAATCTGGACACTTCAGCAGACAAGAATAGCGGGCATTCCTGGGATCATTATCATCACAGATGTACAGGTGTTTTGTGTAGCTGAAGACTTTTTGTTTTCCAAATTTGAAAAAACTCGTCAAAGATAATGACTTTTTGCAGAAGAAATTATATCCATTCGATAAGGTTGTTAGTGTATGCTTGGCCATATCAAGGGTTCTACAGTGGGCGTTTTGATTTAGCCATATCGGGGTTTGCTTGTGTTGTGTTTCTTCTGTAGAGTTGTGTCCCTTAGGCGTACCAGGAACCTATGATCTTAGTTTGAGACCCAAGAAGATCCGGGTGGAATAGATCTTCAGCAACCAATGCTTGCCATAAAAGGTGACTATGCTTGTCATAAGAGGCTACTAACGGGATCGGATGGTCAGGCTCACTGACTTGGTTGATGCATGTCATCGTGTCCAAATTGCGTGGATCAATGTACATGATGTCAATCACTGGATTGTCTGGTCCAGACTAGATTACTTACAGACTGCTGTCATATAGGTGGAATATTGCTGAGTGCGGCGTTTAACAACAAACATACATAACATAGTTTGAATCCAGAGAATGTTTCTAGGTTTGTCAGCACCATTCTCATGGGTTTCACAAGGAAGTAAATGTGATGAAAGACCTCATCACTTCGGGCATTCCTCCCACATCAAGTTGACCATCCATGACATGACTGAAATACTGTTAAAAGTGGCATTCAACCAAACTCACTCACTCAAAGTGTGTATATGGCAAAAAGATGTGCAAACACATACAGATTCATTTCATGTACCAGCCAGTCTTGCAGGAGGTAGGTTTGGATCAAACACAGTCAAACCTAGAACACCGTGCTGGTAAACTGACATAAATGAAGATCGGTTGGCCATAATGTCCGTATCTGTCAAACACAGGCAAACCTAGAACACTGTGCTGGTAAACTGACCTAAATGAAGATCGGTTGGCCACAATGTCCGTATCTGTCAAACACAGGCAAACCTAGAACACTGTGCTGGTAAACTGACATAAATGAAGATCGGTTAACTACAATGTTCGTATCTGTCAAACACAGTCAAACCTAGAACACTGTGCTGGTAAACTGACCTAAATGAAGATCGGTTGGCCACAATGTCCGTATCTGTCAAACACAGGCAAACCTAGAACACTGTGCTGGTAAACTGACCTAAATGAAGATCGGTTGGCCACAATGTCCGTATCTGTCAAACACAGGCAAACCTAGAACACTGTGCTGGTAAACTGACATAAATGAAGATCGGTTGGCCACAATGTCTGTATCTGTCAAACACAGGCAAACCTAGAACACTGTGCTGGTAAACTGACATAAATGAAGATCAGTTGACTACAATGTTTGTATCTGTCAAACACAGTCAAACCTAGAACACTGTGCTGGTAAACTGACATAAATGAAGATCAGTTGACTACAATGTTTGTATCTGTCAAACACAGTCAAACCTAGAACACCATGCTGGTAAAATGACCTAAATGAAGATCGGTTGGCCACAATGTCCGTATCTGTCAAACACCTGTGAGGATTCTCGGGCACAAGAGTCCCTCGTAGCCCATGCCAGTAAACTGACAAAATGAGTATTAGTTGGCTACAATGTCTGATATGGCTGACCATGTGTCAAATCCCAGCCTTGGTGGTTAAGATGAAAATAGAAATTAATTTCAGAAACATGTTTTAATCCTCCATTTTGGTGAAAAGAAAAGAGAAAATGAAGTAATTTTATGGAGAATAACGAGCCAAAGAAGTACTCTGCGTCTTGCATTGACCTCCTCTGAAGGCTTTATCATAACTGAAATTAATTAACAGACTTGGCGTAACGTAAAAACCTGTTCTGAAAAACATAATTTCATTCAACATTCACTGATTCATTACTTTGAAAATCCCTGCCTAATTAGATATCTATATTTGGACCTGTTAAGCCATCCTTGATGACTTGGGCCTCAACAAAATAGGAAGCCTAATTACTAATTATACTACTCAACTTTTACTTTGGAATGCATCTTTTATTAAATAAGACTATTTTGGTCCTTGGCAAATGTTGAGTAGTACAGCTGAAAAAAGGATAAACTATTTACATTTGAAAATAAAAGAACATAATTTTGAAAACAAAAGGTGTTCACAATTTCGTAGAAGCAAAACATTCCACATTCAATTAATGTCTTTTTTCCCATTTCTTGGAGAATGAGTTTTCGAGATTGAGTGTTCTTATTTTTAGATTAACTAACTCCAGTTCATTGAAAATAGCTATCGAGTTTAATGGGAAGCGTTAAGTGTAATTATTGAATGAGTGTGTCGTCCAGGCCTGTGTTATAGTATCTACCTGGCTGTACCTGCAGCTGTACCTGTGTGTCGACATGGGGAGGGAGCCTCCATCGGCAGTGTACAGTAGGAAGGGCAGATAGACGCCTGCTTCCTGGCTTTGTGAATGGCAGTGAGCTCTCTGTGGCCATATTGGTATGTGTAGGATTATTACATGCAGACTGATGGAGCTTGTTTCCTGGTTCTGGTAATGTCAGAGGGACTGAGTTATGCTGAGTGCATGTCCAGGTATGTGGTATTTGTATCTTTGGGGAGCATCTTTGTCCATTTCTGTGGAGGTTGTCATAAAATTATTTTGGAGTTACAAGTTACTTATTGGTCCAATGATGGTTAAACAATCTATGGATCCTGTCATAATGAGTGATCAAAGTGAAACAAGGGTGTTGGACCATGTTGGACCTTATTGGTCCAATGTTCATGTTAGAAGTAATAGTTAAAGCATGTTTACATTTTTAAACTTATTTTAACATTTGGAGGGTCTTTATTATTGATTTCACTGTGCCAGCCTAGTATGTAATGGTCTCAATGTAACAGTGAAGTATAGTCTGTATTGGTTACATTGTAACAGTGAAGTATAGACTGTATTGGTCACATTGTAACAGTGAAGTAAAGTCTGTATTGGTTACATTGTAACAGTGAAGTATAGTCTGTATTGGTCACATTGTAACAGTGAAGTATAGTCTGTATTGGTTACATTGTAACAGTGAAGTATAGACTGTATTGGTCACATTGTAACAGTGAAGTATAGGCTGTATTGGTCACATTGTAACAGTGAAGTATAGGCTGTATTGGTCACATTGTAACAGTGAAGTATAGTCTGTATTGGTCACATTGTAACAGTGAGGTATAGTCTTTATTGGTCAAATTGTAACAGTGAAGTATAGGCTGTATTGGTCACATTGTAACAGTGAAGTATAGACTGTATTGGTCACATTGTAACAGTGAAGTATAGTCTGTATTGATCACATTGTAACAGTGAAGTTTAGGCTGTATTGGTCACATTGTAACAGTGAAGTAAAGTCTGTATTGGTCACATTGTAACAGTGAAGTATAGGCTGTATTGGTTATATTGTAACAGTGAAGTATAGACTGTATTGGTCACATTGTAACAGTGAAGTATAGGCTGTATTGGTCACATTGTAACAGTGAAGTATAGGCTGTATTGGTCA
This sequence comes from Haliotis rufescens, assembly GCF_023055435.1. Taxonomy (NCBI): domain Eukaryota; kingdom Metazoa; phylum Mollusca; class Gastropoda; order Lepetellida; family Haliotidae; genus Haliotis; species Haliotis rufescens. Next base: position 43,868,718 of record NW_025964112.1, read on the forward strand.
CATTGTAACAGTGAAGTATAGGCTGTATTGGTTACATTGTAACAGTGAAGTATAGACTGTATTGGTCACATTGTAACAGTGAAGTATAGACTGTATTGGTCACATTGTAACAGTGAAGTATAGGCTGTATTGGTCACATTGTAACAGTGAAGTATAGGCTGTATTGGTCACATTGTAACAGTGAAGTATAGGCTGTATTGGTTACATTGTAACAGTGAAGTATAGGCTGTATTGGTTACATTGTAACAGTGAAGTATAGACTGTATTGGTCACATTGTAACAGTGAAGTATAGTCTGTATTGGTCACATTGTAACAGTGAAGTATAGGCTGTATTGGTCACATTGTAACAGTGAAGTATAGTCTGTATTTGTTACATTGTAACAGTGAAGTATAGGCTGTATTGATCACATTGTAACAGTGAAGTATAATCTGTATTGGTTACATTGTAACAGTGAAGTATAGTCTGTATTGGTTGCATTGTAACACTGAAGTATAGTCTGCAGTGGTTACATTGTAACAGTGAAGAATAGTCTGTATTAGTCACATTGTAACAGTGAAGTATAGTCTGTATTGGTTACATTGTAACAATGAAGTATAGTCTGTATTGGTCACATTGTAACAGTGAAGTATAGTCTGTATTGGTCACATTGTAACAGTGAAGTATAGTCTGTATTGGTAACATTGTAACAGTGAAGTATAGTCTCTAATGGTCACATTGTAACAGTGAAGTATAGTCTGCAGTGGTTACATTGTAACAGTGAAGAATAGTCTGTATTAGTCACATTGTAACAGTGAAGTATAGTCTGTATTGGTTACATTGTAACAGTGAAGTATAGGCTGTATTGATCACATTGTAACAGTGAAGTATAGTCTGTATTGGTTACATTGTAACAGTGAAGTATAGTCTGTATTGGTTGCATTGTAACACTGAAGTATAGTCTGCAGTGGTTACATTGTAACAGTGAAGAATAGTCTGTATTAGTCACATTGTAACAGTGAAGTATAGTCTGTATTGGTTACATTGTAACAATGAAGTATAGTCTGTATTGGTCACATTGTAACAGTGAAGTATAGTCTGTATTGGTCACATTGTAACAGTGAAGTATAGTCTGTATTGGTAACATTGTAACAGTGAAGTATAGTCTCTAATGGTCACATTGTAACAGTGAAGTATAGTCTGTATTTGTTACATTGTAACAGTGAAGTATAGTCTGTATTGGTTACATTGTAACAGTGAAGTGTAGCCTGTATTGGTCACATTGTACCAGTGAAGTATAGTCTGTATTGGTCACATTGTAACAGTGAAGTATAGTCTGTATTGGTCACATTGTAACAGTGAAGTATAGTATGTATTGGTCACATTGTAACAGTGAAGTATAGTCTGTAATGGTCACATTGTAACATGGAAATATAGCCTGTATTGGTCGCATTGTAACATGGAAATATAGCCTGTATTGGTCACATTGTGACAGTAAAATATAGACTGTATTAGTCACATTGTCACAGTGAAGTATAGTCTGTATTGGTCACATTGTAACAGTGAAGTATAGGCTGTATTGATCACATTGTAACAGTGAAGTATAGTCTGTATTGGTTACATTGTAACAGTGAAGTGTAGCCTGTATTGGTCACATTGTACCAGTGAAGTATAGTCTGTATTGGTCACATTGTAACAGTGAAGTATAGTCTGTATTGGTCACATTGTAACAGTGAAGTATAGTCTGTAATGGTCACATTGTAACATGGAAATATAGCCTGTATTGGTCACATTGTCACAGTGAAGTATAGTCTGTATTGGTCACATTGTAACAGTGAAGTATAGTCTGTATTGATCACATTGTAACAGTGAAATATAGGCTGTATTGGTAACATTGTAACAGTGAAATATAGTCTGTATTGGTCACATTGTACCAGTGAAGTATAGTCTGTATTGGTCACATTGTATCAGTGAAGTATAGGCTGTATTGGTCACATTGTAACAGTGAAGTATAGGCTGTATTGGTCACATTGTAACAGTGAAGTATAGGCTGTATTGATCACATTGTAACAGTGAAGTATAGGCTGTATTGATCACATTGTAACAGTGAAGTTTAGGCTGTATTGACCACATTGTAACAGTGAAGTATAGGCTGTATTGGTCACATTGTAACAGTGAAGTTTAGGCTGTATTGATCACATTGTGACAGTGAAGTATAGTCTGTATTGGTCACATTGTAACAGTGAAGTATAGGCTGTATTGGTCACATTGTAACAGTGAAGTTTAGGCTGTATTGGTCACATTGTAACAGTGAAGTATAGTCTGTATTGGTTACATTGTAACAGTGAAGTGTAGCCTGTATTGATCACATTGTAACAGTGAAGTATAGGCTGTATTGATCACATTGTAACAGTGAAGTTTAGGCTGTATTGGTCACATTGTAACAGTGAAGTATAGGCTGTATTGGTCACATTGTAACAGTGAAGTATAGGCTGTATTGGTCACATTGTAACAGTGAAGTTTAGGCTGTATTGGTCACATTGTAACAGTGAAGTATAGCCTGTATTGATCACATTGTAACAGTGAAGTATAGGCTGTATTGGTCACATTGTAACAGTGAAGTTTAGGCTGTATTGATCACATTGTAACAGTGAAGTATAGGCTGTATTGGTTGCATTGTAACACTGAAGTATAGGCTGTATTGGTTTCATATTAACAGTGAAGTATAGACTGTATGGCCAGTGAGTAACATTGAAATATAGCCTGTGTTGACCACATTGTAACAGTCAAATGTAGGCCGTATACACCTGTTACCAGAGATCACTGTAGTCTGTGGAAGCCCTAGGCCAGGGCAACATCTCGCTTCATCCGTCTCAACACACCACTGATGTAACACTAGAATGATTGGGAGCTACAAATGGGGATGTCAGTGTTGAATTGCAGCTGATCTATGTTCACAGCAGCCATAAAATACGCTCTCGCCTGGAGAGAAAAATGTGTAATACTGACAAATGGGAACCTTTGTTTTTAAATTCTGTTATTTGACCTCAAGATCTTTTATGGCAGTTATTTTATTTTTCATATGAAAAAGTATGATTGAATGACTATTCCTCATGGGAGATCTACTAAAGGCATAATAAATCACTTTGATTATGGTGTCCTTTTTTAAGAACCCAAGGGAGTTCTGGGTTAACATAGGTCCAAGCAACATATGCAGGTTGTCAGAGGAGACAAAATGGACCGCATGGTAACACTTGGCGACTTGGTTGATGCATGTCATCGTACCCGACAGCATGGATCGTTACTCCAAATATCGATCACTGAATTGTCTGGTCCAGATTTAATTATTTACTTGCTGCCATCATATAGCTGGAATATGCCTGATAGAGGCGTTAAAGATAAACAAACAAGCAAACTAAGAAACATGCTTTTAGAACAAGGAAAGCCTGTATCTGGTTGGGGCCTGCATTATCTCCCATACCTTCTTTGGTTCACGTTTCTGCTTGGGTTTCTTGCTTTGATAAGCGTTAATAACTCTAAAACCTTCAGGAGTGTTAAGGTGACCCACTGGTAAAACATTAGCTTGTCATGCCATGATCAGAGTTATTCGACCTCACTCACTCACTCACTCACTCACTCACTCATTCATCTACCCACTCACTCACTCACCTACCCACTCACCCACTCATTCACTCACTCAAACCCACTCACTTGCTCACTCGCTCAAACCCACTCACTCACTCACTCAAACCCACTTAGTCACACCACCCACTCATTCATTCACCGACTCACTTACTCGCTCAAACCCACTCGCTCAAACCCACTCGCTCACTCACTCACTCACTCACTCACTCACTCACTCACTCACTCACTCACTCAACCCACTCATTCAACCACCCACTCACTCACTCATTCCAACTTATCTATAATCTGCATATTTTTAATAAATGGACATTGATTTGAGGATCATACTTGACAAAAGTATGTTCCACTGCATTTGTTTTGCAAAATCAAATGAAAGTTAAAGATAAACAGGATTTAATCAATCGCCATCAATTGTTCTGGCCCCATGTAATCTGGAAAACCAAAGTGATTTATTCCGCAGTCAACTGTCCTGGACCCAATAATGTAAAATGTACAACATTCCATCTCCTCAGTATTGATAGACCTCGTCTACTGTCATGAAAATAACAGAAAGTATACCTCATGTGCAATGTGTTGTTACAAATGGCTTTCATGTAAACAAAAGAAGCGCTGGTTCCTGACAGTGAGCCATTATTTGTTGATAAAGCATTGAAACTGTTATTGGCTTTGATATGTTGTATTAGGTAGCAGAAATTGAAAGCTATATTGGTCGTATGTGGTTAATTAATTGATAACATCTGTACACTACAGACATACAAATTCACATTCAATCATGGTGTGCATCTATTTCACCAATAGTTTTCGATAACTTAGGGTAGTGTAAAAAAGTATTTCAGACAAATTTCTGTCAAGCCTTTGATAAACTGAAGGATGATGTCATTCTGTTTTGATATTGATAATATCCTGCTGGTATATACTTGACAACGGTATGAGGATCTATACCGAAACATCGCCTTAACAGTATTAAGGAAGTTGTTATTCATAAATTGTGTCTTCCTTGGTATATACTCATACAAATGTGGGTGTGTGGAGTGAGGGGAGGTGAAATGCGAAATGGTTTAACGCGTTCAGGATTATTGAACATATATAGCGATGTCCATGCGCTATGCGTATGTGTGGCTGCTTGTACTAGTCCGGACTAATGCCGAGTGCTCGCACATTGAGATACCATGCTGCAGTTTGACATGAATGTCCCACTCAGGCACAGAAAACAGACTCTGGGCCGACCAGCCATTGTTTTAGCCCATTAATGTTGAGCGCAAGGCAGGGTATTTACTCACAAGGGGGGCGGTCTGGTAGCCTAGTGGTTAAAGCATTCACTCGTCACCCTGAGTTAGATTCGTGACATGGGTACAATGAGTGAAGCCCATTTCTGGTGTTCTCCGCGGTGATATTGCTGGAATATTGCTAAAAGCGACGTAAAACCATACTCACTTTAATCACAAGTTATCATTCACATTGGGTACTGATAGTTTTCTTTGGGTATTCCTTAATTTTTCCTCCAATGGATCAAGTCTATGTGTTATTTTTACACCAACGAGTATACCTTTTTAAAAAAATGAGATGCTGTTTCAGGTGACTCCTAATTTGCGTGCTGCCCAAGTGTGTAACATGTTGCTTAAATTCACAACAGTGTTATACATGTCTAATTAACAATAAGCTCGACATAGCATAGTGTTTATACATTATTCACTGCAGTCGTGTTCATGTAAACGTGATGCCTGCATTCGGTCAGTAAACAGAGATCTGTAAAGACATACAGGTGTGCAAGTGAAAAGGGATGCATTGGATAATCACACAGAGATTACACTATTAGATATTTAAAATTTAAATCAACTTAAAATTAATTGAGTCATGGTGATCTATTTTATCTGGAGCTCTGTCAAATATTTAACACCACAGATAGTTATTACTGGTTCTCCATAATGTTTCCTCTCAAAATAGAAAGTAGGCCTCATTTGTTAGTTTAGTTCCTGAACAAGAAACATGTTTCTTTCTGGTCGACACAACTGACCCTTCGCCTCACGATCTTGAAAGTTGTGTCATTTGTGTAAATATTGTACCACTCATGCAATGTTACCTGAAAGAGAACCATTTCATTTTTTGCCTTTGTTCTAATAGTGTTTTTTACTCAGGTGAAATGATAGAACTTAGGTACTGTTCAAAGCAGTGGTAGACTCACTCACTCACTCACTCACTCACTCACTCACTCACTCACTCACTCACTCACTCACTCACTTTATTTGTATTCATAAACATACATTCTAGGGTAGCCTAGTGGTTAAAGCATTCACTCGTCATGCTGAAGGCCTGGGTTTGATTCCCAAGATGGGTACAATGTGTCAAGCCTATTTCTGGTCTCACTCACTCACTCACTCACTCACTCACTCACTCACTCACTCACTCACTCACTCACTCACTCACTCACTCACTCACCCACCCACCCACCCACCCACCCACACACACACATATATTCCTTTGTATTTTCTGGGGGAAACGTAACACTGGACACATATTTCATGGATGGACAAAGATTGCCTTTTCCGTTTCGAGTCATGAGTTTTTGGATGTGAGACTAAAGTGTTACTGTAATTGGACATCCAGTCTTCACCGACACACCTTCTCTGTTGATGGATATCTTCCCAAGGATGCTACATCATCAGCAAACATGCTTTTCAGAGTGTGTCCGAAAACACTGACCATGTCGATAATGGATGGTTTGGCGAGTTAATTCAGTTTGATGGATAACTACAGGTAGCCTGGCTTTCTCCTTGACATCGTGTACAGATGCCACATACCTCATCGGACAGGAGCATGTGGCAAGCATAGGTTACTCAGACAGCTGCTCTTCCTTTTCGGGACTGTCTCCGTGGCCTAGTGTCGGCCCAGAATGGGAAGGTTGTGGTTCGATCCCCTGCCCCTGTCGTTCAAAGATACTTGTTACCCTGTGTTGTATTGGTAATAAGAGGATAAAATGATGATTGGTCGGCTCGGAGTCAGTATTCTGTGTTCAGAGTGGGTATCCGTATTATACTGTGGCATGGAATCTCAATGGGCTGGTGCTATAAAGCCAATCTGGACTAGTACAAGCAGCTACAGATACATACATGCACATTGTTATATAAGTGCAATTATCTTAAAAGCGATGTCAAGCCCAATTTCAAGTTACATGCTTTCTGACTGTAACGTATTTGAGTGGCAGAGTAGCTCAGTGGATGAAGCATAGTCACAGACCAGGGTTTAAGTCCCACATGTGTAAAGCCCATGGTTGGTGTCAACAGCCATCAAATGGCTGGAATATTGCTAATTTTGTAAATTTTCTAAGCTGGGTGTGGCAAAAATGGTAGGTGAATATTTTAGCAGGTTGAGCAATGCAGCCAAGCATCACAGACTGAATATTTTTATCAGCCATATCAAATATGTATCAGTTGAACTGTGCATAATAATAGCTAACCATGAGAGCATAACCGATGTTTGTGTAATCCCAAAGTAGCTACTCCCACATCCTGAAACACATGTTTGGCATATTTAACTGTTTCTGCCACTCTCTTTGAGAGTGATCCTTTCCAGATAATCAACCAGCGGCATTTCAACCACAAAGTGAGATTTCAGTTCATTCCAGTTTGTGGTAGTCACTTGATCAGTGCCACCAAAATTAATTAACAATACACTGAGTTGTGCCTGAAGCATCAAAACAGTTTCAACTAGATCACTGGAGCGCAGGTGGCCCTGTCATCGAAGGCATCTCAATTTGCTCTGCACCTGCACAGTTGTGTCCCTTAGTCGTGACAGAATCCTGTGATCGTCGTTTGGAATGCAGATTCGGCCCTGTGGGTTTAATCAAAGTGGAGAACTAAGACCTACATCGCTTTCTTCCCACATCAATTGGTTCAGTGGGTTTTGAGTGAGTGAGTGAGTGACCTAGCTATGTCAAGCCAATGAGCACACAGACATTACATGCAGCACTGTGACTATTTTTGTTCGATTGGTCAGACTAACGGATCGGGTAGTCAGGCTTGGTTGATGCATGTCATCATATCCCAGTTGCGTGGATCGATGCTCATGATGTCAATCACTGGATTGTCTGGTCCAGACTCGATTATTTACAGACCGCTGCCATATAGCTGGAATATTGATGAGTGCGGCGTAAAACAACAAACAAACAAACCAAGTTAGCATGTGTGTGTTTGTCAACACTGTGTTGGTGTGGTGGAGGCAGCAGGATCAGCATGGCAAGGTGTTGAGAGATGTGGCTGTTGCAAGGCCAGGACCAGACTTCAACCCGATCCTCTTCAGTGTGATGGATCACAGGAGCTGAGCCGTTGGATTGAGTCGTACAAAAACTCTAACATCCGTCTTCACCTATTCATCACCCTTGATAATGAAAGACATGGAAAATTAAGTAGAACCTCTGACTTGGACACACAAATGAATTATAATTTTTTGCTGTTGATTAGGATCCTGTGAGTGGAACAAATCCCCTTTAGTCAATACTTGTTGTAGAAACGTGATCCAGGGGAGTTGAGGGGTGTGCCCCCTATAGAGGGGATCAGGTACACTAAGTGAGAATGTCTTACAGCACTGTAACTCATTGGGTGATACCTTTCCTCAAAAAGACATGTAAACCGTACACAAACTGCCAAATGCACAATGGCATTTCCAAAAAACTGCATCCATGTGTTGCTGATGATGAGGATAAGGGTTACTTGTGTGGCTGGTATTGGAGAGCATGGTGTACAGACACAATGGTACAACTGACTGTAAAGACACAATGGTCAACTGACTGTAAAGACACAATGGTCAACTGACTGTAAAGACACAATGGTACAACTGACTGTAAAGACACAATGGTCAACTGACTGTAAAGACACAATGGTACAACTGACTGTAAAGACACAATGGTACAACTGACTGTAAAGACACAATGGTCAACTGACTGTAAAGCCACAATGGTCAACTGACTGTAAAGACACAATGGTCAACTGACTGTAAAGACACAATGGTCAACTGACTGTAAAGCCACAATGGTCAACTGACTGTAAAGACACAATGGTACAACTGACTGTAAAGCCACAATGGTCAACTGACTGTAAAGACACAATGGTACAACTGGCTGACTGTAGTGTTCACTGTTGACCTTGAAGAGTACAAGGGCTGTACTGGTGTTGAGACTGATCGTGTTCAACACTAATGCTATCATGGTTATTCTAAACCGACAATTCTAAATTTGAAACTTGACAGGTGATTTCGTTGTTTGACAATAAAACTGTCACACTAAAAACTGAAATAAGCAACATTATGTTGTGCCGTTTTTGATGTGACAAGCCTAACGACCTGTTGTCACCCTATTAGTACAATTACGTCGACCTGCTGACCTTTGGTACACTCATAACAGGCATTTTAACAACTGCATAATAAGGAGAGTTGACGAAATGGATTACTGACTGGCTAGAACCACGACTCGGAGCTGTAATCGGTAAAAACCTCAATGAAGATTTAAATGTGATGTGTCAAGTGAGGATTTATTTCTTTCAAATCTAGGTATAGTACAAAGACAGGTGTGAAGTGGATGACTGTCGGCTATTAGCCTCACAGTGAATGATTACATGTGGTCTGGAAAGACCTTTATGGTTATGTACGGTTCAGTCAATTGCGGATCCGGAGGTGGGTTCCAACCATTTTTTCAGATACCGGGATGTCAACCTGTGTAGGTACTCGAGTGATTATGTTCACCTTGTTATTAGGTTGTATGCACCCCTCTTTTCAAGAGGCCATGGGGTAGCCTAGTGGTTAAAGCATTTGCTTGTCACGCTGAAGACCCGGGTTCGATTCCCCACATAGGTACAATGTGTGAAGCCCATTTATGGTGTCCCCCACCGTGATTTTGCTGGAATATTGCTAAAAGCGGCGTAAAGCTATTCTCACTCACTCACCCTTTTTTCCAAATCCGGGATCCACCCTGCATTTCATTTCGAATTTGATACAAGGATCGGAATACTTGGGGAACATCCAGGCTCCAGGATCCCAATACCCTTTCAAGTTGAAATGGCCACTGTTGGTCCATGACAAGTAAAAAGATCTTAATGGACTTTTGTGGTTTTGCCTGAAATCTAGTTATTTTACAAAAACCCATCATCCGAAATGTGCTGTAGACCAATGGTGTCTTCTGGCCCTGGTCTCGTTGTTAAATGCATTTGGTAATTAAGCCAATATGTTCCATGGTCGTTCAGGTGCATATGTTCAGTCAAACACTGTTGTGTAAATGTCGAAGGGACCTACGTAAATACTTTGAGGTTTCTGAGGTATTGCACAACCGAAAATGATAACTAAAGAAGGGGTACGCAGGGACCAAGCTTTACTTCAAGACAACCGTTAGTTTGACACAACAGTGTTTGACTGTAAAACATGCTTATCTTGCAGTTTGTTTGTTACTAATAAGTGCAGCAATGATCCAGGTTGTCGAGGGGGATGTTAAATGTAATATTTTGTGCTTTTCTATCCTAAAAGCTATGTTTTACCTTATCTGACGCGTTTATGACAGCAAGGGATCTCACCGAAGACCGGGGCTCGATTCCCCAAATGGGTACAATGTGTGAAGCCCATTTCTGGTTCCTCCGCCATGATGTTGCTGGCATATTGCTAAAAGCGACATAAAACCATAAACTCACTCACTCACTCACTCACTCACTCACTCACTCACTCACTCACTCACTCACTCACTCACTCACTCACTCACTCACTCACTCACTCACTCACTCACTCACTTGGGGGGCTAATCACTCTGGTCTAAACCAGAAAAACATTCGGGCCCACACAACTCCTGTTTAGGTTTCCATTTACTGCACTGTTTCTTGTTTGCTCTAGGTACATTCTATCTATAATGTCAGTGTTTAACACACATTCTTCTTCCACTATTGAAATAACTCATTTTGTGACCAATATACATGTCAACATTATAGAACATTTCTTTGAACCAAACAACACATTTCCTTTGAACATGTGAAGGCAGCTAGATATTCCGATAGATTGAAAGTTGTAAAGTCAAGCCAATATCAAAGCGTTGGATCAATATTAAAAGTTTCCATGGAAGTACGTGTCACAAGAAGTAGATTTTGAAATTGAAATCAATAATTTGATCCGCGGACTTCAAAGCAGGTATGTAAATGAAGTTTGTCCAAGAATGATTCAGTTTGCTCTCTGACCCCCAACAACACATCGCTGACAGGGCTGTGACATTCACTCAGTCAACACCAACTTGGACAAGGTAAATAGCTGAGTTATGGAAATCGCGCTCCACATGCAAGCTATGAGTCATTCACAGAAAGCAAGGTAGGCAGGTGACTTAGACATACTCCCGATATTGTGGAGGTCAGGATTTGTCACCCCTCAGACGAGCATGTGTTAGATTGCCTGTCTGAGTCAGTGTCCAGTGAATATTGGTAGTGCTTTCTTTTAGGAGTTAAACATTTTGTTTAAAAAGCCTCATCGTGTATGTTTAACACATGCATGTATTTGAGATGTGGTTGTGATGTGGGCTGTTGTTGGATTACATTGGATTGTTTTAATCTGTTGGACGCAAAGTAGGTTATCTTTAATAATCCATCAAAAGGTATGACTGTAAACATATAGATTATCTCAAGAAATGAACTTGAAAAGGTTAATTTGAGCAGAAAAATATTTTAGTCAGATAAAGGGCCAGCCATTTCATATTCTTGGACTCTCTGATTATTCTTTTTGAAGAACTTTTTGAAGTACTGAATATGCTGTGAAAAAAGTTATTTGACCTAATGTTTTACAAAGGAAAATAACTTGTTCACTGGACATTCGGAATGCTCTGAAGACTTATGTGTTGTGGGTAGAAATAATTTGTTCACTAGACATTCGGAATGTTCTGAGGACTAATGTGGTGTGGGTAGAAATAATTTGTTCACTAGACATTCGGAATGTTCTGAGGACTAATGTGGTGTGGGTAGAAATAATTTGTTCACTAGACATTCGGAATGTTCTGAGGACTAATGTGGTGTGGGTAGAAATAATTTGTTCACTAGACATTCGGAATGTTCTGAGGACTAATGTGGTGTGGGTAGAAATAATTTGTTCACTAGACATTCGGAATGTTCTGAAGACTAATGTGGTGTGGGTGAAAATGAATTGTTTTTCTCCTCCTTTAGGAGACAAAAAAAATGGATGCCTTGAAGTAGTGACTGCAAAATATTCTGTCTCAAAAATAAATCCTCTCCTAGAAATATTAAATTGTTGGTCCCTTATATCTGTTATGACGAGTCATGTTATAACAAAAGAGAAAACCTAGCAGGCTCAGATATGCAGTGATGAGTGAAGTGATTGTTTCTTGTTCTTGCCAGCCGATATTCATGTCGATAATTTAAAGATCTACAGTGATATAAGGCTACTGTTGCTTCTGTAGGCTGGTTTGTCAGGTTTACTGGTTTACACATAAGTGTCAAACAAACCTCACTCACTCACTCACTCACTCACTCACTCGTCACTCACTCACTCACTCACTCACTCACTCACTCACTCACTCACTCACTCATCCCCACTCACAGAGCTCCAGAGATATTAGGGCATGCATTTTGTTCATACTATTAGTCATCAGTTTGGCTGGTCTGGACATGGTTATTTTCACGCTGCTGTGATACATGTGTAATAGCCATGACTGGTGTAAAAATTATATTTCTTTGATATCAAAAAAATATCTGATCCAATGAAAGATTTTATGCACTAAAATGTTCATCTCTCATTTTCTGTTTGGGCTTGCTGATGTGAAGTTTTCACTCACTCACTCACTCACTCATCCCCACTCACTCACCCTCTTACTCATTCCAACACAACCTACTCACTACCTACTCACTCATCACAACTCACTCACTCATCCCCACTCACTCACTCATTCCAACTCACTCACTCACTCATTCCAACTCACTCACTCACTCATTCCAACTCACTCACTCACTCTTCCATCCCCACTCACTCACTCTTCCATCCCAACTCACTCACTCACTCTTCCATCCCAACTCACTCACTCACTCATTCCAACTCACTCACTCACTCTTCCATCCCAACTCACTCACTCTTCCATCCCAACTCACTCACTCACTCTTCCATCCCAACTCACTCACTCACTCTTCCATCCCAACTCACTCACTCACTCATTCCAACTCACTCACTCACTCTTCCATCCCCACTCACTCACTCTTCCATCCCAACTCACTCACTCACTCTTCCATCCCAACTCACTCACTCACTCTTCCATCCCAACTCACTCACTCACTCATTCCAACTCACTCACTCACTCTTCCATCCCCACTCACTCACTCTTCCATCCCAACTCACTCACTCACTCTTCCATCCCAACTCACTCACTCACTCTTCCATCCCAACTCACTCACTCACTCATTCCAACACACTCACTCACTTAATGACTCACTCATCCCCACTCACTCATCCCTGCTCACGCACTCACTCACTCATTCCAACTCACTCACTCACTCTTCCATCCCTACTCACTCACTCACTCTTCCTTCCCAACTCACTCACTCACTCTTCCATCCCAACTCACTCACTCACTCATTCCAACACACTCACTCACTTAATGACTCACTCATCCCCACTCACTCATCCCTGCTCACGCACTCACTCACTAATTCCAACTCATTCACTCACTCTTCCATCTCTACTCACTCACTCACTCTTCCATCCCAACTCACTCACTCATCCCCGCTCACTTGCTCACTCACTGATTCCAACTCACTGATTCCAACTCACTGATTCCAACTCGCCCACCCACTCACTGATTCCAACTCACTCACTCAATCACTCATCCCCACTCACCACCCACTCACTCACTCACTCTTTGGGCCAATCTGACAAGTTAACCAAATCCCTGCAGTTTAATGTTTGGTCTGGTGACCTTGTGTCCTGGGTCCGTCTCCTCTCTGTCATGTAGGTGGAAGTGGCACAAGGACCTACCACAGACTTTATAGGTGCTTGTTAAAAATCGTTTCCATGGAAATTAGTCTTCACATAACACTGGAATAATATTTTGAATAATATCAATTTTCATACACTGTAGACTATTGATATTTGTGTGCGAGAACGCATTAGACTTATCCTAAAAGCATGCATCTTTCATCTCGTGATTTAGTGCCATAAATCTCCCCAAGGAGCAAGGGCAAATAGGGATATTGAGCTTAACTGGTATATCTCACCATTTTATGGAAAAATATTCATTTAAATGACAGAAAAAAATGATAAGATGTAAAACTTATGAATCTGTCTATTTTCTGAAAAGGAAAGCTTGTTCCAATTTTTTATATATCTGTGTCAGGATGTGCTTTCTTGATGTTTTGATTTAAATAGGATATGGATACTGATGTGATTTATCGGTTTTATAGTTGATTTATTCATTAAAATATAAGAATTGCAAGCCTTTCATAAACCAAAATAAGATGTGAACATTTCTTTGCAAGATCCAAGGGGAAAATGGGATGTAATGACAGCCAAGAAGGCTGAAGGAGACATTGTATGAGCTGTTTTGAAGTTCTAGCATCCAATTAACAAATTCCTCGCATGCTCATATTAGGTGTGTAAAAGTTTTATAACAGAGTAATGTGTTTCTCTGTGGGTGTGTATGTCATGTAAGATAAGCTCTGCAGAAACAACGGGGTTTATTATAGTTCTTTGGATGGGGAATGTGTTACACTTTATAGCCCAGTCTCTGAACTTTATGATTGTACCAAAATATCATGACGGACAATGATTTATTTAATGTCTGATATCAAAATGTACATGGTTATGGTATGGGAAAAACAACAGCAGGGGATCGTGTTTTGTGGTATTACTCTTCCCAAACTTACATTTGTTTGTTTGTTGTTTAATGTTGTGCTTGGCAATATTCAAGTTTATTCGGCAGTAAATAATCGAGTTGGACCATTCAAACCAGTGGTTGATATCATGAGCAGTGAAAACGTCTGAAATAACAATTTCAGATAATCAAATCAAGCATATGTACCCATAATATTCAAATTTCTTTTTTTCCAAAATATTGAACCCGCTAGAGGGGGGTGCGCATTATACATGGGTGCGCACTATACTCAAGAAAATACGGTAATAATGTCCTTTTGCTTGCAAAGGTATGTTCTCGACAAAATCGTCCAGACTTACAAGGTTCCACCATAGATTGCTTTATTCTTGTTACCTGGTGATGGTTTCCTGGGGTTGGTTGTTCATGGGGGAATATATATTTACATTTTCAGAGTAACATTTAGTTTGTTGATGAATAGTGTGTAGATTTTGTTAAAGTACTTCCATGTCTTTTCATGAAGGGTTGTTTTTGGGTGGTAGGAATTGATTTCCTGAACGTGTTCAATTTGTCAAGTCCATTTGTTACACCTGCTATAATGTTGCTGAAGAATTCACCCTTATTTACCGACCCGTGAAGACCTGGGTTAGAATTGGTCTTCAGCAACCCCATGCTTGCCGTAAAAGGCAACTATGCTTGTCGTAAGAGGCGACTAACGGGATCGGTTGGTTGATGCATGTCATTGTATCCTAATTGCATGGATCGATGCTCATGATATCAATCACCAGATTGTCTGGTTCAGATTCAATTATTTATAGTTGGGTTTAGCGCAGCTTTAAATAGTATTCCAGTTACATCATGGCACATCAGCTAAATGAGGGAGTAAAGCCTGAAGTGATGCAGGTCTCAAACGTTTACCACTTTGATAAAACCCACGAAGATGGGCAAGGTGCAAACAGACCTGGAAACATAATCAGGGCGGGCTGGGATTCAAACCAACAATCATAGTTTTTTAACGTGTCCATGGGACGCCACTCTGCACAACTCTGCACAACTCTGCCTTAGACGACTAGGCCGTCTGGCACGTGCCCCCTGTTTTCCCCCTAAACCTACCTTAACCTACCTTAACCTACCTTAACCTACCTTAACCTACCTTAGCCATGTTGGAGTAGTGGGATAGCCTTGTGGTTAAGGCGTTCGCTCATCATGCCGAAAACCCAGGCCCATTTCTCCCGCCATGAAATTTGCTGGAATATTGCTTAAAGTTGGCATTAAACCATACCCACTCACTAATTTGGTCATGTTAGTGTTTGTTTGTTTGTTTGTTGTTTAACGCCGCACTCAGCAATATTCCAGCTATATGACGGCGGTCATGTTAGTGTATAAATGCTATATGGAAATGTGATCCCCCCCCAGTGGAGACCCTCAAGGCTATTGTGGTCAGGGGTGACAGATAAGCTTGTTTGATTTGCTATGGCATATTGAAGCTGTTTGTATCCATGTCTGGGGTTAAGGGTACTGGGCTGTTCAAGATTAATCTTACTTGTTATTGGGCAGTTGAAAAAATAACCAATGAATATGGAATTTTGACAACAATATCTACTTTACCCTTATCGTATAAATTATGCATAGGTTAAGAGATTGTGGTCTTTTCAGAATGAACTACATGACTTTGACCCCTAAGGCTGTCCACAGTGTTGTATAAATCCGCACTCAGCAATATTCCAGCTATATGACGGCAGTCTGTAAATAATGGAGTCTGGACCAGACCGTCCAGTGATTGATAACATGAGCATCAACCCACGTAATTGGGAATGCGATGACATGCATCAACAAAATCAGCAAGCCTGACCACCCAATCCCATTAGTCGCCTCTTACAACAAGCATATTCACATTTTACAGCAAGCTGAAAGACCTATTCTATCACAGATCTTCATGTGTGCTGTTCACAGTGAGACCCTTCTGTTTGTGTTCTAGCCACTGCTGATGTGACACAGTGGCTGCTTATGGTTGGTCAGTAAGACCTGTAGAGAACATGTGCCAATGTCAGCAGTGTGAACAAGTCAAGGAGTGACATGTACCACTAACCTTGCCAGGACACACACTCTTGAGGCTGTAGCTGCTTAATAGCTTAACATAACATATGTCCTTATTACCACTCTGCTCCACTCCATCCACCCCTCTCCTCTCCGCTCTGCTCCACTCCATCCCATCCCTCTCCTCTCCTCTCCTCACCACTCTACTCTCCACTCTGCTCCACCCCATCCTACACCACCCCGTCCCACTCGCTCGCGCACACACTTACTCACTCACTCAACCACTCCTCTCAACCACTCCTCTCCTCTCCCCACCCCTCTACTGTCCACTCTGCTCTTCCCCACTCCACCCCGCGCACGCACACACGCACTCTCAACCACTCCTCTCATCCACTCACTCCACTCCACCAATCAACCACTCACTCACTCACTAACACAATCTATTCAGGAAGCCACCAACTCCACTCACTCACTCACTCACCGACTCACTCACTCATTAGGCAAGTAAAGGTAAGAGGGATCATCGCTCTTATGATGTCAACGTAGTTACAGTTATTCCCACCTAACCATTCCCTGTGTTTGTATGTTACAAACACTGATAAGTGGATGTATGCAAAGAAATGGCAGCTCAACAGCAATATACAGCTTGCCACTGCTTAATTAAACCACTGGCCTGTAATCGGAGCCACACTCATGAATAATTGATATTAGAAGTGTTGCTGATGTCTAGAACCTGTCAGAAAAATATGTTCCCCAAGACATTCATGTTCCTTTTCCCTGTATCTGGAGCAGCAATATCGTCCACATCGTGATCTGTGAGTAGGGTATGTGTGTAACTACAAGCATGTCTCATTCCTCCGAAGGAAAAAGGCATAATTGCTGAAACATGCTGTTTTAAATGTCTTTTTACAGAGAGGAATGTAATCTGCAATGCATTGAGTTTTATTGTAAATGTCCTTTTCATGTGTGGTGGGAATATAATGGGGGAAAACAGTAAAGTCCCATTACATATAAACATAAAATGATTAGAGAAAGAAAACTTGTCCACCGTAACAGGTTTATGGGTACTTTATTTATTCTGTTGCCTTATCTTGGTCTGCTTGTGTGGTACAAGCTGAGAAGAAAAAGAGAAAGAAATGGCTCAATTTTGTCGGAATGTTTATTACAAACCCAATCTCAGTGTCACATTGTAGAGTGCTGCCTTTTGTTTAAAGAAGTGATATCGAAATGTGGATAGTTATGAATTCCTTAAGACAGTTTTATATTTTGTTTGTGGAACTCACCTCTACTGGGATTTCTATCTTGTTCAGGACCTGTGTCAGTTTGGGATTCCCTCCCACATTTAATCTAACATGCAGTGATATTACTGAAATACTGTTCAAATGAACATTAGAAATTATATACCCTGCTGTTGGAATATGATAATGTGTCAAGGTATACTCCTCATGGAGCTGGGAATGCAAGCAGGATACATGCTGATTCGACCCATGAAGATCCAGGTTAGAATAGGTCTTCACCAATTCATGCTTACCATAAGAGGCGACTAACAGGATCAAGGGGTCAGGCTCACTCATCTGATTGGGGGCAGTCGGGTAGTCAGTGGTTAAAGCGTTCACTCGTCACGTCGAAGACCCTGGTTCGAATCCCGACATGGGTACAATGTGTGAATCCCATTTCTGGTGTCCCCCACCGTGATATTGCTGGAATATTGCTAAAAGCGGCGTAAAACTGTACTCACTCACTCATCTGATTGATGCATGTCATCGTATCCCAATGGCGTAGAACGATGCTCATGATGTCAATCACCGGATTATCTGGTACAGACTGCCATCATATAGCTGGAATACTGCTGAGTGTGGCGTTAACAAACAAACACACAAACAAACAAATGCTGATTCATTGACGTTGGTTGTGTCATCCACTTTGGGCATTTCCACTGGGCGTGGATCAAGCCTTGTACTTTATAATAAGTTGGCCAATATTATTAGCATGATTATCATTATTACACCTGTGAGGATTTCTGTAAGAATATAGGTCCCCAACAACCTATTCTTGTTGTCAGAGGCGACGAGATGGTTCAGGTGGTCAGACTTGGTGACTTGGTGGATTGTGCATCATATCTCAAGTGCATGGTTTGGTGCTCATGATGTCAATCACTGGATTGTCTGGTCCATTATTTACAGACTGCAGTCATGCAGCTGGAATATTGCTGAGTGTGGAGATAAACAACAAACCATGATTATTTGTAGTGAGGGAATGAGTAAGTGCCATTTTTTGTTTTATTCAGCAATATCACGACAGGGAATACCAAGGCTGTCTACTACTCATCGCAAGCATGTGGAAAGAATTGAACCTGTTTTTTAACATAATGATCCCATGCTTTAACCTCTAGGCCACCCGGGCGGTCGGGTAGCCTAGTGGTTAAAGCGTTCGCTCGTCACGCCGAAGACCCGGGTTCGATTCCCGACATGGGTACAATGTGTGAAGCCCATTTCTGGTGTCCCCCTGCCGTGATATTGCTGGAATATTGCTAAAAGCGGCGTAAAACCATACTCACTCACTCACTCACTCTAGGCCACCCCCTGTCCTTATTATGATCAGCAGTAGAAGTAGTACTACAAGTAATAGCAGCATAATATAACACAACAATGGTTTGTCTCATCCGGATTCAGTTATTTGAAGTCTGAAGCTATACAGTCTCTACTGATTTCACAGAAAAAAATCAACACAAATAATTAAGTTTTATTTATTGATAGCGCCATTTCAAAATTTAAAACCAAAACTTGTTGCTTCACTTTGCTCATAATCCTGATTTGCCCCAATTATGTTTCTAGGTTTGTCAGCACCGTACCCATGCTCATGGGTTTCACCGAAGTGGTAAACGTATGAGACCTGCATCACTTCGGGCTTTCCTCCCACATTAAGCTAACAAGCTGTGATATAACTGTGAAAATAAAACTAAAATGTTAAAATAATAAAAATGTAAAAAGCAGCGTTAAACCCAACTCACTCACTCATACTAAAGAGAAAGAATCATATTGTGTGATTGAGCTGCCAGTGTTTACAACAGGACTTGATATATTTTAATTGTCTTCTTGTAAAGCTAATAAGTTTTAGGGATGTACAGATAAATTCTACCATGGCATGATTAATGCATACTAAATTGATTTTAATTGTCCTTTATATTATTTTTTAGCGTGAAATTATTAATGCATCAGTTAATGGCAGAACACTTTGTCAATAGAATTTACAAGAAAAGAGTACCGTAAGATCATAAACTACACAAACAGTTCAATACTAAATATAAATCCTTCTTAATCAGTAAAAAAACATAGCAACAACTGAGTGAGTGAGTGAGTTGGGTTTAACGTCGCTTTTAACATAATTCCAGCTATATCACGGCGTGTCAGCTTAATGTTGGAGGAAAGCCCGAAGTGATGCAGGTCTTAGACGTTTACCACTTCGGTGAAACCCACAAGCACGTGTATGGTGCTGACAAACCTAGAAACATAAAGCAACAACTGAAGTTATATCAACATCACAAAATTATGCAAAAGAAGTATATTATTTTGATATGCCGTGACAGATTAACTAAAGTCATATGAAAAAATTGGGTGTTCTTTGACTTCTTTTGAGTAGTATAAAGATCAAAGATATTTTCAAATGGCTCTATCATTTTGTCTCCGGTATGCAGGGTTTTTTTACTTAGAAAAGTGGGGGACCCAGGGGACCCCCAAAAATTAAGTTAAAGAGTCCTCTCAGGCAATATGAGGGTCCTGTTTAGTATTGAAATGATGTAGTGTACAGGACATTTAGCTGGTTACTTTAGATCCTGGAATGAATCAATGATCATGTCGACAGTGATCATGATTGATGGATGAAATGACAGACACTTATAACTGCTATTGATGCGTTGTATGTACAATGAATATGATTTGTTCATCCCTCGGGCGCAGTATACTATTTTTCAGCATCTAATCTCGGCATTTGTGTGTAAAGGACGCATTTGTGCATTGGGTAAACCCTGTGTGTGTATGGATAAACATTGTAGCAATAGAATTTTGAATGCCAATACTCAACCATAATCCAATCCTATCATCTACAGGAAGTTGTGATTTCATCGGTACTTGATCTGGCGTGTGGTGTATCCCATTCCGATGGGGAAGTTAGAAATTTATCTGTTTAGGCACTGACTATCATATATCTATATGATCACTAGGATAGCAGTGATATCGTTACAGACACGAATATATCACTTACTTTCGAATGCTACCGGTACTGGGGTACAAAATATTTTAGTCACGCGACCAGTAAACCTGTTCCTGGAAAACATAAAGCTTTTAACATGTGTCTCGAAATCTGTAATTAGACACAGCCTTCACATCTCAGATCTCAGATAATGGGTAGTCTGGATCTATTTGTGTCTAGACCCTGATTACGAGGGACCATTAGTCCTCTGTCCATCTTCCTTCACAGGGAAATGTCACCGTGGGTGTGATATCTTGTGATGCATCATCGGTCTGTCTGTCTAGAGAGGGTCTTCTTCAGTTGACACTAAGCGAGACAAGTCTCCTATATAAGCTACTAAAGCATTGGTTTAATGACAGTTGTATGGACCGTCAGCACTAGTTGTGGCCTATTGCATGTATTCTGGTTTTCAATACTCAGGATATACTCTGTTGTTAGTAGTAGTCATTAACCTGACCATTGGAGTTGGATGAACTCCAGGTGAACTTGGGCCATTAGTAGGCCTGCTTTGTGTCTGCCATTAGAGCTCCTAGATGAGTTGCTTCCCTTTGTTGGCATGGGATGCACTGGTTTGGAGACTCACTTCAAGGAGGTGAGGTGAAATTGGGTTTAAAGATTATTACACTTGTATCACAACGTGCATGCACGTGCGTGTTTGTGTGTGTGTGAGTGTGGCTGCTTGAACTAGTCTGGACTAATGCAAATTTCTATTGTGCAAGCCCACTGAGATACCATGCCGCAGATTAACATGAATACCCTACTCAGACAGAGTTTTCTGACTCAGCGCCGACCAATCTTGTTTTAGCCCTTTAATGCTGAGCGCCAGGCAGGGTATCAAGAGGGACCATCTTTTGACATCTTTTAGTATGACGTGGCTGGGGATCAAACCCCAGACCTTCTGCTCTCCAGGTGGACGCTCTACCACTAGACCACAGAGGCGGTGCTTCATGGATGTTCTGTGATTTTATATCAATAAGTACACATATAAATGACACAATAAAGTTCCATTCCTAGAGCTACCAGATGAGTTGCTTCCCTTCGTTGGCATGGGATGCACTGGTTTCGAGAGTCATGATGTTCTCAGTGTATATCAATGAGCAAAGGTAGTTTACTACAAAGTAGCTACTTGTCACAATAGTGTTAATTCAGAACGTGTTATAAACTGTGACTCATTTCTTTAAGTTTGGACTTATCTCTACCTATTGCCTAAATCCCTCTGATTGAGAGTGTCCATCAATACTGCACTTTCCTTTTGGCAAACTCAATTTGGTAATCATGGTCAATCTGGAAGTATCTAATTAACCCCCTGTAATATAAAGAGACAACTTAACCGAGACACTGATTACACAGTCTGGGCCTGCCCAGCACCTGAGCATCAGACTGTGGCCACTTTATAGTCAACTCACAGGTGCCATCAAACTGACAATCTTCTTCATGGGTCAACTTCCACAACTGGACACACTGATTCAGTTGAATCTTATGGTTCAAATTTGATTGTGTCTGATCATTGCAAGGATTTACACCATGTACAAATGTATAAAATGGAGGCAGAAAGATTAAAATAAATATAAAATCTTAAAGTACAATACATTTGTTTGTTTGTTGTTTAATGCCATGCTCAGCAATATTCCAGCTCTTTGACATTGGTCTGTGAATAATTCTGGACCAGACAATCCAGTGATTGACATCATGAGCATCAATCTATGCATTTGGGATATGATGACACTTGAAGATCTGGGTTAGAATAGGTCTTCAGCAACCCATGCTTGCCGTAAAAGGCGACTATGCTTGTTGTAAGAGGCGACTAACGGGATCGGGTGGTCAGTTTGCTGACTTGGTTGATGCATGTCCTCGTATCCAAATTGCGCAGATCGATGCTCATGATGTCAATCACTGGATTGTCTTGTCCAGACTCCATTATTTACAGACCGCCGTCATATAGCTGGGATATTGCTGAGTGCGACGTTAAACAACAAACCAACCAACAACATGCAAAAACCAAGTCAGTAAGCCTAACCACTCGATCCCATTTGTCACTTCGACAAGCAAGGGTTGCTGAAGACCGATTCTGAGTGTAGTACACTGCTATTGCATTACTTCACTGGGCGATCATATTTCCTGTAAGGCCCCTTGAAATGAATTATTGGGGTCCCCTGAACCCTTGTTTTGTAAGTCAAGGAAAGACCTGTCACTTGTACCTACATTGTCATTGGTGTCTCACTGGGCATTAGACTTACTCCAGCTTGCTGTTTTTGGACTGGTGGAGGATGATGCATGCCACTAAGAATCATTACATTAAGTTCATGCTAAATGCTGCAAATGAATCAGAAGGATTTTTTGGTTTTAGAAATTTATGACAGCAATAAATTGTATCCAGGTGTGGAATCATCTAAGGTTTTTGTATGAGTGACTTTAGTATCAGAATTGTGAATCCAGGCCTTTGTTCAAGTTACACTGGATTATAATAGATCCTCTCCAAGCTATACGTGTCGTACTTAATAGATCGGGTCATCAGCCTCAGTGACTTGGTTGATTTCAAGTCATCGTACTCAAACACTAAAATGTCTGGTCTAGACTTGATTACTTACAGAGTGCTGTCATATAGCTGTTATGTTTCTGAGTGTGTCTTCAAACAACAAACAAACATGTTACACTGCAGAAGAAGTTGTTGGGAAGATTAGGTCCTCAGTACCTCATGGTTTTTGTACCAGTCGACTAAAGTGAGGATTAAGTGTTATCTGAACGACTGTGTCATGTTACCAGGCATGGATTATTCAGGAGATGAACCAGCTGTGTTTTGAAATTTGATGCAGTCCCATTGTAGGGTAGATACCTCTTATTTTATTTTGGAACAGGGCGGTCAGGTAGCCTAGTGGTTAAAGCGTTCGCTCGTCACGCCAAAGACCCAGGTTCGATTCCCGACATGGGTACAATGTGTGAAGCCCATTTCTGGTGTCCCCCGCCGTGATATTGCTGGAATATTGCTAAAAGCGGCGTAAAACCATACTCACTCACTCACTCACTATTTTGGAACAGTCTTTAGTAAAAGGCTTAATTTCAAAGAGTTTCCGAGGAGGCTACCTCTCTTTGACCAATCACAATCAAGGATTGTTCATTGTCGTGGTAGAATGCTTATGGGACCTAGTTGATGGAGTGTCTGATCGGAGAGTGGGAGGTTGTGGTTTGATCCCCAATCGTGTCATACCAATAGACGTACAAATATGCTACTTGTTGTTACCTTGCCTGGCACTTGGCATGTAGGGGGTAAAACTAGACTGGTCGACTCGGAGTCACATGCCACATGGTATCTCAATGGGCTAGCACTATAAAACTGGTATTAGTATATATTCCAGCTACATGACGGCGGTCTGTAAATAAGCAAGTCTTTACCAGACAATCCAGTGATTGACATCATGAGCATCTATCCACACAATTGGGATACAATGACATCCATCAACCAAGTCAGCGAGCCTGACCAAGCAATCCCGTTAGTCACCTCTTACAACAAGCATAGTCGCCTTTTACGGCAAGCATGAGTTGCTGAAGACCTATTATTACCAATATGGGCTCAAATATGCAGTGAAATAACTTTTCGATATTTGCACAGTGTGCAATTAGTGATTCTCGAAGCTGATTGGTCAGATAACAAATGTCAATTTTTATTGGTCGACGGGACTATTTTTCTCTCATTGAGTTCATTCACAAATCCAGGGCATTCATTCACATATTTCACGTGGTACAATCTCACTTAATCGAGGTTTATAAGACTAGAACATAGTTTCATATCAACCATATGATTTCACATTATAATGAATAAAGAATTTATTTACAATAAGTGTAATTACAAAAAAAAAAACTACATCTGGGTTGTTTGTAAACAAACATGGCTGACCATTTGACACCTGTCAAAGCAAATGACCTCGTTAAAGTGGACGGAGATCTGACAGGAAGAGTTATTCACATAATTCAACCTCTGAACACATTTACCGGTAATGTATTTGTTGTCAAAACTGCATATGGTTAGATGGAAGTTCCAAGATTCAGGTTGCGAGTTTTGCCAGAGACTGTTTCTAGTGCGCAAAACCCAACACCACCAAGTCCGGGGTTGCCAGCATCTGTGCTAGAGGACTTGCTGTTTGACGACTTTTTCGACCCCCCGAATCCAAACACCGGACTGAATACAGACAGGTTTGCCTTTGTGAACGATGATGACATCGAAAAGTTCTTAACTGCCAATGAAAACGAAAACACTATGAAAAAGACTAAACTTGATATGAATTTAGTGCACAAATATATACAGGAAAATTTAAATGACACAAGAAAGGTGGAAGAAATTAGCCCCAGTGAACCGAACATTATTCTATGAAAATTTTTCATTTCGGCACAAAAATCAGATGGTTTGGAATACGAACCGTCTACTCTGAAGGGGATCAAGGCTAACATTGAGCGTTACCTCAAGCGACACAATTACAAACATCTGCTGGCAGAATCTATGCACTTTGCTAAACTGAGGAAGGTTTTGAAATCAAAACAAAAATCATTAAAAAAGCAAGGAAAAGGAAACTTACCCCAGCGAGCTGATCCTGTGTCCGATATGGAACTGAATGAACTCTGTGAATGCGGACAGCTTGGCACTAAGTCTCCAGATGCTGTGTTAAACACATTGTGATGGAACAATACAGTCTACTTTGGACTGAGGTCGGCCACGCCCCACAGACGCATGCAGTGGGGCGACGTCACACTCAAAATTGATTCAGATAATAAGGAATATTTGCAGTATTTGGAACGTCAGTCAAAAACACGACAAGGTGGTCAATCCCGTGACTTGGCACCCAAAGCGTGGGCTCAACCTGGGGACGAATGTTGTCCGGTGGCAGTTAACAAGTTGTATCGGGATGTTCGCCCGCGAGACTTTAGAAATGATGCGAGTCCATTTTATCTTGCACCCAACACACAGTTCGGCGTAAAATCTGAAAACACCTGGTTTAAACGCCAACCTGTTGGTAGAAACAAGTTAGGCTCTCTCATGAAGACCATGGCATGCAGGGCTGGACTGTCCTCAGACAAAAGGTTGACGAACCGCAGCGCTAGAAAATGAATGATCCAAACTTGATCCGACAATGGTGTCCCAGTGCATCAGATTATGCAAGTTTCTGGTCACAAGAACGTCCAGTCCATCAACAGTTATTCGACAATTAATGAATCACAACATCAAAATATCAACAAAATCCTGTCATCTTCTATGTCCACTCCACAAGCGTGTTTGTCAAATCCTCCCAGAATCCCAGATGCACTAGTTCCCGATCAATCTGCACACAGTGTCATGTTTCCCATCAGCCACACTTGTCACAAATCACACACGACGTCCATTCCCAGCATACACGGTGCACACCCTGTTCTCGGGGCCCATATATGGAGGGTTTTTTAATTTCACCATTTCTTCCAACGACTCGGGTCACTCCACTGTCCACAGTCATCTACCGGCCCCAAAGAGAAGAATACTCATTGATTCTGACTCTGAGTAGTCTACAGAACTTGTTGTCCGGAATAAACTTGCAACTTGGTTTCAGCTGTCTCAAATCTGGGTCAAGTCGGGTCATTCTTTCCGACACTGACAGCAATCGTATTTTTCAAAGTTTACCTACTTTTCGTAACTTTCTCAATCAAACATGACTTCTGTACATTCCTTCTATGTTGTTGATACAGGTTTTAGCATTTTTATCGAATGACACATGAAAAAATTGACAGGTGTTCCGAGTTTCCTCTTCTCAATGTGAAATTCATGTCCATGCTGATGCACGACGGCTGTTGTCTTGTCAATGAGAGCTCTTGTCAAAACAAGCCTTGATTAAAAAGCCTGTTGAACCTTTTTTGAAAATTGTCTTCTTTTATCAATGCTAGATAGTGTACGCTGTGTAACTCAGACAGAAATATAACTGCAATAATGTGATCTTTAAAGTTTTGTTAACAGAACTATATTTTTACACGTAGCAAGACGTTGATTGAGTAATGCGGTTGGAGTGAGTGGACAGTGTTTTTTCACATGCAGATTGATACAAAACAGCTGATTCTTGATCGGCGACAGTTGATTGTTTTTTTTCTTGAAACATGTCTTTAATATGAATATGGGTAATAAATAGACTAACCAACTCGGTACGAGTGATAACGGAAAATATGTCACTCGTGAAATTAATGTTTTAAGTTCCTCGCTTAAGCTCGGAACCTAAAACATTAATTTCACGAGTGACATATTTTCCGTAATCACTCGTACCGAGTGGGTTATTCTATAATTCTTCCATGGATCTTCACGGGGCTCATCGCTATATAAGGACAATTATCTAGAACGCAATGTTAAGCCCCATTTCCCCTCACCTCACCATTTGCTTAGGTTGATGATAATGATGTCAAACAACCATAGGTGTGCCAGGCCCAGTCTCAGTTCATTCACACCCTGGGGGCACGGGTGGCCTAGTCGTCTAAGGCGCCGCGATTCACTGTGCAGAGTTGCGTCCCTTAGGCACGCCAGAAACCTATGATTGTTAGTTCGAATCCCGGTTCGCCCCGATTATGTTTCTAGGTTTGTCAGCACCATACCCGTGCCCGTGGGTTTCACCGAAGTGGTAAACGTCTGAGACCTGCATCACTTCGGGCTTTCCTCCCACATTAAGCTGACACGCTGCGATATAACTGGAATACTGTTAAAAGCGGCGTAAAACCCAACACACTCACTCATTCACTCACTCTCACCCTTCATGAGGCATGTATTGGAACAAGCAGCATAGAGACAAACTGCCATTTGTCCTCAATGTTTCATGCAGCATTGTTGGCCATGAGCCTGTTCCATGTGCTGCCTCATCTTGGGGATGTTTATCACCAAGGTTTGAAAAGGATGGTGACATTTTGTGTAGCATATGTTTGCAAATAACAGGTGCTACCACAGTGGTTAAACGTGGTCACTTCTCCATGAACATGTGCTGTTGACAGGGTTCAGACTGGGATCTGTCTCTTCATGTCAGATGCTGCCGTTGCGGTGGACCAGTTGTCACCTGTTGTCATTCAGCGTGATCTATGTGCTCCTGCAGGTGCCCCCAATGCACTGGTGACACCTGGTGTCATTCAGTTTTGAGTTTGATCTATGTGGTCGCGTGGTCACTGCAGGTGCTTCTGATGAATTATTGTCATCACTCATTGAATGCTGACAAAAAAAAATTTGACTTGAAAAAAATTTGACTTTGGGGAAAAAACGTTGTTGGTTCTTCCTTTTAGAGAAACAAATTGTATGTGTTTAAGCAGAGACTTTGTGCTGATCTGGGCGATGCAAGTGCCAAAATGATCTTTACTCCCATGACAGTCATAGTGCTAAGAAGCCCATGAAGATCCCGGTCAGAATAGGTCTTCCGCAAACCATGCTTGTTGCAAGAGGCAAATAACAGGATCAGGCAGTCAGGCTAGCTGACTTGGTTTATTCATGTCATCGTATCCCAAATGCGATTGGATTAATTCTCATGATGTCAATCACTGGATTGTCCAGTCCAGATTTCATTATTTACGTATCGCCATCGCACAGTTGGAATAGTATGGCGTGGAACAAGCAACATGCAAACTGTGCTTAGATCACTTTGTGCATATGGTCGCTGCCTTTATGTCGTGTGTATCTGGAGGTGTTGTGTGGCATGGGACAGTGTTGCGTGTTGCACCCAGGATATCATGTTCATGGTATATCATGTTTATCTCATGTCTAGTGCTTAGATCACTTTGTGCATATGGGCCCTGCATGTATTACATATGTATTGGGAGGGGTAGTGGAGCATGGGACAGTGTTGCCGGGTGCACCCGGGGTATCATGTACATGGTATATAATGTTTATCTTATGTCTAGTGCTTAGATGACTTTGTGCATATGGGCCCTGCATGTATTACATATGTATTGGGAGGGGTAGTGGAGCATGGGACAGTGTTGCCGGGTGCACCCGGGGTATCATGTACATGGCATATCGTGTTCATCTCGTGTGAGGACTCCAGTGGACTGTGTAGAGATTGTGGACAGACTGTCGCTCTCGTGTCGTGAATCAACCCTTTTGTTCAAAGAGCAGCTAAATCTATGCAGGTGTTGCCAGGTGAATAGTGGGCGTTTTAAGTTTGAAAGCGGGGCGTCTGATAAGTTTCAAATTTCTCAAACCGTAGACAACTTTATCTATTTCAAATAGACAGATCTTTTGGGAGTTTTCTTGAGGGATTTTAAGAAACTGTCTCCATCAAGAATTTCAGCATGAAAAAAAACTTTGTTTTCCAAGACAAGTGACAAGATACAACATTTGAACATGAAAAGGTAGACTAGACTAAGTTTAGTCTCTGAAAACATATAGTTTTGATACAAGCAACTACCGGTACATTTAGATTGAAATGGAGCCCCAGTATTGACGATTCAGCTCAGTACTGTGAGACAGACTAGTCTAAAACTAATTCCTTTTTAGAGGCATTGATGCAAAGTTAGTTTTTCTTTTGTATCCTTTCTTTCTAAAACTTCAGTGGAAAGACGTAAAAGTTTGTCTTGCTACTTATCATTATGAGTTTTCCTGTCAGATCCAAACACAATAGCAGGTAATTTAGCAGAGCTCGGGCATTTGTGTTTGTGTTTCACAACAATATGAATCTGGATTATTACGCATAACTTTGCGGTAATAATTTCCACAGATCACATATGTTTAATAAAGAGGCTAGAAATTAAATTTGGTTAACTGCTCATAGAAAGTAGACTTTACAATAACATGTTGAGAAGCCAAGTTGTACAAGACCAGTCTGCATGGAATTGGATTTGTGCAATTACAGACTTCATCCTGGCTTCCTGACCATCTTGTAGATTTGCTCTTCGTCTTTTGTGTGTAATTATCGAGGGATGGCTTAGTTAGCTATATTTGTCAACTGATATTCCCAGTGGAGATTCCGGAGTAGACGAGGCCTCCGTTGTCCCATGCTTGTTACAAAGCTGACTAATGAGGATTGGGTGGTAACAATGGATTACCTGATTGATCGTGTACGTCATCAGACAGCATGGCTCATTGTTCATGCCTGTCAACCACTGCTTGAAAAGCCCAGGTCTGATTATTTAATGGATGCTGTAAGTTGCTGATGTTGCTGAAATTCACTCTGAGTTGATGATGTTTCCTAAGCAAGATTGTTTTATTTCAGGACAATAATGCTCATGGTTAGGAATAGGTCTTCAGCAACCCATGCTTGCAGTAAAAGGCGACTATGCTTGTCGTAAGAGGCAGCTAACGGGATCGGTTGGTCAGGCACGCTGACTTGGCTGATGCATGTCATCGTATCCCAGTTGAGTAGATCGATGCTCATGATGTCAATCACTGGATTGTCTGATTCAGACTCGATTATTCTCAGACCACCATCATAGCTGGAATATTGCTGAGTATGGCGTTAAACAACAAACAAACAAACATGGTTAGGAGTGAGTGAGTGAGGGAGTATGGTTTTGCGCTGCTTTTAGTGATATTCCAGTTATATGACAGTGGGGGACTCCAGAAATGGGCTTCACATATTGTACCCATGTGAGGTATCGAATCTGTGTTTAATCGGTTGAAAAGAAAAAATATAAAAGTTATATGTCACATTATTTTGTTGCTCTCATTAAAGTCTTTTTTTATGTTAACTTGTCGGAATTAGAAAACTATTGCTTATTTGTTTCAATCTTAACTTTCTTGGGAAGACAGATCCTTAAACCTTTTATGAATAACCGTGAGTATGGTTTTACCCTGCTTTCAGCAATATACCATTTGAAAATAATTGAATGGGCCTCAGCCAGTTAGAATCTGACATTCATGTGTAAGGTAAGATTATGTATCCACATACCAGGCTGAAGGTGCAGAGATGTATGCAGGTGAAGGAAGACTCACCATAATTTCTAAACATGCTGCCTTTAGTTGTGTAATTTGATCCGACTGTGTTGAGAAGCCAGGGAGTTTCTTGGCAAAGTCCACAATTTTCACAATACCATCAAGATCCATGGTAGAATAGATCTTCAGCAACCCATGCTTGCCGTAAAAGGCAACAAAGGTCAGCTTGCGTGTGGTCAGCTTGCTGACTTGGTTGATGCATGTCCTCGTATCCAAATTGCGCGGATCGATGCTCATGATGTCAATCACTGGATTGTCTAGTCAAGACTTCATTATTTACAGACCGCAGTCACATTCCTGGAATATTTCTGAGTGCGGCGTTAAACAACAAACAAACTAACACAATACCTTCTGAGGATAATTCACTGCTTCTCTCCTATGATACCACACTGAGCTCCTGTTCATGTGGTTTCAAGGATGGCTAACCAAAGAATATTCAAGCAATATCATCGCGGGGGACACCAAAAATGAGCTCCACACATTGGACCAATGTGGGGAATTGAACGCGGGTCCTCAGCTTCACGTGCGAACACTTTTACCACGAGGCTACACTGCCACCCATATTAATCATATGATGAATAAGAGCATTGCACCTTGTTAGAAGTTCATTCCATGTGATACTATAAATCTGGTAGCCTTTCGGTAGAGCTCAATTACCACCTTTGAGGCTGTGACTAATAATATAGACTAATCCTGACCTAGGGTC
This sequence comes from Haliotis rufescens, assembly GCF_023055435.1. NCBI lineage: Eukaryota > Metazoa > Mollusca > Gastropoda > Lepetellida > Haliotidae > Haliotis > Haliotis rufescens. The sequence goes on from NW_025964112.1 coordinate 43,900,061, forward strand.
TGGTCAGCTCATTAAAATCAGGATCAAACATTACTACAGATGGTTTTACAAATGTTGATGTTTGTCCAGTGCCAGACTTGTCAAGGAAGAGATTAGGGTGATAGATTGTCACTTCCTACATGATGGAGTGAATGGTGCCATGCTGATCCAGCATGTTCACAGACATCACAAGTCAACACCTGCACATCCTGCCCTCATCAGGAGTTAGGGTGTGTTCCGTGGCTGCTGGACATTCTGTGATAATGCCTTCACCTTTATCTGGCTCGCTGGTGGTAACATCCCAGTGATGGACGTTCATTAGGACCTGCATTGTGGTGTGTTACCAGTTTAGAAGAGTGTCTGTGCCTTCACTGGTTTATCATGCTTCAGCTGGCAGTGGTTAACAGGACTTAGCTTCCAGCTGAAGGAAGATGTATTGTCCAATGTGATTTAGATTTTATCTTGTGTTTCAATCTCATTTCTTTGTGGAACGTGCTGACTGCATAATATATGATGTGGCTCATCTGGTGACTTTCACTCAAGTGTTTAATCTGTGCCCTGAGTGAAACTGGCCTGCTCAGTCTGATGAACAAGGTGTTGTGTGATTGAATTGGCCATGAAACTTGCATTTGCTGACAAGAAATTTGTTGTTGAGGTAACTAACATCATTTGGACTGTCTTAGACCTTGTAGTAGATGTGCTCATCTTGACATTCCTCAAAGCAATTTTTGCATTGAGACAATCGTAAGTCTAAAACCAATTCTAACCCGACAGGCTTCGCTTTGTGGAACGGTGCGCTGTTCTGTCTTTTGGTTTAATTATATTGAATCACTATGACATCAATCACTGGATTGTGTGGTCCAGATTTGATTATTTACAGGCCCCGTCTTATTGCTGAATTATTGCTGAGTGTGGTAAAAAAACAAACAAACAATATTTTTTTATAAACTTCTCACATAAACCATGTTATCTCCTTCAGATTGGCACATCATGAAAGCAAAGACCTGTTCACTCAGTGACATAATGGAAGCTGTCCCAGAGGAATCCAGTGCAGTTCTGATTCGCCAGCGCCAATGGTACAATGGTAAATACACCTGCAGAACATGTGTTGCATAACATTGGGAACAAGGACAGATTAGCTTTGTATGATATCATCACAGGATATATAACTGGTGTGGCCCTATTCCTAGTTCAGCTGGACATTAACCTGCCTCATGCCTGTTGAATTACACCAGGACATGTAACCAACTTGGTGCACCTCTCTTCAGAAAAAGAAACATATCCTGCTTGATGCCACACACATTAAACCAGGACATATAACTGCCTTGGTACCACATAGCCTTATATAACCAGCTTGGTATTACTTGTATCACAGATATATAACAGCTTGGAGCAACATATATCACTGGTATTATAACCAGCTTGGATGGTGCCACCTTTGTAAACCAGGACATTTTACAAGCTTGCTGCCTTTTGTTTTCAAATAGTAATCACACCAAGATATGCACCCTTTTTTGGTACTAGATTCACACCAGAGATATAACCTTGGTACCACTCATATGGCATCATAACCTTTGTACACTTGCGTCACATCAGGACATATAACGTTGGCACCACTCGAATCACTGCAGGCAATATAACCTTGGCACCACTTGAATCACTGCAGGCCATATAACCTTGGCACAACTTGTGTCGCATCAGGACATATAACGTTGGCACCACTCGAATCACTGCAGGCAATATAACCTTGGCACCACTCGAATCACTGCAGGCAATATAACCTTGGCACCACTTGAATCACTGCAGGCCATATAACCTAGGCACCACTCGAATCACTGCAGGCCATATAACCTTGGATCCACTCAAATCACTGCAGGCCATATAACCTTGGATCCACTCGAATCACTGCAGGCCATATAACCTTGGATCCACTCATATCACACCAGGACCATTAGCCAACAAGGTACCACAGGGATCGCACAGCAGAGGTCACATGACAACCAGTGTATAACAGTGTATATTCATCTCAGTGTAGGTGTTAGCATTATAATCAGCCCATGAGCACAGCCATCACAGATCTCGGAATCAGAGTTCCAGAAACTACATCCAGAAGACTGAAGAATTGTTTTGTGTCACAAAAGTGTGTGGATAGTTCTTGTGGTGCATCTGTTGGGAGCCTGGATTTATCTTGTGACAGAGGACCTGGCTGCTTGACCAGAGGACCCTGTGTATCGGCCAGTGGGCACTCGGTGTATAGCTGCTGCAGCTTGTGCAGGGATAGCTTGGAGGCAGACAAGGATCACAGTAGGTTGCCTTACTAATATTTGTATTCACCTGCATTTTAACATTTTCACATATTCACACTTCCACACATATACTAACTTAGAATACACAGAAGTATGTATTGAGAAGTAGGAAATATTCCTGAATTAGAAATTGATGAAGCTTCACAATGTTTTTGTGCCTCTTCAGGTTCATGTGTATTTTTACTAATGTTTGCATTGTATGGCAAACAGTGTAATGGGCATCAACATCACATTACATACATTAGGTGGTCTTCACAAGTACATTCTAATATACATTTGTTACAAGCTACCGTAATCAGTGTAATATGTGCTCTTCTCCAAATAAGAAGTTCAAATTTTCTGTTAATATTCAGTGTTTTAGCAAAACCAGAAAAAACAATGAGTGCTGATATATTTAGTGTTGCTATGTTTTTGGACAACGTGAATGGTGGTGGTGCTTCCTTTTGGTAACTCATCTATGGATGATATAACTGAAGACCTTTGTCATTTTGGAAAAAGCAATTAGAAAGGTTTGAATTAGTTTTGATAATGATAAGCACCCCATCTTTAGTTTCCCAGTGTTGCCACCTTGGCTTGTCACTTGAGTAAATGGATGGGGCACCCATTACACTGATCAGTGGTTTACCTATATACATATGTATTGTTTGAGCATTGATTTTAATCATAAGCTACTTGTCTGACCACTTATTATATATGTTTCATGGTATAAGCTACTTGTCTGACCACTGATTATGTCTTGCATGCCTCATGTTACTTGTCTGACCACTGATTATATGTTTTAAATGTCTTTTTTGTCTGACCACTGATGATTATCTTCATATTTGTCTTACCACTGATTGAAGTCTTTTACTGTTTGTCTGACCACTAAATTTTTTCAAATATTTTCTCAAATGTTTCATTCATCTTACACAAGATGGCATTCACTGAATGTCTGCTAACTTACTCAATATATGTCACATTCCCATTTTCTTCACCTAGAATTTAGGACAGGTGTACTGTTATTTGTCAGTACTTTCAGTTAGATATTATGCAAAGATTTGGAGGAGGATTCGTACAGAAGATATTTTCCAAGAGAAGACTTTTATAAGGTAAGTCAATTTGATGTATTATATTGTATCGTAACTCTTTGATTTATATGATAATGTTTACTATAAGCCTAGAAAGATTACCCTGTCAACAAGAATACTGGAATCTTCTTCTCCAGGATAAGCGTCTGTGTTATTAGTGACCCGTTTTACAGTTATACTGAGGTATTCTTCTCAAGGATGAATGTCTGTGTTATTAGTTACCCATTTTACCGTTATACTGAGGTATTCTTCTCCAGGATGAGCGTCTGTGTTATTAGTTACCCATTTTACAGTTATACTGAGGTATTCTTCTCCAGGATGAGCGTCTGTGTTATTAGTTACCCATTTTACCGTTATACTGAGGTATTCTTCTCCAGGATGAGCGTCTGTGTTATTAGTTACCCATTTTACAGTTATACTGAGGTATTCTTCTCCGGGATGAGCATCTGTGTTATTAGTTACCCGTTTTACAGTTATACTGAGGTATTCTTCTCCAGGATGAACGTCTGTGTTATTAGTTACCCGTTTTACAGTTATACTGAGGTATTCTTCTCCAGGATGAGCGTCTGTGTTCTAGTGAGATATACTTCTCATCTGTGTTTTAAGTTACCCTGTTAATGATTTTGCTGAGATATTCCTATCAGTGATGAACCTCTGTGTTCATGGTATTAGGAATTACCTTCAGTTAACAGTTATACTGAGACATTCTTCTCCAAGATGCTTGTCTGTGTAAGGAATTACCTTCAGTTAACAGTTATACTGAGATGTTCTGAGAAGTCTGTGTTTTTAGTTACCCTCTTATCAGTTATACTGAGTCATTCTTCTCCAAGATGCTCGTCTGTGTAAGGAATTACCTTCAGTTAACAGTTACACTGAGATGTTGTTCTCTGAAAGGAACTTGTGTGTGGTTCCATTAACCGGTTTGACAGGTCCACATATTTTGAGAGTGAATTGGTGCATCTTTGTTTGTGCACATCATTCCCTGACTTGACAGAATTGACTACAAGGCTGATAAAGTGGGTTCACAGTGTTTTCTCAAATAAACATTGCATGCTGGCATATCTGATAACAATAAGAATGATGACCGGGGCTCACATTTCCATTGCAAGTTGGCTTCCCTTAGTTTATGTGGTTAAAAATATGACAAATTGGTTGTTGTTTTTTTAATGCTGCACTCAGCTATATTCCAGTTATATTGTGGTGGTCCGTAATTTAATAAGTCTGGACCAGACAATCCTGTACTTGATATCATGATCATCAATCTACATTATTGGGATATCATGACATTAATTGACCAAGTTAGCGAGCCTTACCAGCCAATCCCTTTAGTCACCTTACAACAAGCATGGATTGCTAAAGACCATTTTATCCCAGATCTTCATGGGTAGACAAATTGGTTGTAGTTGAATCACACATTGTTATGTCATATGAGCCTTGATGTTCCTCTGTAGATTAACCTTACATTACAAAATTACATAAAACAACTTGTAACAAAGCTCAGCATTTATTACAATTACAGGTCGAGATGATTTGAGTGGAATCTGACATACATAGCTACTCGAAAACAGGGATAGTTTACCTCAGCATTTTCTGCCCTTTTGATATTTTACTAGCCCTGGGCCAATAGGATAGCGTAGGTGTTGCATGCTGCATACCTGACATACATCAGCACACCCATCACCCTTAAACAGGGACACAGGTGGCACAGTGGTACAAGGTGTAGATCACCCCAGGGTCCTAGATCAGTTTATTTTTCAGGACATTATCTGATTATCATCCAAAATGCCCTTAGATTTCTTTTCAAGTTTGGTAATGATATGGACAAATGTCGGATTAAAAGTTGATAATATCATGAAATTGTCCTAATGTAATTTTATCTTCAGACCATGACCTGGGTTATTTTGGGCATTCAAAACATGTGCTGGCTGTAAGAGATGACTGAGTGGATCTGTAGGAACTCACTCAGACTTTACTGAAGGAACTCACTCAGACTACTGTAGGAACTCACTCAGACTCTACTGTAGGAGCTCACTCAGACTTTACTGAAGGAACTCACTCAGACTACCGTAGGAACTCACTCAAACTACTGTAGGAACTCACTCAAACTACTGTAGGAACTCACTCAGACTCTACTGTAGGAACTCACTCAGACTTTACTGAAGGAGCTCACTCAGACTACTGTAGGAACTCACTCAAACTACTGTAGGAACTCACTCAGACTCTACTGTAGGAACTCACTCAGACTACTGTAGGAACTCACTCAGACTCTACTGTAGGAACTCACTCAGACTGTACTGTAGGCACTCACTCAGACTTTACTGTAGGAACTCAATCAGACTCTACTGTAGGAACTCACTCAGACTCTACTGTAGGAATTCACTCAGACTCTACTGTAGGAACTCACTCAGACTCTACTGCAGGAACTCACTCAGACTCTACTGTAGGAACTCACTCAAACTACTGTAGGAACTCACTCAGACTCTACTGTAGGAACTCACTCAGACTTTACTGTAGGAACTCACTCAGACTTTACTGTAGGAGCTCACTCAGACTCTACTGTAGGAACTCACTCAGACTCTACTGCAGGAACTCACTCAGACTCTACTGCAGGATCTCACTCAGACTCTACTGTAGGAACTCACTCAGACTTTACTGTAGGAACTCACTCAGACTCTACTGTAGGAACTCACTGAGACTTTACTGTAGGAACTCACTGAGACTCTACTGTAGGAACTCACTAAGACTTTACTTTAGGAACTCACTCAGACTCTACTGTAGGAACTCACTCAGACTCTACTGTAGGAACTCACTCAGACTCTACTGCAGGAACTCACTCAGACTCTACTGCAGGAACTCACTCAGACTCTACTGTAGGAGCTCACTCAAACTACTGTATGAACTCACTCAGACTCTACTGTAGGAACTCACTCAGACTCTACTGTAGGAACTCACTCAAACTACTGTAGGAACTCACTCAGACTCTACTGTAGGAGCTCACTCAGACTACTGTAGGAACTCACTCAGACTCTACTGTAGGAACTCGCTAAGACTCTACTGTAGGAACTCACTCAGACTCTACTGTAGGAACTCACTCAGACTCTACTGTAGGAACTCACTCAGACTCTACTGTAGGAACTCACTCAAACTCTACTGTAGGAACTCACTCAGACTCTACTGTAGGAACTCACTCAGACTTTACTGTAGGAACTCACTCAGACTCTACTGTAGGAACTCACTCAGACTCTACTGTAGGAGCTCACTCAAACTACTGTAGGAACTCACTCAGACTCTACTGTAGGAGCTCGCTCAGACTCTACTGTAGGAACTCACTCAAACTACTGTAGGAACTCACTCAGACTCTACTGTAGGAACTCACTCAGACTACTGTAGGAACTCACTCAGACTCTACTGTAAGAACTCACTCAGACTCTAGTGTAGGAACTCACTCAGACTACTGTAGGAACTCACTCAGACTTTACTGTAGGACCTCACTCAGAATCTACTGTAGGAACTCACTCAGACTTTACTGAAGGAACTCACTCAGACTTTACTGTAGGACCTCACTCAGAATCTATTGTAGGAACTCACTCAGACTTTACTGAAGGAACTCACTCAGACTCTACTGTAGGAACTCACTCAGACTCTACTGTAGGAGCTCACTCAAACTACTGTAGGAACTCACTCAGACTCTACTGTAGGAACTCACTCAGACTCTACTGTAGGAACTCGCTCAGACTCTACTGTAGGAACTCACTCAAACTACTGTAGGAACTCACTCAGACTCTACTGTAGGAACTCACTCAGACTACTGTATGAACTCACTCAGACTCTACTGTAGGAACTCACTCAGACTTTACTGTAGGAACTCACTCAGACTTTACTGTAGGAACTCACTCAGACTCTACTGTAGGAACTCACTCAAACTACTGTAGGAACTCACTCAGACTCTACTGTAGGAACTCACTCAAACTCTACTGTAGGAGCTCACTCAGACTCTACTGTAGGAACTCACTCAGACTACTGTATGAACTCACTCAGACTCTACTGTAGGAACTCACTCAGACTTTACTGTAGGAACTCACTCAGACTTTACTGTAAGACCTCACTCAGAATCTACTGTAGGAACTCACTCAGACTTTACTGAAGGAACTCACTCAGACTCTACTGTAGGAACTCACTAAGACTCTACTACAGGAACTCACTCAGACTCTACTGTAGGAACTCACTCAGACTTTACTGTAGGACCTCACTCAGAATCTACTGTAGGACCTCACTCAGAATCTACTGTAGGAACTCACTCAGACTTTACTGAAGGAGCTCACTCAGACTCTACTACAGGAACTCACTCAGACTTTACTGTAGGAACTCACTCAGACTCTACTGTAGGAACTCGCTCAGACTCTACTGTAGGAACTCACTCAAACTACTGTAGGAACTCACTCAGACTCTACTGTAGGAACTCACTCAGACTACTGTAGGAACTCACTCAGACTCTACTGTAAGAACTCACTCAGACTCTAGTGTAGGAACTCACTCAGACTACTGTAGGAACTCACTCAGACTTTACTGTAGGACCTCACTCAGAATCTACTGTAGGAACTCACTCAGACTTTACTGAAGGAACTCACTCAGACTCTACTGTAGGAACTTACTCAGACTCTACTGTAGGAACTCACTCAAACTCTACTGTAGGAACTCACTCAGACTCTACTGTAGGAACTCACTCAAACTCTACTGTAGGAACTCACTCAAACTCTACTGTAGGAACTCACTCAAACTCTACAGTAGGAACTTATCCATGGTACGGATGACATCATGTTTATGGGGCAGCAGTTATCTGCGTGCTTGACTTCAGTCATCTGCCCATCCGGAACATGAATTCTGAATTACTACCATCAAACGTCTACCATTCAATAAGTTGCAGTGTGCCTCTAAATGTTTATTGTCCAAAAGCACACCGCCATCTCAATCACATACCTGTGCACACGTTGGCTGATAATACTGTAATTGTCTGTACGTTTGACAGATCTGTACAAATAGCCCTCGGTAAGAACTGTAGCAATCAGTCGTGTAAATCTTGTATACAGCGTGGGAAATACATGGCTCGGTGTTTCTTATCCATTAATCTTAGCCATTTTATATTTTCATTGTGTTGCTGTTACTCATCTAAGCACACATGTTGTTTTCTGAACATGATGTTATGGTGAAAACTAATTATTATGAATGCATTTTGCCACAATGTATATAAACAATAGCAATGTAGCAGCGCTTGTTATATCATGTAGATTTAGTATAATGTTTGTATAGAGTGCCAACATCATGAGAGATAATATTTGTTATGGCTGGACAGGAATTTAGTATGTTATATTGATCTGCTAAGTTATTTGTGGTTTCTGAGTTGTGTACTAAACTGTTCATGCATGCCGTATCATGTTGACTGTGCCATGGACCAGAGAGCCAATATTGGCCGGAGAGTCATATGCTATTTGACATGAAGATGAGGATGATTGTTTGTGCTATAAGGACAATACTGTAAAAATATTAATACACTTTACTGTGTAAATATTTACAATCTTGTGAAGATGTTTTGGGGAAATAGTATTTGATCTTTCATTTAAGCAATCCATTGGGATTCCGTGTTAGAATCGGTCCCCAGCAACCTATGTTGGTAGGAGGCGACCAAGTGGACCTGGGTGTGGTTGTAGAAAACAACCTTAACGCTATGACCATAGGTCTGTGTTAAGGTATGCGAATTTCGATCACCACAGTGCTAAGGTCGCTTTGTACAATGGCACCCAGGTGATTAGGCTCGGTGACTAAGTTGATTTCATGTGAGTCTGATGGCACTGGATGACGTTCATGATGTCAATCACAGGATTGTCTGGTCCTGACTCGATTATTTTCAGACTTATGCCAGGGCGGTGGGGTAGCCTAGTGGTTAAAGCGTTCCTTCATCACACCGAAGACACATGGGTACAATGTGTGAAGCCCATTCTGGTGTCCCCTGTCGTGATATTGCTGGAATATTGCTAAAAGCGATTGTAAAACCAAACTCACTCACTCACTCACTCACTCACTCAGACTACTGCCAGATAGCTGGAATAATGCTGATGCTGTGTTCAACAACAACAACAACAACCAAACAAACAAATCATTTACAAGTTTGGAGCTGATCAAATCATATGAAGTAGCCACACAATAACCTGTTAACCTTCACATTAAGGTACATCATCACCGAAACTATATATTGCCTAACATCACTGTAAATTGTGGTAGCCCAGTGGTTAAGGTTTTCACTCATCATGCCCAAAGCCTCGGTTCAATTCCCCTGATGGTTACAATGTGTGAAGCCGTCACAACGATTTTGCTGTATTATTGCTAAAGCGGCATAAAACCATGCTCGCTCACGCTGATCTTCTTTTGTGGTTTTGCTTACTTTAAATTCGATTTTGTTTGTCTAAATGGATTAGTTGTAGTTTTGGGACTAGCTTATCTCTGAGCGCCTAAAGACACTGCTGTTGGATTGTATTTAGATTAATGTAGCCTTCTGTTATCTTGATTCGACTATCTTGACTTAAATACCACGTTACAGACTGGAATGTTGCATTAAGTGGATTATCTCTAATCCTCTAATGCTGTCTCGATTTGAAGTCAAGTATTTTGTTATCTCCCGGATAAACTGAGATAAGAATCGCATGTGATATTGACATGCCTTTGGTTATTTGAAAGTTATCACCTTGGACTTTGCAGCGTACTGCTGTATTTATAAGTAGAGGCCAAAGGCCAAAATACATGATACATTTGACAAAAAGATGCAATATTTGTGGAACTGACCCATACAGGTAATACTGAATTGATGTATATTGAAATCCACCCCAACCCCCCTTTCCCCACCCCTCTCCTACCCATTAAGTCTGTGACTGGTGGCAACACCCACGCACACGCTCACGCACACGCACACACACGCACACACACACACTTGTGCAAAATAATAAACATTATCATGGACAATAAAAATTATAGGGATATCATTCATTCAAAATACAAAAATGCTTGTTGACAAATTAATAAAATATGTTGGCGGTTACCTTTCAATAAATATCATTGTCTGAATATATAATATTTCAGGCAGTTAATAAGGACATGATGTCAAGAGACCTGTGTCTTTCACTCCAGTCGGCTACAGTTTACCTTTATTAAATGCTTAAACAGATGATAAGTTTTTTTTATATAGAGGGCCTATCTGTATTTTCTTGTCAAATAACATTTTTATCTCTTCAAGTGACCTGACAAATTTGATATTTTCATGAAGGCCCAAGAAAAGCCAAGTGTTCCATGGATGTATTCTCAGTCATCTTACGTGTCTTTGTCCGAAATCTTTAGTGTCATTCATGCGGACTGAAAGTAGTTTGGCAAAGAGTGTTATTTTACTGGAGTGAAATATCGATTACATATTTTCAGATGAATGAAGTATTTCATCTTAAAGATGTATATCATTTTTTTCAGCAAATTTTTGGTGTTCATGGGGACCATTGATGTTAAGTGCCTCAAACGTGATTTATACCATGTATACAATGTACAATTGTGTTCCTTACCTGGGTTAGAAGAGGTTTGAACTTCAGATAAGTGTGTCATGTGATACTGACATGCGGTCGGTCATACCAGTGAATATTGACAGTTATCCCCCAGAGGTGCACACCTAAAAATCTGTTCAAAGCTGCTATATTTCCTGCTCATGCATCAAATTCACGTTGTGTAGTTGGTTTGTGACTCTTGCACAATGTTCGAAAAAATGTGTGAAAATAAGAGTGGTAAGTTGAGAAAGTCAGCTTTGACTTCCAGATTAATGAGAGGAGAATCGCAGGTAGTAATTGTTTCCCCGCATCTTCAAGTAGAAAGCAGTGTTGTTGAAATCAAAGGGTTAAGTTAAGAACGTCTACTTTAGCGTCTGGATTGAAAAGTGCAGAACAACAGGCACTGATTGCTGCAGCATGTAGGTAAAGAGTTTTTGTTGAACAGATGTTACTCCATTTTTTTAGAAGTCAAATATTTTTGTTTGTAATGGAGCTTTACTGCAAAAATAATCAAGAGGGAGAAAAAAATGGACGCAAAAAGCCATACAGGAGGAGAGTTGGACTGAGTTGGGAGCTTTGAATGATATATGGCAAGTTTGTGTGAATCTTACCATGGCTATTTGATCCCACTCGACTAATTATTGACGAAGTTGAACCAATAAACTAGACCTATTTCCAGGTGAGACCCTTCACTTAAGGACCTAGGTTTCTTTGATATTCAGGGAAAGAATGCTGTGTTAACTGGTGTTCTTTGACGATAATGATTTCATGATTTAAGGAAGGATTCGTCTTTTAGTGGGCACTTTCTGCTGTGCTTTGAAGTTAATGAACTACAGACATGTTTCGAGATAATTAAGATTACTTTTTTGTAGCGAAGGCTGCTTATGTGTTATGGAAAGTGTGAAGAACGAGTTCCTTTTATTAAAAATTACAATAAATAGTGAGATGATAATTGATTTAATTTACGTTTGTTTCTCAGGGCCAATCCATATGGTTTTATTATGTCCCATTTTTTGGTCTTTGATACATATTCCTATGTTTGTTTGTTGTTTAACATCCCACTCGGCAATATTTTAACAATATGATAGTGGTCTGTAAATAATCATGTCTGGACTTGACAATCCAGTGATTGACATCATGAGCATCGATCCAGGCAACTAAGATATGATGACATGCATCAACCAAGTCAGGGAGGGTGACCATACATTCCCTCTTACAACAAGCTTCGGTTGCTGAAGACTGATTCTAACCCGGGTCTTCACTGGGGGATTTCTGTGGGTTTTTTTTGCTAAAGTGGCTTAAAGCAATGTTAACTCACTCACTTGTGGATTACACCAAGCATATCAAGTATCTACAGAACTTCAGAGTCCCCCATGTTTGGGTGTTTGTTTGTCTCCTGGAGGGAACTCATGGCAACTCACTGGTCTCTTAATTAAGTTTGAATCTCGAATTTGCCCTGATTATGGTTTTCTGACATAACTTATTTGGGGGGGGGTTCACAACTGTGGTTATGCCTACTAAATAACTCACTCACTCACCCCACCTTCACTCACCTCTCCATCACACTCACCCCACCCACCCTCACTCACTCACTCACTCACCCGACCCGTGAAGATCCAGGAAAGAATAGGTCTTTAGCAACCAATGCTTGCCGTAAAAGGCGACTATGCTTGTCATAAGAGGCGACTAACGGGATCGGGTGGTCAGGCTCACTGACTTGGTTGATGCATGTCATGGCATCCCAATTGCTTGGATCGATGCTCATGATGTCACTCACTAGATTGTCTAGTCCAGACTCAATTATTTACAGACAGCCGTCATATAGCTGGAATATTGCTGAGTGTAGCGTTAAACAACAAACAAACACTCACCCACCCCACCCCACCCCACCTTACCCTACCTTCACACACTCACTATCAATCACTCACTCACTCACTCACTCACTCCCCACTGTGGCTACGTCAATGATGTACAATATGGAAAGTTCACTTGCCAGTGTGCACTGTTGCATGGTCACCCCTGCAACAGGTGACACCATTGGGTATCCCGCGCAACATCCCACAACTATACCTTTTAAGGGACACCTCAAAACACAGGCAAACTCGCCACAGCGAGTGTTACATTGAAACATGGTGCTGCCATCCTCCCAACTGGGAAGAACATGATCACGTGCACCCAAATTCCAGTAAGACCACACTAAGCTCTCCTTGACATTCGGAGTTGTCTGTCAGCTTGTGTTAGAGAGACTGTCGACGATCCGACTTGGTGTAGGATGCGGGGCTGAAAGCAGCTTCCTTGTGTATGCTGCAATAAAGTGGCCCCTGAGGCACCAGAGAAACATGTGAGGCTTTACGTCATGTTGGGCTTGAAGACTGTCAGGGGATCCATTGTTTGCCATTTGCATCTGGAATTTATATGATTTTCAGGGAAAAGATATCAGTAACTGATTCTGACTTCTTTTTTGTCTACTTTTAGTTTTTTTTTAAATATTAGGCAAGATCAAGTATTTTTTTGTTTCATATGTGTCAACATATAATGTTCTTTTTCTTCCAAAAAATTAGGAATTGAAACATAATCATCAACCATAAATATAGATCATGTTATTATATGGATTAATCTTACAAAAGGTGCCGAGGAATGCTGTTTGTTAGCACATATTCTGTTTTAGAATATATTTTTTTAAATATTATAATTTAGTTCAGTAGACATATCAGTAACATTGGTACATGAGGTATTTGTAGCAATTCATAGGATCTTAAAACATGATCAAGATATATTCTGTTTTAGAATTATCCATCTGAAACAGTCCTTTCTAGCATTTTCAAATGACATTACAATTTAATCAAATGCAACATCGAAAAAAGTTTTAAAAATTTAAAAGATAATTTTTATTTTTTTTCCATTTGAAAATAAGCTGATAAAAAACAAGGTGCTTAAAACAGTTTGGGCTTAATTATAAAGATCAAAGAAATTTTTGATAAGATTTCATCACTAATATCTCATTAATGTTTTATTAAGTAAAAAATCCTCTTGATTTATGGTCGAAGTGAATTTGAATATATGGCCTACGGATGATGAGATTCATGGAAAATCAAGACGTGATGTCAAACATTACCGAAGTAATTCCTATCATGTTGTGCTGTCATAATGTCAGCTGGTCTCGTCTTCTGATGTTGGTTCATGATTGCATCGCTATTGACAAGCCACATCCAGATGAGCTGCAGCGGTCTTTGATCATATGTAGGATTCTGTCTGGCACTGGACATCTTCGAGGAAATGAGCCGTCTATATGACAAAGAGATCATGGCGTGTCGGCCGAGAACAAGGCGATGTAACTTGCGCGAAACAAGGCACGTCTCGTCAACAGTGGTTCTGTCGTGTCAGCTAATTGCTGTGTGATTCCAGGGGTTAATTGGATGATTGGGTGAGGTTTTGCTCTGAAGTCGTAATTATTGCTGTAATGTGTCTGGGGACTGGGTTTTAATCGGATTTGGAGCAGGTAAACCTTTGGTTTGTCGTGTAAACATGGTTGACTTTGTCTGGTTGTGGTGACGTGTCATCTGTCACGGGGTCGAAGGGGAAGCCTAGTTGTTAAAGTGTCCCACTGAACACCCAGTTTTGACAAAGTGGGAAGCACATTTCTTGTGTCCCCCTCCGTGATATTACTGGAGTATTGCTGAAAGCGGCATTAAAACAATCTCTCTCACTCACTCACTCACTCACTCACTCACTCACTCACTCACTCACTCACTCACTCATGTCTTAAATAGTTCCATCAAACTGCTGCATCGATTGGTGTCGTGGGTAGAGCATCTACACAGAGAGTTTGATCCCCTGGCAACATCATACCAAAAGACGTTAAAAGTTGGTATTTGTTTTTACCCTGCCTGGCACTCGGCATTAAGAGGATAAAGCACGACCAGGTCAGCTCGATGTCAGTATACTGTATCTGAGTGGGGTTTTTATGTTTAACTGCAGCATGGTTTTCAAATTTGTGTAATAATTGGCAAAATGGCCACAAAAATGATGTTATGTTATTGTTGGTAGTTAGGCATGAGATAATCAAACAACAATATCATTGTACGGGTTTGAATCTCATTCGAGACCCATGAAGACCCAGGGTAGAATAGGTCTTCAGCAACCCATGCTTGCCGTAAAATGCAAATATTCTTATTGTAAGGGCGACTAACGGGATTGGGTGGTCAGACTCGCTGACTTGGTTGATGCATGTTATCATATCCTAATTGCGTGGATCAATGCTCATGATGTCAATCACTGGATTGTCTGGTCCAGACTCGATTATATACAGACCGCCATCATACAGTTGGAATATTGCTGAGTGAGGCGTTAAACAACAAACAATGAATGAATGAATAAATCTCATTCGATCTGTTTCAGGATGTACTGCTAAAATCATTTTCTTGTCATTCATCGTTAAGTTGATTGATGCATTTTCATTGTGGTTCAGTATAGTTGTGTTTGTCACAGAATGAACCTTTTTGCATCTTTGGCCTTGAATTGTTTATTTGGCTCCTGGAAATGCTTCAGTGTGATCTTCAGAGAGGTTTTGCATTGGCTGGAATGAGTTTGAGCAGAACTGGTTGAGATTAAGTAGGCAGCATGTTAGCAATTGTCTACTGCCTTCTCTGTGTATAGAGAGATAGCGGAAGACATTCTTACCAGCCCATTGCTACAAGCAAACCACACGGTGTTTACTGCTTACAGCCCACACAAAACAAATATGTCTTGTACCTGTGGCTTCCTAAATAAAGGGGAAAGTGATGCCTTGAGGATGAATCTGTATTTATCCGGCTGGATCTGGGAGGCAGTTGCATCTTCTGCATACAGTTGTTCAGAAAGAAAAGGCTGCACAAGCTTGTAAGTCAAGCTGATATCAAAGATAAAGATTTCAAAAGTATTTATGTATTTTCCTTTTTTTGTGCAAAGGGTTTTTTGACAAGATGGGACATGAATACATGACGCTTTTTTATGGAGAACAACTTCTGTTATTCTTTGTAACGGCGTTTTATAGTTGTTATATATAAAAAAGTGTCATGTATTTGGTGTTCTAGACTTCTAAATGCCAATCAAAGACTTCAAGATGGAGTGTGGTGTACATGCTGTCTGGGATGTTTATGCTGAAGCTGAGAGAATAATAAGCATTGGACATTGTATGGAGTCTGTAGCCAGTAGACATAGGGGTGAATACCAGGAGGAAAGGGAAGATGTTTACACTTGTGATATAACATGCACAACTTAGCATGAAAATATAACTGACTGACTGAGTAAGGTTTTACGCCGCTTTTAGCAATATTCCAGCAATATCACAGCGGGGGACACCAGAAATGGGCTTCACACATTGTACCCATGTCAGGAATCGAACCCGAGCGAACCCGAGCGAACGCTTTAACCACTAGGCTACCCGACTGCCCCCATGAAAATATAAAAGTTAAATAGCCAGTGTCAGTTATCCAATAGTACCAAACTACAGGAGCAGATTTATCCTGCTGTCTTGAATAGCTGATCCAGTCAACTATCATATGAAACAAGTCATAGAATGAATGAGTGAGTGAGTTGGGTTTAACGTCTCTTTGTACAGTATTCCAATATGTCACTGCATGTCAGCTTGATGTGGGAGAAAAGCCCGAAGTGATGCAGGTCTCAGACGTTTACCACTTTCGTGAAACCCACGAGCACGGGTATGGTGCTGACAAACCTGGAAACATAATTTGGGCAATTTGGATTCGAACCCACGATCATAGGTGTCTGTCGTGCCCAAAGGACCCAAGTCTTTATTGTGAATTGCAGCACCTTAGACGACTGGGCCACCTATGCTCACCCAGTGGGCCCAGGACAGTCCAGATGGGATCTGCTAAATATGGTGCATGGCACAAATGTATTAAATCAAGTTACGATGAGTCTCAAGTGCTAGGTCTTAGTTTCTTCTTACTTGAACATAGACTTAGAGCTAAGATCACTTTGTGCACGTGGGCCCAGCTCTGTACAGGTGGGATCTGGCTACCATATTGCTAAATATGGTGCATGGCACAAGTGTATTAAATCAAGTTACGATGAGTATAAAGTGTGAGCGCTTAGTTTCTTCTTACTTGAACATAGACTTAGAGCTAAGATCACTTTGTGCACGTGGGCCCAGCTCTGTACAGGTGGGATCTGGCTACTATATTGCTAAATATGGTGCATGGCACAAGTGTATTAAATCAAATTACGATGAGTCTCAAGTGCTAGGTCTTAGTTTCTTCTTACTTGAACATAGACTTTCGAGCTAAGATCACTTTGTGCACGTGGGCCCAGCTCTGTACAGGTGGGATCTGGCTACCATATTGCTAAATATGGTGCATGGCACAAGTGTATTAAATCAAATTACGATGAGTCTCAAGTGCTAGGTCTTAGTTTCTTCTTACTTGAACATAGACTTCGAGCTAAGATCACTTTGTGCACGTGGGCCCAGCTCTGTACAGGTGGGATCTGGCTACCATATTGCTAAATATGGTGCATGGCACAAGTGTATTAAATCAAATTACGATGAGTCTCAAGTGCTAGGTCTTAGTTTCATCACAATTTTTTTTTTGCTGTATTTTTAGACCCTTGTACCTTGTCTCTATGTGGGGCCCCACGGCCACATGTTGAATCACTCAGTAACATTCTTGTTGGGATGTCTGATGAGAGGCCAGGTCCTAGTCACCTTGTTTATCCCCAAAGGAATCTATCTACACTTGTAATACTGGCTCATTCATCCTGCTGGCTAGTCCTTGCTGCATTCCAGGGCAAGAATAGATGCGGTCAGCAGTCATTGTGGTGCATCTCCAGTCTCCCACTCTCTCCCCTCGTCCTGCACCTTGACTGGGGCAAATGTGCATTTAATTTGATCAAACCAGATTTTAAAACTACAGTGAACTACAGTTATAATGAACTCAAAGGGACTGTGTTCATTATAAAAGTAGTTTACTGTATGTAGGTCAAACTAGTTGTTTTTGACAGAAATCAGCTTCTTTAGAAGAAGGAAATGTGTAATGAAAGATGTCATAGACGATGTGATTGTCTTCGATCTTTCACCCCAAAACACTACCTTAGAAGTATTACCTTGAAATTAACTTCCAGATTGTTGTATTATTGGTATGTCCGCAACCTTCTACTCTCCCAATAGGACACTTCATAATGGAGTATATGTACACTATAATCTCTGCCCCAATAAAGGGGCCGTGGAGTAGCCTAGTGGTTAAAGTGTTCGCCCGTCATGCCGAAGATCCAGGTTCGCTTCGGGGTCACGGGTGGCCCAGTCGTCTAAGGTGCCGCGATTTGTTCTGCAGAGCTGTGTCCCTTGGGCACGCCAGAAACCTAGGATTATGGGTTTGAGTCCCGGTTCGCCTCGTATGTTGCTAGGTTTGTCAGCACCATACCCGTGCTTGTGGGTTTTACCGAAGTGGTAAACGTCCCTGAGCTGGCACGCAGTGATATAACTGTAATACTGTTAAAAGCGGTGTTAAACCCAACTCACTCACTCACCAGGTTCGATTAGACTGTGTGAAGCTCAGTCTCCCAGCCATGATAATTTTGGAATTTTGCTAAAAGCGGCGTAAAGCCAAACACTCACTCACTCACTCACTCACTCACTCACTCACTCACTCACTTTATTCAGGGTGAACACTATTCATAAGACTAATATGTAGTCTATATAATCTTTTACTTTACATAAAATACATTTTTTCCAAAGTTTTTAAAGATGCTAAAAATACTCTAAAGCTCTTGTCAATGAATATAGCTGCACTTGCCTATTTATATCATCTAGACTGGGGTTATTAAATTAAATGTCGATATTCGCAGTTACAGTGCAGGACGAGCTATTGATTGATGTCAGTTAAACCGAACTCAAAGACAGTTGTATTTTAGGATCTTCATGGAACTGACCTGAAGCAGGGTTAGCCATCAGTCAGAAATTGTAAGAAGCAGTATTTTCTCCCCTGAAACTAATTACGTTTATTTAAAAGATTAGTCTGAAATATATTTTGGCCATGTTGGTCTCCATTGCAGTGTGTGTATCCCTGCAATTTCTAAAAACTAACTGTAATTGTTTTAGATATCACAGTATTTCATAAGATGATCAAATCAGATAGCTGATCAGAAAATTGGGAGATCATGAGTATTTCTTCATAACTGAAATATTTAGATAAATAAATTTAAATAAATAAATTTAGATACATATTTAAATAAATATTTCATAAACATTAATGAATACACATTTTCTATATGGGGAAAAAATTGAAACAAGCTTCAATGCTGACAAGGGGCCCTCTCACTACAATACATGAACAAACTAAACAAAGTTGTTAAACTAGTAAAGTTTTTGTTGTCACTACCGAAGGCCCAGGTTCGATTCCCCACATGGTTACAATGTGCACATACTGCAAAAGGTAAATAAAAAAAATGTAAGAATACGTACAAATGTATACAAAGTTTTCTTTTCTTAAAAACTTTTAAAACCTGAAACGTTGGCAGATAAAGTCATGTCTGAAAGTTTAGAAACATCACAGACCTAAAGTGAGGATATGAATTGTCGTCTTTCCGGAGAAGTAAACAATGATTAGGTTATGATTGAGCGTGGCGGTGTGAATCCCGTTGTTGAAGTGTCCGTCTGCCCACAGGGTGTGGAGTCCCGCTTCCAGAAGTGTTGTTTGTTCGACAGGAATCAGGAACTCGTAACACCTCTTATTGATTCCACCTTCCCTGTAGGGAGGAAACGCAAACCAGCTCAAGATGTCTGGAGTTACTCTCTTGCACTATTCCTGGAATTACTTTTCCTGTTTTGCATTTTGACGACTTGTTTGGGTTTTTTAGTGGGTTTTTCTTCAAAATAAAATAAAATAAGTACAGATTTTTTCAAATTAATTGATTTTTAATCTGAGTATGTGAGGCAGAAAAATATGTATTTGCATTTTGTCCACTTGATTCTTTATGATTTATTGTCTGTATAAATTGATAAATGATGAAACAATTTCCTTTCTTGCCGTTGATGATTTCTTCTCTTGAAATAGGACATATTGATGGATATTTAACATCAATCATGGTCCTGTTGCACAAAGTTGAATCTGTGTTAAAGTATATGAAATACAGCAGTCGTAGCGTTACGATCTCAATATGAAACAGCCCTGTATCTCCATCTGATTCATGGGATTATAATAATTATGAACCTGTCATTCAAAACCTGGGTCAGCTGACTGGCATCACGTGCCTCATAACTTAGCATGCCAGAATTTCAGAATTTTGTTTCGAATCCTAGAAGCACCGCTATGGTTCATTAATGTGTCAGAACCATACATACCAGGGTAAAGGGCCATTTATAATGCAACCCGTTAAGAATCGGGGGTAGAATAGGTCTTCAGCAACAATGCTTGCTGTAAAAGGCGACTATGCTTGTCATAAGAGGCGACTAACGGGACTGGGTGGTCAGGTTCGCTGACTTGGTTGATGCATGTCATCGATTCCAATTGCGTTGATCGATGCTCATGATATCAATCACTGGATTGTCTGGTCCAGACCCAATTATTTACAGACCGCCGTCATATAGCTGGAATATTGCTGAGTGCGGCGTAAAACAAAAAACCAACCAACCAACCATTTATGATGCACTGTATTTCTGCACCACATAGGTGCATGTTTAGAGCGTTATGCTTACACTCTTTTTTTCATTCACAATTGCCTTAAGGCTGTGCAGAGTTGCATCCCTTCCGCACACCAGAAACCTTTGATCATGGGTTCGATTCCCATTTCGCCCCAATTATATTTCTAGGTTTGTCAGCACCATACCCGTGCTCGTGGGTTTCACGGAAGTGGTAAAAGATCTGCCTCTCCCTGGGCTTTCCTCCCACATCAAGCAGCCGTGCCATGATATGGCTGGAATACTGTTCAAAGCAGCGTTAAACTCAACTCACTCACTCACTCACTCTGGGCTTTCCTCCCACATCAAGCAGCCGTGCCGTGATATGGCTGGAATACTGTTCAAAGCAGCGTTAAACTCAACTCATTCACTCACTCGAATGGTACATAGCCATGTTTGTGTCTTTCATCAACATGGCAAACTTCCTCTATCTTCACGGCTTTAGGTTTTCTCCCACATTAACCTGACATGAGGGGCGGTCGGATAGCCAAGTGGTTAAAGCGTTCGCTCGTCATACCAAAGACCCGGGTTCGATTCCCGACATGGGTACAATGTGTGAAGTCCATTTCTGGTGTCCCCCGCCATGATATTGCTGGAATATTGCTAAAAGGGGTGTAAAACCATACTCACTCAGAACTTCAGATAAGTGTGTCATGTGATACTGACATGCGGTCGGTCATACCAGTGAATATTGACAGTTATACCCCAGAGGTGCACTCACTCACTCACTCACTCACTTACTCACTCACTCACTCACTCACATGCCATGATAAATATGACACAAAAACTGTTCTGCAATAAATTTGGGGATTGTTTGTGATCTCAAGATTAAGCATTAGCCTCAAAAAGCAATCGATGATTGAATGGGAAAGGAAACAAACCTCCATTTTATTCATTTGATTGATAAGATTGAAATAACTAAGTTAATGTTGTTTCGTTACACTTAGCAGCTGTCCTCCAGGAAGACTACAGTTGATGCGTCACCAAACTTGATCAGACATTTTACTACTTTTCTCTGCATTCATTACAGCATATATCAGGTTTTATGATTGATTCTTTGGTTGAAAACTGAGACCACCCAACTGATTCACAGAACCGCATTACACATTTCAGCAACCCATGCTTGCTGTAAGAGGCAACTAACGGGATCGGGTGTTCAGGATCGCTGACTTGGTTGATGCGTGTCATCCTATCCCAATGGCATGGATTGATACTCTTGATGTCAATCACTGTCTGGTCCAGACTCAATTATTTACAGACCACTGTCATTTGGCTAGAATATTGCTGAGTGCTGCGTTAAAGAACAAACAAACAAACAATCAAATGATCTGAAATATAAATGGGACATAACCCTTGTGGTCATATCAACCAACCATCATGGTGGAGCATCAAGCCTATTGAACAATGAGGAGTAAAATCTCTCTTCATTGTCCACACCGGTTTCACCTGATCACGATCCTCATGGGAACTATGTGTTTATATTTTCATTTGACTGAAACATATCCCAGCTGTTACAATCGCTCATAAGTAATTTTATTCCGTCATATTGTTTCTATCACAACCGCCAGAAATTGCTTCTCGTGGTAGGTTCGCAAAAAATGTGATGAAATTTGCTGCTCTATTTACTGCCCGACTATTGATCGATATTTGCATTGTCAGCAGAATTAAGTTGAGATTTTTTTGTTTTGTTTGTGTAAACAATTTATGAAGAGCCATCAAGGCTGCAATTGCATCGATGCAGTTTGTTTTATTATAGTTATTCTTATTGTTATGATGGTGTTAATGAGGACACCATGTTTATATTGCTGTGCAATGAGAAGGAACTATGATTGACTACCTGGTACAACATAAAAAAAATGTTATTCAATTAATTGACTTTACTTGTCATTCACGTTTAGCTTCAGTAAGATCAGAGGATAATAAATTATTGTTCACAAAGCATAAAGTCCTAAATCTAAAATTCCAATTTTGTTGTTGTGGCCTCGTAAACATCAGTTGGGTTTCACTGATTGCGTACATTATTGTCATTAAGGTGTCGTCCGTTCAGGACAAATTGGATCCATGCCAATTTGTCATGGTCATGCAGATGCAGAATACGTGTTTTGATGTAACCATGGAAATTGTGTTTCTTTTTTCATCCTCATCCTCTGAGAAGGTGTTTGGTTCAATATGCATTAAGACCAACCAGGCATTCACTAACATGAATTCAGTTGCACAAACTAGCTAATTGATCTTATCAGAAAGACAGTTAGTGCGGAGATAAAAGTTTGATAGGTACTTTTATCCTCAACAGTGTTTGGGACTTGCAAGAACTCATTAACAATTGAGAATCTTCGTCTGTGGTATTATATCAATGTTCCCCAAAGTTAAACCAGTATGCTGACATCATGCTATTGATTCTGAGCCAGGAATCCACTGGCCATTCTTAACATGCATTTTGTGCAAAACGGATGCAACTATAGGCCATTATGCAGAATTATTGAGAAATTTTATGTCAACCATAACATGGTTAAAGTTCGAGACATCAACATCGGTTGATGCCAGAGGTAAAACAGTAGTGTACAAAAAAGGTTCCAGATTTATCAGGACTGGGGCCTTTATTCTCCTAAGCAGGGGCACGAGAATGTTTGGGGTAGTGGTGTCGTTGTTTTAGTGTTCCTGCCTCCTAAAGGTCCGAGTTCGATTCCTCACATGGTTACAATAAATTTGGCCCATTTTTGTTGTCCGAGGCCAAGACATGGCATAACAACATGAATCTCCTCAAGAAGGCTTTTAATATCATTCACCTTTAATATTAATATCTGTAATTAAGTTCTGGAAACTTTAAAACAATGTAATACATGTTGAGACATCATTACTAGGGGTCATTGTCGCCTCTGTTGTGTAGTGGATAGAGAGTCTACCCTGAGGTGGTTTGATCCCTGAGCAAAAGATGTTAAAAGATGGTTCTTGTTGTTTCCCTGCCTGGCACTCAGCATAAGGGGATAAAACAAAAACTGGACAACTTGGAGTCAGTTTACTTTGTCTGAGTGGGGTGTTCATGTTAAAACTTGGGGGGCACAGGTGTCCCTGTCGTCTCAGGTGCCGCGATTTGCCAGAAAGCTATGATTGTTGGTTCGAATCCCGGTTCGCCCCAATTATGTTTCTAGGTTTGTCAGCACCATACCTGTGGTCATGGGTTTCACCGAAGTGGTAAACGTCTGATACCTGCATCACTTCGGGCTTTCCTCCCATATTAAGCTGACACGCCATAATAATTGGAATACTGTTAAAAGCGGCATTAAACCCAACTGACTCACTCACTGTTAAAACTGTGGTTGGGTATTTCAGTGGGCTTATCACTATAAAACCAGGATAAATCTGGACAAGTTCAAGCAGCCGCACACATGCATAAATATCGTTGTATATAAGTACAATAATCTTGAACCTTCTAGGGGCCTTCTAATCCCACAAGTCCCATGCTTTTTGTAAGAGGTGATTAACAGATTTGGCTGGTCTGACTCGCCTGCTTGGTTCATGCATGTCATAGAAGATGTTCATGATGTCAATCACTGGATTTTCTGGTCCACACGCGATTATTTCAGACCACCATCATATAGCTGGAATATTGCTGAGTGTGGCGGAAAACAACAGACAAACATACAGAACACTATGCAGCTGCTAATACACCCCTAACTTTGCTTGGTAAACTATGTACATGTTCATGTATTGATTATGTGCATATATGACACACGATATCTATGCCAGGCTGTGCCATGTCAACACTGTCAGGTGAGTGATTCATTGATTGGCAGGCCAGCAATAATATATTATTAAGACAGGTATTTTGCAAAATTGTTTCTCTCGACTATGCATTGGAAAATTGATCTGAATTTTTACAGTTAAAATTTTTTGTTAGTAAATGTTTCACTGATTGAGAGTCATTCAAGACAACATTGTCCATTAATGTCAAGTTTGTCAGGTAAGCTGAGGTGACAGGCTGTGTGATGATGTATCATGGTGTGGTGTGTGTCAGTTTTGGATGAGGTGATGCAGCTGTTCAGTGTGTAATCTGTCTGTGGCCTGATTGAGAGGCTGGGATAGAAAATTAAGTGAGTGGGGTTTGTTTGATGCCACTTTGTATTTCAGTAACAGAAGCCGATCCAGGATTTTGAAATATGGGGTGGCCATAATACCTGAGGGCGGAGTTAACACGTAAGGTATATGTAAGGGGGGATGTGCATGCACGTGCAAACACACGCGTACCTGCGCACTGAGCACTTAGCCCACACATTAAACCACATTGCTGGAATAGTGGAGAGTGGCATTAAACCACATTGCTGGAATATTGGAGAGGCGTTAAACCACATTGATGGAATATTGGACAGGCGTTAAACCACGTTGATGGAATATTGGACAGGGGTTAAACCACATTGATGGAATATTGGAGAGGCATTAAACCACATTGATGGAATATTGGAGCAGCGTTAAACCACATAGATGGAATATTGGAGAGGTGTTAAACCACATTGATGGAATATTGGAGAGTGGCATTAAACCACATCGACAGAATATTGGAGAGGTTTTAAACCACATCGCTGGAATATTGGAGAGTGGCATTAAACCACATCGCTGGAATATTGGAGAGGCGTTAAACCACATCGCTGGAATATTGGACAATGGCATTAAACCCTATTGATGGAATATTGGAGAGGCGTTAAACCACATCGATGGAATATTGGAGAGGCGTTAAACCACACCGCTGGAATATTTGAGAGCAGCATTAAACTACATCAATGGAATATTGGAGAGGCGTTAAACCACATCGATGGAATATTGGAGAGGCGTTAAACCACATCGATTGAATATTGGAGAGGCGTTAAACCACACCGCTGGAATATTGGAGAGCAGCATTAAACTACATCAATGTAATATTGGAGAGGCGTTAAACCACATCGATGGAATATTGGAGGGGTGTTAAACCACATCTATGGAATATTGGAGAGGCGTTAAACCACACCGCTGGAATATTGGAGAGCAGCATTAAACTACATCAATGGAATATTGGAGAGGCGTTAAACCACATTGATGGAATATTGGAGGGGCGTTAAACCACATCGCTGGAATATTGGAGGGGCGTTAAACCACATCGATGGAATATTGGAGAGGCGTTAAACCACATCTAAACCTAACCAGGAGCTGTATGTGATCGTATGCCCAGCTGTCACACACACACTCAGTCACCCTAATCACCGGTACATTGATTATGGACCAAAAAAACTTTGTATGTTGACTTTTGACAGTTGTTCTATAGATGTGAAGCTGATAAGAACAGTAGATGATGCAGGAACTGTGCCTTGTCACAGTAGCAGGAATCAGCTTCAGGCTTGTGTGTGGACCAAAAATGTTCAATATGTACATGTCATTATCAAACCAGATAACCTTCATTGTTTTCGCTTGATCTGAACTCCGGGCCATCTGTGTACAAGATTGAGTGTATTGACAGAGCAGTATGGGGTTTAATAAATCCATTCTTGACAAGTGACATCTAATTGATGCACTGGTATGCAGGATAAGTGTGTGTTCCTGGCGTCGGGCCAGCCAACTGTAGATCAATACAACCGTTGTAGCTTATGTTGGTAGATGACAGTCAGTGTAAGAAAGAGGTCGGTCCTCTTTGTGAATTTGGGTGTGTTATTGGGCCCTCCATGGTCATCGTAAGGGCGGACTTAAGTATGGATCAGGGGCTCGTTCCACAAAGTGATCGTAGCGCTACGACTATCGTAAGCCTATGTTGAAGTATGATTGGTTTGGTTGGTTGGTTTTTTAACGCCGCACTCAGCAATATTCCAGCTGTATGACGGACTGTAAATAATCAAGTCTGGACCAGACAATCCAGTGATTAATATCATGAGCATCAATCACCAAAATTGGGATCGATGACATGCATCAACCAAGTCAGGAAGACTGACCACCCGATCCCGTTAGTTGCCTCTTACGACAAGCATAGTCGCCTTTTACGACAAGCACGGGTTGCTTTTGAAGTATCAGAGTTAAGATCTCAGCACTAAGATTGCTTTGAGGAACGAGCCATAGGGCCCTGGTTCTTATGATGTGTTACCTTGCAGATTGGGTGTCATCGTTCCCTTCACTTTAGGTTTTGTTCTGGCTACCAACGTCTGGTTTGCCTGGGCCAATCATGATTATCTACAGTGGAATAGCTATGATATTGAGGACAGTGGGGTTAAACAGCATTCACACATACTGAATAAAAATATAAATGTAAAAAAGTTCGGGATCATGATTATTTGGGGGATTTGTAGTGAAAACTGAACTCAATTTTAAAAGAATACCCCCAAAAATATTCATGATCCCTAACTTTTTTGTTCAGTATTATTTCATGCTGAATTTTCAATAGTTTTTTGGGTTAAAATTACACAAAAAAGTCAATTATTACCTCTGTCTCAAAATATGCCTTTAAAAATAGGACCCTCTATATTCATGAGTTGAACCTTGTTAGTTTTAGTGCTTAAACATTGTAAAGAGATAATATTTTTTACTTCACATCGACCCCGATAGCAACCATTTTTTTCACATTTTTCACATTTGTTAACCACTTTCACGTTTATGGGTTTCATATGAATAACATGCTGATGCAATAAAGATTGCATTTTGTTTAAGTCTGCACATAATGTAAACTGATGCAAATCTAGGCAATGTCATCAGGATTCGCCAACGGCATTGATGTGCACAGGCATGCATTACTTGCATGGAGATGCTAAGTTTACTGCAGAGGAGCAAGCTAAACAGATCTGCACCTGCTTGTCAACTCTTTGACATTTGTACAGGACATACAGACATTGAGTCTTCTTTTGGGTAGCCTTGTAGTTACAGCATTGGCTTGTTATTCCAAAGATCTGGGTTCAATCCCTACATGGGTATAGTGTGTGAAGCCCATTCTTCATTTTCTGTCTTGATCTTGCTTGAATTTTGCTAAAAGTAAAACACTCACTCACTCTCACTCACTCACTCACTCACTCACTCACTCATACATTACAAAGAAGAAAATAAAATTCAGATAAACAAATAATGTTGGGTTTAACACCGCTTTGAACAGTATTCCAGTTATATCAGTGTATGTCAGCTTAATGTGGGAGGAAAGCCTGAGGTGATGCAGGTCTTAGAGACTTACCACTTCGGTGAAACCCACGAGCACAGCTATGGTGCTGACAAACTAGAAACCTAATCATGTGAACCATAATTCGAACCCACAATCATAGATTTCTGGCATGGCCAAGGGGCACAACTCTGCACAATAAATTGCAGCCCCTTAAACGACTGGGCCACCTGGGCCATTCACCCTGTCCATAGTGAGTGGATTAGTAGACACCACAATGCCAGCTCAGGGTATGTTGTAAACAAAATGAATGGAACCATCCCATATCGGGATAAGATGAATTAAATGTCCCAATCCCCCTCATTCTGTCCCTATTTAACTACAACTTCATTCAAGGAGCTGCAATGTCATAGGCCCTTCCTTCCTTCTCACAGACTACTGCTCATTTTATGGGAGATATCGGTAATAATAAAATTGGGCGAAGTTTAACTGAATAGCCTGACTTCATAATTTCAATTTTTAATTCTTGAAAAAGCACTCATGGAGATAAAAATGATCACTTCCTTTCATTGCATTGTGGGTGCTGTCAAGTGGGCGGCCATTGGGCCGGTTTTTATTGGTATAAAACAGGTCATAACTCAGCTGAAACACCATCAAAGTTCTTAGGTTGTGTGACTAAAATGTAATCAAAGTTGTAAGGATGAATAAATACATGGTGGACTGGGTGTGATATTCTGGTTCTTATCAACGTTTTTCAAAGACAAGTGATAGGATGTTGACATAATGTTTTACAACCTGAGCTGGCTAAACCCAACAAAGCAGATAAGGCAGCCTCTGTCCACACTGGTACTCTCAAAGCTCTCCTTTTACAACCATAGTTAACAGCTTAGGCCTCAGTTTGTTTTACTTGGTTTAAGCAGACCTTTAACATTGAAAATTTAGAAAGAAAAAAAACAACAGAATGACAAGTTTTTTTTATACCGCTGACTGTAAAGATCGCACTGACAATTAAAATAATCCAAGGGATTTTTATATGACTGAAACAGAATTTGTTCCAACAATAAGTCATCATTACAGTCAAATATTAAATTTAAATCAAACTTTAACATTGAAACAAGTAATAGTTTTTACATTTTCATTTTCACCACCTAAGAAACATGATGTAACAGAGACTGCAAAAACACGCCATTGTCTGCAGCCTGGGCCGGATAAAGTTTCTTCTGATAAGCTTTGTTAATCAAAGTCTGTATATTAACATTAAAATCTATTGGAAATTATGTCAAGTGACAACTTCAGGCTGATTGAATTAAAAGATTTTGGCGCAGATTGCTTTGTCTTGAAGCAGAGCTACAGTCCAAAGTCTGGTGCCAAGTGTCTGCCTTGTTCAAGAAAACCATATGTGAACCTGTGGGTTTCTGTGTAATTGGGACAGTCGTTATATAAATTGACATGCAACATAAATTTTGAACTAGTAGACCAACAGCGAGTTTTTGAGGGACCAATCAAAATTGCTGGGGCTGCCAAACTGCCCATTTTTGTCCCCATTCAAGAAAATGAAACAATCAGAGTTTCAATTTGTAAGAGTGAGTTAATAACCAGTAAGACAGTCCAGTTTCTTTGTACTGGGAACAGTTTCAACCCGAGGTGGAGGGTGGGGTGGGGTAACCCAGTGCTTAAAGCGTTAGCTCGTCATGCAGAGGGCCCAGGTTCAATTCACCACATGGATGCAACGTGATATTGCTGGGATATTGCTATAAGTGATGCAAAACCAAACTCACTCACTCACTCACTCATCCCACAGATGGAGGACAACAGTGTTTCATTGTATTCACTGTCCTTTACTCCCATCAGCACAACAATGTGGCTTATTTGTGTGGTGAACTCCACATGCGGTTGCTGTCCAATGACTGCCCACAAATTGTCTCCTAAATGATTCCAAACTCCAAGCATTTCTCCCTGACTCCATAAAACATGTGTCCATGTGGTCACCTCAAATGACCCCTTGTTTATACCCCAGCTTGTGACCCCTGTTTGAGGTGAGCTGACCAAGTTTATCTCATCAAAGTTTGGTTTGTTGTTGCTACATTGTTCCATTATATGCAGCAGGTGCCCCTTGATGCCTTCCAGGCTGGAGATGCTGAGGCCAGACATGGCTGGCATGTTGATCCATGTGCCCTGGCAAGCCATCTTATTTCACAAAATTCAATTGTTTTTTCTGCAACAATACCTTTATGGAATGTTGAAATCTTTAAGATGCATTCACATCTCAGTGACAAATGCAGTGTGAAGGCCGATTTTACCACAATTAAAATAAAAAATTATTTAAAAGGTCCAGATGCAAATGCAGAGAAGGGCTAAATGTTAGTCTTATTGGGCCTAGGCTGGTGGTTAAAGTTTTCGCTTGTCATACTAAAACCAGACATGGTTTGATTCCCATTTCAGAATAAACTCTCAAGCCCATTTTTGTTTTGTTTGTTTGTTTATTTGTTGTTTAACGCCCCACTCAGCAATATTTCAGCTATATAACGGCGGTCTGTAAATAATCGAGTCTGGCCCAGACAATCCAGTGATTGACATGTGCATCGATCCACGCAATTGGGATACGATGCCATGCATCAACCAAGTCAGCGAGCCTGACCTCCCGATCCCATTAGTCGCCTCTTACGACAAGCATATCAGTAAAATCAACTATTTAACAATAATGATAACACACAGTATTACCTGGTATCTGGCACATTAAATCTGGGGACCATCTCAATCTTTGAATTTTAATGTTATGACAAGGCCCCTTAAGCTGTCCTGCCTAATTCAAACAGTGACAAGAATATAGAGATTGTTGAAAATAGGAAATTTCTACTTGACCTAAAGATAATGTGGATAATGTGGCAATTGTGTTGGAGGGGTAATTTTTGTCGCTCTTATGGCCGGAATAGTACTTTTTCTTGTCATTTTCTTTCATTTGGGTATCGTAATGCTAGGACTATTATGTTTAATTTTAACCTAAATGTAATTGTTGTGTTGTATGAACATTTTAGTGTTTGGTAAGATTCTATAGTTTCCAAGAGGCGGTTGGGTAGCCTTGTGGTTAAAGCGTTCGCTCATCACGCCGAATACCCGGGTTCGATTCCCGACATGGGTACAATGTGTGAAGCCCATTTCTGGTGTCCCCTGCCGTGATATTGTTGAAATATTGCTAAAAGCGGTGTAAAACCATGCTCACTCACTCACTCACTCACTCACTCACTCACTCACTATGGCTTCCAACTGTACACATGCATTACCAATAGTGAGTGAGTTAACATCTAACATCGCATCGGCATTATTTCAGCCAAATAGCGATGAGAAGTTAATATATTCAAAAGTCAGTCATAGATGCAAGGTTATATTTAAAAACAATTTTTTCAAACATATTTGGTCATGACAATATTATGCATTACCAATAAGTAGCTGTGAAGGCAAAACGTCACACTAGAAAATATTTGTTCACAATCTTTTGTATCTATCCTAACTATTACTTTCAGTCCCTTTTCCATCTTCCTTTCTTAATAATAATGAAAAAATCTTTCACTCATAGGGATAACAGTGTTAGAAACAAAATTTCAGTCCACTAGTCCTAATGATGATAACATATAGCAAACCCCTTAATAATGGCCAATTTTATGATGAGTCCTTATGATGCCTTAACTATTGGGCAGTTTGGTAAGGACTACAGGACTAGGGCCAATTTATAACGCTAGATAATCAGATATGTAATTCTATTTATATAAACACTTGACATATAAGAATCAGTTTTGTGTAGAAATAAGATAAAACTATCCCTATCAAAGTGGAGTCGTATATTTATATAGGATATCAAATGAGATTTTTGTAAAATAGGTAGATCAAAGTCTCACTCCTTGATGTTCAGCTGTCTAACTATTTGAAAAATTGTAATGTGTTGAGAATGAACTTGTTCCTCTCCCCGAATGTCAACTTACGATCATGAATAAATTGATATCAAAAGCAACACAGGATGTGTGGTCATCAGTTTTTTGTTTTGATGTCGGCGATTCAAAGGTATCGTATCTTTGTAGTAGAGATGGTTGCCATGTGGTGTTACTGACCCTTGTCAAGTCACTCTCCTGTTAAAGAGGCTGACAAATTCTACAGGCGATCCATCAATCACTATGGTAGATATCTACACGTGCAATTCAGAGTTAACTGTTTGACCATCTCGGCTGTCATACATGATTGGCTTCACACAGGAGGAGATGGAATATTTCTCCTTGATTGTTGTCAGGATCTGTTGAGACTGGGTTTATAACATTTTCTGGAATTTTCAAGTTCCTAACTTTAATAAAAGGTGACTTGATGCTCTATGAGGGCTCTATATAGCTGAGTTACTGCCATAGATATTAACTCACTCACTCACTCACTGGTAAACATCTGAGACCTGCATCAATTCAGGCTGTCCTCCCATGCTGTGATATATATATCTTGAATACAGTTCAAAGTGGCCTAAAACTCACTCACTCACTCACTCACTCACTCACTCACTCACTCTAAGGTAGTATATATGATATTGCAGACTAGCACTAAGCCCGATATTCTCATGACAACTGATGTAGGGTTAAGAACATGACCAACAGTGTGTTTATTTCATAAATGTTTCTTTCAATCATTTCAAAATCACACATTTGCAAAAAGTTTAAGTTCTTGTTTAACTTCAGTTGAAGTTCTATCTATTTTCCATTTGGTTGAGACAGTCAAGCTTTTATTTTTTTCAATATTGTAATATTGTAGAGATTCTTGTGATATTTGCTTTATTATATTTTCTGATAAAAATTAGTGTCTCATATTTCTAAATCGTGGAACTCTTACATGTTCTAAACCACAGATTAATGGAGGTATGTGAAAACAACTCCCTACCCATCTTTGTCTGTGTCATGACAATAGTATTTGAGCCCAAACCCAACCTCACGGCACACAATTACATTGGTATGTGAACACCAAGGTGGGAATCAGAAAAATAAACAAGACAACCAATTTGTATTTGCATGTCACTGGCTTATTGGTTGAGCTTTGATTGTGGCCAATGTAGATTTCCTTCGGACTGCGTCATCGTGACAAAGACAGTATAATTCTGTGGATTTACACCTCCGTGAAGGAAGATATATCGGTGGCAGATGACACCATTGTCATGCTGGGGAAAGAGATGGGGGAGCAGGTTCTATTGGGAAGTGGATGTGCCGCTGCATAAATTATATATAGATAGTCGCACGTCTGTGGCAGGATGGAATAAGTGTGAAGAGTATCTTTTTAAGAATCACAATTTTGGAATTTATGAAAAAAAGGTAATGAAAGTTCATTTTGACAAATGAATTACCATTGGTTTAGAAGTTAAGGGAGGACTGTTTTTTACTGTTGCAAGAGTTGAAACACTATTGTGACACAATGATTGTGATTCTGATATGACTGTTGTATCCATAATGCAATAGTGTTGCTGTAGTATAGCAAGTATCTACCTTCTCACAAGTCAGAGCTCCAAATTAGCTGCGTATTTGTGTAAAATATGCCAAATATCATCCTAACCTAATGGATTTTGAGTTATTTGCATGAAAAATTTGAAACACCCAAAGGTATGACACCACTGCATATTTCCCTAATGTAGCCTTTTCAGGTTGCATACCCGGATTTCTTCACACATCGATACTTATTTATTGAATGCAGACATCACCAATGCATAAACTCTACTGCAGTGAATAATGCACAGATTGGCTACATCTTGCTTAGGCCACACATTTTATATTTTATTTCGTAAACTGAAATAAGGTCTAAATACGATGTTTCTCTAACTTCCGGAAGTATAAGCCTTTTAACGTAATCTCGCGAGAGAGAGCGAGATCTCGTCCTCATTTCTCTGGCTTCGAAAAGCAACACACGTGTTTAACTTAGATTCTATACTTAGTGTTTTTATTAATACTTACTGTGGGTATTTTTTAGAGCGTAGTACTTTTATTCGGACCTAGGAAGCAGTCAGGCAACTAGGGGAATTCCGCGTCCCTTCGTCTTTCCTTTTACTGGATTTATTGGACTTATTGGCGACACATTTTATATTTTTCGCTTCATGGACCCGCCTCCCCTATTGAAAAGCAGCTGGTGTCAGAAATAAATTAAACATAAAAATATTAATTTTTATTTTTCCCAGCTAGTAATATATACCTTCTTACACAACATAAAATTTTATATGTAATTTTCATGTCTACATCACTATAGTGATTCAAGAAGCCAGCTGCAGTTTTAACTCCACAGCAGAATGACTTTCAAATATATAATTAAATAAATAAATAAATAACGTTTATTTTTATTTTTATTTCGACCGACCTTGTGTGGAAAAGCTGGAATAAATCCGTGGAACATTTTAAAAGCGTGGCTTTACTGCAATGGACACATGTGCCACTGTTGTCAGCTCATGCAACATGTGACTCACTTGGGGCAGAACACGAAATGAAGAAAATTAGAAGTTACTTGAAACAACATTTTGAGCAGGATTGTTTTAAAAAATGTCTACCCTTTGGTTTAAAAATACCCCATAGACTGGATCCAAGGAGTAGAAACATATTGAATACCCAAAGCAAACTATCAAATACCAATGTGAATGATACCATGTGCGTAAATACTTCATGGCTTAAAAGATTATCTGGAGCCCAGCAATGTAGATGTGCAGGCTTTGTTTTACATTATGTCGGCCATGTTGAAGTTCTGTGCATTGCTTGGAATGTGCGACCGGTAGGGCAGGACACGCTTACCCTTTTCACGAACACCTGGTGTCTTCACTGATATCAAGACTGATTATTCTTTGGTGTTGATGTTTATGCATAATTCGTTGGTGGAGGTAGTAGATCTGAAAACAAGGTATTGCAGTTTGTATTCATTGACAAAGTTAGGAATGCTGATATTTTTATTCAACGAAATAAGAGTTTGCAGAGTGATATTTCAGAGGTGTAAAAATTTAGAATGTCATGCTAGCTGATTAATAATATTACAAATAATTCTGAACGTATGACAGTATTGTTATGTAGTGAATTTCTGAGGACACAGGTGACCCAGTTGTCTGAGGCCCCACAATTCGCTGTGAAGAGTTGTGTCCCTTTGGCATGCCAGTAACCTGTGATCATGGGTTCGAATCCCAATTCACCCATATTATGTTTCTAGGTTTGTCAGCGCAATTCCCATGCTCATGGGCTTCATCAAAGTGGTAAACAAGTTTTTTCTCCCACATCAAACCAACACGCCATGAAATACTGTTCAAAGCGGCGTTAAACCAAACTCCCTCCCTCTTCAGTGTTCTGTCCAAGATGTGGAGCATGAGATGTAAGTTCATTAGAATTTGAGCTGATCTGTTTGATGAATATCAAGAGAAAAAAATAACTTGATTAAAGTAAGAATCAAGTTTAAAGCCTTTAATCTGATGACTAGACAGATCTTCACCAGAGGTTCCCACTAATTATGTTTTTGAAGATTCTGCTCCACGTGTGTCGCGTGTGATTATGTGATATCACACACGCCTGGAGGCGGATGTTCCCAGGATCATGTAGACTCACACACATGCCATCAGTGCCTCAACAGGATCTCACATGACCAGTCGTCGAGCACGTGGATGAGCGTGACCGTAGACAGATTTCTTTTGAATATTTTATATTTTAATCCCTGTTGACCTATGTATAATTGTATTCATATGTTCAATAATAATAATAAATAAATAATAATAATAATAATGACAACCTAACCAGCCCGACTGTGCCAGGATCACCAAAACCCTCTTTGCTTCATTTTTTATTTTAATCTGTAAATAATAATAATCATGATGATGATGATGATGATGATGATGAACATTAGTAAATGCTCATGGCTCAAAATTACCCCAGTCAAAGAATCAGTATGCAATCGATTTTTAAATCTTATCTTTCTGAGGAGTATACCCCTAAGCTGCCTTATGAGGCACCAGGTTTACAGTCACATTACCATCTCATCCTACCAGGTACCCATCCACTGCTCGTGAATGTATTTCAAACCAAATACCATACCTAGAATGACTTGGAACTCTCAGCAGTCAAGCTGACTTAGCATGGTCATCCATCCACCTACTCTCCGCCACCAACATTGCTTATGTTTGCCTGATTTGTGAACTGTTTGCAGAACACAGGACCTCATGTTGCTGTATAGATAGTAGGGCCGGCACGGTACACCAACTGTACGATCAGATACCTATCATGATACCTTACTCACGAGCCGATACGTATCACGATACTTGCATGTGCTCTTATCCGTGGTGTGTAAGCCATCTTTTTCATAAACTGGATGGCCATATACCTGGCCCACTGATGATTTACAGTTGGCAGTGTCAAGTATGGTGCAACAAATGAAAATGCACTACTGATTAGTATTCAGTGGAACAGTTATAAAAGCAAACATTTAAGGTCAGAATTGATAATTTTAACTTTGTGTGCGACTGTAATTGATACTAATGTATCGAGAAGTACATCGGTGTATCGTCCCACCACTAATAGATAGACCTCTATATTCTGTTTCATCTGTCTGGGGCGGTCGGGTAGCCTAGTGGTTAAAGCGTTGGCTCGTCACGCCGAAGACCCGGGTTCGATTCCCGAGATGGGTACAATGTGTGAAGCCCATTTCTGGTGTCCCCCGCCGTGATAATGCTTGAATATTTCTTAAAGCGGCGTAAAACCATACTCACTCACTCACTCACTCACTGTTTCATCAGTCTAAGATGGTATGTGCCCTGTCCTGATATGCATGCTGCTTGGTAAAAACCAAATTCATTCATTTCCTTTTGAGAGTTATGTCTCGTTGCCCCGCACGCCCAATCTGAGATGTTAACATATTTTGTACAAATGTGACGAGGCAAAGGCATGCTGGTTTCTTTGCTCTGCTCATTACAGAGAATACCATCAGAGGTCCAATTATGTTGGTCATAACAGACATGGCAACCAAGGTTCATTTGTCAAAGAGGTGTGTGAGCCTGTCATCAAAATGCCGATAAAGAAATACTCACCACTTACATTAAAGTATTATGACATTGAGTATTTCTCTATCGGCATTTTGATGACAGGCTCACCACTGACATTAAAGAAAAAAGGAAAGAATATGGCATGCAGGATGGTAGATGACATGGGTGGGAAAAATCAAAGAGTTCAAAATGCCTTACATCTTGTACTGTTCGTGAATCTAAGTCTGAGTATGGTTTTGCTCCACTTTTACAATATTCCAGCAACATCACGGCAAGGACACCAGAAATGGGCTTCACTTTGTACCAAGTGCAGAATCAAACTCAGGCCTTCTGTGTGACGGGCTAACGCTGTAACCACTAAGCCACCCCACCACTTCAATCAAAATTTGACATGCTAACTAACAGGAAAGAGCCTCTCTCCTGAACTTCCATGCTATATATTTCCAGCTCTCCCACCCTAATGATACAATGTCCTGCCCACAAAACCAACACTGTGCCACTATCAAGATCATCAACATTGTTTCAAGTGAGTCAGTTTAGGGACTACAGGTGGTTTATAGGGGGTGTAAACAGAGGACTACTATGGGGCAAGTCCAGGATTACCTACATTTCCTGTACATGACCTTAAGTGTCCACCCACACTGTTATCTAAAATGTTTTTGTTCGAGGGAAGAGAAAAAAAATAAGATAAATATTTAAGGACCGTTGACACCTTATTAGATTAACAATGTCCAATTAATGGCCTCTTTCTACACATATTTAGAGAAGGGTAGGTATCTTTTTGAGGTTAC
This sequence comes from Haliotis rufescens, assembly GCF_023055435.1. Taxonomy (NCBI): domain Eukaryota; kingdom Metazoa; phylum Mollusca; class Gastropoda; order Lepetellida; family Haliotidae; genus Haliotis; species Haliotis rufescens. The sequence goes on from NW_025964112.1 coordinate 43,937,557, forward strand.
AGCATGGGCTGGTATTACAGCATTGCATATTTTTATTTCACTTGGGTAATTTGTGCAGACCATTTTTGGAAAAATTGAATCAAACCTCTTACCAACTCACTTATTCATTCACTCATTCGTAGCATAGGGGGGCCACGGGTGGCCAAGTCGTCTAAGGTGCCGCGATTCGCTGTGCAGAGTTGCGTCCCTTGGGCACGCCTGAAACCTATGGTTGTGGGTTCGAATCCCGGTTCGCCCCGATTATGTTTCTAGGTTTGTCAGCACCATACCCGTGCTCGTGGGTTTCACTGAAGTGGTAAACGTCTGAGACCTGCATCACTTCGGGCTTTCCTCCCACATTAAGCTGACACGCCGTGATATAACTGGAATACTGTTAAAAGCTGCGTTAAACCCAACTCACTCACTCCCTCGTAGCATAGTCGTACAAGCGTTTGCTCATCATGCTATCGATGAGGTTTAATTCCAAGATGGATAAAATGTGTGAAGCGTATACATCCTTGGTGTCTTCTGTTGTACCCTTAGTCACCTCTTTAGACAAACAGTGGTGCTCAGCACCTTTTCTAACCCCGGGGCGTTAAAATAGATAAAGCTTCGATGCACTTTGTTCTTTTATAATTTCTCTCCAAGACACAAGATGTGGGTTTTTGTGAACATCAAAGTTTAGAGTCTTGTGGTGTTTTCCTCCATGTGTGACAGTGTTTACAATGCACAGCTGTGTTTTGATTGGTTGAGATTATTAGGTATGATATGAATATATACACCACCTGGCCATATAAGCCGTGTGTATATTTACATGTGAAGGAGCGTCATGTGCTTTGTCCAGAGCAGGGAGCAGTAGAAAGAGGCGACACCAGGAGCTGTTGTGTAGGCCGGCAGAAAGGACAACTGGGTTTCACTAGCATGTAACATGCCCTTTACCTTGGCTCAATACTCAGTGAATCTGTGAAGATCCATGAATAGGTCTTCAGCAACCCATGCTTGCCGTAAGAGGCGATTATGCTTGTCGTAAGAGGCAATTAACAGGATTGGGTCATCAGAATCGCTGACTTGGTTGATGCATGTCATCGTATCCCAATTGCGCAGAACAGTACTCATGATGTCAATCACGTGATTGTTTAATCCAGATTCGATTATTCACAGACTGCCGTCATATAGCTGGAATATTGCAGAGTGAGGTGTTTAACAACAAACGAACAAATAAACAATACTGAGTGAAATCTGATAACTGTAGTAGTTTCATTGGAAGGATCTTCTGTTAATTTCTGTTTGTTCTGACTGTGGGAGAAGCACCAGTTAGTGACCATGGTGGCCCATTGCTGTACCATGGTAAGAAGCGGGGTGAGCACAGTTGAGCATGGTATACCGTGGTGCTCATTATGGCTGGGTTCTACTACAATCATCTATGAACGAGGGTCCATTCTCAATGATCTGACAGGGCGGTCAGGTAGCCTAGTGGTTAAAGCGTTCGCTCATCACGCCGAAGACCCGGGTTCGAATACCGACATGGGTACAATGTGTGAAGCCCATTTCTGGTGTCCCCCGCCATGATATTGCTGGAATATTGCTAAAAGCAGCGTAAAACCAAACTCACTCACTCGGTCAATGATCTGACATCCATTTTCCGTGAAAGGAAAACATAATCAGTGAATCTGGATTCAAACCCTCAGTGAATCTGGATTCAAACCCACGATCACAGGTTTCTGGCACGTTAAAGGGACACAACTCTGCACGTCAAATACAGTGCTTTAAATGACTGGGCTGCCGGGCACACATTTTAATCAGCACATAGTGTGTAACCGAGACATTTTCTTTGTAACAGGGTAACTTCTCAGTAGGTATACATAATTAAATGTCAGTTAACAGACTAACAAAGTGGGTTTTAAATAACTTAAATCAAACTGACTGCAAAGTGACTCGAGCATAGCACCCTTTGAATGTTCTTATTCTTTACTAGGTTGCTTGAAGACTGTAACCTTTTCCAAGTATTCCTGCATTATTTCAATCCCACACGTCAGTCTTTACATTCGGCAGCTCGGAGCTGTAAGAGGACCAGGATATCCTGTGGTCTAATGTCATCAAAGACGAATACACAGTAAGCTTGTGTTTGATACCCAAGTCTCTCTGTAGGGGAGGGGGTCACAATCTTTTGTATGACACCTTTCCAAGATTTGCCAGGCAGCGGATGTTGGAGCATTGTTAGAAGCCACAAGGTCAAGGGTTGGTGATAATGTGTGATTGTGCAGATCCTAGTCAGTAAACTTCCTCAGGCATGTTCTCCAAAGTTTATGTTTCAGCAGGGAATATGTCACGTTTTACACTTCCCATGTAATATTAGAATTTATACCCTGGAGGTGTTGTTGATATGTTCACAGCGACACCCTGCTTTTGACATTATGTAACTTTCATTTAGTTGGGTTGGGTTATCTAAAAAAAATAGAGTTTATGGACGACAAAATTGTAATTTTAACCACCTCCGACTCATAAAGTGCTTAAGAAACATCATTTTCAGATTCTGTTTGTCAATATGGTCTTTATCAAAGACATACCGCTGTTTAATAGAGTTTTTGTGTTGCATGCTTCATGCCAGTTCAAATGCTTGTGCAATGTTGATGTTAAATAACGCATACAGCTGTAAGGATCGTAAAACATACAACTTATTCTGAGTTGTGTAACGGAGAGGATATCTGGCCTTGTATTCCCGCCTCCAGTAATGTTATCCATCAATGAGACAAAAACGTTCAAAGTTGCTGCATGTTAATTTCTGAAATGTAATCCAACTTGCATGTGCAGCATTGAAAGATCAGTTCAAGGTCATGAATTAAAAAAATATATTAGCCTTTTTAAACCTTGGCTTTCTTTTTTCATTAACTACAGAAATTTAATGAAGGCTGTAAATCAATTTATTGTTTCCAAAAAATTAAGAGTAGCTGAAAAAATGAAATTTATGTTTTCTGTTTGTCACTTGAAACTAGGATAGAGTGGAATGACGCAAACGTGGGAAGGGATGTTCTTACAGCTCCCATTTAATCAAGTCATTTTGGACAGTTTTGAATTATTGCAGCTTGACAAACTGGTATTAGGGCCTTAACTTCTTGTACAGGTAGTCGCTGTGGAGTGGTGTCCTTGCAATGAGAGGATTATGAGTTGTCATGTGATGCATATTTCTTTCCGTTAGAGTGATTCATGAAACTTGTATGATTAAAGTGATACATGTGAAACATTTGTGAGGTGTTTATGAGGGGAAATATTGTAATTATTAGGATATGTGGTTCATAAAATAAGAAGTTTGGGGGTTGCTATATAGACTGTTATATTAGAGGGCACAGGTGTCCCAGTTGCTGTGCAGAGTTGCATCCCTTAGGTATTCCAGAATCCTAGTTTTGCAGGTTTGAATGAACAATCTCCCTGATTATGTTTTCAGGTTTGTCAGCACCGTACTTATTCTCATGGATTACACTAAAGTGGTAAACATTCAAGACATCCATAGACCCATGAAGATCCGGGTTAGAATTGGTCTTTAGCAATCCATGCTTGTCGTAAGAGGTGACTAACAGGATCGGGTTGTCAGACTCGGTGACTTGGTTGATGCATGTCATGGCATCCCAATTACATAGATAAATCACTGGATTGTCTGGTCCTGACTTGATTATTTACAGACCGTCGCCATATACTGAAATATTGCTTTGGGGGTATTAAACAACAAACAAACAAACAAAACCTGCGTTAACAAAATGGGGTAGCCTAGTGTTCAGATCCTTGTCAATTTACCATATGGATACAGTACACCCCCCACCCCCACCTCTTTTCTGGTCCTCAGCCCCCCCCCAATCCCATTTTTGCTGGAATATTGTAAAGTCTTATAAAACTCACTCAATGAAATACTATTGAAGGGACCAACAGCTCTCTTTTCCCCTCATCAATTTAAAGGTAAACAGGAACCAGAGAAACATTTAGTTATTAATAGGCAGCCAAACAGTCATCATTATCTGCAACTGTGTCAGTTTGACCTGACTATTTTTGGGGATGTCTTATTGGAGTAGGGACTGAGCACACAATGTCAAAACAATATCCTCCAAAATATTCATCATCCCTAACTTTTTGTGTCCAGTATATATTACATGTGAGTTATTCAGTGCTTGTTCAGACAGACATCTGCTAAAACAGTTGTATGTTGTGAATTCATCAATGTCTGGGAGAAATGAAAATATGCAATGATAACAGATTTATTACTTGATTTGAAGTCAAATATTCATCCTCAATATTGCCTGCAAGCATCTGACGCCTACTTCTTGCAGACGCAGCAACAACAATTATACTGTAATTGCATGTTCGGCCGGATCTGTAGATATAGATAATGCAGACACACACTCAAACCTATCACATCTGTTCTCCCAGATAATTTAGGAATTATTTTATTGGAGCATACATGCCAGCCTGCTTGTGATAACGACTGAGCAATTTGTAACATCTCTTTGTGGGGTCGTCTTTGTCTGTTAGGATTGTGTAAGTCTGATAGGTGAGGAATGTATTTCTTGTGATACAGGTGTTGACAAGCAGGTGTGATACACAGATATAACACACAGGTGAGATAACAATAGTTGCATGTATGTGTGATACGGATATCTATGTCATGAAGTAAAGATATGAGGTTTATTACAGACCTATAAGGGTCATATTTCTGCTTCATTATAAGACCTGGCCTCCTGTAGAGCACAGGGATTGATAAGATCCAGCGTTGAAGAGGCTGTGTTTCATCAGTGTATGCTGTGTTAATGTGGGTTAATTCCGTTTTTTCCCAAGTGAGAGCATGGGAAATAAGGAAATTTAGGCATGAATGTGGTAGACATAACATGACATGAACACAAACATATTGTTCTGTTTAATACTGAAGAAGATGTCTACATACAGAGGCGAAGTGTTTACCTGAAAGGACAGCAAGTCCCAACAGCAGCGGATCCACAATTTGTCGAAGGACGTCAACAATCTCCAGCTATGGTGTCGTTTTTAGTGTGACGTCATTTCGACCTCACGTCACAATAAGATTCAAATGATGTCAACAATGCCGGCCAGATGACGGAAAGAACACGCTGTTGTCTCGTGATAAGACCCTTTGGCACATATGATTTTTATGAACCCGATATGTTCGCCCTCGTTGGTCAAATGTTTTAACGCTCACATGCACGCACACACACACACACACGCACACGCACGCACACGCACACGCACACGCACACGCACGCACATTTACGCATTTACTTAAATGATTACCTATGACTCATTCACACAATCACTTCCATATTCATGCAGTCAATCACACATTCACACCTGCATTCACTCACACATTCACTAACACATTCATTATTCCACCGACACACTCACACACAAAGGGAATGAGTCAATGTACTTGTGGGTAGGTGTTTTGTTTATTTGTATGTTTGTTGTTAAACGCCGCACTCAGCAATATTCCACCTATAAGACAGCGGTCTGTAAATAATCTAGTCTGGACCAGACAATCCAGTGATTGACATCATGTACATTGATCCACGCAATTGGGATCGATGACATGCATCAACCAAGTCAGCGAGCCTGACCACCCGATCCCATTAGTCGCCTCTTACGACAAGCATAGTGGCCCTTTACAGCAAGCCTGGGTTGCTGAAGACCTATTCTACCCCGGACCTTCACGGGTATTGTGGTTAGGTGACTAGGTGAATGCCCACACAACATTCACTCAGTCTTTCACCCACTCACGCCCTAACTTGTGGGACGGTGGGGCAACCAAGTGTCCCTCGTTTCCAAAGCATGGGTTCAATTTCCCCCATGGGTACTCTGTGTGAAGCCCTTTCTGGTGTCCTCTGCTGTGATATTGCTAAAAGTGACGTGACACCATGCTCAGACACACATGCAAATGTACACACTTAGCAATTGTTGCACTCCCTCACCCATTCACATATCGCGTTGTTTATTTGCCCGTTCATTCCTTCATTTCTTCTTCCACCTCTCTCACTCAGACCAATGTGACTGCATGGCCAACAGATACACTTATCTTATCTTTGGAAAGATATCCGCCCGTAACTCCTTCTTCAAAGTTTTGCCTGGGTTAGGGCAACCTAACCCTAATCCTAACCCTAGATCATGTTTTTTTTAAACTTCTCGCCAGGGATTATGAATTTTTTAAATATTAAGGCAGGTGTTACGGGCGGAAGTTTTACCTTATCATTTTACCGTTCACTCAAATCAAATGCTCTGTGAGGATTGTGGGTTGTTGGTCCGCAGAAAGATGCTGGTCAGAAGAGTTGTGGATCATGTGGTCAAACTCAGTGACTTGCTTGATGGTGTCATCGTTGGTGTGGATTGTTGCTCATAATATCAATCACTTGTTTGCTAGTCCAGAGTCGATTATATACAGGCCACCGTCATATAGCTGGAATATTGTGTGGCGTTAAATAACAACACACTCCTTCCATGAATGACCCATTTCGCTGTGCAGTGTAGCTGTGTCAGGATTATGATCCTTGATCCCTCACCACCCTTGCTCGTGGGTTTCTCCAAAGTCGTATCAAAGTATCATAGGGGGGCTCTGGTGGCCCTGTTGTCTAAGGTGCTGCAATTTGCTGTGCAAGGTTGCGCCCCTTTCGGCATGCCAGAAAATGAGGAACATGGGTTTGAATCCTGGTTTATCAGCACCCTATCCGATGTATTGGGTTTCACTAAAGTGGTGGGGGCCCAGGTGGCCCAGGTGGCCCAGGTGGCCCAGTCGTCTAAGGTGACGTGATTCGCTGTGCAGAATTGCGTCCCTTGGGCACGCCAGAAACCTATGATTGTTGATTCTAATCCCGGTTCGCCCCGATTATGTTTCTACGTTTGTCAGCACCATAGATGTGCTCGTGGGTTTAAATGATGTGGTAAACGTCTGAGATCTGCTTCACTTCGGGCTTTCCTCCCACATTAAGCTGACACGCCGTGATATAACTGGAATACTGTTAAAAGCGGCGTTAAACTGAACTCACTCACTGAAGTGGTAAATGTCTGAGACTTGCATGACTTAGGGCTTTCCTCCCATGCCGTGGTATAAATGGAATATTGTTTTAAACAGTGTTAAACCAAACTTACTCAATCATTCATAATAAAGTCAAGTTAACCTTTGAAAAAGATGCAGCTTTTTATATATCTAGTCCCAAATGTCTCAAGATAAATCCAGATTTATCGTTCAGTCCAGCCTTGGAGCAAGGCTATGGAGTATTAACATTCTTTGCAGTAAATTGTCCATTTAATTGTGAGTTATTTCCAAGAAAACTTAACTGTTTCCTGTTGTCAAGGAATGAAATGACCTGTTTCATCAAATCTAAAAATAGCAGCTAGGTTTCCCCCCTCCCCCGGTGCAGCCTTTTTATGAGATAGTGGAGATTGTGAGGTAGTAAATTATATCTTTGGTTTTGTGCGCTCAAAGGTCAAGTGATAGTGTTCAAATGTTGTCCTCAAAGCATGCAGTAGCTTCTGGCAGTATTTTGTTACCTTCTCGTGAACAAAAGATTGTTCGAAACATTTTTCCTATAGTGAAAGGGTCTTGCATTACTGAAGACATTCCACATATGAAGGACCCTAGGACATCCGTGTTTGAATTTTTAATCATCGGAAAATTATATGGGTTGCTAGGCAGCCTGAGGATATTGAATGACACTTGATATATCATGAAATGATCACAGCACATGGTTGTCATTTTTGAGTGTTAGTTGCAAACCGACCCATGAAGATCTGGGGTAGAATCGGTTTTCAGCAACCCATGTTTGCAGTAAAAGGTGACTATGCTTGTCATAATGGGCGACTAGTGGGGCCGGGTGGTCTTGCTCGCTGACTTGGTTGATGCATGTCGTTGTATACTGATTGCGTGGATCAATGCTCATGATGTCTATCACTGGATTGTCTGGTTCAGATTGATTATTTACAGACCGCCGTCATTTAGCTGTAATATTGCTGAGTTCGGCGTTAAACAGCAAACCAACATTACTTTTCTGTAATATTCTTCACACGTCCATCTTATCTATGTAGGAGAGGGTGACTTACAGGGCAAAATGGGTGGTCCTTTAGAGTAAGTAAGAGAAAGGCCTATCAGCGCTCCAACCTTGTTATACAGAGCGCAATCTGTTACCCACTGGTCCCATTGAGCTACAAGTGTTTTCCAATTGCTTGCTTCCTTCAATCAAGGGCGTTGTTCACGATAAACACACAAATATTCCAGCTTGTGCCCGGGTGCTCAATTCGTCCGATAAAGTAGACGTGTGGGATTACATTTAGATATATATTTATCTTGAACACTAATTGTTTTGTCCTTGAGAATCGAAACTAGTTTTTATCCAATCATGGTATAAATAGTCTTATTTGCTACTGTAATACAGGGTGTTGTTTAAAATGCTAAAAAATCTGGTAGGAAGTAGACTTTGTTTAAAAAACAGGTTCTGTAATTATTTCTGTTGTATTTCAAGATTGCACTGTCAACATCAACATATGAGTTAAAGTGTTCACGCTGAGATAATTGATTGTGACATGCAATTATTTCTCCACAGGAGCTGTGGTCCAAATGCCAAGTAGGCACACACCTGCAAGACAATATATTTATGAACATAACTACGCAGTTAGTAATTTGTTACAATGATAGATGAGTATGTACAACGGATGAGACTTATCTAGCCAACATATGTAGCAATGTTGAAACTGAAGGAGGCCCTGGGGCCTTGAAGTTTGCTCCTGTGATATTTGAATCTATGGAGCCGTAAATCGTCATCTTCAAATGTAAGGGTAGGGACACAGGCTCCTTGACTTTCTTGCTTATATTCAACACTTTAATAGATCCAGGTGGAAGACAAGTATTGGTATTAACTTTTTGTGACACTGTAACCACTTTCTTTTATCACCAAAGAATGGGAAACATCTGAAATTATTCCTTAGCAATCTGGATTGAACAACAGGAATATGTAGCTGAACCACAAACATTTGTAAAAAGTTTGACCCATGTATCCTACGGGGCCAAACCGTCAGCCTTGTAGGGTACATGGGTCATATTTTTCATATTGTTTTGTACAGCTACATTCCTGTGATTGGACTAACAGATGATGTCCTGGGATGTCCTACTGTCAGATATTGTCTAATATCCCAGATTGCTCTCAGAGATGTTTGAACTGCTACTCATAAAGATAGTTTTAAACGTGGAGTTATCTGAAAGAGAAACTGCTACTTGAAACATGACCTATGTTGTCTGAGTGGTTTCTGACAGCCATCAGTTCTATCTGATTGGGATATAAGCCATCAGTTACATCTGATGGGATATAAGCCATCAGTTCTATCTGATTGGGATATAAGCCATCAGTTCAATCTGATTGGGATATAAGCCATCAGTTACATCTGATTGGGATGTAAGCCATCAGTTACATCTGATTGGGATGTAAGCCATCAGTTATATCTGATTGGGATATACACCATCAGTTATATCTGATTGGGATATATGCCATCAGTTATATCTGATAGGGATATACGCCATCAGTTGCATCTGATTGGCATAAACGCCATCAGTTACATCTGATTGGCATATATGCCATCAGTTATATCTGATTGGGATATACGCCATCAGTTACATCTGATTGGGATATACGCTATCAGTTACATCTGATTGGGATGTAAGCCATCAGTTACATCTGATTGGGATGTAAGCCATCAGTTATATCTGATTGGGATGTAAGCCATCAGTTATATCTGATTTGGATGTAAGCCATCAGTTATATCTGATTGGGATATACGCCATCAGTTATATCTGATTGGGATATACGCCATCAGTTATATCTGATTGGCATATACGCCATCCGTTACATCTGATTGGCATATACGCCATCAGTTATATCTGATTGGGATATACGCCATCAGTTATATCTGATTGGCATATATGCCATCAGTTACATCTGATTAGGATGTAAGCCATCAGTTATATCTGATAGGGATATATGCCATCAGTTATATCTGATTGGGATATAAGCATGACGGGGGAGAGCTATTCATCTCACTGTTGCCCGCTGCGAGCCAGGGCTTGCTTGTTTGATAGGATAATGCCCCACCCCCAGTGGTGTAAAAAGCCTCACAAAGGCAGGAAATGACCTGACTACGTAGATTACAGCAACAGAGAGATCCAGACAGTTGCCATGATGGATTGGGAGCGGCAAAATTGACGTGTATTTCATGTAAGGGCACTGTGTTTGTTTTTATGTTTTCTCCACAACACAGAGACTCAGACCCTCTTGACCATCAGGAACCTGTCATTAAAAAAATTACCTTTCAAGAATTATGAATGATGTCCATTCATTACATTGACATTGTCTGGAACTACAATATATGATCTCATACAAACCCTGAAATACAAATACCTGAAACTCCTAAGCAAGTGTACAATACTTTGGCAAGTCTAGATTACTTTAGTTTCGGGCTCAAAATAAACACTTTGAGATTATGTAGGTGTTTTTTTTATATGTTAAATGGATTCGGTTTTTTTAAATCTTTTCATTTTATTTTCATTTCAGAGAATAAATGTTATTCTATTGTGATAGATGAGTAGAAAATGTGAAACAAATTGGACATTAAATGAATACTTTGTTTATTTATGTGTGACAATCTGACCAAATGATTTGCCTGAAAGCAGTGTTTGAATCTCTTATTTAAATATTACAATAGTAAATCTCAGTGATCCCAGAACTCCCATTAGTTTTAAGACCCGTGAAGATTCAGGGGTAGAATAGGTCTTCAGCAACCCATGCTTGCAGTAAAATGTGACTGTGCTAGCTGTAAGAGTGGACTAACGGGATTGGGTGGTCAGGCTCGCTGACTTGGTTGATGCACGTCATCAATCCTAATTGCATGGATCGATGCTCATGATGTCAGTCACTGGATTGTCTGGTCCAGACCCGATTATGTACAGACCGCCGTCATATAGTTGGAATATAGCTGAGTGCGGCTTTAAACAAACAAAACAAACATTCATTTCAAACACTCTGCATGCTACTCAAAAGAAGTAGAGTCATCTGATTTTAATCATACGATTATAGTTAAACTGTCATGACATGACAGATTAACTATAGTCATACAGAAATATCGAATGTTCTTAACCTTTTCTGAATAGTATGTAAATACAGTTGCCTAATAGGGTTATAACTGAAAATGGAAATATTCCAAATGGAAATTAAAATTATTTAAAAGCTTTAGATATTAAGAATGAAAAAAACAGTGTGATTCACAGTATAAATGTTTATGTGTAAGTTTAAAACAGGTGTAATCATCATATAAGAGTATGTAGACTTCGGGATGCTATTAACAAGCATGATTCTAGGGGATGTTTGGCTTATCTTTTCAATGAAGATATTTGTCACATGGAGTTGTCTGACAACGCAGCTTGTATTTCAGGAGTGAAAATAGCTGCTATGTCAAGTCATCAGTTGAGATAAACATCTTGTTTGACAAGATGAGCCAAAAATTCTCTAAACATCATTACTGACGGAAGAATCCCCATCACCACCACCACCACCACCACCACCCCGGAAAATATTGATCTTAGAAATATCTCCCAATATTGTGTGACCGCCTCCGTGGCACGTGGTGCATTGTTATATCACTAAAATAGCTTTTTCAAATGAGACTTTACAAATAACTGAATGGATCGTGCAAAGATGGACAGGGACTAACATATCCAAGCATGCACACATTGAAACATATCAGAAAAAAAGTCTGAAAAGTCCTAATTAAATCTCACCTGCTAACCAGGATTTTTCACTGGAACCAAAGGACCAGTGACGATTCCGGGGTAGAAAAGGTCTTCAGCAACCCATATTTGCCGTAAAAGGCGACTAACGGAATCAGGTGGTCAGGCTCGCTGATTTGGTTGATGCATGTCATCGATCCCAATTGCGTGGATCGATAATCATGATATTAATCACTGGATTGTCTGGTCCAGACTCGATTATTTACAGACCGCCGTCATATAGCTGGAATATTGCTGAGTGCGGCGTTAAACAACAAACAAACAAACAAACACTGGAACCAAAGGGAAGTAAGGTAGCCTGAAGGTTAAGAGATCACTCATCACGTCGAAGGCCTGGGTTTGATTCCCCACATAGGTACAATGTGTGAAGCCTGTTTCTGGTGTCCCCCGCGATCACAATTCTGGGGTGTTGCTGTAAGCAGAGTAAAACACATACTACTCACTCACAAGAGCCAAGAAATAAAACAATAACTGGGAATTTGCTAATGATGGAATTTAACATGTCCTGCCCACTCACTCACAAGAGCCAAGAAATAAAACAAATCCAGGGCTCTCCAAGGATAATGAGACTCTTTGTGATTTATGAAACTTGCAAGTTTCGAAAGTGCAACTGTTGAAATACAGAAGGTAAGGTTGATATTGACCCATATAAATATGTTGAGTTAAAGACATAGGCCTGGATACTATCTCGGGCAAGAGAAATTAGTTACCAATCATGCTAATTACTGCCCTACATCTGCCATCTTGAATGATTGGTTGACATTTTCCATGAACAGATCTAGAACATGTTTTGGCCTCATTTCAGGAATAAATCACCTGATGTCTGTGTCTGTTTGGTATGGTCGTGTGTCCGCGTTACTCTTGAGCTGAAAAGCCTCCGTGGTCTAGTGGATAGTGCCTGCCTGGAGAGCGTAAGGTCGTTGGTTCTCTCCCAACAATACACCATGATGAGACGCTCTTATCTTGGCACAAAGTATCACAATGAACCAACACTGTACTTCACGGGCCCTCTTCACCATGAAGGAAAACTAAGCCCATGTAAATCCCTTGTTTGACTAATAAACTGCATACACAATAATCCTCTCTATAATAACCATCCTTTCACATTCCGGCGTGGCTTTCGACATAGGTACTTAATGAAATAGATTGTTCAACGTGCCACAAGCTGCTTATCGCAGGTTATTGTGGGTCACCGAGAAAAAACAAATCTCCTAATTTATATATCCAGCAGTCAAAGGGCAACACTGGTCTGTCTGACTGATGTCAGTCCTGTCATTACACTGCCCCTTAGCAAGGGAACTATTTCCACTTGGATTGGCGTGAGGGGGTCATAATCATAATAAGCCATTTTTGACACCCTGGCATATATCCTAAGTAAAGGTTATGACTATAAGACGATATATTGGTCAGTCTGACCTTCCCTTGCATTGCTGTGGGATAGGAGTCTTGGAGAATTAACAGCTGACATTTGAAAGAGTGTCAGATTAGTGGAATGGTGTTATGTCAAATCTTCACTGAGACTGATGTATGATGTTAATTCACTTGGATAAAGCAACAGTCTTACCTTGTAACGAAGTGTGTGGATTTGTAAAATTTCTCTCTGAAGGAAATCAGTTTTTGTGTTGGTAGTGTCACTGACCAAGTGTTTTTGTTACCTGTACGAGATTCAGTCTCACAGATCTACAACTGTAAGTCACATTTGTTTATCTCAGTCACAATTGTTAACACAAGTTAATGTTTGATATATTGGTCAGTCTGACCTTCCCTTGCATTGCTGTGGGATAGGAGTCTTGGAGAATTAACAGCTGACATTTGAAAGAGTGTCAGATTAGTGGAATGGTGTTATGTCAAATCTTCACTGAGACTGATGTATGATGTTAATTCACTTGGATAAAGCAACAGTCTTACCTTGTAACGAAGTGTGTGGATTTGTAAAATTTCTCTCTGAAGGAAATCAGTTTTTGTGTTGGTAGTGTCACTGACCAAGTGTTTTTGTTACCTGTACGAGATTCAGTCTCACAGATCTACAACTGTAAGTCACATTTGTTTATCTCAGTCACAATTGTTAACACAAGTAAAACTGTACAAATTCCTTTCTAACTTGTGCAGCTCTATGTCACACCTGCAAAACATTGTCTCTCCTGTACAAATTTGTATCTCACCTGTACAACTGTATGTCTCATCTGAACAGATTTGTGTCACCTGTACAAATTTATCTCTCACCTGTACAAATGTGTCTCTCACCAGTACAAATTTATCTCTCACCTGTACAAATGTGTCTCTCACCTGTACAAATTTATCTCTCACCTGTACAAATTTATCTCTCACCTGTACAAATTTATCTCTCACCTGTACAAATTTGTCTCTCACCAGTACAACCTCGGTTTCATCTGAACAGATTTGTCTCTCACCTGTACAAATTTATCTCTCACCTGTACAAATTTATCTCTCACCTGTAAAAATGTGTCTCTCACCTGTACAACCTGGGTTTCATCTGTACAGATTTGTGTCTCACCTGTACAACGTTTTTTTCATCAAACAACATATATATATATATATATATATATATATATATATATATATATATTAGTGTTTGTGTCTCACCTGTACAACGTTTTTTTCATCAAACAACATATATATATATATTAGTGTTTTTGTTTCCCAATTAGTGATCACAATATTTGTATATATTCTGTAAATTATGCAGCCACACAGCTGTGAATATATCGCTTTTTCTTTTTTTCCAAAAGATCAATTTCATTGAAAAATAATTATATGTGTTTAATAGTGTCAGGGCTATCAATTTTAATTTGAAAAATGAGTGAGGATGATGAATTGAAAACAAGATGCTCCTCTTCAGTCATGCATGTTTTGATAGACAATGGTATTATCAGTATGATTGATTTCTGCAAGTCAATCAACATGATATCTCCATATAATCATTATTGCCACCTCTTTATTGGTTTTGAGAAAATGTCACTTGAGTCATCAAAGGAGAACAATATTTTCAGATAACGTTCTCTCAAACATTTCTCTTGGCCAAATTATACTCCAATCTGATGACTCAAATATGAAACTAATTAACTAATCAAAAATCAAACTTTTTGAATTCAACCACTTATTTCTTCTGTTATCCTATGCCCTGTTCCCAAAACATATCAAGACCACTTCTCTCTACTTCAATTCTCTACTCAACAGGTCACTCTCGAAACATATCAAGGATACTTCTCTCTACTTCACAAATCTCCCCTCTCCAGGCCAAGCACATTGCCATGCTGACATTTATGGCCTGTGGTAACTGAAACACTGAAAAAACAGGTTTGAAAATCCTATTTCTCAATACAAATAGGGGGGCATTTCGTTATGCAGAGTTGATTCCCTTGTGCCGTCAGAAAGCTGTGATTGTGGGTTCGAATCCTTGTTTGCCGTTATTATGTTTCCAGGTTTGGCACCTCATGGGTTTCACTTCATCAAAGTGGTAAATGTCTGAGACCTGCATCACTTTGGTCTTTCCTCCCACAGACTAATGTTCAAAACTGTGTTAAATCAAACTCACTCACTCACCTAATTCAAATAAGCATCTGAACATCCATTTTTCACTAAATGAGTAGGTGTTATTCAGCATGGTTATATTCCACACGAGAGAATGTGGTTTGTATATATATCAACCATCTGTTTCCTTAAGACCTGATTCATATTAATATTGTGATACAAGATGTTGCTATAAAGAATATTGCCTGCCACCGACCATCTCCGGGGGCAACATCTGCTCTCTGCCATAGATTACAGTGATGGAATACAGAGTCATATTGACCTAGGTGCCATGTGGTGAAAACTTATCTTTCTTCTACTGTGAGATTTTGGGGGATCGTAATTTTGGTAGCCACTGGGTTGGTTGGTATATTTTTTTATTTTCATCATTCTTTTAACTTGGTATATGGGCTTTAGCTAGGATTCTTCATTAAGTGCCCTTAGTAGTCAATGTGGAAAGAAAATATTGTTGAAAAATAAGGGGGGACACGAGTGGACCCATTGTCTAAGGCACCACCGATTATGTTTCAAGGTTTGTCAACACCATACCCTTGGGTACCACCAAGTGGTAAATGTCCAAGACCTGCATCACTTCAGGCTTTCATCCCACATCAGGCTGACAAGTCATGATTTTAATGGAATACTGTTTAAAGCAATGTTTAACCCAACTCACTCACTCAAAGTTGGGATTTAATAATTAATACTATTTTCCTAAATTCTAAGGTATTTTAACTGTACATTCAGTGCATTAACGCCTCGTCCTTGTTATTCGACCTGTTATCAGTGATGTACAAGTCACCTCTGTTATTTGTTGTTGTTTGTTTGTTTGTTGTTTAACGCCGCACTCAGCAATATTCCAGCTATATGACGGCGGTCTGTAAATAATCGAGTCTGGACCAGACAATCCAGTGATTGATATCATGAGCATCGATCCACGCAATTGGGATCAATGACATGCATCAACCAAGTCAGCGAGCCTGACCACCCGATCCCGTTAGTCGCCTTTTACGACAAGCATAGTCGCCTTTTACGACAAGCATAGTTGCCTTTTACGACAAGCATAGTCGCCTTTTACGGCAAGTATGGGTTCCTGAAGACCTATTATAACCCAGAATCTTCACGGGTCGTCACCTCTGTTACCAGATATGTGGGGCTGAAAGGTAAATCTGGCCGTGACAGGTACAGATCAGTGAGAACTGCAGACCTTGTGGCATGATATGAACACGCAAGATCAAAGACACTACTTATTCAAAATTATACAGAATCCTGTTTCCTGTATCTGTGATGTTACACATTGAAACCTTTGATAAAGTTTGTAGTACATTTTGTTGAACTCATAGGAATTGCCATAGATCTGGAATAGTCTGTGTCCTGTATTGACACAGATCTGGAATAGTCAGTTTTCGGTATTGACAGAGATTTGGAATAGTCAGTGTCTGGTATTGATGGAGATCTGGAATAGTCAGTGTCCGGTATTAACAGAGATCTGGAATAGTCAGTGTCTGGTATTGACAGGGATCTGGAATAGTCAGTGTCCAGTATTGACAGAGATCTGCAATAGTCAGTGTCTGGTATTGATGGAGACATGGAATAGTCAGTGTCCGGTATTGACAGAGATCTGCAATAGTCAGTGTCTGGTATTGATGGAGACATGGAATAGTCAGTGTCCAGTATTGACAGAGATCTGCAATAGTCAGTGTCTGGTATTGATGGAGACATGGAATAGTCAGTGTCCTATATTGACAGAGATCTGGAATAGTCAGTGTCCGGTATTGATGGAGGCATGGAATAGTCAGTGTCCAGTATTGACAGAGATCTGCAATAGTCAGTGTCCAGTATTGATGGAGACATGGAATAGTCAGTGTCCGGTGCTGACAGAGGTCTGGAATAGTCAGTGTCCGGTATTGACAGAGGTCTGGAATAGTCAGTGTCTGGTATTTATATGGCATGCCAGATATGATCAGCAGACTGTATCCCATGATGAAAGGTTCTTTCCAGATTTGGCAGGAGTGAGGGGGTCCTTGCTTCCCTCACTGAGAGTCATGGTCAGACAAGGTCCTCGATACCCCATGGTTGTTGTAAGAGGATATGTGACCTTGCTGATAATGGTACTTCTTCCCTAGTGGCTGCTCATGCTATCAACCACTGGTCTATGTAGCCCAGACTCAATTATTGAGAGGCCAATGAATCATTAGAAGTATTGGAATGTTGGCATGCAGCGTTACACAACAAACATTCTAACAAACCTTACAGACCCGAACTGTAAAGTAGGTTCACTATTTCAAACCTAAATCATGTTGTTACCCAGTCTGGCGCTCAGCATTAAGGGGCTAAAACAAGGACTGGTCAGCTCGGAGTCAGTATACTGTGTCTGAGTGGGGTATTCATGTTAAACTTGGCATGGTATTTCAGTGGGATAGCACTATAAATCGGCATCAGTCCGGACTAGTACAAGCAGCCACACACACACATACACGTGCATGCACGTCGCTATATAAGTGCAATAATCTTGGACGCGACGTTAAACCCAATTATACCTCACCAAACCTAAATCAAATCTAATTGGGACAGAAATGCTTTCAATGACTCACTTTTAATACATACTATCTTTCATGATGAAATTTATGTTAACACACTGAAACGATTGATGTACTGTCTGGATTTATTATCTAAAGATTATTTATATAAAGATCTTAGAAATGTATTTCCCAATCGCCACCTGTTGGAACTTTTCGCCGTACCCTCCCTCCTACCCAACGGACCAAGACTGAGTGTTCAGGTAATTGACTTGATTGAGTCATCACCTCCACTGGCGTGTTGCCCTCCTTTCTATTGCATGCAGAGGTTCTCATTTGTCAGGTAAGGGTATCAACCCTTGCCCTTCACTCCGCGTAATGCATTGAGAACACAGACACACAATGAACAGGAAGTGACCTCAATCCCAGAATTAACTGCTGTTGATGCACTGGAGACGAGGGGACAGATAAATCACCTATTGAGAGTCTGATCAGCTTGTCATGTAAAGGAATTAGTATTACTGGATAACCCAGAGGTTCATCCCCGGCTTTTGCGACGTTAGGTTCATACACCTGGTTGAAGGTACAGACTAGTTTTACCTATTAGTATGCATTAGATAGACAGGTTTTTTTGCCGTCTGCTCTTTTCTGTCACTGCACTCTCTGTGTGCCTTGTCTGTTGATTACCGTTAATAAGAACTTTTGACAAGGTGACATTAGGATAATTTGAGTGTGAGATCAAAGGCATGAAGAGACCTTACTTTTGGCTGTGAATAGGGGCGGTCGGGTAGCCTAGTGGTTAAAGCGTTCGCTCGTCACGCCGAAGACCCAGGTTCAATTCCCGACATGGGTACAATGTGTGAAGCCCATTTCTGGTGTCTCCCGCCGTGATATTGCTGGAATATTGCTAAAAGCGGCGTAAAACAATACTCACTCACTCACTTTGACTGTGAATAGCTATCACATTGTTGACGTACGTAATATGCCATGTGCAGTCTTCTTTTATTGAAGCCATGGTTTACTAGCCTAGTGGTTCAACATTTGCTCATCATGTCAAAGGTTCCAAATATTTAAAAGTTTTACCTTTATTTTCACATCCTCCTAAATTTTACTAAAAATGAATTTCCTCACTTCCTGAGAAAACACTGGTACAGTGAAGCTGAAACCTAACAAGCTATGAATACATGACACTTTTTATGAATAGCAACTTCTTTTATGTGATGAAGGGGCAAGAAGTAGCTCTGAGACATGGTGACAAAGAATAAAAGAAGTTGCTAGCCATAAAAAGTGTCATGTATTCATGTTCTTCCAACTTCTGAATGTCTCTCAAAGACATCTAACATTCTAGTTCTCTTGATGTCACTTGAATTTGTCTAGTTATCTAGTTACTATAGTCTTTTTTTGTAGTCGTCTCTATCTACCAATTCATATATCCATTTCTTAATGTCATTCATTTCATACTTTGTCTGGTGAAATCCTTTTGTCCGAACCTTGTTAATCCAGAAACTTTCCCCTCTGGACAATCCGTTTTTGAAACATCTTCACATCTTGAATAATGATGCCCCCTCCGTCTTCTAGGAGATAGTGCATCTGAGAGCAGAAGGTCAGGAGTAGTGCATCTGCCCAGAGAGCAGAAGGTCCGGGGTTTGATCCCTGGCTGCATCATCCTAAACTATGTTAAAAGATGGAACTTGTTGCTACCTTGTCCGGCCCTCGGCATGAAAGGGATAAAGCAAGGCCTGATTGGCTCAGTGTCAGTAGACTAGGTCATGTTTAACTCATCTCAGTGGGGTCTTCAGAAACCCATGCTTGCCGTTAAAGGCAACTATGCTTGTCGTAAGATGCGACTAACAGGATCGGGTGGGCAGACTTGCTGACTTGGTTGATGCATGTCATCGTATCCCAATTGCGTGGATCGATGCTCATGTCAATCACTGGATTGTCTGGTCCAGACTCAAATTATTTACAGACCGCCGTCATATAGCTGGAATATTGCCGAGTGCGGCATTAAACAACAAACCAACAAGAAAATCATCTCAGTGGGCAGACACTAGACTAACATTTAGTCTCTGAAATCTTATATTACACAATATCCTTCTTGACTCTAAAAATAAAAATAAAATTCCCTATGCTGATGCTGTGGAATAGAGCTAGCTTGAGCTGGCTAGACTTGCTTTTGTATGCATTTCTAGATTATGTTTTTTTCATAAAATAAATATATTCCACGGTCATGGTGCAGGACTAGGCAGACACGAATGCACGCATATGCACATCACTATATGAGGGCAATAATGACATCACCTAATTTAATTAATTTGTTTCTCTTCGCGTGACAGATTTGAGAATAATACCCTTTAACTTTTGGATTCTATGCGTAAGGTGATAACAGAATTTTGCCCCAATGCTCCCACAAAGAAGAACACTGCTGAAATGTTAACTACAAGGGCTGGGGGATGGAAAGTTTCACTCCGATGCAAGGAGCTCTTCATCATTATCTGTCATCATTGGTTGTCAGCAAACAGACAACCCCCCCAACACAAAAACACAGACTGTTGTGTTTGCAGCTTCATTCTCCTGGCTCCTAAAGCTTGCAAAAAAACAACGCAATTCTCTGCTTAGTGAGTTACATGTTTAAACATTGCCTCGTAAGGTCAGTCGTGACATGTGACATTTATGTACAAGGGTATATAGCAGGCTGTCATTCCGCTTGAAGCTCCCACACAACTTCAAGTCTTCAGAACGATCTCAAAGTATTTGAAAATTTGATAGGTATTCTTTAAGAATTTGAACACAATAGTTTTCAAAATGTGAAAATCATGGTTGAATTTTAAAATATTCGTGAAGAATTAGAAAAATGGATTAAACAGTTGACTTGCCTTTGCATGTGTTTATGATGGATGGCACTGGAAGGGCAGGATATGTTGACCTTTTCGTGAACACCTGGTATCATCACTATTTGATAGTGATTTATAAACACATGCTCATGATGTAGTAGGAATTGTAGCAGAGATTTGACAATTTCTTCAAAGTTTTGTAGTTTGTAAATGTTATTGTAATGTTCGAGAAGGGAATTGCTACTATTATGTTTGTTTGTTTGTTGTTTAACGCCGCACTCAGCAATATTCCAGCTACATGATGGCGGTCTGTAAATAATCGTGTCTGGACCAAACAATCCAGTGAATGTTATCATGAGCATTAATCCACGCAATTGGGATCGATGACATGCATCAACCATGTCAGCGAGCCTGACCACCCGATCCTGTTAGTCGCCTTTTACAACAAGCATAGACACCTTTTACGGCAAGCATGGGCTGCTGAAGACCTATTCTAACCCGGAATCTTCACTGGTTGCTGTGATAGAAAATTAAGTGAGTGGGGTTTGTTTGATGCCACTTTGTATTTCAGTAACAGAAGCCGATCCAGGATTTTGAAATATGGGGTGGCCATAATACCTGAGGGCAGAGTTAATACGTAAGGTATATGTAATGGGTGGGTTTCATCAAAGTAGAAATAGTCTTTGATCTGTGTATTTTTGCCTTTTCCTTCAATATTGTTTTTTTCTTCTGTGATATGACCAAAATAAAGTACAAAACTTCATAAAACTTCAAAGTTTCCAGGGCGTTTATTACGGTTGTTACGGTAGGCCATACAGTTCTACATTGAGTAAATATGTAACACAAAGAGGTATAGGTGGTAAAATAATGTAACAGAGACGTGTTAAGTTTCAGAATGAAATCTGATAATCTGAAATAGAAATGTCATCTGGCTGCATGTACAGATGGAAGGAATTTGTTCTGAACATAAGGGCTGAATATTGAGTTACACTGTACAGGGACTATTGGCATCTAAGTTGGCCATGATGTGTTTAAAGTGTTGTCATGTTGCCCTGAAACAGCATAGCTTGATCCTAAGACTTCATGGAATCTAGGAAACTCTCCGATATTTTAGACCAACTGTTTATTTATTACCATACTTGGATGTCAGATGTTTTAGCTTAAATGAATATATTTGAAGTTGGTTCCCCCAGTTGGGTCATGTCCATATTGCTGACTGTGACCTTAAACAACATTCACACTCTCACACCGATCCGTGTAAACAGCTGGTTTAAAAAACTTGCAAATAACCTTCAACATGTATATAAAATCTTAGAAGGAAATTGCTTTTTAAAAGGCTTAATTTCAAGTGTTACTTTCCTTTTCTTTAGATCTGTCTGAGGTGTTATGACAATGATTGTATGAAGGAGTGCTCTGTCATTATTTTTGCAAAAAGTCCTAAATATCCTGAAAAATGATTTTTCAAATGTGTTTGTATCCAAAGAGAGACTCCTGTCCTCCAAGCTGGTCTTCAGACCGTGCGAAACACAGACCCCTTTGTAAACATGAGACAATATGTTAAACTCGTGTGGACTGGAACTGTTTTGTTCAGGGTATTTTTTGTATGAAACATGACCCATTTTTCTGTTGTAAATCATCAAGTTTTTCCGAGAAAAGAGACTTCCTTTTATGTGTTAATCATTTTACCACCCCCAGAGAAAAGACTCCAAGCCATGATAAGACCTTGATAGTGACAACGTCATGTCGTTGCCAAAGCATGCTTTTGAACACTGCTGTGTTGGAAGAGCTGTTTAAGTTTTTTATGAGAATTAAAATATGATAATTACATAGTTTAACCCTCTCTCGGATGAAGATAGGGAACGCTTTCATTTAGGATATTTTGAGCTGAGGTGTTCTTGTGATATCATTCTCAAAGGCTTGTCAGCCATTTTTGTCTTGTGTCTTGAGCCAAAGACGTTAAAGGAAACGCTTATATTTGTTTACCTAAAAAACACCTTCATCAGCAGCTTCCAGATCCTCCTCTGAGTGTTGCACAGTTGTCATCTTGCCTGTCAGTACCGTAAATCTCTTAAAGCAATGATAAGAAATACCAGACATGTTTCATGTAAGTCACCACAAATAGAAACGTACCTGTAGTTGGGATGTTTGGTAAATCCAAAGACTTGCTCCAAGGCTGTAATGAAAGAAAAGTCCATGGATGTGTAGTAATTCTGTCCTCCTAATAGGCAAGTCTAGATAACTGGACACCAGTCTCTTATAAGGACAACTTTTTCTTATTATTTATTTTATCTAGAAATTATGATTTCAACTAATAATTATTGCGTTAGAGACTTGTGCAAGTCTAGGAAATCCACTAACCAGGGTGCTCATCCTCTTCAAAAACGTACAGTCCATCTTTTAAATGCTACTCAAAAGAAGTTAAAGAATGCCCAATTCTTTCATATTACTGTAGTGAATCTTTAATGGCATGGCAGATTCACTTAAGTAATAGGGGGCACAGGTGGCCCAGTCGTCTAAGCCGCCGCGATTTGCTGTGCAGAGTTGAGTCCCTTGGGCATGCCAGAAACCTATGATTGTGGGTTCAAATCCCGGTTCGCCCTGATTATGTTTCTAGGTTTGTCAGCACCATACCCGTGCTCGTGGGTTTCAACAAAGTGGTAAACGTCTGAGACCTGCATCACTTCGGGCTTTCCTCCCACATTAAGCTGACATGCCGCGATATAACTGGAATACTGTTAAAAGTGGTGTTAAACACAACTCACTCACTTTAGTAATTTGAAAGAATTGTGTGTTCTTAAACTTCTTTTGAGTAGAATATATAAGTATGTGTGAGTATGGAAGATTGACTTGCCCACAAGGATGCAGACTTTGACTAACGTACATCAGGTCTTCGCCTGTTTCTGCTTGCCAGGACTCTGGGACCTATGGGTAACTTGACCCCTGTGTCGTGTTACTGGACATAGGTCATCAGTGGGTTTGCTTGCTCTGACTGTCCAGGTTCAGATCCCCATGATGCAGATACTCTGTGAAGAGACCACCACTTAGGTACACATATCAGTTCGATTATCGGAACCATCACATTAAAAATACATCCCATACATAATACAGTATGTTGTGATCAGTCATATTATTTCTAATAAAAATTGTCAGTTTCTACACTGAAGTTGAGGATAACCTCAAAACCTTGCATTATCTCAGTAGGGATTCTTGCTGAATGACAGCCCACAACCGACCCATTCAACCCACCCCTCCCACCCACCTATCCTTCCAATCCCTCTTGCCCACCCCTCCTACCCACCCCTCCTACCCATCCCTCCTACCCACCCCTCCTACCCACCCCTCTTGCCCACCCCTCCTACCCACCCCTCCTACCCACCCCTCCTTCCAATCCCTCTTGCCCACCCCTCCTACCCACCCCTCCCACCCACCCATCTTTCCAATCCCTCTTGCCCACCCCTCCTACCCATCCCTCCTACCCACCCCTCCTACCCACCCCTCTTGCCCACCCCTCCTACCCACCCCTCCCACCCACCCATCTTTCCAATCCCTCTTGCCCACCCCTCCTACCCATCCCTCCTACCCACCCCTCCTACCCACCCCTCCTATCCACCCCTCCATCCAATCCCTCTTGCCCACCCCTCCTACCCATCCCTCCTACCCACCCCTCCTTCCAATCCCTCTTACCCACCCCTCATACCCACCCCTCCTTCCAATCCCTCTTGCCCACCCCTCTTACCCACCCTTCCTACCCATCCCTCCTTCAAATCCCTTTTGCCCACCCATCCTTCCAATCCCTCTTGCCCACCCCTCCTACCCATCCCTCCTACCGACCCCTCCTACCCACCCCTCCTTCGAATCCCTCTTGCCCACCCCTCCTACCCACCCCTCCTTCCAATCCCTCTTGCCCACCCCTCCTACCCACACCTCCTTCCAATCCCTCTTGCCCATCCCCATCACCCATCTGGAAAGACATTAGTGTCTCTTATTCAACAAGTACTCCCCAACATTGGGAGGGGATCGCCACACTGATCCTTCTGAGGGTTTGCTAGCATTGCCCAAAAGCTGTACAAGCACAAAAAAACATGTTATTCCAGTTATTGTATCTTGGTAAATAACAAGTCTTAGATGCCCAAGGACACTAATATCTTATAGGAACAAAATATTTTCTTATTTTTTGTAATTATTTAGATTAAACAGTTTTATTTCAATATCCTTAGAGACTTGTACAAGTCTAGATCCTTGCCACCACAGCTTGTATGAGGGGACCGTGGTGCCACTGCTATGCCTGGTGGACCCGGTGCCACTGCTCAGTCTGGGGGGTGAGGCTTGTGTTCCTGGGCCAGGCGGTAACCGTTACAGCACTCGGTTTGAACATAGTGTCTGTGTTGTGGTAGGCCACATGGCGCTGTTGACGACCATCTGAGATAGAGGGGATGTTGATCTGGATGCAGTTGGAACTGTAGACAAGTGACGCTGTTGGTGGTTGAAAGGATTACTGGGTAGAAGGTGAAAGTCGTGTGGAGTTTGTGATGTCTTAGGGGTGATGGAATTCCTTGAGCTGCGTAAGTGAGACTCTCAAGCATGCTGTATTCTTCAGTTGATATTCATCAGCATGAAAAAGTGTCAGCTGATTATTTTTTTATAGCTATCCAGCATTAGAAATTGGCACTACGACTAGTCCTATAGTCCTTGCCAAACTGCCCAATAGTTAAGGTATCCTAAGGGCTAGTAGAAATTTGCCCTTTTTAAGGGTTTTGCTTTATGTTATGATGATAAGGACCAGTGGACTGAATCAGTTAGTTTCTATCACTGATATGATGCTTTTTAACACAAAATGTTTCAAATGAGCTATCAGTTATATACTGAAACACTTAAAAACCGCAAATTTTATTTTTATCAATATTTGGCAAAATGGCCACACAAATGAAATTATGTTTTAGGTATTTACGTGTGAGATAATCAAGCACATCAATGTCATTGAAGGGGTTCGAATCTCATTCAATTTTTATTGAAGATTGACTTGAGCACAAAAACACGTCTTTTTGGATTTCGAGTTAGCGTTGATTTCCATTATGAGTTTTCATTGTGTGTCAGTATATGTTCTGTTTAATAATTGAATCTAGACCAGACAATCCAGTGATTGGCATCATGAGCATCGATTTATGTAATTGATACGATGACACTGACCACGATCTCTGATCAAGACGTATTCTTCACCAAGACCATATCATGCTGTTCAGTTTCCCAGGACCTTACAAGTCTTACGTTTGGTAATAAAATGTTCAAGTTGAGAGAAAGAAACCACAAGACGGAACACGCTGTATGTAGCATGAACTCTAGAACATAGACAACATATGAAGCCGAATGTCAACTCTGGACAGCTGCTGGGGCCAGCAGGTTTTTGTTACATGTGTAAGCACAGCCAACTGACATGTGGTATCAGAGGGCGATACGAGCAAATTTGATACCTTGCTTGATGATAACGCTTCTGGGGTATACTTTACTTAACTCCTTTCATCAACATTTTCTTTCTCGTTCCCGTGCATGCTTTTCTTTATGTTTGAAATTATTTATTTTGACATTGCACCATATGTTTTATGGAAATAATAACAAATATTTTATAATTTTGGGCAACCACTTGGAATGTCAACAAAGGATTCAGTGTGGTTTTAGAGATTGACAAGACAGGAATGCTAATTACCATCTTGTGGATTGTCACCAAAGCATGTCTGTTTCATTAGGTACAACGCCTGTTTGTAAAGTATGTAATCTTTCTTGGGTTTTATCGGCTCTGTTGAGAAATTCCATCAACAGATAAGCTGTAAAACTTGGAGCCTTGGATACACCAGTGGAGTCATTCTAATCATAAAATTCCTCATGGAATTGGTTGTGGGATGACTTACAGTAAATCGGTTTTAGATATGTTATAAAATGTCTGTCAAGAAGATGAATTCTTTGAATGCTAACATTTGGACTTTAGTTAGGACTATGTCAAAGGATAGTAGCATCACAAAGACCCACTGTTGGTTATCCTCCGGGTGTGAGTGAGTGAATATAGTTTTAGCAATATTCCAGCAATACCACGGCGGGGTACAATGGGCTTCAAACATTGTACCCACATGGGGAATCAAACCCGGGTTATTGGCATGACAAGCGACCGCTATAACCATTAGGCTACCCCCACCCCCACTCAAGGATGAAATTGGGTAACAAATCATGCACCATGACTGTGGAATATATGTATTTTATGAAAACAAAACCAATCTAGATTTTTATAAACGCAAGTCTAGCCAGCTAGCTAAAAATATTATTTTTAAGTTTAGAGGAGAAAATTATATTGTGTAATAAAAGATTGCACATGTATATCATCTTGAATGCGACATCAAACCCCATTTCACCTCACCTCACCCAATTTATGGCTCAGACTGTAAAAACCAAAAAATAGTTTTTAGCCCAACTTTGAACTTTTTCAATCCATTCCTACATTGATTTTTTTTTTTACCAGAACTTAAGAACAACATAGATTACTAATCAGTGCATTACCACAAAGTCAAAAGATCAGTCATATGCCTTTACATATCAAGATAACCTGGATGGGATGTAACCAATTAGTTTGAAAACAAGATGCTCACAGGTGAGGGGGCTGACAAACAGATACATGATGTGTGTGAAACAGACTGTCAGGACGCTCTTCGTCAGATACTGCTTCTCCATGACCGTGGGCTTGTCTCTACGCTGGAGCCAGGAGCTATCTGGAGCTGCTAATGAGCTAATTGTAAAGTGATAAAGCTATCATACCCAACAACAGACCATCTATATTCCGTGTGGGGAGTCTCTGGGGTGTGATAATGTGGTGTGGAGTAGATACAGTCAGGGGATGCACTTCACTACAACCTTCTGCTTGAGACCTTGTCTTCCACCCATTATGTTATAGAAAAGATACTACTCAAAAGAAGTTACGTCATGACAGATTAACTATAGTCAAGAAAAAAATTGAGGGGCGGTCGGGTAGCCTAGTGGTTAAAGCGTTCGCCGTCACGCCGAAGACCAGGTTCGATTCCCCACATGGGTACAATGTGTGAAGCCCATTTCTCGTGTCCACTGCCGTGATATTGCTGGAATATTGCTAAAAGCGGCGTAAAACCATACTCACTCATTCTCAAGAAAAAATCAAGTGTTCTTTAACTTGTCTTGAGTAGCATACCACCACTTGGATTTTGAAAAATATTTCTTTTTGTTACGGTTTTGTTTTACTTTCCAAAATTGACATTCTTTGAAATCAGTTTCATTGAAATAGTTTTTAAGTGTCATGGCTGAATTTGTTTTTGATTTTATTTCAACCTTTCTTTCAGAAAATTAACATACAGTCTACCCGTGTGTGTTTTCTTTTCTCTTCATCTCGTCAAGTTTATTAAGACAGTTTGTATGACAAGAAATTATATGGATATGTTATGTGATTAAAGAGCATGTAGTTTAGCCTGGTGGTTAAATTTTAAGACTTTCACACTAAAGACAAAATCAAATGGAGCCCGGACTTGCTCAAGTAAATCATTTTGTGTATTACAGTAATGAGAGTAAATCAGTAGAGATGTCTGAAGATACAGGATACAAGATATTTATTGTGCAAAAGTTCAATGAAGAAACTGTAACAATATTCTGTCAACTATCTAAACGTTATATATAGAGTAGAATGTGTTAACTTAAGATTGTCAGTAAAGAGTATTTCATATTTATTTGAAAAAGTGAGCTAAATTATTCTGTGATGTTAAGGCTTTCAAAATATTTAATTTTTTTTTAAGCAAAAGAATAGGCCGTGCCTTACATGTGAATTTACTGCCAGACATGAAGTGCTCATCTTCAAGGAATAGTCTCTTTTGCAGCAAGTAATTTCTACATTGAAATTAGACCTGTGAAGATCCAGGGTAGAATAGGTCTTCAGCAACCCATGCTTGCCGTTAAAGGCGACTATGCTTGTCATAAGAGGCGACTAACGGGATCGGGTTGTCAGACTTGCTGACTTGGTTGAAGCATGTCATCATATCCCAATTGCATGGATCGATGCTCATGATATCAATCACTGAATTGTGTGGTCCAGACTTGATTATTTACAGACCGCTGTCATATAGCTGGAATATTGCTGAGTGCGGCGTTAAACAACAAACCAACCTAGTGTTGTCCATAGTATAAGCCTTGAGCATCTGAAGATCCAGAGGAGTTTGAGAGCATGTTGTTTCACCTGGTGGTCAAATTGTTAGACTTTTATTCAGGAGACAAGATCAAATGGAGCCCAGGCTTGATCAAGTAAATCATTTCATGTGACATTATTCACACTGTCAAAATTCTGTATTTCATATATGAAAATATCAGTCTCGATTTATGAATAAACTGAAGTTATTTCTACATTGAAATTAGGATACAGTGTTCAGTGTACTCCACAGTATAGCCTTGAGTATCAGGAGATCCTCCGGAGTTCTAGATTTCCTCCCTCATTTTGTTAGATGCCACCAGTAAAACATCATTTCAGGACCTGTCTTTGTGAGGTTTACTTTGAGCATTTCCTGTATGGCAAGTGGATACAATGTTACTTGCCCATTCACAGGTCAAGTGTTGTGGTTTATCGTTGTCATCTTTACAGTCTAGAAGTGTATTGTGTTCCTATATTTCATTTTGAGGATGTATAAAAGATTGGTTCATCCTGAGTGATGCTGTATCTCCCATTACACCTGCTTGTTATGGTCAATTAAGCTGTAGTCCATCCCCCTCCCAGCAGGTGCTTGCTGCCGGTCACTTCAGGTCCAGTAGTCTCACAGGACCCTGATGGTGGAAAACCACACAGAATACCTAGACTTTCTCCATGTCTGTTTCTGACTTTCTGTTAGGGGAACGTGCTATTGATCATGAAACCAACACAGAATCATCTGTCTTTCCACTAAATACAGGAACAAGATGTCATGTCTGTGTTGATGATATTATCAAGTCCATGTTTGATAGAATATAATTCTGAGAAAGCAGAAACTTTTGTCTTTACCTTGAAAGTTTTAGTTACTTTCCTAAGATCTTGACTTTAATAGACTTGAACTCCATTAAGTCATTTTATTTACTGAAGTCCATTAAGTTGACATATTCAAATATAATTATTCAAGATGATGGAATTTATTGTCCTGGACGATTCAAAGTTGTCGCTGTGGTTTGATATTTGCACTTTATCACATACAGTGGACAGGTCCATATATTTCTGTTGCCCAACAGGATTTAGCTGTACTTCATAATAATAATTCTGTGACTATACTGGTTGAGGATGATTCTGGAGAAAAACTTCTTATAATCAACCTCACAAAGCTCTTCATTACAAAACAGGGGCGGTCGGGTAGCCTAGTGGTTAAAGCGTTGGCTCGTCACGCCGAAGACCCGTGTTCTATTCCCGACATGGGTACATTGTGTGAAGCCCATTTCTGGTTTCCCCCGCCGTGATATTGCTGGAATATTGCTAAAAGCGGCGTAAAACCATAGTTACTCACTCACTCACTCACTCACTCACTCACTCACTCACTCACTCACTCACTCACTCATTACAAAACCAATCTGACATTTTGGTCTTGTTGTGTTCATTCTTCACGGCTTTCTCAGTATAAAGCCAATAAAATCCAGCTTAAATATAACTGTATGTGACACAGATTTGTCCGTTCCTAGTTTTTATTCCACCTTGAGACTTCTAATCCTGCAGAACTAGCTTCAGTCTAGTCGTGGGCTCCCAGAGGTGGGAGACGTGGAACCACCCCCAGCTGGTGCAGCCCTCAGGCAGATGTTCCCCAATTTAATAGACATTTGGACCCCAAGGGGTTGAGGAAAACAGGAACAGAGTTGTAAAGTTTGTTTGACCTTAGAGGCCGTCCTAACATGGAGTTTGTTGATGTGTTTGGTTTTCATGTGGATGAAGACTTCAAAGGCTTTCTAAGGTAAAAATCACTTAAGGAGACCCAGTGATGGCTTGTTTGTATTCATTTGTGATTTAAAATAATCAAATATCTTGTTAGTGCTGTATTAGACTTGTATTAAGCTGTCAGACATGTTCACAAGTGGGAGAAAGTCATTCTGATTTTGCTTGGACTGGGAGTGGGTGTTTAAGTTTCCTCGATGGAAAACAAGGTAATGTCAGGTTTTGTTCAAAATTTGTGATTTAGAATAATCAGATGTCTTGTTAAAGTTGTATTAGACTAGTATTAAGCTGTTAGACATGTTACCAAGTGGGAGAAAAGTCATTCTGATTTGGGTTTGATTGGGAGTTAATGTTAAAGTTTCACAATGGATAACAAGTTAATGTCAGTTTGTTCAAGCTAAGTTCAAATGTGATTGAGAATAACACATGATCATGCTAAATGTTCATGGATGCTTTGATAGCATAAAGTTTGAAAACACTTTGTGGAATTTTGACAAAAATGCTATATTTGCTTTTAAGCAGGTCTGTTGATTTCCGTCCCAGGCTTATGAACAATGTCTTCTATTCATTCTGTGAATCTCCTTGCAAGAAGAACAGGGAAATAGCTCTGAATGTTTAGATGTGAGAAATTTCCATGATACTCAGTTTATTTTGTCAAACATTCTTGCTTTCCCAGTTTATTTTGCTACCATGTGTCGTGGTCAATTCTTGTTTCACACACAATGTTTGATGTAGTTTATGTGGGGGTGGTATGAGACAAAAAGTCTTTGTTTTGGGTGTAAACAAAACACATGCAGGCTCAAAACAGGTGAGTGTGGGTGTTCTCAGAGTCAGGAGGTATCAGACCCAGGAAATTTAGACATTAATTTGAGTTTATTTAGGGACAGATTTTTGGATGACATGTATTGAATTATTTTTAAGACATTTTGGAATTGCAGAAAATTATGTTGAGAACTGATATCTAAAAACATTTTTTGGTTGATCTCGGAGGTGTATGCCATATTGGTGAGTATGACTTCATGTTTATCAATAATCGTGAGTAATAGATTATTTGTATTACTTTTCACACCTTCTCAGAAGGGTAAATTTGAAGGATCACCCACATTTAGTATTGCACGGTACTACCGGTATACTGAAATACCCTTTGAAACAATACATATTGCAATATTCTTTCTGTGTTCCGGTATATTGGGTTAAATATATATAACATGTTCTGTTATTATTTGTATTGTTTAACCTAAAGTCTACCTAAATTCATTCATAAATTATGTTTCCCTTCAAAATTGACTGACAAAATGGTGGAAACGCTAATTTGGTTTTTCCCGCTCAGCGAGTGCGGCAACTGACCATATTGACTTTGAAATCGTAATTTCATTTAGTATGTAGAAAACAGGATCTGCATAAGCATTAAGTGTCAAACACTTTAGCTCGCAATATTTTGGAATTCAATTTTTGGTCTAATACACAGCCCTACCCACAATTTTGCAACTGTAGATGTATTCATGTTAGCATCCTGTCAGTAATGAATCAGGGCCTGGCAAATCAGTTGTTGATAATATGAGCAGTTTATTCCATCTGGATGTGAAAACACACAAACACATCATAACCACCCGGTCATCTTCAATCATCTCTACATCCCTACAAGTAGGGAACTGCAAGGACCAAATCTGCCCCAGAATCCCAACTCAATATGTAACATCTTAGACAAAAGAAACAGAAACATTTCCTGTACAAAGTGAATAGTCCGTGCAACAGGTGTGAAAGTTCAGTGAGTGGGATATCGACAGGTCGTGATGAGATCTAAATTACGCTACAGGCCAATCAATGCAATGACATTCAGGGCAGTAATTGGTTCTCCTTGATCATCATCTGAGTGGCCTTGGATGTGTGGGGGGAAGTGTACTGGCTGACCTTCAACTAACACTTTTAGTTTTAGCTATTTCGGAGTCTAGACACAACAGTCCCTGGTTGGTAGGCATAAGCCATGTAACAGTTTACCATCCATTTATCATCACAAGAAGAGAAAAACACAAGAGCTGTTGCAAGATTCAGGTACTTGTTGCTATTTTGAGATTAATCTAAGAGTTGATGATATTTACTCTATTCAGATAAATAGCTTTCTTCGTTGGGAGAATATGTAATAGTCTAAATTTCAAGAATTTACCTCAATATTCATTTTGTGTTTATGGTGGTTTTTACATTTATACCTCCAATTCTTATATACCAAAAATGTCAACAATGATAGCTTCACGGACTGCTTAATTAATCATTAACTCACGAAAAACTGTGGACACTGATACAACATAAGTAACCTCGTTCAGCACGATAATGCCTCACAGTCTGCAAAAATAGTCTGCTTGTGGGCATGGCCTTATTTTGTTTCGGCTTGTGGAAACATAAACAAAGAATTTCTTGGTTAGCCAATCAAATGCTGTGGAATCACTTGCAATTATTATTTCTGTTAAACTACAAAAATTAATAAACTGTGTTATTGGATGCATTTTGGTGACTTCACACAGCATACTTAAGCTTGTGGTTAATGTGTATAAACCTAAGCTTGTGTGTGTGAACATTGGGAAAACAGGGTGCAAACTACTTTGTGAAGTTTGACAAACTGTTGGCCATAGATTTGGCCTCTGTTGTCACCAATACGTAGGCCAACATTGCAGTGTCTTCAAACTCAATTTTGACGTGTGAATGGTTGGAAAATGTTGCTTACAACCAATCAGGTACAGCGTAGATATCACATGCTTGATATTTACCGTCTGTAACAAAATGGTGTTGGTATTTGAGAGCAGTGAAGAGGAACTAAATAACAACACATCTTTGTTGTGTAAAAAAACAACCTTTCCATATTTATAAGACATTTCTGCTGAAGCAGTCAATTGTACAACTCTGACTGTATCATGAGCATGTGTTTAAGAATCAATAGTGATGATACCAGGTATTGGCGAAACATGAAATCTCAGTCCTCGTTTGGCTCAGAATTGAATTACTTTGAATTCTCTCAGGTACAAGAGTTTGGAATTACAAAAACATTGTTCATTTGTTTTAAAAGAATTTCCGAATTATTTTAGGATGAAATTGGTTCCAAAACAAATGAAGTGAGAGTAAGAATTCCATGAGTTCCTCTTGAGGATGAATCAATACACCAGCTCATTACTGATTGCACCTGATTTGTGACTGATTCTTGATGCTGTTTCATCACTGATGACTGATGTTATTCGAAAGGCTATTGCTGGTGTTTGTTCTTGCTGTGCCGGAGACTATCTCAAATCTCCTTGTTTTCGATCCTGTCTTAAGATGAGACAACACGCCTCATGGTGGATCTGTTGTGGATACACACACGTACCAGTATTGGTTTTGGTAAGAAATCATTTGCCTGTTTGATGCCATGTAAGCAGTCTGGATCAAATCAAATTCCACCTACATTAACTTGATTGGGATTATCTGCAATCTTACAAGACTGAATTAAAGGAATAGGTTGATGCTGGGATGTCTGGGGTAGAGAAAGCCAGTTGATGGAAATCACTTTGATTGACTACATTGTGGCCTGTCACAGGCATGACTTGCAGAACACTGGTCTCTGTTCCAGCCATTTTAGTGTTACAACTGTTGAAGCTCCCCATGACCTAAAATAGTTGAAGCAATCTCAGAAATACTAATGTTGTATTTCTCATAGACTTAAAATAGTAGCAGTCTCAGAAACACAAATGTTGTAGTTCCCATACTTAACATAGACTTTAGATAGTCGAAGCAATCTCAGCGATACTAATGTTCTAGCTCCCATACTTAACGTAGACTTTAGATAGTCGAAGCAATCTCAGCAATACAAATATTGTAGTTCCCATCCATAACATAGACTTTAGATAGATGAAGCAGTCTGAGGGCTACAATTGTCATGGCTGCCATGCTTATGATAGTTGTAGCATTACGACCATTTGGTGCATCGGCTCAGGCCTTGTTCCTGAAAGGGATCTTAGTGCCATCCATTAATGTCATATTTTTATGTAATGAGGTATAGGAGTAAGACAGTTGCAGCACTGAGACATCTCTGTGGAATTGTTCCCTGTTTGAGAAAGGTATCTCTATGACATGATTAGAATTCAATGATGGTCAAGCTTACATACTCACTATTTGTCCAAGAGTCTATTAATGAATCCTCCCTGCAATCAACTAATCTCCAATCAGCATAAGCCGATTCAAGGTCCAGTCTGCAGATTATCATTATATCAATCAGAATCAAGGTCCATTTTTGCAATTATCAGTCAACAAATGCTTTTAAAATACCCCAATGGCAACATGATGTCGTATTCAGTAATACTATTTAATGCCTTTATCAGGGAATAGGTGGGTCCTTGTGGTCCTGCTGTTGATGGTATTGACGGCTGTCAGAGCTGATTTATGCTACCTGCAACTAGATAGGTACCACCCACATATATTACCTGCTTACATTCCCAGGTGAGACAGGTCTTGGAAGCTCAGGATCGGTCCGACTGGTGGCTGCTCCCATCACATCTTTAGTGCTCAGAAAATAGATTTCACTGAGGTAGTAAGGAGGGTATTACTGTATCAATCTTCATCGGGTTATAGGGCACCTGTCTCTCCAGCAGATTGAGGTCCGTGAGATTGAGGTTAGTGAGATTGAGGTTAGTATGGAAATAACTATACTACTCAACTTGTGATTGGGATACTGATATAGTTCAGATTTTTATGAAACTAAGAACGGCTTAAGGTAAGGTTACTTATTATTTTCGAAATTGTAATGATGTTGAAATTAAGTTGGTTCCATGGCCATATTGAATGCTATTTGTATGATGACTTCTGTATGAAGTATCTTCTGAGAGCATACATTTCAAGACACAAGAAATGGATGGCTCAGTCATATAAGGTCTTGTAATTTGTTGTTCAGAGATGTGTATCTTGGCCATGTCGGGATTGCTGGTTGCGAGTTTGAATTCCAGATTTGCTCTGATTATGATCCTTGGCTTGTTAGCACCAAACCTGTGTTCCTGGTGGACGAGTAGGCTTTCCTTCCATATCACTCTCTCTTGTGTGTCTCTATGAGTTCTAGGGTGTTACGTGTGGTAAGGTATTGCCTCATCATGCAGAATGTTATGGTTTGGCTGAAAACTCACTCACTCACCCTCCCTCACTCTTTCACTCACTCACCCACCCAGAACCACTCACCCACCCACCCAGACCCACTCACTCACTCAGTAGGAATCCTAGTGTATACAATGCTGCTATAGCATGTGGACGATCAAGTTACAGGTGGTGCAAGGAAAATAGAACATCTCACATTTGTTTTTAGTTTATCTGCTGCACACAGAAATGCAGAACACTGGTGATTATGATCCTTATTAGGTTAGGCTTCCCAACAAATATGTCCTATTAGGGCAGTAATTTGTTTCACAATGGTTATTGTTATTGATATATTTATGATAAAATTCAAGTTGAACACATTTCCATGTCACTTGTATCTTCCTCCTTCAGTGGACAGCCTCCTAGGCCTTGTGGTAGAGTGTCTGCCTGGAGAGCGGAAGGTTCGGGGTTCGATCCCCTGCCGCGTCATACCAAAAGACATTAAAAGATGGTACTTGTTGTTACCTTCACTGGCGCTCGGCAATAAGGGGCTGAAAACAAGGACTGGTCAGCTCGGAGTCTTAGTTCTAGCTACCGCTAAACAAAGATCTGAGGACATCCCATTTCAGACTGACATTTCTTGAACTTTGACCGATCAATGGAATGACTAACAAGAAGTCCACAATAGCCAATCAGAAGGCAGCTTAATTGAGCTTTACAGCACGAGTTTCAAACTGGCGACTACGCTTCACGCATATATTGACATACACTTGATTAAAAACTAAAAAACTGAACTAAAAAACATTTTGGAATGGCTAATGGATGGTCTTTATTGTATGAATACAGACGTAAAGCCCATAACTGTCGTTCGGAATACCCTGTGTGTGTGTTTTTTAGGTTACAAGATCAAAAATACTGGGATGTCCTCAGATGTTTGTTTAGTGGTAGCGAGAACTAAGATCGGATTTTAATGAGATTGTGAAAGTGTGTATCTTGTTGATGTAAAGCATGCTGACAAATACCGGATGGATCAAACATGCACGATATCAAATCTTACCCTTTTCCTGTTAACAAGTGTAATTTGTGAAGAAAATTTGCGCCTTTGCAGAACATTAACTTAATTACACTGCATATTCACTGACATTCCAATGTGCAACTGCCGACATATAGTAAAGAATTAACTGAGCTTGCCCAAACTTGTCCTACTTCTGGTGGGCTGCAAGATTTGTTATTGCAAGCTGTTTCCATTCCATCCATAAATTCCTGGCATATTTCTTGTTTCATGACATAAACTAGAAACTAGCTAACAGAATTTGATATACAATTTTGTGGTTGTATTACGAGTGGATTCCATACTACCGTTTTCGACCCAATAAGCGCCCCCCTTTCCCGGATGCCTGAGTAAGATTTACTCACCTGTTTTTTACACACGGTCAAGAATCTTTTGTAGTCGGTTAATGAGGAGATGTTCACCAGTAAAACGTAAGTAACAGTTTATCTCTAGCCTCCCAGCAACAGAAGAATATCGATAGGCTTACTGATGAATTTAGGCCAGTTTGACTCTGAATTGGTCCCAATAAGCGCCCACTCCATCTGTCTTTATTTAAGCACTCTGGGCGCTTATTGGGCCGAATACGGTATTTGATTTAATTACAGTAGTATTTGGGGTGATGTCTGAATGAGAGAATAAGTGTTGCAGTTATTTTTAGGATTTATCTATTTTCTGACTAATTTATTTCATCCTAACTTTTGCTGTTGTGGGGGCAGGGGGGATATGTCATCTTCCTATGACTCTTGTTTCAATATGTGTTTGGTGAGAAGGGTTAAATTTATGAGTGAGTGCATGTTGTTTTACGCTGCAGTTAAAAATACTTCAGCCGTTTCTTGTTTCCTGTCACTAATCAAGTGTGGCCAGACAAACCAGTGGCTGATGATATGAGCATCTATTCATGCTGTTGGGCAACGTTGGCAATCAGCCAATCACTTTAATCAGTTCTGTTGACATTAGTATTTCTTAAAAGAGGATTTGAATTCATTGATACTTGAAAGAAAGAAAGGAAAACCAAGAAAATAGTATGTATGTAAAAGTTTTTGGTTAAAACAATAAATACACTTTGTGCTCTTGTTCAATAAATGCAGGAAATTATATCTTTAATATTGTGTCACATTTAGTCTTAGTGTTTACTACACAAATTATGTTAAGGGCCACCCTAGTCTTTCAATTCCTGACATGGGTACAATATGTGAAGCCCATTTCTGGTGTCCCCCGCCGTGATATTGCTGGAATATTGGTAAAAGCGGCGTAAAACCATACTCACTCACTATTCTTTCATATAACTATAGTGAATCTGTCATGCTGTGACGTGTCAACAATAGTAATATGCAAGAATCGGGTGGTCCTAAGTTAATCTGTCATGTCATTACAGATTAACTATGGTAATATGAAGGATCGGGTGGCCCTTAACTTCTTTTGAGTAGTATAAATATGAAGAAACAAGGAAACTTTGTTGACAATATTCAGTGCACTAAGGAAGGTGTCATCAGGAAATGGAGAAGGTTCCTTCTGTCGTTATACACTGACGTGTGACTACTGTTTGGCTCCCATTGGTGGGAAGGTAGTGGATATACGTGATGTAAACACCAGGATGAACGTTGCCTAGTGGAAGCTGTTTCCTGACTGAGCATCAACCTGCTTCCGTAGCCAGCATTGTTTGTAAACAACCAGGAGCCTCCATGTTATGTCAGAACTGTCTCAGTTGAACAGCTGTAAAGAATTGATGTGGATAAGAGCTGATTATAAGTGGCTATGATATGCATCTATATGCCATAGTATGTATTTGGCTTGGATATGCAGTGGCTATGAAGATTGGATTGGAAAAGGAGATGCATAAAATTGTCCTGCATAAGCAGCTGTATAGAATTGGCTTGGATATACAGAGATTTAGAATTGCCTTGGATAAGAGGCTGTATAAAATTGGCTTTGATAAGAGGCAGTATAGAATTGGCTCAGATATGCAATGACTAAGAATTGGCTTTGATAAGAGGCTGTATAAAATTGGCTTGGATAAGAGGCAGTATAGAATTGGCTCGGATATGCAGGGACTATGAGGATTGGATCGTAAAGGAGCTGCATGTAATTGGCTTGGATAAGCAGTTATGTAGAATTGTCTTCGATATGCAGTGACTAAGAATTGGCTCGGATAAGAGGCTGTATAAATTTGGCCTGGATAAGCAGCTGTCTAGAATTGGTTCGGATATGCAGTGACTACGAATTGGCTCGGATAAGAGGCTGCATAAAATTGGCTTGGATAAGCACAGTATAGAATTGGCTCGGATATGCAGTGACTACGAATTGGCACGTCTATGCAGCGACTAAGAATTGGCTCTGATAAGAGGCTGCATAAAATTGGCTTAGATAAGAGGCTGTATAAAATTGGCTCGGATAAGAGGCAGTATAGAATTGGCTCGGATATGCAGGGACTTTGAGGATTGGATCGGAAAGGAGCTGCGTATAATTGGCTTGGATAAGCAGTTATGTAACAGAATTGTCTTGGATATGCAGTGACTAAGAATTGGCTCGGATAAGAGGCTGTATAAATTTGGCCTGGATAAGCAGCTGTCTAGAATTGGCTCGGATATGCAGTGACTATGAATTGGCTCGGATATGCAGTGACTAAGAATTGGCTCGGATAAGAGGCTGCATAAAATTGGCTTGGATAAGCACAGTATAGAATTGGCTCAGATATGCAATGACTAAGAATAGGCTCGGATGTGCAGTGACTACAGATTGGCTTGGAAAAGCAGCTGCATAGAATTGGCCTGGATAAGCTGCTGCATAGAGTCGGCTTGGATAAGCCGCTGCATAGAATCAGCTTTGATAAGCCGCTGCTTAGAATGGGCTTGGATAAGCCGCTGCATAGAATCGGCTTGGATAAGCCGCTGCGTAGAATCGGCTTGGATAAGCCGCTGCGTAGAATCGGCTTGGATAAGCCGCTGCTTAGAATGGGCTTGGATAAACCGCTGCGTAGAATCGGCTTGGATAAGCCGCTGCTTAGAATGGGCTTGGTGAAGCCGCTGCGTAGAATCGGCTTGGATAAGCCGCTGCGTAGAATCGGCTTGGATAAGCCGCTGCATAGAATCGGCTTGGATAAGCCACTGCGTAGAATCGGCTTGGATAAGCCGCTGCATAGAATCGTCTTGGATAAGCCGCTGCATAGAATCGGCTTGGATAAGCTGCGGCAGTGTTTAAGGTCTGTTCTGTCCTCTCATTACTTTATGCTTTATCAGAATTGCTCAATTTTCTTTGTTGAGGCCAAGGTCATAATAAAAATATTAAGAATGTAAATCGTAACCATAAACCTACCTTCCACACACCTTACTATCACTATCTCCCCATGCCTTTCATCACCAGTCTGTTGATAGAATTAAGCCTTTATTACCAGGGAGGATTTCCACATGTGGATCTACCTACCACAGTGAAGGAGCATAACAGATTCTGAGATGAGAGGAAATTAACATGTGCAGTTAATTATTAATCTAATTAAGTTCTAAATATGCAGTTTGGGTTTCAAAATGATTACATTTCAGGAGTACCGACATGACAATGTGCCAAATTGTGTTCTGGATGTCGGTTTGATTGAGGAAATTGGTTTGTTTAGTTAATTATTAATCTGCTGACACTAAACAGAAGTTGTTGTATACATCAAAAGTTTTTAAAGTGATTACATTTCCAGTAATATCAGTAGCACAGATGTTTAAGCATGATTTGGCCAGGCTACCATCAGAGGTGCCTGGGTAATGACGGAACTTCAAATTCTTTCCATGGCACTATGATTTGTCTTATGCAGGTTTCTGTGAGAGGTGATAACTGGGGAAGTACGGTACTTCAAATTCACATAATGGTACCATGTATTTACCTAATGCATGTTTATATGAGAGGTGATATTTGGGGAAGTATGGTACTTCAAATTCACTAAATGGCGCTATGAGTTTGTCTTGCACATGACCGCCTCCGTGGTCTAGTGGTAGAGCGTCCGCCTGAGAGCGGAAGATCAGGGGTTCGATCCCCAGCCGCATCATACCAAAAGACGTTAAAAGATGGTACTTGTTGTTACCCTGTCTGGCGCTCGGCATTAAGGGGCTAAAACAAGGACTGGTCGGCTCGGAGTCAGTATACTGTCGGCTCGGAGTCAGTATACTGTGTCTGAGTGTGGTATTCATGTTAAACTGCGGCATGGTATTTCAGTGAGCTAGCACTATAAATCGGCATCAGTCCGGACTAGTACAAGCAGCCCCAGACACACACATACACGTGCATGCACGTCGCTACATAAGTGCAATAATCTTGGACGCGACGTTAAACCCCATTTCACCTCACCTCTGATGCAGGTTACCATGAGAGCTACAGTACCTCATTTTCAAATGCATGAAGTGGCACCAGAAGCAGCCTAACATGACATGTCCCATCTCCCCTAGACCAACACATTGATGTAAACTGACACTGCCTCCATGTGATAGTACTTTCACAGCCCCATTCATATACAACCTACAGGTGTAACAACACTTCATTGGCTGCACTCCGGATTGCTGGAAGATGATTGGCTGGTTTCACAAGTACCGCCATGTGATTGGCTACAGTGTTAAATGTGGTACTAATTAACCCTTGATGTGGCTACCATGCAAGTAATGGACATTGACAGTTGGAGTGCAAGTACATTACAATCATTAGTAGGTGCTGAGGGGTGAACACTCATGTTACTCTGAGCCAGATACCATGCTGGGTAGCCTTGCTCACGGCTGTACTGAATGGTGAGTCCATTGGTGTATAGGGCCGCCTCCGTTGGTCTAGTGGTAGAGTGTCCGCCAGGAGAGCAGAAGGTCCGGGGTTCGATCCCCGGCTGTGTCATACACACATACACGTACATGCACGTCGCTGTATAAGTGCAATAATCTTGGACGCGACGTTAAACCCCATTTCACCTCACGAATTGGTGTATAATAATTATAGCCTTACATAGGCAAGTCTAAAGAAGCCATTCTCTTATAGGGACAACTTGTTCTTATTATTTATGTAATCAAGAAATGATGATTTAAACTATTAATTATTGCCTTAGAGTGAGTGAGTGAGTATTGTTTTACGCCGCTTTTAGTAATATTCCAGCAATATCATGGCGGGGGAGACCAGAAATGGGCTTCACACATTGCACCCATGTCGAACCCGGGTCTTCGGCGTGACGAGCGAACGCTTTAACCACTACGCTACCCGACCGCCCCTTATTGCCTTAGAGACTTGTACAAGTCTACGCGCTGAGTTGCCTTGTCATATAGTCCTCACCTTCCCAGCTCCTGAAATTAAGAGACAAGAGAGTTCCTTTATTATTTTTAGTCAACCTTATCCATCAATATATTTCAAGGTTTGTTTGTTGTTCAATACTGCACTCAGCAATATTTCATCTATATGAAGGCGCTCGGTGAATAATTCAATCTGGAACAGACAATCCAGTGATTGACATCATGAGCATCTGTCCACTATTGGGATATGATGACCTACATCAGCCAAGTCGGCAAGCCTGACCACCCGATCCCCTAAGTCGCCTCGGAAAGCATGGATAGCTAAAGACCTATTCTACCCCAGATCTTCACAGGTCATATTTCAAGGACTATGAGTGGAAAGGTGTGGACATGTTTGAGAAAGTATTGCATTTCTTCATATCTTATTTCATATTTTAAAGAGCAGATGACTAGTTTTGTCTACTCTTGGGCAGAAAGCTCGTTCCTTAGTACCTCTTGTTTGTGACTCTATGAGTTCTTTAAGGTGTTAGGTGTGGTAGGGTAGCGATCTAATTTCACCAAGTCACAGTTTTAATTTTTGGAGGTCCAACGTATGAAAAAGAGAAACCCAGGCTGGAGACATGTTGGGGATCTGGTGGTCAGGCTCTGTTGATGCATTCATTGTATCCCAATTGCATAGATAGATGCTCATGATGTCAATCACTGGATTGTCTGGTCCAGTTTATTGACAGACTGTGGTCGTATAGCTGGAATATTCCTGAGCGTGACATTATACAACAGAACAGATCTCTGAATTACTGTGTAAAGTCAACATTCAAAATCTAAAAAATTCACACACACTTACCATACTAAACAGTGAAATCTACATTACTACACTCTGATGTCAGTTTGAACCTCTCCGGATTCATGATTCAATTAGGATATAAATTTTTAATCGCCATTATTTGTTTGCTGCCTGGAAGATATGTAGCTGTGACTCATAGATTGCTAGTAATGTCTGTATATCCGTTCATCCAGAAAATTGACACCTATTCCCCTTTTGTGAAGCGACAACCTAACTACAGCTATAAAACATTGTCCATACAACTAGAACTGACCCTTGCAATAAATGGCTGACCCATGAAAGTGACCACACTCACGCCTGAGTGGTTTGCCATACAGACTTGGCAACCACAACTGCATTTCCCGCATGTTAATGTCTTTTATGTGTAGGCTACCATAGACATCATGCATGGAAATATGAAACTAATCTGGCGACTGTTAAGCGAGTAATATAAATGCATCCCCTCCCTTGTATGTCATCCTCTTCCATGTCATCGTAGGCCTTGAAAAACTCTTCACTTTCATCTGAATCCTGAAA
The DNA here is from genome assembly GCF_023055435.1 of Haliotis rufescens. Lineage (NCBI taxonomy): Eukaryota > Metazoa > Mollusca > Gastropoda > Lepetellida > Haliotidae > Haliotis > Haliotis rufescens. The sequence goes on from NW_025964112.1 coordinate 43,980,905, forward strand.
TATATTTATCATCAGCATGGGACGGAGAGGATATGTTTTATCGATACGTATAAAATTAACCTGTGGAGATCCTGGCCAGACCAATTTGAAATAAACTGGTTTCTAATCTGCCTCGTTCCTTGGTGGCCATTAATGCTCTACTGGTCTTGTCTTGCTGAAAGTTGAACTTTTACAATTTGTTTTGAGGAAGCAGTTGAGGGAGTTATTTAGTTCTATCCCAGTATATATACTTTCTGTAGGAGGAGACTCCAGTGAAACATGTGTTGTAGTACTTGGAAAGTTACAGCTTTGGTGAAACCCACAAGCATGGGAATGGTACAGGCAGAATCATGGTCAGGCTGAATTTGGGATTCGAACCAACCATCAACAAATCCTGACATGACAAAGGGACATAACTCTGTACTGCAAATGTCTGCCTCAGACACCAGGGCCACCAGTGCCCTCAGGATACAGTTGAAGGTCATGCATTTCTATTGGGTCACTCAAGAACATACAGATATTTGAGATACATTCTCTGTGGGAAAATAACTATTTTATAGATTCTTTAGATCTGTTGATAAAGAAAAGCCATTTGCACAAATATGTTTTTCATCATGGCCATTTATTCTAAGACTGATTGAGGTTACTTCCAAGTCGTGTTTCAAAAGAATTCAATGGACATTGTTGGTGGGGATCGTGAGATATAACTGATTCGATGTGGATAAAGCAGGCAATTAGTTCATTACCTCCGCCAGATCTATAAACGATTAAGCTGATGGGATGGGGTCTGATGGTCAGACATCTTTCACGAGTTGTTACCAGTGTATGACTGTATGTTGAGGGGGTGCAGGTGCTGTTGTGTATTGCGGTTCAATCCATTGTGCAGAGTTGTGTCGGTATCTGCTGCTGCTGGGTTCAAATCCCAGATTCAACCAAATAAGATTGTTGGTTTGTAAGAGCTGACGGAATCAGGTGGTCAGACTCCGTAACTTGGTTGATGCAGGACTTCATTTCCCAATTACGTAGATCAATGTTCTTGATGTTAATCACTCTATTGACTGGTCCTGACTCAATTATTTACAGACCGTGGTCACATAGCAGGAATATTACTGAGTGCCGCATTAAACACCAAACAAACAAACGAACATGTGCTACTTCAAGTTTACATAGATAGCTACTGCTATATGGTGGATCATGTAGAGCAAGTTTGTTCCCTCTGTTTCCATGTTGTATATACACGTGTTATAGGTGTCGCATTTGATGGGGACCGCCAGTGTTACCTATCAAGGAGCGTCATACATGCACCAGACTTAATTGTGTTGCTGGGATGACTATTGATTTCTGAGTCTATAGCCTGATACTGGGATAGACAGTGTGTCTTTGAACCTGCTCCAACAGTCTTAACACAAGTCTGTCATCCCATACTTTAACACAGACTAAGCAACATCTGTAACGAAAGATAGCATCATATACAGCGCTGGTCATATCCCATACTTTAATACAAGCTGAGCTACATCTGTAACAAAACATAGCGATGTACAGAGTGCTGATTATGGGTCTGTTTACATCCTGATAGCTTCCTGATCTATAAAGTTATTTTTGTCCCCAAAAATATTTTAAAAATACAACAATTGCAGGAAGTATTGTGATTGGAAGGGCCAAAGTACATATCCGTATCCGCTGTTATTCTACACAAATGTCTAAGGAAGGACATGAGAAAAAAAGAGGTTAATTTCCAAAACTATTTTGAGATAAAAGTCACAAAAATATCAATAAAATATTAACATAAGGGATATTTCAATGAAAGATATCTTTCCCACTTTTGGAGGCAGGCTCATCAGTAAAACAGGAAAATAATTGGTGTGACCTCACATATTCCACTTGAAGTTCAGAGCTTATTCATTAGGACATAATAAATTAATTATTAGATATTCATAGGTGAGATAAGGTATGGATTTCAACTTCTTTACTTTGAGGAACACAAGGTTTTGGAGTATATATTTACTCCTTCATCAGGTGAATTCATACATTTCTAACCTTTGTGTATCACTTCTAAATGCCATTCAAAGACGACATTTACGTCTCATCATTTTAATGTAAAAAGGACAAGAATCTCTTTGCTTGTTCCCTTCTTTCTTTCAATTGAAATACATTGTATACATAGTCCTACTAAGACATTCATGCTTGAAGTAAATCACATATATCGACCCCCACTTGGTACAATGTGTGAAGCTGTTGCTAGTGTGCCCCGCCATCATATTGCTGGAATATTGTGAGAGCAGTGTAAAACCATACTCAGTCACTACACATATCCACAGCTGTTGTACCCAGATGCATTAAACCGTTAGAATGCCTCCCACCTCACAATATTTCTACAATTAGATGAAAATCTTACAATTAATTTATTGTGGCCTTGCAATGATATATAAATAGCATCCTGCGTGTAAAAAAGTGTTTAAGGTTATGCAGGTTTGTGTGACTGAGATATAGTATGACAGAGTAAACAGTGGGGAAGTACCTACAAGGCTGCACTGCGTTCCCTAATGTCGTGGGAGAGTTCTCACACTATTGTACACAAGGTTTTTGTCCCTTAATTTCCTTGTCGAGTTGTCATGAGGTCATAAGACTTCTCACTGAAGTAAACATTTTGAAAAAGTTGTCACATTACTCCATAATGGCATAGCTCCACTTCCCCCAACCTACATTAAACATGTTTGTCAATAGGTAACATATTTCATACTCTCTGATCAATGAGGCCATCAGCTGAGTATTTCACGTATATTTCAAATCAATAGCGATAGGGACGTGTGCTTCACACATGACAACACTGTGAGGGATAGGAAATCACTCAAATGTGACCGAAACCTCAGAGGTGGGACAGCCAAGCAGTAGTGAGACCTATCGTGGGTTGTTAGGACATATTATAGCACATCCGCGATCAGCTAGTGTTTACAGGGAGTTAATAGTCAGTTATACACTGCCTGGTACTTGGATGATCAGCGGCGAGCTTCATGCGAGGACAGGACATCGTATATAGGCCATGGATACCCTTGCAACTTGTGAGTGTTATTTGGCTAAAGTTTACATTTGTGGTGCTTGTAATAGCCCAATAAACAGGTCAATGTAATGGATGTAAGTTGTCGAGATCTGGATAGCGTTTATCTTGAATTGGATATCATCACCAAGGCTAGACCCAGTTGGCCGTTGGTTGCACTGTATAGGTTGTACAGTGTATAAAGCTGCAGTAGCAGTTTTTTAAGGTCAGTTGGAAGTAATTGGTGTCTGTCAGTTTCAAATCAGTGGTCTGAGACGCAGACGATTGCATATGGCTGTGCAGGGGATTGTAAGGTGTTGTATCAGTGAGTTGAGAGTTCAACCCTGACGATGGCAACACATGCTGGGCTATGTGAGGTGTAGAAATGGTAGGGCTGTGTAGTGTAGAGCTATATAGTACTTTGTTTCTATTTCGTATGTCGTGTCCCTGAATTGTGTGTTGTGTATTTATATCTACAGCTGTTTAAGTTTCCAGGATTGATAGTTTTAACAGCAGTTTCATTTTATTTGTTCTTGGGCCTGGTCCAAACTTTTGAACACGTTGGTAACTTTTGTCTTGTACACCGGTCCTCACGTATCACTCCGAGTCTGGGGATACATGTATGACCATGTTCATTGTCATCCCTTGAAATTTATTTGTCGGTGCATGTTGTTTTTAAAAAAATATTCAGATCTTTTACAAATTACCTATGACATTTAACAATTTAATATCCATAGTCATTTCAGTCATAATTGTATGGATTTTTTTTCTCAATTGTAAATGCTAGAGTAAGGTTTTTTACTAAATATTATTTCCGCTTGTGCACTAGATTTAATACACTCTTATCTATTTCACAGTGAAAAAAAATTTTAAACAGGAAACGTGTGATAGGCCAGCCACATGTATCCCCAAGGTGCTTTAGATTGAGTTATGTTATTGGGACTAATTGGAGAAAATCCTAGGTGTGCGTGGCAAGACTATAATAAACTATCTGTCTGTCTGGTATGATGTGTAGTTTGTAAGGGTCCTCATTGCAGTGATTTAGTTTTTTCTTGGGGTGTTATGGGTTAACCACCATGTGATAACATGTGCACCAGCTTATAGGTTAATGGGACTAGTTATCAATGTATTTATTTATAGACAGAAAATTAAGTCTGGTGTTTACATTTCAGACCAAGGCCACTCTCACTTCAGTGTTCAAGCAGTTATCAGTTTATATGATGTACTTGGAGTTTGGAAAGATTTCAGAATGATTGGGTTATTTATATCTAAGTAAATAGTAATTTATACAAGAATCTAATAATTCTACTTTTCTTATTCATATTTGAATTTTGAGTTTTGAAAGAGTTCAGAATGATGAAGTTTTTTCCTGTTGTAAGTAGTTGACAGGTAAATAGTACATTATATCAACAAGTATCTTAAAATTCTAATTCTTTTTATTTATATATAAATTTGAATGAAAGATTTAATTCTCTTGTCTATTTGGAGGTTATCAATCCCAAGTAAACAGAGGTTTTATTTCAAGGAAGAGTATCTTCATCATAAATTGATAAGGTTTCTACTTCCTAAGTCACAGCTTTGTAATCTTCCTAGAAGGCTGAATAGTTGATTGTTTTAGTACAAGATAGGAAACATGTCGGTATTTCAGCAACGCCACCACGACCAGATAACCACAAACACAAACCATCATTACTATTTCATCTGTTTTGAGGCAAATGAAAAAGATCCTTAAACATGGATAGGTGCACTTGCTTGTGCTCATATACTGAACAAAAAAGTTAGCGATCATGAATATTTGGGTATTTTTTTAATGAAATTATCTGTTCAGTCTTTCGACAAAATATATCCTGCAAAATATGCATGATGCATGTTCAGAGCCTTATTCAACAGTTAAACTGGATTTTAATTTTGTATGCATGGACAGGTCATGCAGTCTCATATATTTGTGTGACAATAGAATCAGCAGATGTATGTGCATAGAAGCAGCTGCGTCATGACGTCACATGTTACATACTAATAAGGAAATGCTTGGCGATATGAATCTGTCCTGTGTAAACTGAAGCAATCCGAGCACGTATGCATTGCTATGATGGGCTAGCTATCATTCACTTTGAGTATTGATAGTTTTCTTTCCAACGTTATTTTACTCGACTTCGGTCCGGGCTATTGCGCATTCTTTAGAATGATGAAGTTATTTATGTTTTAAGTAGTTGACAGGTAAATAATACTTTATAACAACAAAGATCTTAAAATTCTAATTCTTTTTATTTACATATAAATTTGAATGAAAGATTAAATTCTCTTCTGGTCTATTAATAGGTTGTTTATCCTGAGTAAACAAAGGTTTTATTTCAAGGAAGAGTATCTACAAACTGTTTCTGAACCTTTTTTAAACATAATTCAGCTGACAACTGTTTCAGGTGAATTCTAATTTACATCTGTCCATGTGAAGACCAAAGTGTGTCACATGTCACATTAGTTCTAAACAATACATGTCTAAGTACAATGAGCAAGACGTAGCACTTTTTATTCCCTGCTGTAGAGTTCGTGTCCACTTGATGCCTGCATTTGATTGGTAAATAATGATCTAAGAAGACATACAGGCATGTACCGGTAAGCTGAAAAAGCAACATTGGGTAATTATGCACAATGTCGTTATACTTTTGGATTTTTAAAGTTTGTCATGGCTCATTTATGCAAATACACAGCTTGTCTAGAGCTCTGGATTATGGATCATCCAATCACCGCCATGGACACAGTTTGAATATTCAGTACACCAGCCTAAATCAGCTGTTTAATTTAATCTAAGTAATTGGTTCAATTCAGAATTGTGAATCAGTTCAGTCTTGAATCATCAACAAGCTCCAGGATGTCCTTTTTGATGTAAGTGACCTATTTTGTGTTATTCTCTTGTTAACACCATTTAGGTAAGTAAATATCAAACTTATTATAAAAAAATCATTTGCATTATTCCTGGGTGGCTGGGTGTGTATTTTGACAGCTATTGAGTACTCTGTATATTCAAGAATGCTACCCCCGAGCTGTCAGCCCCAACCCCCACTCAATCGACACCCATGCTTCAGGAAACCTGTTGAATCTTCAAGGCATGTTCCAGCACTGTTAATCCCATTCAAAGCTTGATTCTCGGGGCTTGGGACACAGTTCCTGTCCCATTGGGGATTATAATGTCATGGTTGGTGGTCAGTGTTGATGTTTTCATGGCTTGTTGTATCAAGTATATACTATCCTGGGTTTACTTGCATGGATGATCTTGTATGATAGGTTTAGTTGGATGTTACACGAGTCTGTATAATGTCTAGTATAGGATAGCCTTAACTAAAGGCTGGACCTATTAGTGTCTGGTTGGGGTCATGTATTGTTAGTTCATGAATTAACTTGTTGAAATTCCGATTTAGGGATATATCTGTAGGTATTTGGAAGTAATTATTTTAAATCCTCTCGGACTTAAAGTCTCCATTCAAGACGCCATTGAACAATTGGTTCAGTCAGCATGTTTTTGTCATGAATCCCCATGGGGATTCTAGGGCAGAATAGGTCCCCGAAACCCCATGCTTGTTTCACCATGGGTATTCTAGGGCAGAATAGGTTCGTAGTACCCCATGCTTGTTTAACCGTGGGTATTCTAGGGCAGAATAGGTCCCTAGTACCCCATGCTTGTTTCACCGTGGGTATTCTAGGGGAGAATAGGTCCCCAGTACCCCATGCTTGTGTCCCCATGGGGATTCTAAGCTAGAATAGGTCCCCAGTATGCCTGTTTCACTGTGGGAATTAAAGGGGAGAATAGGCCCTCAGTGAAACAGGCAAGAGACACTGCATCACTTTGAGCTTTCCTCCCACATTAAGCTGACTTACCGTGATATAACTGGAATACTGCTAAAAGCGACGTTAAACCCAACTCACTCACTCACTCACTCACTCACTCACTCACTCATCCACTCACTCATCCACTCTCTTCACTCTCTCACTCACTGGAACCACAGCAGTTTATCATACTTTTTACAACCACTTCTAAACCAAATTGCCAATTTGCAAAGTAAATACACAGATTTGACTTTGATTAATAACAACCTATTTAAACATATTTTATTTGTATTTTTGATAATACATTTATGGCAAAATTTGCTTTTAGGAAATGAATATTTAATCGCATTATGACAATACAATTTTTATACTCATTTTGCTTCCTGCCTCTTGGCATATTGACCAAGAAAATCAATATGGCAAATATCCAACTGTTCTGGTCTAGTTAACCGATATCATGGAGCTTAATGAAAGCCAAACTCTCACAACTGGGATGAACTATTCTGTTTACAAGTGAATTATGGACATAACTAAATGATGACATTGTGATAAGTTGCGTTATAACTGTTAGGCCCGGAATTACTCTTCCTGAAAGTTTGAATTCAGATCCCATATTTCCTTAGAAGAGGCTGCACTGCCCTTTGTGAGAGATGGGATTCAAAGGTCTGTTCAGAGGGTATTTGTGACTCAGCAGTGTGGTACACGGGACGTAACTAAAATGAAATTTTTAAAATATAATTGTGTATGTAAAATTGTCCTTGATATAGGATATTTTTTCAGTAATTTAACTTTAAATCGTACCCTTTCATGACCTAGGACATGTTCTGTAGGTTTTTGTTCTGCATTTGTTGAGTGAATTCTGATATGTGCTTTTGAAATTTGAGTTAAGTAGAATTCAGGATTCGGGGGTGAGCAAATGAGATTCAGAGTGGGAAATTAGATGGTATTTGGGGAAACCTTCTTAAAACCTGTCATCGAGAATCTTCTGAAGTTTACTTAATCTAACGTGATGTTCCTGTAGACATCTTCAGCAGCTTCCAGAAGGACTCGGCACTGGGATGAGGCGAGTTGAATTAACATGTAAATTGGTAATAAATGCGACTTAAATTGACAGCTTTATTTGTACTTTCGTTTTCAAATAAAACCAATTTACTTCGACACAGCCAAGTCAAGATTGAGTCAACAAAGAAAGTAAGCAATAAATTGTAAATTGACTATTGTGGGAGTCAGTCAGGGATTTGCTGAGCTTTGTATGCAAGTCCATTGAGCGAGTTCCTGCCATTTCTGTTGCCTGAACTTCAAAACATGCACAAGTGTTCCACCTGTAGTTACCATGACACGTTATCTCGTCGTCAACCTTGACCTTTGTACAAGACTTGGTAGTTCTTGTAGCCACAAAGGTCGGGACGGGACTTATGAGGTCAAATGAAGACTTGTTGATGAAATAAAATGATTGTCTGGGCAGGATGAGGCGTTTGTGGCCATTGTGGTTGTTATAGGGAGTGTCTGATGTTTACAGCCTCTCCTATTGTGAAGGCCCTAGACCATGTGTCTAGTTTATGTAAACAGTGGATTTATAGTGTCTCTTTATTAAATAAAACATAATTTATTCAAATTTAACATTTCTTAGATGTTACTGTGCAAGATGAGTTCCTGTTTGTACTGCAGCTTCATGTTGTTGGGCCTCGTCAGTAATTACTTGTGATTTTAGAATTCATCTGCTCATGAAGATAAGGTGTTTCATCATTTTCAGCTTGGCGTATAATCCCTTGTTTAGTGTCTGCCTGTCAGGTCCCGTTGATCATAACTTGGGATCGCAATGTTAAAGCATCTGATGGATGTAGGATGAAATTTAAAGATGTATTTCTGAAATAAATTCAGCTGCAGGAAACGTCACATTTAAGCTGATTCAACCTCTTGTCTTGTCTCCAATTTATAAATTACACATTTATGAAAGAAATTTTATTACTTATTCTTTTGAAAAAAGGAAATGTCAAACTATCATCAACTCTTTTGTGGTATTTTATGATAGTTTCATGGAGTTCATGGTACATTAAGTTTTAAATAAGAACATAAAAACGAAAAGTGTGTCTTTCAAGCTGAAGGAGACCGCCTTCGTGGTCTAGTGGTAGAGCGTCCGCCCATACCAAAAGACGTTAAAAGATGGTACTTGTTGTTACCCTGTCTGGCGCTCGGCATTAAGGGGCTAAAACAAGGACTGGTCGGCTCGGAGTCAGTATACTGTGTCTGAGTGTGGTATTCATGTTAAAATGCGGCATGGTATCTCAGTGAGCTAGCACTATAAATCGGCATCAGTCCGTACTAGTACAAGCAGCCACACAAACACACACGTACATGGACGTTGCTATATAAGTGCAATAATCTTAGATGCGACGTTAAACCCCATTTCACCTCACCTCACCACCTCAAGCTGAAGGACATGTCGTTAATGTGACAATGGCTATGGAAGACCTGTGAGAGCTGTTTTTGATATGTTCTGTAGTTGTTGAAACAACTCCAACTTGAAAAACAATAATCCATTTGATAATCTAAGAGTTACATACAACTGCTTGTGTTCCAAAAATACTTCAGATGATTACTGTTTATGACCCACCAGGAGAAAAGGGATCTTATGGGTGCTAGGATACAATTGTGCCGTGACGTCATAAAGAACGACGTTTGAAGTCAACTTACTTCTAAAAAATCACCATTAGTTCTTAATGTAATAAAAAACATTTTAAAGCATTTCGGCATACATGTCTACTTTCAATTACTCACACATATATAAAAACTGAAATTATTACATAAACAGTCATAAGTCTTAAAATGGGACTTCGTTGAAAATGAGTCCAAATGTTTGATGCCATGCATCACTGAAATAAATATAAATTGAAGCTTGTGAATTGTATTTTTGTGGTCCTAAGATACTGTAGTTTTACAGTAAAATAAGAAATCAAAATGTGATTTTCAGCCATAAGGTCCCTTATCTCATGGTTGGTCACTATGAAAGGGCCACGCTGTGGGGACGCGGTATGGAATGAGACCCCAGCACACCATTGCTGGTTGTAAGTGCCGACTTAGTATGGAATGGAGGAATTCTGGGTTAGAATTGGTCCCCATGTTGGTCGTTTGAGGTGACGAAATTGATCAGGTGTCATGATTGAGGACTTGGTTAATGGCGTGTCAGCGCACCCCAACAACATTGATCGTTGCTCATAATATCAATCACTGGATTTGTTTGTCCCTACTTGATTATTTACAGGTTGCTGTCATACAGCTGGCATATTGTTGTGTGCAGCATTCACAGAAAGAACGAAATGATGATGTCAAATTCGAAAGTAGCTTCCGGTCACTTATTTATTTCAGGAGCTTTCTGTTGTTCGATAGGTTGACGTATTGAGTTTGATTGATAATTTGTACAATTATTGCCCCTAAAGATAAACATTTATTCATAATATAATTTTTAATCTGATTTTTGTGTAAAAAGCAATAAGCAGATACAGTGTGACAACATATCACTTCAGCTGCCTAATCGACATTGAGACTCCCTGAAATGGATATGTGCAAATATCAGAAAGTTACGTCAGATATCAGAAAGTTACGTCACTCAATCATGCTAGCTTATGGGTATTATTGTACGTGGCATTACTCGCTTTTCACTATTGACAAAGTTCCCACTTTGAGCTACCATACAGTGTCAGCAGGTTGGCAAAAGAAAGATTAAATTGTCACCTAAAAATATATCACCGAAAAAAGTCTTTGCACCTTGTGACCCTCATTCGACAGTAACAAGATAATTCAGCTCCTAAAATCATGTAGACACCACCAAGGACACATAACTCAGAGCCCAATGTGAAAGAGGAGAACTTGGACAATATACTTTGAATATCCTCTGTCATTCTTAATTCTTAGGCAAGGTGCACTGAGGTTTTCCAAAAATAAAATCTTGCTCCTATGTTCATGATTCCGCTTTTAAACTTGCTCCTGTGCCGTTTGGCATTTTCATGTCAAGTCCTCGTCAAGGAATGTATCAATAATTCAAGGTTGACATATCATATTTCCTCACTTGTGTTTCGACTTTCAAGTGCAGCCCTCTTTAAAATGATATATTTATGTCTGAGTCACAGGGTGATTTCTTCCTTGAGTTTGTATGGAAATAGATGTTTAAGGTTAAAATGCGATATTTTTTTCAAGTTAATAGATTATGAATCAGCTGCCTGGAATGTGTATGTATAAACGACTGTTGGGTTACACACATATTATAGCCCGTCTTTCTGTTTACAGAGTGTCATGGGTGAATGGAGAAGATTGAAAGATGAATAACGCAAGTCGATCTTAATGAGAACGTGCACCCTGGGCTTGTTACTTTTGCACCGACAAGTGAGCCTCCATTGAGACTGTATCATTGCCACAAAGGAGAAATGGCTATTGGGTACATCGGGTGATGTTTACCAACGTCACACTTCATTTGTGCTATAGTAACAGCGTCTCTTCAACTGTGGATATCTCCTACAGTTATAGCCTCACCTTTGTATAATTCTCGCCTACACCTTCAGGACTGGTTAGTACACTGAATCATTGACATCTGTGAAGTTTATCGTTAATACATTGGATGTCTGCCTGACAGATTTCTGCTTCGGTGAAGTTCTTGTAACAACATCCTATTACTACTGATGCCAATTACCTTTGCGTCTGCTCCAGTTAACGGCTGCTCCAGTTGACGTCTGCTACAGTTGACGTCTGCTACTTACCACTTCAACAAATTACAGCAGCCAGCTTCGACAGATACATTGATTTACCGTTGTTTATTGGATTTGGGGATGAAGTGGACCTCAATTGGATCGATTTAGTCAACCTTGTTCCAAACTCAACAAACAGACTACCACCTCCCTTAAAGCATTCTACACAGTTTGTGTCAATAAATAATGAATAGAATACTTCTATTTACATGAGGAAAGTTTGAATGTCAGCCTGTCTTGGTGGATTTTCACCAACTCATGTCTCAATTCATTTAGATTGGCTACATGGTTTGCTGAAAGGAACACCAAGTCATCTACCCAATGTAATTCTCGTGTGGAACCTGTTGCTTGTCTCGACACTATAAAAAACACTGTGTAATCTGACGTCTGCTGCTGTTTGAATTCCGTCTGCTATCCTGTGGAGGGAAGTGTGACTTAAAGTTATTTGAGGTGAGCCTGATAAAGTAATATCAGCTTCAGCTGTCTGCTGCCTTGCTTACACCATGCAAGGATGGGACGAGTTCGTGTACTGAAGTCATGATAATGGTTCAGATCAATATTGAAGCCAACTGCGACTAAAACTAAAGTCAACAGGACTTACATGAATTGACAGAGATATTGAATGTTCTTCCTACCAAGACTGACGTCTGCTTGGCTGACCCGAGCCCCCGATAAAACCATTACTAGCAATCAATATACATTGTTGGTCCAGTGAAGACATTATCAACAGCGACCTTAACTATTATGACTGGCATGCCCTGAACTGACATCAACTATAAAGTTGTCTGCCCTGCTCCAAGTGTCGTCTGCTCCCCGTGTCGTCTGCTACAAGTGATAGCCTTCTGCTACCTCCATAACAGAATGAATGAATACAGAAGAACTTGTAGAGAGTAAGAAGCCTACGATCAGGTTGTTGTTTATCTACATGTGGTCTATGCTCCCTGGCGTCTGCTCTGCCGCGTGGTCTGAATGACACACAGTTGGAAAGTATGCCAGTGTAATATGTGAGACATAGGCTCACCTAATGGCCAGCTTGACCCTCAGGGGGGCATCGTGGCAACAGTGTTTACCTGTCGAGATCGCTTTCATACCTCCCTCTGATATTCTCTGAGTTAGTCAACGTGTGTCACTTGTAAAAAAGGAAACAACATTTTTTGCCAGTTGCTCTGTGAGTCAGTTGGATTTACATTCTCATCGGAGGAGCTGCAGGTTCAGGTTAAGCTTATCATGTGAGAGGTTATAACGGGAGAGCAAATTGTGATATATACACTTCTACATATTCTGGACCTTGGATATTTGTCCTGCTTACAGTATTTCTTATGCAGTGGGAAACGGACCAGCTGAGAACAGTAACAATCAGGACATTCTGAATGTGCTATCAGTCGAAGGTCCACTAGATATCATTTATGGTGTTTATGTTTATGAATTGAGAGTATCAACTTCATGTTATTGGACATAAAGAGGGATTATGTTACAATCACAAGGTTAGTATTTGTGTCCGTAACGGTTTGGGATTGTTGTCATGAACTTCAAAGTTGAGACTTTCTACATTTTGTTCGCCGAATAATATGCAGGTGTTTCATCTGTGGGAACTGACAGATGTTTTCATTTCCATTTTGCTGAAACTTTGCTACCCTCGATGTAATTCCCATGCTTTTTGTCGCCACTGTACGCTACATTCACCATCCACCGACCAGACTTCTTTTGTTTTGAGTAGGGGCTGAATCGTTGATAAATATTTTGCACAGGTGGTTTTCACGGGATTATGGGATTATAGAAGGGATGTTGCAGATGCAGCAGTTTAGAATGTTGACAGGGAGAGCTGACAGTCACGCCAGTGTGGAACATGTTTACATTTTACTTTGTCAGAATCCACCTCAGCGTGAAAATTGTCCTAACATTTGAACAAGGGTATTGCCAGACTGTTCATTTGTAAATCTGTGTACAGTTGAACAATATGGGGAACAAAATTGGATCGTCGGGGGAAAAAGACCTCGACTCTCCGGAGCCGAGGGGACGAAGTTGGTCGTTTCACGGGATTGTGTCGCGCGCCCGAAAAGGATCCAAGAGTCCACATAGACAGAGAAGCTCTTCTCTTTCTGATACGAGTAAGAGTAAAAAGGGTGGTGGGAAGACCAATGAAATGTCACCCACTTCCCAGCGGGAAAGTTTTAAACAGTCACGGAATTCAGGTGAAATACCTTCGTCCGCTAGAAGGGAACTTTTCAAACAGTCAAGGAATTCTCGTGAAATTGCCCAGTCAGCTCAGCGTGAACTATTAAAACAGTTAGAACTTGCAGGTGACAAGAATGCACCAGTAGGATCGTTGAGAAAGGTAAGCCCTTTGCAGCAGCTTTCACAGGTAGCCGAGGCCGGATCGCATACCAAGCACTCGGTGGAGAGTGACATGAAAACAGAGGATGCAGGTATTGTGACTAGCGGGCATAATGACAGGGGAGCTAAAGACCTCCCCCACACTACAGATTCCGGGTACAGCACAGCATGCAGGAAACTTGTCAGTCACGACTCTGGTGACACTGGTGATACGTCTGCAGCTAAGTTCAGGGAGATCTCGCACTCCCTCTACAATGATAAGTTGCTTGAACTGTGTAAACGGCGAGGCTTAGCTAGTATGAACAGGGATCTGTCCATGTCGCAAAACAGCATGCTCATTACGATGTCAAGTCCGAATATTAAGAAGGCCAAATCACCTTCAGTTCATAGCCTAACTTCACATAAGTCTCATTATGTAAGCTCGGACGCATTGTCCGAGTTGGAACGCTCCATGGATCATGATCATGATGAGTTTGATGAAGAGTATGATATTCGTCCGAGGACGTACTCTGCAACAATTTTGGAATTAAGCAGCAGGAATAAAAGTCGTATTGCCATGGGTGCGACTAGTGCTAGGTTACGTCATTTTCAAAGAGAGGCTTCATTTGATGGTGCGATCTCTACTAGTCCACGTAAAGAGGAGATAGCACAGGCACAGAGAATACTTGTAGCTCGGGCATTAAAAACTGCAAGTCCTGTGAATGAAAATTCTCCAAATGACAAGAATATGTCACGAGAAAATGAGCACTCAGGAATTCATGAAAGAAGTCGAATATATGGGAGCCCAACTTCAGGAATGAACATGCCGCATAATTTCAGACATAAAGGCAATTTAAGTCCACTTCCAGAAATCCACGAAAATGGAACGTTAAGTTCAAGTGTACCAGTTCAATTTGGGTTTCCTGGAAACGTTGGTCCCCCGACTTCCTATTCCGCTACGACAGACGACATGGAGTACAATCGGGAACGGAGTAGCAGTCTTTCGGTGATGTCCCCAAGAACACGCAGGAGCGTTCCAGCTAAGCTGAGTTCCTCCTCAATGCAACAACTGGAGGAAGAGGGTATGCGTGCAAGGAGCCATAGTATATCGTCTTTGAGGGGCGGAATACGACCTCAGATTATAAGTGGTGCTTTGTTTTCACAAATTACTTCCCCTGAACGAGCGTGGAATTACAGTGTGTCCTCATTGGCGGAATTACCTGTTACTGTTCATTACGCAAGGATGCCTCCTCCACAAGGTAAGATTGGCGCTTCTTTGATTAAGTTTGAATATTGGTATATTCATTTTCAGATGTTGGTGGTCTTAATTGAAGTATTAAAAGTTGTCATGTCAGCATTTTTTAATTAAGACTATTTGAAATATTTTCAGGTGTTAGTTGTCCAAATCAATGTATAAACACGTGGAAAATGGACTGTCTGGTTAGTTAACATTTTTTTCAAATGATTAATGAAGTTATTTAATTATGTTTGGTAAACTTGTCACATTTAATTCACTGTATAGTCATAGTGGCTCGAATGAATGATTTGTACTTAAAACGTCATCTACAGAGAAAAATTAGTAACAGCAAATATGCATTTATCAGAACTATAATAGGTTCTTTTCAAAGAATGAATACATTAATTTATGTCAGTTTTCTGTACAATGAGAATGTTGAGTAAATATACCAACAACCACTTAATCGTTATAGCCTTATATCTCTGTGACTGTTTTAATTTCAAGTATTTTTAATAAAGTATATTCTCATGTATGTGTCAAACGTTTAAGATGACATTTGAACCAGAATTAATTTTGCACATGTTTAGTGGTGAAGATCACAAGATAAAGATACACTTGATCAATTGGTGTTACTGAAGCACAATTACCCAATTGTGTCTGTCAGTATCATTTAGAGACACAGAGGCATGTTTGTGAATAATACCTATGGCATGCTAAGGTGTAGAGTTGAGAACAGCCCTACAGTGTTACTTACACCTACAGTGTTACTTACATGATATACACACTAGGCCTTTGTGTGGGTGTTCAGTACAGTAATTACAGGTGAAAATACAGGTGAGACTGCATCACTGAGAGGTGATGAAGCATAGGGAGGATCATGCTGTTGCACCTCTCTTCTTTTTTCCAACAATGGAAGCCACAAGAAACCATTTAAGATCTTATTTTATAGTTCTGCAGAGAATTGTATTCTTAATTTATTTTTTTTTTCATCTGCTTGAGAAGGTGTTCATGTACAGTATCATAATCAGGTGATTACTAAATGTGCGAAATTAAAAAATTTAAATAAAATTTTGGATTATTTTGAGAACTTTGGTTTGTAATAATTTATTTCATTTAGGCGTGTTATACTTGAACTTATCTCCTGTTTTTTTTCATTATTGGCTTTTTCATTCCGACTAGACATCTGTTTCGGATTCTTCATCCTCTATGACTGTTTATGACAATCATGAATCATAACCCGGATCCATCTCAAGACAATCCCTGATATGTCTTCGTCTTCCATCACTTTTCCGTGTTTGTTTGGTCATCATCCACTAATAATAACTCCGACCACGTTTGTTCCTAAGTTTAGAAACACCAACCCAACAGCGGTTAAGGACCACCGATTCTTTCATATCACTGTCCCCGGATCCATCTCAAGACAATCCCTGATACATCTTCTGTCACTGTTTCGTTCTTATTTAGTCGTCATCCACTTATACTAACCCCAGCCATGTTTGTTCTTAGAAAAAACAAAAGTGTGTTACCTTGTTTTAAGTTTAGAAACACCAACTCAACAGAGGTTAAAAGCAACCGATTCTTTCATATCACTATATAATTGGACATGGCGTGACTGATTGACATTATTAGTATGAAGGAATCAGTTGGTTCTTTAGAGCAGTAATGAAACATTCCTGTGGTTGTGAGTAGTTGTTAGGTAGGTAATAGAGTAGACATAAAACACAGCAATTAGGTGGTGGGCCGGAGCCATTGAAAAGTATTCACCTCCCATATATTGGGATATGGGATAAGATTAGCTGTTTGTAAATACAGTAAATGTCCTATTCAGTATTAAGACGTGATATCAATATTTTCCTTGGGGTTAAGTATTACAAAACACAGACTTTGTTCTTGGTAAATTTTGTCCAGGTAGGCTGCTCCCTCGTGAGGTCGAGAAGTGGAAAGGTATTTGGGTGTTCTTGTTTTTACATTTGTATGCCAGTAATCAAATGGGAATTGTAAGCATGTACCACATATTTGTCATATTTGACAAGTCTTCCATATCTTAATTCAGGTGTAATGGCCCATTAAGGTTGCAGTCAGAGTTTAAAATAGCTGTCCCGGAATTCGGGCCTGATAATTCAGAACCAAGCAAGATGATTCAAATTCACAAGATAAGATTTCATTGAAACTGTGTCTTGTTACCGTACTACTTCTAACAACCGTTAGTATTCCTTTTTGTTCTGAAGTATTGATGTCATTATTGCTAGTTTGGGGCACAGGTGGCCCAGTTATCTATGGCACCACAATTCAATGTGCAGAGTTTTGTCCCTTAGGTGTGTCAGGAAACTACGATCATGGGTTCGAATCCTAGATTCCCTGATTATGTAAGCATTAAGTTCTAATCATTATTTGTTGCTTAAGCTAAGAGTTACGCTATGACTGGAAGCAATCGAGAATTTATTTTGTTAGGCACAGTTACCTTTTTGGACAGATGGTGTGAGGCCATTGTTTAATGGGTAGACATTGTGTATGTGTTTATTTGTGGATCTATGGTATTAACGGACCAGGATATGTGATGACACAAAGTGACCCAAATTTAAATTTGCATAAACCAACATGAACGTTGTTGACATCTCCAGTGGGTGTTGCCATTGTTCAGTGAATAACACCAGGTCCTGCTTCTCACACCTGTAAGGTTCCGGTACCTAAGTATTTATAACTCTAATATATTACTGCTGTGAAGATGATGGTAATACAATAACATTTGCATATCTTAGTTCAATCCATATCCAAAAGTAAGGGAAGGTAGATGGGTTTGTTTTGTTTAATGTTTGTTTTTGTTTTTAAATTTTTTATATTTTTTTGTTGGTGTGTGGCTTATATTTTCTTTGCAGTACAAGCCTGCTTTCAAATGAAAATAATGACTGGTTGATCTATAGTGAACTGGTATGTAATAATGACAATACTTGGTAGGTGGTAAATATAAGTCACTGACGCCAGAAAATTTTATTGATTATCTGACAAAACAGATTCCATTGGGAGTAAAAGGCAAAATAGCGGTGAAAATTATTTGAAAGGATAACTGAAAATCAGTGATGACTGCAGGTTTTTGCGGAAAGGGTGCAACTCGGGGGAAAAAAAGTTCAGACTTGCGTGAGCCCAGAAACCATAAACAGACATATTTTTCTTTGGCCTTGGTTTCCAGATGACTAAATGACTAACCTTTCAGCTATTTCAGTAAAGTACCTATATTTACCAAATGGTATGTGTCTGTGGTCTGTTAGATTCTTATGATGGTATATATAATTAGCTACGGTAAAAGCACTTTCATGGCAACTGTTCACATTCTGCTTTGTCATTACAATCTGTTCGGTTATGTTATTGACTACCACAGCTATATTACGACCTGAAATCATTGCTTTTAAATTGAATCTGGAATAATTGGATTTTTCTTAATGATGTTTTTTATATATTTACATGTAATGACCAAATTAAATCTTGCCTGTGATTTCAAGTTTCTTGCTGCAGTCTACAAAGCTCAATGAAATATTGGTTCTATATGCTTGGAGTTTCAGATCCTTTCTCTATCAGTCATGATGACAGAGATTACAACCAATCTCAAGTTGAACAAAGTGTAATTGAATATTACTTGAAGTCGACCATCAGACGAGATGGTTTTATATGCTAAATATTCAAACAGAACTAATATTTTTTAACATTCACAAACTGTCTAAGTTGTATTTACTCTTGACTCTTTTGGACTGTTTGAAAGGATTATGAGATCAGCTGTTATGCAATATGTAAATATTGCATAATATGCTTCAGGTATTAAGAGCTCAGTAAGTCCATTCTTGTATTGGGGTGCAGAAATGGGGATTAATGTCCAGGTAGGAATCTTGGGAATGAAGGCGAGTGGGGGCAACTTGGGAGGCAATTATCTGTCATTCCAGATGGTGTTCCTTTGTACCTTATCACTCATACAGCCCTGGGGGTGGCGGGGTAGCCTAGTGGTTAAAGTGTTTGCTCTTCGTGCCGAAGGCCTGGGTTCGATTCCCCACTCGGGTACAATGTGTGAAGTCCATTTCTGGTGTCCCCTGCCGTGATATTGCTGTAATATTGCTAAATGCGGCGTAAAACCATACTCACTCGTACAGCCTTGAAACACAAATACCTGAAAATCTCAAGCAAATCTGCAATACTAGATTGGCAGGCTGGAAATGAAGAGATTTCCTGGTCTTCAGCAAACCATGCTTGTCATAAGAGGCGACTCTGCTTGTCATAAAAGGCGACTAATTGGATCGGGTGGTCAGGCTTGCTGAGTTGGATCATGCATATCATTGTTTCCCAATTGTGTAGATCGATGCTCATGATGTCAATCACTTGATTGACTTGTCCAGACTCAACTATTTACAAACAACAGTCTTACAGCTGGAATATTGATAAAGGTGGCACGAGACAGTTACAGCCAAACAGAAGAGTCACCATCCCCATTGTACCAAATATAATAAAAGTTATCAAATTGTTTTTAAACCTCCTCACAAATAATAAGTTTCTGACAGCCTTTCCTTCTCGACCATTGAATCACTGCTACTCTAGGTCGGGGTTGGGATCGAGATCGTGTTTAACTGATACACCTTATGCCTTTTTACAGGGCTTCAGATAACATGATGAAATCACACCTGCCATGATAATGAGGAAGAAGAGATGCTGCAATTTGCCATTACTGAGTGTTTAAACCGTAGGACATCTACAAGTTTAGGTATTTAATTGAGTGTGTTTGGCAAGACCAGGTGTGTATTCAAACAGGGACAAGATAAGAACAGGTGCAAAAATACAACAGGCGAACTCTCTGTGTGAGAAAACCAATGGCAAGCCTGTCTATGCAAACAGGGTGGCTGCATGATACATGCCCATGTGGCAGTGCAGGAAGGAGTCTCTCGAGGGATGGGGTGCTTGGTCTGGTTGTGTTCATGATACAGTGAATAAATTGAAAGTGATTACATGGCATTTGATTGGCTAATCAAGCCATTTTTTGTATGTTGGGTACCACAAACCACGCCCACTGACAGACTACTGTTTCTTGATTGATTGATAAGAGAATGGGCGGGGCTTGTGTTGCATTATTGTGCTGCATGATGTCACTGATTTTGTTTTGCTGTTTATAGGTTTTTTTCTGTGTTAATGATTACATAAGCAGTCGGTGAAGTTATTGTTGACGTATTAGATTTAAGTTTTTTGTGTTTATGGAGTTATTCAGATTTACACAGTATGCTGTTTTACGTTTATACCGCCATTAAAGCAAAAATATTGAAGTCAATTCTTAATCATTTTTAAGTGGTGCTTTTAGGTTTGAAGAGCAAGTGGGTGATTTTTGTGCAGGTTTATAAGTATTGAAGCAATATCGATGCAGGAAACATTAGGAACTTTGTAGCCATTTTTGTTATGGAACCTGGTCTACAGTTCAGTGAGTAAACCATTGAGTGAGTGAGTGAGTGAGTGAGTTAGGTTTTATGCTGCTTTTGTCAACATTCCAGCAACTTCACTGCAGGTTTCACAAATTGTACCCATGTGGGGAATAGAACCTGGGCAAGCATGACAAGCAGACGCTTCAACCACTGGACTCCCCGACTGCGTCCCTAGTTACATAAGTCAGGTGGCAGGAAGACGAGCAATATGTGGTGAAGCAACAGTGAGTGATGCAGTCTTGTCATTGGTCAGACTATCCTGCAAGGCATATTCCCGTTGGCAGTGACTTCAGGTCAGGGTCAGGTTAAAATATGGGCTCTGCAAAACTCTTTCATTTTAACTGTTGTTGTCTGCTCCAGACAGTTTGAGAGTAAATGTAAATTGCTGATGCTGCAGAATGCACTTTTCATTTTGTAAGTGTTCCTGAACCAAACTGTTCTGGACTAAATCATTCATGATTTATTGTCATTTGTCGATTAGCCATGGCTTGTGACTTCCTTCAGAGCCACTGATGCAGCATAATGCTCCCCGTTGCTGGTGGATTTCTCACAAACAATAAGAACTTGGCAATTGGTGCCTCCAACCTGAATGTTTTACAGATGTCTGTAGTGGCACATAAACCATCCCTGTAAGACCAACAGCTTTATTACACACCTCAACTCCTTGACGAGGACCAGTGGTTGGTCCTGCTGTATATTTATCTGTGTCTATCATAGGTCTCTGTGACCTGCCTCCTGTGGCTCCAACGCAACCAGGGGGTATACTACAGTTATACCACAGATAGCTAGGATATACGACATCTGTAATCTGATAGTGTAACACCTTGCTTTTGTCTTCCTTGATTACATATCTCGAGTTTGTTACCTTTCAGCAGTTACATATACGCAATGCCACCACTCAGTGCTCTTGGGTAGCCAAGTGGATAAGGCATTTGTTCATCAAGCCAGTGTTTGATTCTCTACACTCACTGATACTCGCTCACTCACTCACTCACTCACTCACTCACTCATTTGTATCTCATTATAGATATGTTCACACACTTATACACTATTAAAACACAATGTGGATTATGAACGATTTTAAACACATTTTTATATTTACAGTTAACTACGGTTATCACGAACTCAAAGGGGCTACTAGACTTTGTTCTTTAAAAATGTAGCTCGTTATAAGCACATATACAGCATATGGACTGGACCCAAAATACAGTTCGGTATATCCGTCAATTCGTTATAAACGTGTTCGTTATAAATGTAGTTTACTGTATTCTTTTCTGATATACCAGATCAGTACCATGTGATCAGACATAATGCGGTTAAACACGTAGTCAGAATCTAGTAAAAAATTTGGAAGGGCTTCTTGTTTTCTCCCAGAATCTAGTTATGATGTACGTGTTACCACTTGTCGAAATGAACTGTTCTGATTCAACTCATGAACCAAAGTCTTAAAATTTGTTTATACCACAACCAACTTCCTGTTTATATTTTCGAGAAGAAATGATTTTAAAACTTAAAGATTTTTTGTTCTTGATATAACCTTAACATGAGCAGTGTTTTCATGATATTTTGTTGCAAAACTTAAGAGATTTGATTTGATGATATCTTATCTGATTTCTCAACATTTTTATTTTTAACTTCTTGGAAAGCTACAAGTTTGTAGTGAAGGAAATGACATTAGACTCTTCCTAATCTGGCAGCACTTTTCAAATTTGTAAGCAAATTGAAATTGCTGGTATTTTCAGGATATTTTGGTTCCTAACATTACTCAAATGATTAGATTTGATGATATCATGTCTCATTCCAAACATTCTTATGTTGGAATTAGTACAATTTTCATTTCAACTTCATGGAAAGCTGGAAGTTTGTAGTGAAGGAAGTAAAATATTCCTAAATCCGTCTGCTCTCCACAAATTTGTATGCATCTTGAAATTAGGGGTCATTTCTTAATGAATACGTAGACCTAACTCGACCACATGGCTTGAGTAGAGGCTTGTTACAATGCTATATATCCAGTACATTAGTGTGTATGTGTATTTATCAGTCTGTGGCCAGCACTGTTCACGATCATGTACACAACTTGACACAACACTACAGCACTCAGACACACCATATATTTCTTCTGTGTCCCTCCTTGTCTAGACCACCCTTTTTACATCAGCTCTCAGACCAATAAACATCAGCTTTGCTGCTTTATCCGCTTAATCCCCTAAATTCAGCTAATCAAAACTGGTTCCGTTGGGTGAGGCTAGTTTGAAACTCAGGGCACCTATCTAGGTCTCTTTGCCTCACTTTGATCCCCAGCCGGAATTACTATAGGTCAAGGACTTCATTTCAGGGCTGGGAATCGTGTTGGGGATTAAGGCAATTGTGGGATTATTTCTTCGAGAAGATAGGCGTGTATTATGATAGATATTTTATCTATTATTTGGATGATAATGCCTCAAGGGTTGTTGTGTTTTTATAAGGATCATTATTGGGGAAGTCCGAGCTCATCTTACAATTTTTGGTAGTTACACATCAGTGGGGACGAGTGAGTGAGTGAGTTGGGTTTAACGCCGCTTTTAACAGTATTCCAGTTATATCGCGGCGTGTCAGCTGAATGTGGGAGGAAAGCCCGAAGGGATGTAGGTCTCAGACGTTTACCACTTCAGTGAAACCCAAGAGCATGGGTATGGTGCTGACAAACCTAGAAACATAATCGTGGCTAGCCGGGATTCGAACCCACAATCATAGATTTCTGGCGTGCCCAAGGGGCGCAACTCTGCGCAGCGAATCACGGTGCCTTAGACGACTGGGCCACCCGTGCCCCTTCAGTGGGGACGAACTTATTAGTTGTATACTTTGACGGATTTTGACTTGTTGAATTTTATGTTTATCATTTATGTCAAGTGTCAGGTTCCTTGGAGTGACCCTTGTTTAACATTTATGTTGAAAGTCAGGTGTTTCTATATTTCAGAAACCTGCGAAAGCAGGACTTAAATATTAGGCATCCATTATTGAGATTTTTGTGGAAAGTGTCTGAAAGATAAGGAGTTCAGCAATTTGGAAGAATTGATAATTTCCATACATACGTTGAGGATTTAAATAATAATAAGGATGTATTTTACTCAGCCAAGTAATGTGGAGGAACAGGATTCTGCCAGGCATCTTTCTGTTATCAGTTCTTTTCTCGGGAAAAGTTGAATTTATATGTTAATTTAATAATTGTTTGAAATGTTTTGCACACGTATGAATCCATTAGCGAAGGTGGTCCTTGTGAGTTAGAAGGATTTGTTGTTTTAAAAGATTTTCTAAGTTTGTGAATATCTCACCCACAAACTCACTTGCTCTCTCCCTCACCCACCCACTCTGTGACTCGTTCACTCGTTCACTCACTCACTCACTCACTCACTCACTCACTCACTCACTCACTTACTCACTTACTCACTCACTAACTCACTCACTCACAGGTATAATTTCACCACAATTGCAAGAAATCATGACATTAAAAAGGAAAAATCAGCAGCATACTGGGTTATAAAAAAACATTGCTTTTCTGGTTATATGTAGAGATAGATTTCACTTAAACTGATATCTGAAGTGTCCATCTCTCTTATAAGCCCTGTTTATATGGCAACATGACCATTAAGTGCCTGGTCTTTTGATGTGAAGGAGCATTAAGTCCCATCGCCCCCCAAAATCCATTCTTCATTCCTGTATGTAGAATTTTTCCCATTGTAGGATCACATTGCACTTCACCACATTAAGGCGGGGCATGGTTACACCACCGTCTCTTTGATGTTGTCATTATCAATTGTCCCATCTACCTGTGCAGGTAAAAGAGGCTACCTGTGCATTATGGCAAGGAATTCACCACAGGTGTGTGGGAAACGGTCTGAGTGTGCTGAGAGGAATGCCATGATTCATAAGGACCGAAACGCCAGTTGTCTGAGGAATTCAATTTAAATACCAAGCCCTAGGTGGTGTCATTTCAATTACAATTTCAACATTAAACATTTTTTATTTTTTTATTTCACAATGTGAATAGTTGATACACACTATGTTGATTTTCTTCCTGTGATGCCCTTTATGTAACCTGTTTGTCGTTTTCCAACCCTCCTGATTCCTGGACTCCTTCAAGTGTCTGCCACCCATCCTAGCTAGCTCAGTGTGCCGCCTGCAGAGACATCCAAACAATAACCCTTTGATTAATTTTTTTTCTCATGAAACATAAATCAAATTGTCCATTCACTTGACTGACAATGAACTTGTTTATGTTATGTGTAGATGGATTACAAGAATGTGAGCAACACATTATGCTGCTGTACGTCTGCTTCCTATTTCTGTTTTCGTTTTTTGAAAAACGTTAAATGGTTTTCTTTTGTTAAAACGTGTCGTAGATATTGTATTGTTCAGATGGGGTAAGGTCAAGTGGGAGGTTATAGGTAGGTGAATCTATTGTGGTTTTATGTTTTAGATTCTCTTCTGGAGATTTCACTTTCTTTCTTGTAAATTCTGGCGTACATCTAAAGTACTATTTATTACAAGGGTAACGCTATTTTTCAGGGCATTATCATTTGCAGAAGCCTGAGGTCTTCCATCAACTGCCCGACGATGGACCGAGGGTTTCTAGAAGTGATAATGCCCTGAAAAATAGCGTTGCCATTTTTGTAGCTAAAATGGATAGAATTTTTATTTTGATATGGTTGGTTTACTTTATAATGAAAAAATATAACTTAGCTTTGTGTTAGAACTGGTTTTTTTTGGGTAGGCCAGTGGTTAAAGCTTTTGCTCACCACACCGAGGGTTCAGGTTTGATTTTCCACATGGGTACATTGCATGAAGCCCATTTCACTTTCCTCACCATGATATTGCTGGAATATGTAAAACCAATGTTAAACCAAACTCAATCACGCTTTTGTCTAAAAAAGGAAACTGTCAAAAGAAAATATACTCCTAAACGTTTGATAAGGGTGATCAAATATGACATTCTATTTAAATAGGCACTGACTTGAAAAGATATAGATATTCAACTTAATATTCTGTCTGAGACATGTATCAAAATAGCTGTTTTATGATGACCAGTATTTTCATTGTACTGTTCTGAATCCACTATGACCTGTGACATGTGGGTAAGAATAGGTCTTCAGTAACTCATGCTTGTCGTAAGAGGTGACTAATGGGATCGGGTGGTCAGGCTCGCTGACTTTGTTGATGCATGTCATTGTATCCCAATTGCGAGGATCGATGCTCATTATATCAATTGCTGGATTGTCTGGTCCAGACTCGATTATTTACAGACTGCCGTCATATAGGTGGAATATTGATGTGTGCAGCGTTAAACAACAACAAACAAACTGTATCCACTGTGATATTGCTATAAGTGGCACAAAACAGGATTCAGTCACTCACAAGTTGTATCAGATTACCAGGATGTAAAACAAACATACACTAAAGTATTCTCAAGCGGTAAAGGTTGTTTGTTTTTTTATTCACGTGATACCCCACCACTGTACACATAACCAGACAAGTCCATCAAGCAGTGAAGTTAATGTTCAGTTAAATGTGCCCTCTTCAGTTTTGACAAATGATCGTGCAAGGTTCCATGATGTTTCCACCTCACCTGAGCTCCAGGTGTTCACATGTGACTAACGACCATACCTGAGTGGCGAGGTAGCTGGGCAATGGCCTACTGGAACATGACTCCGTGCTACCACTGGTCAGCCTGCTCAAGGATAAGACTGACTACTTACTCCTGACTAAGTTTTGTAGCAATGTCAAAGATAAATAGCCTCCGGTGGTTGTGTCTTT
This sequence comes from Haliotis rufescens, assembly GCF_023055435.1. Taxonomy (NCBI): domain Eukaryota; kingdom Metazoa; phylum Mollusca; class Gastropoda; order Lepetellida; family Haliotidae; genus Haliotis; species Haliotis rufescens. The sequence goes on from NW_025964112.1 coordinate 44,007,266, forward strand.
GATGTCAGGCCTTTATGTTTTGTTAGTAATTACTTTCTGTCGCTCACGTGAACGCAAATAGGATTCCAAAGCCATGCCAACCGGAATATTGTCCTGTATATTTTAAAGTGTTTTTTACTTTTTGACCATATATCTGATTTTAACCCATGGTATTTCAAAGCAGTGTGATTTGTTTTTTCACCGTTTGAAGTTAACTGTATTACAAATCTGTAAACCCTTGGTATTTCATAATAATGGGAGGGGGGAGGGGGTGGGGGGGTTTGACATACAAAAATGATTTTTTTTAGGATTTTAAATATTGATTATTTGAATGTACTATTTGACTTGGAACTTGGTATTACATGACACTGATTTTTTTGTGCGGTAAAAAAGATCAATTTTTTATATATTTTACAAACACAAAAATATTCTGACATATTTATTCAATACAAACACACTCCATAACCTATACTTGGCTGCCCTACATCTTTTATCATATTAATATGTTATGACATCTGTTGCCATGACAACAAAGTCCAATAATCTGTTGGACAAAGCTACAGTGAAAGTAGGAGAGTATCAGCTGATTGGAAATGAGATAGGACAGTCCGCGGAGTGTCATGGCAGTGGTGTATTGTGAGCTGACCACCTCTGTGTTTGAGGTGACAGGTGGAAATGTGAGGCAGACAGCTACTGATTACGTACTGTGACAGGTGTGCTTGTAGGATACAGTTTTAACATGACAGGGCTGAGATATGTGTTCCATCGTGTTGACATGGGACATAGGTAGACTAACATCTAGTCTCTGAAATGAACATATTTTACAGATAAAAACAGTTGTTAAGTTATAGTTATAACATATAATACAAAGGAGCCCAGAGACTCTTCATTTTCAGATACTGCAGTAATCTAGACTTGCCAAATATTAGACTTGCGTGTTTCAAGCCATGATAAAAAAAATTATTCTTTTCCTAACAAAAGTCCAGATCCCACCAAAGTGGTAAACGTCTGAGACCTGCGTGACTTCGGGCTTTCCTCCCACATGAAGGTGACAGGCTGAGATATGACTGCAATCCTGTTCAAAGCAGTGTTAAACCCAACTCACTCACTTTTTTCTAGTGTGTAAACTGTCTCAAATACAGTGAAATTATTTGTACATGCAATTTACACTATATTATAATGTCAGTGTTTGCATATACTATCAGTGATTATTTTTGTTTGTTTTTTTAATGCTGCACTCAGCAATATTCCAGCTATATTACCGCGGTCTGTAAACAATGAAGTCTGGACCAGACAACCCAGTGATTTAGATACGATGCCATGCATCAACCATATTACCAAGCCTGACCATCCGATCCATTTAGTCACCTCTTACAACAAACATTGGTCATATGAAAAAAATGATGTGTTTTTTGTTTTTTTAAATTTCTTTTGAGTAGTATATTTGAACAACTGTGTTTCTACCAGTGGTGTATATATATCAAATTATTGATATCAAACAGCAATATTCATTAATGGAACCTTTGAGTTATTTGTGGGTCCGAGTGTGTTGGATGTGTCTTTGATGAGATAATCCCGTGTGGACCTCTGTCCCTGCCTTGTTCTGTGTTACCATCTTGCAGTGCTACACCACAGAGAAGTAATTACCCATCACATCAAGTACCACTGCTCTTGTGTGATGGCGCTGAGGTGATTTGTGGCTTGCAGATTACCATTAAAGCTGAGAATGCTTTTGTTGTACTATCATCAATAACGGTTTTATGAATGAAGACAGAGGAACAAATGTAGACTGAAATAAGTCTCTAAGGCAATTATTATCAAATAAATACAATTATTTATTTTTTATGTATTTAACTTATTTTGTTTCCATAAGAGCCTGGCATCATTATATGTAATGTTAATTGGCATATCTAGACTTGCTAAGTAGCAAGACACAGTAACAAGAATGATATCGGTAGTTCTTGTTTCTCTTACAGATCCTGTTACAAAAATATTTGAAACACCCAAGCAAGTCTACTATGACAAAGCAAGTCTAGAAATGAAGAGATTCTCTGAGATTCTTTAAACATGCAGTAAACTACAGTTATAACAAACTCAAAGGGGCCACTAATTTTAATTTGTTATAACCGTAGTTCATTATATTTATATATACAGAATATACATAGCAATTGCCCGGGGCCAAAAAACAGTATGTAATATCCGTCAGTTCATTATAAGCATTTTTGTTATAAACGTAGTTTACTGTATGAGACAAATTAACAATGAAAATCTTACAATATTATCATTTCAGAGACTATGTTAGACTGATGTTTTATTTTTCCCTTCAATGTAGCCTTGGAGCAAGGCTATCTTAACTGACTTTTAAAGAAAGAAAGTTAGTGGAAAAGTTTGTACACAGGAAGGAAGTGTCTTCCTGGATCGGTAAAGAATGAACTGTTTGAAGCTTGTTCTCTTTCCAAAGACTTCAGTACTTCTTTGGTTGTTTCCTTTTGTCCTGTGAAGTTTGATTGCTGTTCCTGTGAATGTGACATGCCTGGGAGAAGACCAGGGCCTGTTGTACAAAGCGGTGCTGTAAGCCTGTGTTAAAGTAATGGAGTTATGGCAGTTTTATTGCTAAGCCCGTCTTGTGCAGGTGGCCAGGCTTCAGGGGTCAGTGTGGTAGCCTGTGGGGCTGGGCTGGGTAGCTCGGGTACTCGGGTTGGGTGGGTCCTGAGTGGGACCCGGGTACAACCAGACTACCTGGACTATGTGATATATTGTTTAGTGACATTGAGATTGAAACTCAAATATAGTTATTATGTTCACATTTCTTTCTGACTATGCAAGCATTTGTTCTAACTTTTATATGTTCGGGAAGGGAAAAAGCGTCTATCAATTTCAGTGTAGGCAGATCGTTTTATCTGTGTATCTTAATAGTTTTTGCCAGGGCTGTGGTAAAACAATTCCCATTTCGACACTATGTTCCCATCTCTCGAGACCTACAACGGGTCCCCGGGTAGGGCCGGGTAATAGGGTGTTGGGTGCCCGGGTAGGGCCGGGTAACAGGGTGTTGGGTACCCGTGTAGGGCCAGGTAACAGGGTGTTGGGTACCCAGGTATGGCCAGGTAATAGGGTGTTGGGTGCCCGGGTAGGGCCAGGTAATAGGGTGTTGGGTGCCTGGGTAGGGCCAGGTAATAGGGTGTTGGGTACCCGTGTAGGGCCAGGTAACAGGGTGTTGGGTACCCGGGTAGGGCCGGGTAATAGGGTGTTGGGTACCAGGTAGTACATTTGGACTCATCCCAGCTATAGTGGCCTGGTGGTCGAGGCATTCAATCTCATGCTGATGACCTGGATTTGATTCCTGACATGGGTATGGTATGTGAAGCCAATGATTCCTTTAAGTACTCACCTCTATTACATCATAGCCATAAATTCCTGTTTGGGCAGTAATCACACTATAAAATCTTTTAACAGACATCCTCTTTACTGCCAACATATCTAATAGTTTTCAGGTGAACCCTATCCTGCACCAATGCTGAACAAAAATATATTCTCTCCTTGAATGCCTCATCTGAACATGGAATACTGTATGTTATGAGTTTGGCTTGATGGGCCAAACTTACTGCTTCTTTAAACATGGATGTGCCTTAATTGTGAGATATGGTTTGCCTGAACCAGACCCAAACTCCACCCAGAAAATAGTGTTGTGAAAGGATGTTGAAGGGGTCAAATGATTCCTGGAAGATCTAGTTTACATGTAACGGTCAGCGTTTGAAATTTAGCAGTGAAAGAAAAGGGGTCCTTTTCATAATAATTGATATTAAAAATTAAAGAGTTATGTCCCCTAGATTCTATAGCAGCATAGTGGATTTTACTAAAGTTGTAAACGTCTGACCCGTGAAGATCCGGGTTAGAATAGGTCTTCAGCAACCCATGCTTGCCGTAAATGACAATTATGTTTGTCATAAAAGGCGACTAACGTGACATGGTTATCATCTCAGTGTATCCCAATTGTGTGGATTGATGCTCATGATGTTAATCGCTGGATTGTCTGGTCAAGACTTGATTTATTTACAGACCGCCATCATATAGCTGTTATATTGCTGAGTGCGGCGTTAAACAACAAACAAACTGAGACCTGCATCAGTTTGGCCTTTCCTCCCTCATCAAGCTGACATGCTGTGATATAACTGGAATACTGTCAAAGCAGTGTCTAACCCAACTCACTCATGTGCCCCAGGAATAGACTAACATCTAGTCTCTGAAATGAACATATCGTACAGAAAAAAAAATGTTCAGTTATCTTAATAAAAATATAATAAAAGGGAGCCCAGTGACTCTCTTCATTTCCTGATACTGCAGTAATCTAGACTTGCCAAACATTATAGACTTGCATGGGCTGTATTTGATATATATTTGTATCAGGGTCTGTAAGACAGACTACCCAAGGAATACCCCCTATTGTTTAACAGTACTGGTTTGTTAATGCTAAAACCACAGTACAGCTTCATTTCAATGTATTTTAAACCTTTTTATTGTGTCGTAGTACCATTCATTAAGTGTGTTTATGACCCTTAAGCAAGTTATGTCCCAGTTTGTAATATGCCCAGAAGATATCCCTCGTATACCCCTGGCACTGAAGGTTTACGGAAATGGTTCACAGCATGGCTGGGCAGCTGCAAGGTTTATGGTTAGGATTAATTCATGACGAGTGTGATCTCCTGATAGCTCAGATTACAAACAGGTCGGTAATTAGGAGCCCTGACTCCATTGATGGGTAGGGAAGCGGGTTTAGAGGTGATAAAAGTCTGACACACCAACCATAACTTACCCCACAGATACCACACAATCCTGGTGTAGCTTGTGGCCAGTGTCTGACTGTGGAGGTGTTAGACCAAGAGGCCATGCGTTAAGTTGTATAGTCATTATTTTGCCTACGGCTCCCATCACACAGTCACATGATAAGTCTTGGCTCTGTGCTGCCTTGATGTAGCAAGAAGCATCGTGTGATAGGAGCTTAACACAGACGTGTTGTGTCTTCAAAGATTCCGATTATGTTTCGTCGAACCAACTTCATCCTCTTCTATCATAAAAGAAACTGTTTTTGACTTGTCCTTTTCCGGCGCCAACCATCATGCTGGTAGTCCACAACTCATCTTTCATTGGGGAATTCCTCTTTGAGAGTTAAGACTCTCAAGTATCAGTGGATTATCATGATTCTCATAACTCGTCCAATAAATGTGTATGATAAAGTTTGAATATATATAAAAAAAATTCTAACATTAATGACATGCACTGAGTGCCTGAGTAGTAAATATATTTCAGTCATATGCATTACAGATGTAATCATACGATAATCACTGCTCCCTTTGTGACTGATATAAAGCAGGAATTCATCTGTGTACAGAGTTGTTGGGAATGAATACAGCCTTGTCGAAAGTTCAGAAGGTCTCCAGCTGATAGATCCTTTTACTGCAGAGCAGGGGGGTTGGTTGGTTGGTTGGTTGGTTGTTTAACGCCGCACTCAGCAATATTCCAGCTATATGACAGCGGTCTGTGAATAATCAAGTCTGGACCAGACAATCCAGTGATTGCATCAACCAAGTCAGCGAGCCTGACCACCCGATCCTGTTAGTCGCCTTTTACGACAAGCATAGTCGCCTTTTATGGCAAGCATGGGGTGCTGAAGACCTATTCTACTGAGTAGGGGGGACGTGGATGGTGTAGTGTAGTGACCTGAGGCATTGAGTTGCCTGCCTTAACCATGCCAGGATCCAATTATTATTCCCCATTATGACCCTTCGTCTGTCAGCAACACACCATTGTTCATATTTTTAACAAAGATCTATAGCACCACTATTTAATGTGTAAAGTTGCCTCCCTTAGTCATGCCAGGATTCGGTGGTGGTGGGTAGCCTAGTGGTTAAAGTGTTCGCTCATCACTCCAAAGACGTGGGTTCGATGTGGGAAGCCCATTTCTGGTGTCCCCTGCCGTGATATTGTGGGAATAGTGCTAAAAGCGACATAAAACCATACTCATGCCAGGATTCTGATAATGCATGCACGCACGCATATACTATTCACTGATATACTTGCTATCTTTCCTAGTGAGTTATAGTTTGAGGAAGTTTGGGTGGCCCAGTATTTGAAATAGCAAAGGGTTTGATGTCCTCATATGGGTATGGTTCTTGGGTAGCTCCATTGTGATATTGCAAAAACTGATGCAAAACGCACCTACAAGCATTTTTTGTGTGAAACAATTGGATTTTTCTCATTATTCAGAGCTATAAGCAGTGAATAAAACAGCATGAATTGATTGATCAATACAGTTTGTTGGCCTATTGTGGGTCCACGTGACACAACCCATGGTGTGTTGGAGGGCATGTTTGTTCAGCCTGTCTACAATGGCTGACACTGCTTATTGCTAATATACATTCCTGGCAGGTATACTGAATTAAGCAACAGGAAATGCAGTTAATACATGTTGTAAATCACATTTTGGAGAATCCACATTAGACTGTTTTTTATGACCTGATAATTGATCAAACTTTTCATTAAGTTGTGTATGCACTTATGTGATTCCACTCGTGATGAAATCATAATTTGGCCAAAATCAATTCTGTTCTTTTAATCAGCAAGATTTGCTGGGCTTACAGTGTGAGGGGCCCCCAATGATGTGGTGAGCCTCCTACAGTGTGATGGGCCCCCAATGATGTGGTGAGCCTCCTACAGTGTGATGGGCCCCCAATGATGTGGTGAGACTCCTACAGTGTGATGGGCCCCCAATGATGTGGTGAGCCTCCTACAGTGTGAGGGGCCCCCAATGATGGGGTGAGCCTCCTTTGATGGGGTGGGCCTCCTACAGTGTGATGGGCCCCCAATGATGGGGTGAGCCTCCTACAGTGTGATGGGCCCCCAATGATGGGGTGAGCCTCCTACAGTGTGAGGGGCCCCCAATGATGGGGTGAGCCTCCTACAGTGTGATAGGCCCGCAATGATGTGGTGAGCCTCCTACAGTGTGAGGGGCCCCCAATGATGGGGTGAGCCTCCTACAGTGTGATGGGCCCGCAATGATGGGGTGGGCCTCCTACAGTGTGATGGGCCCCAATGATGGGACGAGCCTCCTACAGTGTGATGGGCCCCCAATGAGCCTCCTCTGATGTGGTCAGCCTCCTGTGGTGTGGTCGGCCTCCTGTAGTGTGATCGGCCTCCTATGATGTATAGCTGTATCACAATTAGTTGACTGATAGGGTCAGAGGCTATCATTGTGTAAATTTGTGTCAGATGTCATCAGGGTTATCCCTGATAGATTACTTAAATTTTGATATGAGACCATGCTTTGTGATGTCCTTAAGCTATGACAGTGAGAGTAAGGACATTGCCTTAAAGGCCCAGTGGTCACAATGTGAGTATCTTACAGTTGTTATATCAGTGGCTTTCTTATGTAACCATGCTTTGTTTTTCATCAAAACAAATTATTATTTCATTCACATGTTAACATTTCGTATTGACCTACCAGCATCAAAATATTTATGCTAACGTTGCTAAATAAAAAATTTCATATTAATCAATCTGAATTTAAATATAACATTAAACATCGTCCTGTAATACTGTGATACTGTAGTACAGCCTGCTCTTATTGGAATCTTTGTTGAAAAAAGCGTTTTTGATCATTATTTGACAAAATATTAACGAAAGGGGGACACCTAGTATTGACCGAGGGGTACAAACCATGCTCTCCACAGGGAGGCAATTTGCTCGAGTCCAGCACTGAGCAAACATCATAAGAAAGAGAAATCCCTGGGATAAGGTCACCAGGGCACTTGGCTTGCTCTTTTTGATGCCTCCACAATAGGTAAAATTAGTTGTGAGGAATCTAGTACAATATAGGTAGGCAGTTGTAAGGGAAGTAGTACAAAAGATTGAGGTAGTTGAATGGGAGAGATTACAATAAATAGGTCCCATTGTGGGAAAGGAGCATACGATGATGGTTCTTGTGGAGATTTATGACAAAGGATGAAAGCAAGGATAAGGATGTGTCCCATGGAGGTTGTATTATTAATACCTGCATCAAGATACTCTATTCACTCACAATGCTCTCACACTGGGCACAAAACCATCTGGAACAAATGGCGACTCTTTTGATTAAGCTGACATTTAATTGTTATGTTGTATGGGTGATCATGCTGTGAATGAAACAGTTCTCTGAGCATCTCTTGGGTATTTGTTCAAGTCCCATGGACCTGTGCTGATCAGGAAATATTGACATCAAATTAATAATTAACTTACAGATAAACTGACAGTAAGACACTGCTCAAAAGAAGTTTGAAAACACCCTATTGTTTCATATTACTATAGCTAATCTGTCAAGTCATGACAAGTTGATTAATATGTCATGACATGACGGATTAGTCATGTGAAAGAGAGGTGTTCTTGAACTTCTTTTGAGTAGTATATAAAACCTCATGTTCTTCACGCAGTCTCTAGGGCACTGATTCACAAGTGATTTCTAGATCACTCATATGTCCTATCACGCACGCATTGTTTGGTTATGAATATATTCAGCGACACCAAGAAAATGGGCATGCATAAAAACAAAAAACCATTACCATAATCATATTACTCATTCATAACTACTTTTCTACATGATACTTAATAATATCATGTATAAACAGTCAAGAATAGATTTCTCCTTATTGGGGCGATGGGGTAGCCTAGTGGTTAAAGCGTGGTTCATCATACCTTAAGAATGGGTTTGATTCCCAATAAAGGGTGTCCAAGCCATGATATAGTTTGTATAAAGAATTGGCTGTGCAGAGTTGCGTCCCTTGGGCATGCCTGTTTCGCTCCGATTATGTTTCTAGGTTTGTTAGCACCATACACGTTCTCAATGGTTTCACCACGGACTTGTATCCGTGGTTTTACCAAATTGGTAAATGTCTAAGACCTGCATCACTTTGGGCTTTCCTCCCACATTAAGCTGACACGCCGTAATATAACTGTTAACAGCCGCGTTTAACCCAACTCACTCACTCCCTCCCTTGAATATAGCTTGAAGCAGCTTAAAACCAAACTCACTCAGTCACTCCAGCATTCTGCTTGACACAAAGGGGAGTATGGGTGGTCCAGTCGTCTATAATCGCAATTCACTGTACAGAGTTGCGTCCCTTGAGCATGCCAGGAACCTATGATCGTAGGTTTGAATCCCAGTTTGCCCCACTTATATTTCTAGGTTTGTCAGCACCAACCAACCTGAAAAACGTCTTAACACCTACATTTCATCTGGCTTTCTTCACTCATAAAGCTGACAGGCCATGAATAACTACAATACTGTCCAAAGTGGCATTAAACCAAACTCACTCATGCACTCACTCACTCACTCACTCACTCACTCACTCACTCACTCACTCACTGGGGGCACGGGTGGCCCAGTCGTCGAAGGCGCTGCGATTCGCTGTGCAGAGTTGCATCCCTTGGGCACGCCAGAAACCTATGATTGTGGGTTCAAACCAGGTTCGCCCCGATTATGTTTTTAGGTTTGTCAGCACCATACCCGTGCTCGTGGGTTTCACCGAAGTGGTAAACGTCTGAGACCTGCATCACTTCGGGCTTTCCTCCCACATTAAGCTGACACGCCGTGATATAACTTGAATAATGTTAAAAGCGGCATTAACCCAACTCACTCACTCACTCACTCCAGCCTTCTGCTTGACACAGTGAAGTATACATTTAGTAGCACGAAACATCTTGCTATTTCATCATGGTGGAACATTTGCGTACAACCAACAGGTGCTTTTTTTCTGTCGGACACTGAAATCCAATAGGTTGGTAACAATATTATTCAAATCTAATTACCTATCCAGTGATTATAGATTCATTTTTTCCCATATTTGTTCTGTAGCCATATATGTAATCAGGGCCCCAGGATCCAGTTCGGTGTTGTGATAAGACTTTCGTGGGACAGGGTCAATCTTGGAATGTTTTCCTTGACAATATTTTCGTTCCTGTATCAGTTTATGTAAGAAAGACCTGTTTGTTCAGTGAGACAGCTTGATAAGGCAAATGTTGGAATGTTTGCACAAGGAGAAACAACGTACAAAGTGGCCTATATATTCCTTGTTGTTAGGTAAGTGGTACGTGGATTTTTGTTTAAGTTCTTGATTAGAAATTATTCTGACTATAAAGAAAGTGTGTGGTTCTGTCTGCTGACATGCTTGTTTGATGCTGAAAAGATGAGCTGACCACCCATGATTTTGTCTCCTGGTTAAATAAAGTGTCAAATTTATTTTGTCATACTTTATCTTTGACATGACAGGCATATGTCAGTACGGCCTGTTGGGTGATGGTTGGATCACTTGCTCGTTGTACTGAAGACGAGGATTGATTCCCAACATGGGTACAATATGGGAAGCCCATTCTTGGTGTTCCGGGATATTGCTTAAAGATGCATATAGCTATATTCACTCACTCACTCACTCACTCACTCACTCACTCACTCACTCACAAGACCCGTGAAGATCCGGGGTAGAATAGGTCTTCAGCAACCCATGCTCGCCGTAAAAGGCGACTATGCTTGTCGTAAAAGGCGACTATGCTTGTCATAAAAGGCGACTAACGGGATGGGATGGTCAGGCTCGCTGACTTGGTTGATGCATGTCATCACTCACTCATTGTTTTGTAAGGCATACTGAATTTGTTGATCTCAATTGTGTGGATCATTGCTCATGATGTCAATCACTGGATTGTCTGGTCCAGTCTTGATTTTTTACGATCATATAGCTGAAATATTGCTCCGTGCAGCGTTAAACAACAAAACAAAGAGTATAGACTTGCTGTATTTGATATATATTTGTATCAGGGTCTGTAAGACAGACTACAGTAGGCTCAGCTGTTGATGATTTGAGCAGAAGGGTGGCTCAGTGGTGAAAGTGTAAGTTGATGCCTGGTTCAGTTCCCATGGTTACAGTGTGCAAAACCCAGCCCATTTCTGGTGTCCCACACAGTGATATGGCAGGAATATAGCTCCGCTAATGTATTCACTATAATATAAACTGTAGGCCCACATGTAACACCTGATTTAGTCCCACACTATGACTGTGGAATATATGTATTTTACTAAACCAAAACCAATCTAGATAATGAAAAAGCAAATCTAGCCAGCTCTATTGTTCCACATCAGCATCAGGAACTCTTTTGTTAGAGAACAGAAATGATTTGTATGGTAAAAGATTCCATGGACTATAGGTCAGTCTATACTGCAGTCTGCTTGCTTTGCTTGCTGTGGTGGTCCCTCATGTCAGCCGACTGACCCTGCCCTTGTCACTATCTCCAAACTCAGTGGGATGCTGGCTCCCTGAAACAAGAAGCAAGTTTTTTTTATCTTATTAGCTGAAGAGTTCTGCCTTGTATGCTCCTTCATGGATTGTAATACAATGCTTGCTTTGATTCCGAAGTGGGATTTTTTATACCTCTTGGGCTGGGAGCAAATGCACTCGTTTGACATAATTCTTCTTTGCATGATTGTTAATGTGGAAGAAAAGAAAATAAGTTTGCAATTGCAAACATTTATATTGAGGCCAGACCAATTATTTTCTGGTATTATTATGGGCTACCTTATATTCCAACCCTCCAAAATATCTTGGGTTTGATTATAAAAAAATTGAGTTAATAAAAAAAATAATTTATAGAAATGTTTGTTTCAAGAGGTTCTTTGACAATAAATCAACCTTGACAACAAAATTATTTTTTTATTTAAAAAAAAATATATATATCTACAAAATGAAAATAAAATCCAAATGGAGCCCAGAACAATGCTTAATTTCAGGCTATGGCCAAGGTAGTCTAGACTTGAGGTGGATTAATTTCTTAATTTATTTTCTAATAAACCATTGAGAAACAGCCACCAAATTTCTTTTGGGTTGATCTTGATAGAACAACCAACAAGCTCTGCGCCTAGCCAGACATGCTTCTTTTTATCTGCAATAACCTGTTGGTCTAATGTAAAACAAACACACTGATCCCTTCCAGACACTTGAATGTTACTTCAGTCGAACCCAATCTGACTGTGGGAGGCTCTGTGATTAGGAGGCCTAGCCCCTGTATGGCAGTGTTTAGTACAGAAGTCCTCAGTGGTCACTGCACTGAGGGGGACCGCACACTCTGCAAGGGAGGGACCCTCTATTTGTCAAAACACTCCTCGCTGAGCTTTGCAAATTTCATAAACCTCCGTCTTACATTTTTCAATCTTCCCAATCTAAACAAACTTTTTTTTAGGGTTTTAATGGGGAAAAACTGTCATCATTTATAAGTCACATTCCAGCAACGCCCTGCGGTCAAGTTTCTCTGTCAAATGGCTGTTGGTTGCAAGTCCCTGTTTGCACAGGATTAGGATTGTGTGTTTAAGAATTATGTAAACTTGGAAAATCTGGGGTTAATGTTCCTCTCTGATACTTCGAGAGCCAACACTGTAACTATTCAGCGCTTGAATCGGAATTATACTTACAAAATATATTCCCTGTAGACATTCCTACATGTTATTTACATACAGGGGGCCAGTTGTCTTGGGGGTCCTAATTCACTTTGCAGAGTTGTGTCCCTTAGGCGTGCCAGGTTCCAATGATTGAATCTCTAATTTGTCCTGATCATCCTTGGATTGTCAGCATCAGACCCATGCTAGTCAAGTGGTAACTGTAGAAGACCTGCATTACACTGTTTTACAGTGACAGTTGGTGATGTTTGAGCGAGGCATGTATGTCGATGAATAATTCCAGTGTAAGTCGACTTATGAGGTGATTACATAGGAAACAGAGGGGCACAATGATGTCTTCATGTTGTTAAGATTGTGTGAACACCTTAATACTCTGTGGGCTGTGTCTTGGTTCATATTGTGGGTTGTTCTCAAGGGATCAGTGTTGTTGGACTTCTTTTTTACCTGTTCAACACCTGATGAGTGTGGGAAGCCCTGTGGTTAAAGTGTCCACTGTTACAACGAGGACACAGGGCGGTCGGGTAGCCAAGTGGTTAAAGCGTTTGCTCGTCACGCCGAAGACCCGGGTTCCATTCCTGACATGGGTACAATGTGTGAAGCCCATTTCTGTTGTCCCCCGCCGTTATATTGCTGGAATATTGCTAAACGCGGAGTAAAACCATACTCACTCACTCACTACAACAAAGACACAGGTTTCATTTTTGTTATGAATACAATGTGGGAAGCCAACTCTTGATATTCCATTCATCCTGCAAATTTGCAAATGTACTAATATCTCATCAATTAATTTCCTTTCACCTTGATATTGCTGGAATAGTGGTAAATGTGTCATAAAACCTCACTCACTCACTCTCTCACTCACTCACTCACTCACTCACTCACTCATTCACTCACTCACTCACTCACTCACTCACTCACTCACTCACTCACTCACTCACTCACTCACTCACTCACTTCGTGCACAGGTGCCCCAGTGGTCTAAGACGCTACAAATCACTGTGCCAAAATCAATCCCTTGGGCAGGCCAGAAACCTATGGTCGTAGGTTTGAATCCCAGTTCACCCCAATTGTTTCTAGGTTTGCCTGCACAAATGTTGATTTCCCCAAAATGGTGAATATCTGAGACCTTCAACACTTCAGAAATACCGCTCACATTAAGCTGACATGCCATGATATAACTGAAATATTGTTCAAAGCTGCATTAAACCCAACTCACTCACTCACTCACTCACTCACTCACTCACTCACTCACTCATTTTCTTACTCATTAATACCTGACTCATTTAGTTGCTGCAAGCTTCAACCCACAACGCACCAAATGATGACATTTTAATGTACAGTTAGCCAGAGATGAGGTTCTGTAATCTCTCAGCCTTCTTTATTAAGATACCGAATGTAGGTTAAGTGGGACACTTTTAATGTTTTGAAATAACTTTCAGTACAGATAAGCAGGAACAGATAAACATATAGGATGTGACTGGCAGTTGGTTGGTAAACCAGGAAGACGTAATACTATGTGGGTGACAACTTGTTTTATTATTTTCGAAATAAGTTCCAGGGACACTTTACCACATGGAAAAATAAGTTGTATTCCAATAAAAGTATAAGCAATAAATTCTAATTGGAGGTTTAAAAGTAAGTAGAAATATTTTCTTTCGATGTTTCTTTAAATTATTTTGTGGTATTGACTTTTATCAGAATAGCCACAATATCAGGTATATATATGCCATCTTAAATGTCATCATCAGAATTCTTTCGTGTTTTGTTGTATGATAGTGATTTTAGAACTAGATATTATCCTAGTCTGTCTCTCTGACCCTGGGGAATAAATTAAGAAATTAATCCAACTCAGTCTAGAATGATTTGGCAAGTTACGTTATTGTTCTGGGATCCATTTGAATTTTATTTTATATCTTGTAGGTATATATTTTTATATAAGATAATTTTATTTCTGGGACTAAATATTAGTCTTATATTCTCAATATGACACAATACAACACTTGTTGAACTGTCGGATGACAAGACAGACCCAGTTTCAAAGTATGCCTCCATAGGTAAAGGGAAGTAACTCTGATGACTTGTGGCCCCATCTTTCTGCTATTTCTAATGAAGGGAACTGAAAAGTGTTCAAAAGCATTTTCACACAATTCATTCAATATTTGCTGAACCAAATTATATTTACTGAAGTTAGTGTTTAATTCCCCATCTTCATTCATTCTGTCAACTGTGCCTGTGGTATTTCATTGACCAGTGGTCAGATGTGTATGCACACAGACAACCCTGTTGTTTACACTTGGGGTGGAGGTTCCCCGTTTGTCAGTCACAGCGTCCATCATGTCTATAACTTGTTACAAGTGCTAGTGTTCATACCTAATTGATTTATGTCTTCGTAATGGGCGAAGTACATGTATTTTCTCCTTTAAAAATTAGCTAGACCAACAACCGGCAGAATGAATGCACTCAAGCGATTGACAGGGAGTACACAGTTGTTAATTGTGGCAAGGTCGACATTGAATTCAAATAAATATTTGAACTGTCAAAGTAGTAGTTCTGTTTTTCCAGTATATAACCAGTTGTCAGGACAACCCTATCTGTCTCTGTTTTCCTGGTATATGGCTAGTTGTCAGGAACACTCTATCAACCCTCTTGTCAGAGATGTCACACTTGGTTGTTGTAGTGATGTTTGACCAGTAACACAATATACCGTATTCGACGTAATAAGCGCCCACGGCGGTATTTGCTATTATATTGGCTAGTGAACAATCCCAATTAGCACCCCTTCCGATTGATCAATGTTCACAAGACTTATTTATTCGCGTACAATACGCACTCGTGTTTTGTATGCACCCTTAATTATGGGCAATTAAATTCTAGAAAAATATATCTGTCGTACATAAACATTTCAGGCTGTCAGCATAAACCCCGAAATTTATCTTTCAACTCTGTTTTTTTCACCAAAATATTATTCTAATAAGAGCCCCCAGCATCAAATATCAAGGACAGTGCCCTTATTAATTTCTAACGTGGCTTACTACACCAGTAATGAATAATGAATGATATGATGAAAATAAACTTATGCAGAATTATAGGTTTAATGTCATTTCTTTATGTTGATGTGAAGAATACAAACTAATGATTTTGTTTGTTGTTGAATGACGCTCAGCTAAATTCCAGTTATGTGACAGGGATCTGTAAATAATTCAGTCTGGACCAGATAATCAAGGGATTGATATTATGAGCATCAATCCACGCAATTGGAATATGACGCATATGACAGGGATTTGTTAATAATTCAGTCTGGACCAGATAATCCAGTGATTGGTATTATTAGCATCAATCCACGCAATCGCAATACTACACATTCAATCAACCAAACCACCAATTTTGACCACCTGATCCTCACCTCTGACGACAAGCTTAGGGTGCTAGGGATCCCCACAAGATTAAAATTTGTTGTTCAAAGTTATAAACCAATTAAAAACATAAATTTGTTTCTTATGCCTGCCTGACGACCAGGATGCCATGTCATACACTCATGCCTTGACAAACCACCATGTGTTAGCTTAGTCATTAATATTTACCATACATGGCCAGAGAAAAGCCCAATTTTAAGGACCAGAAAAAAGATTTTCGGTTATAGAAAATGTGCTACATGTACTAGAATCACTGATTTCACACAGGCTGTGATTAAATTGGTGTTTGGTGTAAAATGTAAACATTACATTCCTTCAGTAAGTGTTCTTGAGAAATCCGTCTATATATCAGTTGTCCATCATGAGATATTCAACTAGGAAGGAAAAATGTCCGGTTAGAGATACCATCCTCATGTGGCCAGCAGTTATGTCAGGTTTATTTATGCAAGACAATACTCCATTGTCGACATATTGCTTAATCATTTGAGTGTAACTTATATCAGCAGAGGAATTTTAATTGTGTTAGCGAAACAGTTCATTCCAGCCATTAGGCTAAAGGAAGTCGACAGAGCTGGAGTTACACCTTGTCTGGGGTATGTGATGTAGTGAGAAGGTAGGCAGTATGTATGTGTCAAAATATATCGACATTCTGTATCAAAATATGTCTACATTGTACATGTACCCTATTAGGATATCAATCTATAATTATGTCTTCATTGTACATGTATAGTGGGTGTGATTCAGGGTAGAATAGGTCTTCAGCAACCCATCCTTGTCGTAAAAGGCGACTATGCTTGATGTAAGAGGCGACTAACAGGATTGAGTGGTCAGGCTCGCTGACTTGGTATGTCATCATATCCCAATAGTGTGGATCAGTGCTCATGATGTCAATCCCTTGATTGTCTCGTCCAGACCTCGATTATTTACAGACCGCCGTCACAAAGGTGGAATATTGCTGAGTGCAGAGTTAAACAACAAAGTACATGAACATTTTGATATGAAATATAATTCACAGCTGTAAGATATACCTGTTCATCACAGATGTGTGTGTGTGTGTGTGTGTGTGTGTGTGTGTGTGTGTGTGTGTGTGTGTGTGTGTGTGTGTGTGTGTGTGTGTGTGTGTGTGTGTGTGTGTTGAAAATCACAAGTGTGAAACCAGTTGAGTAAATTATACAGCTCATCTTTGGACTTTTGTATTTTATCTCTCTCTCTCTCTCTCTCTCTATCTCTCTCTCTCTCTTTCTCTCTCTCTCTCTCTCTCCTATATATATATATATATATATATATATATATATATATATATATATATATATATATATGTAGTCATCTTTGTATTTAGAATTCAAATATCTATAAATTTAGAAATAATTAAAGAATTGTCTAACATTGAAAAAATCTGCAGAAATGAGATCATAATAAAACACAAGATGGTTTCTAAATCAATCTAAGACGGTAATTTATGGGATAATTTTGAAAGATAATTATGATGGAGTACATGCTACGAGGAGGTTAATTACATTGTCTAGTCTATTGGAAGAATATTCACCTCAAACCCTCAGGATATTTTGTTTTAAACAATATATATTTTCACTGGGTACAGTGAAAGGGGATTGATAAACAGGCAGAGCCTATATAAATATCTCTTCCCATCAAAGTAGGAACAAGCAACAGTCGTATGTATTTAATACAGTTGTATAAATTTCATATTGTGTCACATGAGGTACATCAAAGGTATACAGTTGTTGGTGAGATATGAGAGTGCATGTTTACAAATCTTTTCCTCATAGGAAAGAAATGATGTTTGTATCAACGATATTAAGAAGTACTTCTTTGTCTAGGTTGACATTGCAAAACAGGATGGTTTGAATGTCATATCCATTAACATAATAATAGCTTTCAGATCTAATCTCAGTGTAATTTGGACAAGTAAATAGGTAGTGTAAAGCACTTTCACTGTAAAAACCACATGAATAGTTTTTTCTGTCATCAATGTTACTCAGATATATGCGGATGTATTGATGAACATCTTAGAATCATGAGACCAAATTTATATATATGTATTGATATATAGAGATATTTATTGATATATACAGATATATACAGATATATATTGATGAACGTCTTGGATTCATGAGACCAAATTTATAGATATGTATTGATATATAGAGATATATATTGATGAACGTCTTAGAATAGACTAACATATAGTCTCTGAAATGAACATATCATACAGAAAAAAACAGTTGTTCAGTTATCTTAATAAAAATCTAATAAAAGGGAGCCCAGTGATTCTCTTCATTTTCAGATACTGCAGTAATCTAGACTTGCCAAACATTATAGACTTGCATGGGCTGTAGTTGATATAAATGTATCAGGGTCTATAAGACAGACTAGTCTTAGAATTGTAAGCCAAAGTATTGAGACATTGCTGCACAAATGCATTCTTAAACATTTCATTTATTCTGAAGTTGTGTCTTTTCGAAGAAATACTGCCTGATGTGTCAAGCCTTGTGTAGAATTTGACAGTTGACATAATCAGTAGGATAGAGCTACTCATTAATAATTTGTCCTGCAACTCTGTGTTTTATGCCAGGTCTGGAGAACACAGCATCATTTTGCTGCTCCATCGTCCTTGTTATTTCCGTGGTGATATTTCACACTGACACATTAAAAATACCACCCACATTTTCTTACAACATTACATGTTGAGCAATTTCTGGATCTTGAGTACTTCAAAGCAGTGTTTAGTTTTCTCATGGTAATTAGATTTGATGGAGAACCTATGCTGAGGGATGGCCTCGGTTGGGAGGGTAACGGCACCTCAGCAGCTAGGCTTTGCCCTGTCATCAGGCTATCAACCTTGCTGTCCTGGCCAGCCTCTAGATCTGTGAATTGGTCTTGCATCTGGAGTGTTGCCTTCGTTCTTTGTAGGCGACATCTTCACTGTTGTTCATGGATGCAGGAAGGGTCAGGGTGACATCAGGTAGGGGTAGACATAGTTTGGAAGAATTGCTGGATGTAGTTGGCATTTGTACAGTGTGTTGTGTATCTTGGTGAAAAGTGTGTACACGTGACCTTTTAGATGCTTCAAATATGCAGCCTCTTCATTGTGGAATGATCTACCACTAAAAGAATCCCCAAACTTACCATCCTTTAAGAGACAGTTAAAAACATTCCTATTAAGACAGGCTTTAACCTAAACTGTTTCTTGGCTCTGACTCTTCCAACAAGCATGCAGAGCTTACTTTACCGTGTGAATGTTGGCGCTATATGAGTGTGTATGTTATAATTATTATTTCCTATTACAGTCATTATTCCCCTACTTAATAAGTTGTTTATCAATATGTATAGTGTCAAGTCAGATTTCAAGAGAAAAAACTTACTTTTGATATTGTCTGAAAATCAATGTACTGTTTCTCTTGCTATTTTGGACTTTCTTAACCAGTCTGATGACACTCTGACTAAAAGGCGACTAATGGGATCGGGTGGTCAGGCTCGCTGACTTGGTTGATGCATGTCATCGATCCCAATTGCGTGGATCGATGTTCATGATGTAAATCACTGGATTGTCTGGTCCAGACTCAATTATTTACAGACCGCTGGAATATTGCTGAGTGCGGCGTAAATCAACAAACCAAACCAAACCTTTCCCTGCTGTCTCAGACATTGCTGTTAAGCTCGATCACTACATGGTTCTGCCTGTAGTTGTTTCCATGGCTCTTTCCAACTCTCTACCCATCGCAAACAAACCTGTCACCATTTTCAGTTGAGTGTTTGTTATGATAGGGACAATGTTGCTATGTATTGTTCTCTGTGATAGCTCGGACAGACAGGGTCTGTGCTGCTGCCCCCAGCTGTAATAACACATTACATACAGGGGGGTCGCGGGTGACCTACCGCCATTGTGCACCCCTAGTACCCGCTTCAGCGAGTTCAGGGGCTGCCTCCTTTAAATCCCTACCTCAATAGCATCTCCAAACCAAACCAGGGTTAAGTAAGATTACGGTTTAACCCTTTCACTGGGTGGATTATCTGCACCTAGTTTAATTGCATACTTAAGAGACAGATTGACAGCTGCTTGGCCTTTTCAAAAGTATTTTCATCTCTAAGATGTGTCACAAGTTAGTTTTGTGTTTCACTTTGTTCTATCAGTCAGAAACATTAGACTTATGGGACAGCCAAGGGGTTATTGGAAATCTTATCAATTAATTCTGACAGATTCAACGAGGCACTTCATTGATTAGTTTCTCAAATTAGCGTTAGGATAATTCATAAGTGTTCATGTCATGCTGAAATGTCAGGCAATAATTGTAGATTGATCTCAAACATCTGTGGATAACATCTTGAGATAAGTTAATAATTGTCTTTTGCAATGTATCTGAGAAGAGCAACCTTTGGAACATGACACAATATTGTGCCTCCAAAGTTAACTTTGGAATACAGACTTCTTACACAAAATTAAACCAGGAGTACAGCTGGCTTAGCTGTCTGAGAAGCCGCAGTTTGCTGCGCAGAGTTGCGTCCCTTAGGCAGGCAAGAAACCTATGATCATGGGTTTGAATCCTGGTTCACCTCGATTATGTGTCTAGGTTTGTCAGCACCATTCCTGTGCTTGTGGGTTTCACCAAAGTGATAAATGTCAGAGATATGCATCTCTTCGGGCTTTCCTCCCACATTAAGCTGACATGCCATGATATAACTGGAATACTGTGAAAAGTGGCTTTAAACCAAACTCACTCACTCACTATAATATAAAACACAAATCATGATAAAATGCTGACAGTAAAACCATAGGGAAAATATCAGAATTATGAACTTCATCAAACTGTGTATTGAAACATTTCTACACTACAACTTTATTAATTTAATTTTAAACATTTACCTAATTTTCAAATTAAAAAATTATTCATCACAGCAATATTTAAGACGAGTTATACAATTTATCCCTGATTTCGAAGACTCCTTCAACCATATACTTTCACTGGATTTGGATAGAGTCTGATGCTAACCCTTCTGCAGCCTTCACTATTGATATATCCATTAGAATTTCTGTCCAAGATGCAGACAGCCTAACACCCTTAAAGGGTTAATTATATAAGAGTGCATCCATGGACATTATAATCAATTGGGGTGTTTGTTAAATCAGGAAACGAAATCTTCAATTATGTTGAAGTCGGTTCTTATTTCATTGACATTTTCCATTGTCAGTCTTCAAATACACACATATATATATATCTATATATATATATATGCACAATGTCGATCAATAATTTACCCTCAAGACAGTATTTCGTCTCAATGTCCCAAAGTCACAATCACTCATTTGAAGCAGTCAGTCGAAAAATTAATATCACATTCCTACCGGAACATCTTCATCAGATTTAAAGTTGTCAGTATTATCGATCAACTTGACCCTCTGACGCCCCCAATAAAAACACAAACCCGGTCGATACATTTGTCTGTACGATATTGTATCTCATCACCTGTGTCAGCCACAATAGGGTTAACCTGTTTGCTCTATTGATCTGACGAGCAGGAAAAACGGAGACAATCGTTAAAAGACGTCCTTCCTTTGTATCCGTCACACCTCTATTACCACAGGACTCCCAGCTGGCCAGCGGCTGGTTTTTAGCTAAGGTTAAAAGTCGTCTAGTTTGGGCCTTAAATAGTGCTTACTGAAGTGTGAAGTTGGCTGGCTGAGGTAGTCTTGTCCAACCACTGCAGAATTAGGTCAGGTAGTCCTTGTCAACACTCCGACATGGGGACAGAGGTAGGACTTTTTTACTTGCAAAATGGACGACTTTGACACCAAATTAACCTGTAAAGTTTGTTAGAGAGGCAGAATGTGTAACTTAGTCACAACATGCACCAGAGGACCTTGAAGTTATCGATTTGAAATTCTTGTCAACTCTTGTCGCCAAGTTGTATAGGTCGCCTGAATCGCTTTATTGTGAATGAAAAATTCAGTGGGTGTGCACTTCATTCACTTGGTTGAGGGAGTGCTCTATTTATGACCAAGTGTGCAGGTTTGTAGTGATATAGTAGCTACGTCTCAGCAGTTCAGTCACTTGCCACCATGCCTGCTAGACATTTAGTACCGCTAAAACTACGAATGGCAGGTAAGACTGTTATCATATTTAAGCTCGGATTGATTTCATGTAGTTTTGTTTGATAATGTGTCAAACAATTTAAATATGAATTCTTTGCTCATGAATAGGAATTGCTACATGTCTGTTTGTGCAGTTCCAAACTTTTTAGTCATTATGGGTGGTGATAATTAATTTAGTAGTGTAATTTGGCTGGGTGTTAGGGTATCAGTTTTCAGTCAGACAGATCAGTAAATAGTATTTTTCAAATGCCTTGAGACAGGTGTGCCATGTTTGATGTAGCTGGGGTCAAGGTGACCTGTAGCCAGCTGATAGTCAAGGCAATATGTCATAGTAATGTTAGATTTGTAACTCTTATCGTGTTGACTTGGTTCCGTCTTTCATGCAGGGATAATACAATTTTCAAAATGTTCCAACTGGAGAAGATGCTGAGGTATATTTTTGTCTATTTTTTCACCTATTTGTCTTTGGTTTTGTGTCGTTGGGACGTTTGTTTGTGCTTCGGTGACACGGTTATCTTTCATTGATTAAAGAAAGGTATGACAAGTATTAAGGTATGAACACATTCAACGTTCACTCGAACTATTTTCTAGGGAAAATACATGGATGTTGTGGAGCCCTTCCAATGTAATAGTTAACATTTCAGCATGTCTTTTAAAAAGAAAACTTACAAACCAGCCTATCAACTGAAAATATAGACAGGAATTCTCTCACTTTTCCAACAGAACAGAAAATTCTTTGACCCTTTCTGTCCGTTTGCGCTATCAAGGAAGCTATGTGAGTGATGTTGGGATCACACCTGTAAATTTCACAACATCAAAGAACTTCATGTACAGGTGGGTAGCCCAGGTGAGATGAGAGATACCTGGCGTACCTGTTCAGGCAAAATTCGTCAATGCCACAGGTGACCCACCCTGTCCAAACTCTGTTTGTGGGCCTCTAGTGCTGGATTGATAGGGAAGATCTGAAAGGTGTCTTGCTTGGTAAACTTTTATTACTGTTTTATTTCCTGAGATAGGTTTGTGAGGTATGAGTTTCAGTGTAGTTGCGATTGTGATTTTGATCGGGATTTTGATTGTTCAGGATTTGCTACAACTGGTTGTGAAGAAGGTAAGTGATAAAGATACAAAATGGAAACAAACTTGTGAACATCTTGAAAAGTCTAGGCAATGGTATGGAGTTTCCAGACAATGTCATACAGTTAACTTTTACTAAAATTGCACTTTACTTTCAACTACCTTCTTGTAAATAAACATTAGTCCTTTCATTGATAATGAAATGGCATGTTTTAGAAAATGAAATGCAAAGCCTTTTACAAACAATTTTAAAGAATTAATCGTATAGTTCTCTTATTTTTATGTTGAAAATCAATCTGTGACATAATATGATGTGATGTCAGACTATTGACAGATTAACTGTAGTCATTTGAAAAAACAAACAGGTTTTCTCTAACTTCTTTTGAGTGGTATATAATTACTTACGTAGTTCTCATGACGAGGTTGTCTTGATATATGACATGATGAAGTGGTCCAGAATGATGACTAGCTGCAGGATAACCCGTGAAGATCCGGGGTAGAATAGGTCTTCAGCAACCCATTCTTGTCGTTAGACGTGACTATATTTGTCGTAAGAGGCGACTTACGGATCGCGTGGTCAGGCTCGCTGACTTGGTTTGAGGCATGTCATTGTATCCCAATTGCATGGATCGATGATCATGATGTCAATCACTGGATTGTCTGGTCCAGACTCAATTATTTACAAACCGCCGTCATATAGCTGGAATATTGGTGAATACAGCTTCAAACAACAAACAAACAAACAATGTTATCACAGGCAATGCTAAACATCACCTGGATATTTATTGCCAAGAATTATAATGCCCTATACATCAGTTTTAATTGTTGTGTTATTTTTGTGAGACATTAATCCACATATGGAAACCACACAGGTGATGTTGGCAATCCATCTACCTGGCAGGAAACACTGGATGACTTGTCTGAAATGAATGTAGACGTAATTAGACGGACAGAATAATTTGTTGTTTAGGTTGTTCTTGTCATCGGGCCATGTTAGTTATATTCGATGACATGCATCAACCATGTCAGCGAGCCTGACCACCCGATCCTGTTAGTCGCCTCTTACGACAAGCGCAGTCGCCTTTTACGGCAAGCATGGGTTGCTGAAGACCTATCCTACCCCGGATCTTCACGGGTCTCATCAAGCCATGATGGAGATGGGGTGGTACGGTGTTGACAGAGCTAACATAAGTGACGGAACTTCAGGATGGTTTAGTTTGTTGTATGACGTTGCTCTCGGTGATATTCAATGATCCAGTTATTTGACGGCAGACTGTATATAATCGAGTCTGGATCCGAAAAGCCAGTGATTGATATTATGAGCAGCTATCCATTCAGGGTAAGATGACTCACAGCCAACCAAGTCAGCCAATGTATTTAGCCGCTTAGGTGAGGTGCAACCCCCCTATCTCCAGGCATCCGGTTAGCATCCATTTTAAGAACTCTGTGTCCACAGCTGGTGCATTAAACTTCACTGGCTTTTTCATATAGAATGCATGACCATGCATGTTCATAAGCTCAGAGCTAATTCTTTCTACCATGAATAGGACGCCTCCATCGTCTAGTGGTAGAGCATCTGCCCAGAGAGCAGAAGGTCTGGGCTGTGTCATACCAAAGACGTTAAAAGATGGTGCTTATTGTTGCCCTGCCTGGTGCTCAGGCTGGTTGGCTCGGAGTCAGTATACTGTGTCTGAGTGGGGTATCCATTTTCAACTGCAGCATGGTATCTCAGTGGGCTAGCACTATAAAATCGGCATTAGTGCACGTTGCTTTTTAAGTGAAATAATTTTGTACTTGACATTAGAACCCATTTCTACCATGAAAATGAAGAGACCGGCAGGAATGGGTACATTGTTATAGGATCTCATTAGTTATTTTATAGTGTGTAATGTGTATAGTCTATCTTAAATTTTGTCTGTGTCTATGGCAATGTGGAATAATAATTTAAAGCATTAGAAGTGTTAACTGACAGAAGAGATGTTTTCTCCGAGGTGACCTCCCTTGGTACATGTGTAGGTCTCCGTGAATAGTCCTAGCTTAATCCCTTCCAATCCCTGAAAGGTGTCCTGTGTCACAATATGTCCTCTTATATTAACGCTATAGCTTAAGCTGCCTGTAACCTCCCAGTGTGGTAGCACGCGTCCTGTGTACAGCGCACAGGTCACAATGGAGGAGAACTTAAGCAGTCTCAGTCATGGAGAGTAACTGGATGGTTGACCATGTTTGGCAGCTTGCCTCCTGAATGTTCTGGAGCACACAGGGAACATGTTACATGTGATGTCTCCTAAGGCAAGAGTTTGTTCCAAACATTCCTTTGTTCACCCTGCAGTGAATGGGTACCCGGTAGGAAGAGATGATAATGTGACTGTTAAACCTAGTGCCTTATACGACAGCCTGTGTCTGTATACTCCCCAGGGGGATGATAATGAAATCTGAACGCACACTGATCCAGAGATGGAAGTAATTATGTAGTCCCGTGAGCATTCACTTGTGGGGTATAAGTAGAAGGTGCTGCAGAATGTGTAGGAGAAGAGTTAAGGATGCTTCGATGGCCACAATGGCATCTCAGTATGGAAAGTTGTCACCTGGCTGACCTTGTCCTGATGACCTTGTGTTTCAGGGCGATGGGGTAGCCTTGTTCAGGTGTCACCCAGCACATCAAAGGTCCAGGTTTGATTCCCCACATGGGTACAATGTGTGAAGCCCCTTTCTGGTGTTACCTGCCTGGATATTGCGGAACTATTGCTAAGAGGGGCATAAGACCATACTCACTCACTCATGATGTCGATATTAGCATTATGTACTTTATATATATTAGCTGTAAACCCAATCAAGTACACCCACTGTTTGAGAGGGACAGCTAGGTGCGGGCCATTCCTAAACACATCAAACTCATATGATTTAATGTTCGCAGAATCAATATTTTCCATTATGACCATAGAAGTGGCATTTCTTTCGAGAAATATCAGCACTTGAAGATGAAAGGTTTTGGTGGAAATTTCAAACACTCTTCAATAAAAGTTTCAAATTCCGAGACTTGCCGGGGAGTTTTAGACTTTATCAACCAGTGTTGATATACATGATGCCAAAAGACTCAAGGGAAAGATTCTATTTATCATCCAAAATCATTCTTATAACTTTTCAGTGTGTTGACAGTATTAACTAGTGTCTTGTGTGTAAAACACATCACAAAGATCTGAAAATAGACTTTCACAAGTCTCTAAGGCAATAATTATTAGTTTAAATCATAAGTTCTAGATTATGTAAATAATAAGAACAAGTTGTCCTTGTAAGAGAATGTTTGTCAACACATCTAGACTTGCTTATTAGGAGGATAGATTTACTACACATCCATGGACTTTCCTTTCAGTACAGCCTTGGAGCAAGGCTAATCAGCAGCACTGTTCTGCTATTTCATTGCAGCAATACCTGATATCGCTTAATCTCACCAAAGCGATATCTCCTCTGGAAGCAGATTTTGATGATAAATTAGAACTCATCTCAATGCATATCAAACAATAGAATACAAATTGTCATAGCTTGTAGGTCGGTGTCATTGTTCACATCAATAGCTCATTACGAGATTATACACTGGATGAAGTCATGCGAAAATAGTTTAATGTCTCTTAAAATGTTTGCCACAAATTAGTAAGAAGACCATGAAAACATCTGCATGATCACTTGAAATTTATCGTCCTTTTCTATGAGACGTTTGAGAT
This sequence comes from Haliotis rufescens, assembly GCF_023055435.1. Taxonomy (NCBI): domain Eukaryota; kingdom Metazoa; phylum Mollusca; class Gastropoda; order Lepetellida; family Haliotidae; genus Haliotis; species Haliotis rufescens. The sequence continues at coordinate 44,034,026 of NW_025964112.1, forward strand.
TGGAAAAAAGAACTTAAATTGTCTTTGAAGTTTTGTTTGATGTGCCACACTGTTTGAGCTTAAAGAGATCATACAGTTCTAAAATACAGAAATGTACAGGAATTAAATGGCAGTATGTTTAAGACTTTAAATTGGGCATAATGTTTTTGTTAAATTTCCACATGAGGATGTTCCCTGTAGTGTGCTCGGCACAGTTAAACGGCGTATCCACCAGCTGCCTGGAGGAAATGTGTGGAGAGTTTATAACTTGCGGATTCTTTAAGTAGGCATTCTTGCGTATCATTATATTGTCTGTGAGAAAGAAGGCCCATGCGATACATTAATATTTTACAAGAAACTTGTTTCAGAAAAAATCTGAACAAATTATTTATTCCTCTTCTAGGTGCATTTATGTGGTAGTCTAAGCTGAAAGGATTCTGATGGAACAAAATATTTGACAGATTAAAGATCTTGCATTGATGTTTTGTTGTGGTTATTTTTACCTTACAGAGAAAAGGTTTAAAAATAATGATTATTTTTTATAAAATTGTAGTGTTTGATTTATTTGAATTTAATTATGTTATGCCTCGTCAGTCCATCTTTCACAAATATTTTTATCGTGTTACACATGATATGTCATATTCATTTCCCAAGCTTTTTGTTGTTTGGCTTCGTTTCAGGTGAGCCATCTGAAGCTGAATTAGATTTTCAGTTTTCCAGTACAAATTACAGGACACTCTATTTCCAGCAGCCATCTTGGGTGATAAGCCACTAAAAAGGACCACCCAAATCTTTCATATTAATAGTTCATCTGTTATGCCATGACAGATTCACTGTAGTAATTTGAAAGAATCAGGTTGTCCTTTACATTTTGTAAGTAGTATAACATCCAAGATAATATTAGTGTTGTTTGCAGGAGTGGTCAGACATTTGTACTTTATTGATGTTGTCGTTTAACTTTTTACTTTTTACTTTTCAGACATTGGTACTTTATTTATGTCATTTTACTTTTTACTTTTTACATTTTACATTACATACATCAGTTGTCAGACAGGATTATGGTTCCCCTAATATTCCCCTAACTCTGTGTTAATGTGTCAATTGTGTTGTTTCAGATCTGGATGCCATCAATACGATGAAGATGGAGCTTCACGGGGTGGAAGTGTGCCCGGCCTGTCGACTGCCGTTTGACACGGGCAAGAAGCGTAAACTGATCGATGCGTGTGGTCATGAGCGCTGCTACACCTGCATGTTCAACAGCGAAACCTGCCCCATCTGTGCTGCCAATGGAAGTGAGTACCGTACGATGTAGTCAATACTTGTTTTCCATGCAACAGGGGACACAGGTGGCCTCGTCTTCTAAGGCACCACGGGGCGGTCGGGTAGCCTAGTGGTTAAAGCGTTGGCTCGTCACGCCGAAGACCCGGTTTGATTCCCGACATAGGTACAATGTGTGAAGTTAATTTCTGGTGTCCCGTGCCGTGATATTGCTTGAATATTGCTAAAAGCAGCGTAAAACCAAACTCACTCACTCTAAGGCACCACAATTCGTTTTGTAATCTCAGTTGCATCCCTTAGGTCAGTTACCACTGGTTAAGGGTTTGAATCCCAGGTTTCACTGATTATGTTTCTCGGTTTGTCAGCACCATACCTGTTATTCATCCTCTGTATCTCCAGCGCTCACATTTCTGTAGACCTACACTAACCCCTGGATCTGTTCCAGTGGTTCTCGCAATCGCAAATTACCCGCCCTTAGACACAACCATGTTCCCCATTTTACCTCACCTCCCCTACAATGTGAGCCTTTGGATTTCGCAAGTCATCGTATCCTGGCTACAGTGCTGCTCATGCTATCAACCACTGGTTTGTGAACTAGATCGTATACAGGCAGCATGCTGGGGCTGGAATATTGCTGACTGGCATAAAACAACATTCACTCATTCCTTTGTGTTTTCGTTGTGAATAAATGGAATAATGGAATAACTTCGTGTATTTCAATGACTACCTCTGTAAGTGAATAGGGGCGGTCGGGTAGCCTAGTGGTTAAAGCGTTCGCTCATCACGCCGAAGACCCGGGTCGATTCCCGACATGGGTACAATGTGTGAAGCCCATTTCTGGTGTCCCCCGCCGTGATATTGCTGGAATATTGTTAAAAGCGGCGTAAAACAATACTCACTCACTCACTGTAAGTGAATAACCTAAGTTTCTTATCCAATAAAAACAAGAAGGAGAAGACTCCCGGGCTCTTTATGTCTTCTTGTAGATTCAAAGCAGAAAATAAATGCAGGAAAAATGTGATAACAAAAACTAGAATAACCAATCTGAAAGCCATGTAGATACGCTGTGGGTGGCCTGATCTCCATGACAATGGGCTGTTGTACTGAGAACTAGAAACTGCTTGTGTGAGAGATGTCTCTCATTTTCTCAGGGCTTAAGAATTATCCCTTAATTTAACCCCTGGCAAACCTGGACAAAAACTGCAGAATTCTAAATTTGCAACTTGATGTAACAAGGTGATTTGCTTATTGGAAGATAAGTGGAAGTACCAGTAGCTTGGGGCTATTTCAACTGTGTCACAAAATATAAACCTGGATTCAGGCTTCTTCATATAATTTAAAACAAATTTGTCAGATATATTTCTTCATTTGAGCTGTCACTTTTGCTATTGTATTGATTGTGTTTCTCAGGACATTGAACTTTAGAGTGAGTTAGGCGTTGCTTTTGCTCAGTGCAAGGGAGGTAACTCATGCAGTCCTCATACTGTTGAAAAGAGATCCACCAAGTTGATAAAAGAAATATTCTCTGAATGGTTTTGTATAGACTAACATTTAGTCTATTAAATCTTATATTACATAATATCCTTCTTGACACTAAAAATAATTTTTAAGAAATTTCCCTATGCTGATTAGAGCTAGCTAGAGCTGGCTAAACTTGCTTTTGTATGCGTTTCTAGATTGTTTTTTTTTGTTTTTTCCATACAATAAATATATTCCAGTCATGGTGCAGGACTAGGTTTTGTATCTTGTATTGACTTTGATTTTGATAACAGTTGCTTACATGCAATTATAGACCTTCATGAGGTCAAGTCTGTGGTCAATATTGCATTTTTTCAGGTCATAAAACCAGGTATTGAACTTGTATAATGTCTGTAATTGTATGATCAAATGCATGAACTGTTATATCGCTGTGTTGGTCTACCAGTCATTCAGCTCATTAAATTAATCCTGTACCCAGGGTTTTACCTTGACTTACAAAAGCGGGGGTCCAGGTGACCCCCAATAATTAATTCTGAGGGTCCTGTAAAGTTTTGAAATGATGTAGTGTATGTTTTGATAATTACTTAATTGTGTAGAAGGAAGCAATGACCACCTGGACAGTGGCCATGATTGATGGATGAAATAACAGACACCCATAGTTGCGCTTGATGCGCTTTAGGTACAATAAATATTATTGCGATCCCTTGGAACGCAGTATATTATTTTTCGACATCAATTATCTAAATTTGTGGGTACTGGACGCACATTTGTGCATCACGTAAAATCCTACATACCCCATAATCCTCAGACATGATTCGTACAATGTAACCCTAATCCAATGTCTGCATTTGTTTCAGTACCTCAACAGAACGGTGATCGCAATCACAACACAGTTCAAGACCCGGCTGCATACTCTCCGTATCGACCCAAGTTAAAAACTAACGGACATTTTACCACTTTTATGCAAACCCGCCATGATGGTCATGTTCCCATGGTTACGGATAATACTACACAAACTACGCCAAAGTCCGGTGCCCCTCCGATAAAACAGAAAAGTAAGTGAATACTTTAGTTTGCTTTTGTAGTGAGGATTTAATTCACAGATGTCATTCATATGTTGTCGCTGTGTCGAATGTATTGATGTCTTTCACCAAGTGATTGCCTTCGTGGTCTAGTGGATAGAGCATCTGCCCGGGGAGCTGAAAGACAGTGGTTCAATCCCAGGCCGTTCATACAAAAAAAAAACACTGAAATATGGTACTTGTTGTTACCCAGCCTGGCACTCTGAATTAAGTGAGTGAGTGAGTTGGGTTGACGCCGCTTTTAACAGTGTTCCAGTTATATCACATCGTGTCAGCTTAATGTGGGAGGAAAGCCCGAAGTGATGCAGGCCTCAGACGTTAACCACTTTGGTGAAACCCACGAGCACGGGTATAGTGCTGACAAACCTAGAAATATAATCGAGGTGAACCAGGAATAGAACCCACAATCATAGGTTTCTGGTGTGCCAATCGCGGCGCCTTAGACGACTGGGCCATCTGTGTAAAATAAGGACTGCTCAGCTCAGAGTCAGCATACTGTATGTATCTGAGTTGGGTATCTGTGTCAAACTGTGACTGGTATCTTAGTGGACTGGTACTTTATGCCAACATTATTCCATCCAGACAGGTACAAGCAGCCACACACAAACGTGCATGCTCATCGCTACAAGTGCAATAACCTTGACTGCATCATTAAACTCCATTTCACCTTATCTTGTGTCTGATTCTTGGGCTGGAATCCTAGGACTGGAGTCCTCACTTTCAGCTCATGTATCATGGAATATAAAACGTTTATTATTGACTTCCCATATTTACCATAAAATGTGCTGTGGGCGCATCGAAAATTGACAAGGGGTGGATATTAAAAGCAATTTTAATGTGTGTACTTTTAATTAAGTCTTCACTTTCTCCAAAGTGACTCGTCTATTATATTGTCAAGAATACATTTTTCATGGAATGTCGGCAGAAAATTCTTCATTTTTCTTTGCAACGTTGAAAGCATTAATGGAATGTCAAAAGCTACACAGGGGGCACTTTTATTAGTTTTCACAATGGTAAATAGCACTTTTGGGGGGTCTGTTTCCAATCAATGGTTCCTGTGATAGATAATTGGGAAACCCCCTGCCTGTGTGGTTAATCTAATGGCTATGTATTGTATTGCTTATGTTCCACTGGTGTATACGGCACATATGTCACAACACCTCTGTCATTATCACATGCAGACAGACATTACAGTAATCGTAGTCGGAGATACTGCTGGAGATTACTGCAACAATACGAACCCATCATTTAATGTTGTAGGTGGGGTCTGGGTTTACTGTAAGAGATAGGGTATTTTACTGACACTGCTTCAAAACATGCAATTCTTTTCTGTGAAAGGGGAAGCTGAACGAGAGGGGTGTTTTTTGTATCACAAATTTTTTGGTTGGGGTGAAAGAAACCTGAGAAGAATTTTTTCTCTCTGGGACAAATTATTTTGTCAACCAAATACCCGAAGGGGAATCTGTGACAGTGAAAGCCCCTCAGTATATCAGAAGCTGATTTAATCAAGGCCTGGCTGATTGTGGACTCGCATGAATCAGTGCTCATGCTATCAACCACTGGTTTAGCTGACCCAGATTTGATTGTTTTCAGGCTGTCATTATATGGGTGAAATATTGGACTCCAGCCTTTATCATTCCCTTAGTGATGTCAGTCAAATTCAGCCAAATTCTTGAACACACAAAGCTGTCATTGCTTAAAGTCAACTTTGAGTTATCTATAGCTAGGGCCATGGCAGCTTAATTACAGTCATATTTATCAGGAATTTCTAATGAGTTTGTGTCAGTTACTTCAATTAACCTAATACGATTTACAACATCAGGACTCTATCTCAATCAGTTTTTGTTGTCTTTGTTCCGCTGTGCTGTGTAAATAGTGCCACCATGGCACACAAGATACCCTGTACTAAAACAGACCCAGCACATCACAATCCTATCTAAGCGATAAGGTTGCATTCATCTTCATTCAGAGTTATCTCCCCACCAAAACAAAGATAGTATTTTCTCTCATTTCACCATCTGGTAAATGTCAGTAGAAAGCAGAGAAATAAAGATAGTCAGCTTGACAACTGTGTATTTGTAGACAAACATACACTACTCACACTGTTTTTATTTACCTAGAGTCAGCATGAAATCGTCAGCTTTAAGTAGTTCAGCACCCTAATTCAATGTTACACTAAAGTAGACTAACATCTAGTCTCTGAAATTAACATATTGTTCAGAAAAAAAATAGTTGTTAATTATCTAATAAAATTTAATTAAAAGGAGCCAAGCGACTCTCTTCTGATACTGCAGAAATCTAGACTTGCCAAACATTATAGACTTGCAAGGGCTGTATTTGATATATTGTATCAGGGTCTGAAAGACAGACTACAAAAGTAGAGTAAAATTAATGTAGGGTGTTAAGAAACAGAGTGAATGAAGCATTCCTAAAATCCTTGATAACTGAAAAGTATTTTGAGAGATGTTTCCTGCATAGCTGACAGTACTTCCTTCAGTAATAATCTTTGGTATGGACAAAGCACGAGAACACAATCTTGACAGACAGCTTTTGGTTCGTCATGTTACTCTTGAAGACACGTGTGATGGAAATAGCCCAAGCAGATAGTGTATGACCAACTTCTTTACTTCGGAGTTACGACATTCCTGGCTTCAACAGAGCTCTGGTATGTGTACTTTGTGAATAAACTTACTCGTGCCTGGTTTTCCAGACTGGTATTTCTCCCTCAAACCAGAATGCAGTAGTAGATGCAGAAACAGTTTCTAGTGTACTGGGCAAGGAACAGTTTTGTTTGACTAACATCTAGTCCCTGAAATGAACAGATCTTACACCAAAAAAGGTTGTTGAATTATCTTGATAAAAATATAATAAGGGAGCCCATAGACTCTCTTCATTTTCAGATACTGCAGTAATCTAGACTTGCCAAACATTATAGACTTGCATGGGCTGTATTGAATATATTTGTATCAGGGTCTGTATGACAGACTACAGTTTTGTGTAAACAATTAAATGACCGTTTTGAGTGAATTTCTTTATTCACATTAACGATAGTGAATGACAGCGATTGATGACAGATTTAGACACAATTTAGAAATAGCAAGACCGATAGTGAAATTTGGTATAGTTGTTAAAACGCCGAAGGCGATAATGAAAGAAAGTCAACACGCTGTTTGAAGAGACATTTGACTAAAGTAAGGGGACGTGATGTTAGCCTGCAGAAGGGACATAATTTTGAAAGTTATTTATAGAATGAGGAAGTGATTACACTTGAGAAACTACTTTTTCGACTTATTTTATGAAAGAGGAAAGTAGAAATGTTTAGTTTGTGAGTAATTAATGCGATGGAAATATAAATGGTACCCATTTAGAATTAATGCTAAATGTTATTATATCGTCCTTAATATTCCACTCAAATATCCTTCATTTGTCAAAGGGCATTGTTAAGTTTAATCGAACATATGAGCTGTGTTGAAAACCCATTTCATCTGTCAGAAAACGACAAACTTTTTAGGACGTTATTTGTTTTCCATTATTATTTTTTGAAAGTTACATGTCGAATTTGCTTTTTTGCTTATCCCAATGAAGATTTGCTTATGTTTTGAAAATTGCATTCCGAAAATCAATAACAGTTCGACCATGTTTTATATTTATGGAATATTAACATTTTTACAGATTGAATTTAAGGTTCTGTATGTTGGGTTTTTCTATGCTAAGAGTCAAAAATATGACCACAGTACTTATTTCAAATTTCTTTTCTTATTTGCTTTGTTTTCTCTGGGGATTTAAATCCATCAGTGGCTGCTGGGTTGTGTGAGAGAGTCGGTGAAGTTGATGCAGGGACGCAGGTCGTGCCTGGTGGAAAGTAGGGAGTCTAAAAGAAGGCATTTGTTGTGTTTAGTTGTACAGACAATAGTTTTTTGAAAGAATTTTCAGGTCAAATCTTTATCAGTCTTAGGAACAATAAGAAGGCCCAGTGCATTGGATAAAGACTTGTCAGCTTGACATTGATAGAATTACTCACTTGACATTGGACAAGGTTTCATTTGGAGGATGTTTTTAATAAAATGATGACAATATTGTGAAAATATGTTGAAAATCAGACAAAATGGTTCACAGTGATTCATTGACACACTTTTATAGTTGACTTATTTTTACTAAACAATTAGCATGTATAAATTGAAATTCAAATAAGATTAGATCTGTGTCTGGGGGCCTAGTGGTTAAAGCGTTCGCTTGTCATCCCGAAGAGTGGGTTTGATTCCTGACATGGGTACAATGTGTGAAGCTCATTTCTGGTGCCCTTGCTGTGATATTGCTGGAATATTGCTAAAAAAAGCAGCGTAAAACCCAAACTCACTCACTGTGTGTCTGAATATTCTTTGTTTTGTTCGCACATGTAAATACATAGCAATGTTTAATCTGTTAATAATTTGAATAACACTCAAACAGGTATTTGCTGAGAATATTTTTTACCCTTTTCTTGATGTTTACAATGACAAAGGCAGACAATGCATTGATCAATTTATACTTAACATTTTGGTTGTTTTTTTTAGGTGAAATTGTTCTATCCAATACCTTTGTAACATGCAAATAAAAATGAATCAATTTCACCTGTCCACAATCTGTCAACTGAAAAAGATATGCAAACTAAGAAATAAGAATTGTATTGCCTAACTGGCATACTCATATATACTTTATCCTGACTGGCATTAACGTATACCTTTATTATACCCCTGACCTTTTAGGTCGGGAGTATATAATTATACCACCGTTCCGTCCGTCCGTCTGTCCGAAAACTTTGTCCGCGTGATTTCTCTTAAACTATTTAGTGGATTCATCTCAAACTTAGTACATATTATCTGTGTCATATGGAGGGGTGCAGTTAAAATAAAATATTTTTTTTATTAATTTTCCATTTTTTATAAATTTTTAAAACCCTAACCCTATCCATTATTTAATTTTAAAAACTACTGACACACTAGGCGGGTCGGGGGTATAAGTCAGCTAGCTCACTTTTGCCCTTGTTTTACAATGCCTCAGGCATATATATATTTGTTCAACAGTGACATTTATGATTTCACATCTTCAATCCATAAAAAATCAGTTCTCTAATGTAAAGACAGTCTTTTTTTTATTGAACCATTTCTCCAAATCCCTGCCTGTGTGTAATCATTTTTGACCAAAGAAGATGTAATTCCTGTGATACACTTGCATGTATCGTCTTGGTGGATGTTCCTTAATGGTGTGTTCCTGGGATGCACATGTGTTCTATAGGCCTCTCAAGCTATTGATCTTGTCCCGTGGTTTCTATATCCCGCAATCTTTTTCTTCTTGCATCAAGGATTCAAAGCAGCTGCACCAAAAAAATACTGTTTTTATGAATTTTGCCAAGTCAGCGTTCAAGGTTGCCATTACATTTAATATTGATCTTGTCTACTGAATCGTTACTGTGCCACATGACGATAATCGCCTAATTACTTCTTGTCGCCATGCTTCGTTAACAACAAAGACTTGTGCTGAGGTCAATAAAGCAAGTCGTAAATTGTCAGGCCTCACAAAATATAATATTAAAGATTTTGTTGAAATCCCAGTTGGCCAATAGAGCAGAGGGTTGCTTCAGCATAAACTGCAGTGAAATATGCTGAAGAGAATAATTTATTGGTCGCCTTTCAGACCCAAGGACTTTAAGTCAAACGGCATATATATTATTTTGTTTAATTTACATTTGTATCTCCGTATTTTCTGTTACAAATAAAATTATAGTTCATGTACAAGTTGCCAATTAAGCCTTGTTTGAGGGAAAATGTTTGAATGGTGTGTTCGTTGGGTGGTTTTTCGATATTAAAAACTCTGTATCTTAATCTAATATCTTTGAATGTCTCTCTGCAGTTAATCTTTCCATTCATCCAAAATGTATGGGTAAAAAAGTGTTTGCTTTTATGACAAACTGCATATATTAGTATTGGCTTGTATGTTGCAGGGACTAGTTAGGTAACATAGAGTCACTGATGTAACGTTGTGTATGAGGTTAATGAGAATAATATCATAAAGAAACCCTGCCTGAAAAGGTGATGAGAATGGAAGTACCATATTCGACGTAATAAGCGCCCCGCTCTAATACGCGCCCATGGCGATATTTGCTTATATATTGACTAGTGAACAATCCCAATTAGCACCCCTTGGGATTGATCAATGTACATAAGACTTATTTATTCGCGTATAATATGCACTCGTGTGTTATATGCACCCTTAATTAAGGGCAATTAAATTCTGGAAAAATATATATGTCGTATATAAACATTTCAGGCTGTCAGCATAGACCACGAAATTTATCTTTCAACTCTTTTTCACCAAAATAATATTCTAATAAGAGCCTCCTATTTCAGATTTTGAGAGCGCCCTGGGCGCTTATTTTATTACGTCGAATACAGTATATTCAATATAGGCACTTGTGTTACAGTTTTTAAAAAGTTTCCTTTTGAAGCTCCTTTTTATACTTTTTATTTGATTTTTTTTATTTATGTATATTTCTTTCTCTCTTTTTTTTTGGGGGGGGGGGGGGGGGGGGGTATTGTTTTTGGTCCAATACAACATCTACTTTCTCCTTTGTAAACTTTATTATTTACTTCTATTTTGGTCAAGTATTCCATGCATCTACATTTTCCTATGGACTTACATTTTGTATACTTTATTTTATTATTTAGAAATCCTGTGAAATTTCTATTTATGATGTAGTGGCAGCTTCGTAGTTTGTGTTTCATCCAAGGTGTTTTATTCAGTGTGAGTTGACGTTTGAAATTAACACAAACAACTTTGTACCTCCGAGGACCCCAGCTTCAGCTGCGTTATTCAGATGCTATGGAATACTTAATGGGAGAAATGCGTGTTTCGTGAAAAGATTCTCTGCCATGGAACATTAATTTACATTCAGAGTTTTTCTGAATGGAATTTATTTTTTCCCAAGCTCTATTGTAGCACTATGGTTAACAATGCTTAGGTTTAATCAGAATGGAAATCTTGAACTTGAATATTTACAAAGAAATTATTTCATTTTAGGTATGGTCTTAGAGAGTTTCTTTTTAGATGAATAGTTCGAATACCTGACGCATGTAGATTACAGAATTTGAATTTTACTGTATTTCACAAATAGACAATTTAATAGAATGTCACTTATGTCATTGGAAAAACTTATAATAGCCTATACATATTGACTTCAGGGAACAGATGGATGTTTTTGTGAACAGGGCTGAACATATTGGCTTCCAATTTAGATAAGATATTTCTGTTCTGGTTTAGTCCCGTGTCTGAACATAGCATTGTCAGGAGAGCCCTATTTTATCATGGTGGGACTTGGATTGAAATTCACCCAAAGAGCTTGTATGGTCTGTGGCTGTTGAGGCCAATGTTCTTTTATAGCCCCCACCATGAATCCTGCCTTGCATGTTATAATGAGGCAGCCATTGTGTGTCATCCCTTCTATGGTTAACCCTTTACATCTGGTCCCACAAGCCTGAAGAAATTATATGGGATTTATTTTTTCATTTCTTTCCACCGTTTTATCAGTTATGACCATTCATTTTAGGGGCAAGTTAATCCTCTTTCAAACAAGATGCCACTCATGGGTCTTTGTTAAATATTTGAATTGATTCGGAAACCTGAGTTTGTGTTGGTACGAGGTTAACACTGCTAGGGTCAATACTGGTATTTTTCTGGGCGAATGTAGTTGAACTGTTATGGATCAAAGCGTTTTGGTATAGTATTTATGAAGAGGACAAGGCCCTTTCAAGACTGACTGGTGACACACAGGGCATTGTGGGCTTTTTAACATGGAGGCAAGGGCAGAGAATGTGGTCCAGTCCTCAACACTGGACATTTTTTTATCCGTGGGCTAGATCTGAGTAATTAGCAAGCAGGAAGTGGCAGTACATTTGCTTGAAGCAATCAGATGTTTTCATCATTTCCAAACTGTATAGTTTAAGCATCGGCAAGGATCATACAGGCTGCGTGAAAATTCTGGATGGATATTGCTGTTCTTTCGGTAGTTTATTTATTTCATATTTTGTTATGTTTGTGGTATGGTGACTTGGAGGTCGGAACAGGCCATGCTGGGACAAGTGACGTGTTGATGTTCCTACAAAGAAAACTGCAAGTCCAATTACCTTAACTTGAGATCAACATTTGGAATTAGAAGGAGTGCTAAAAATTGCTGATTGATTGTCATTTTGGCAAACTTGTAAGAAATACATGATTATTTGTAATGGGAATTGATTTTGTAATGACACAATGACTTGGAGGGATCTAATTTCTTTCTGTCGTGTTGATCCCCATTGGAGGAGTTTCATGGCCGGTCTCTTGTCGCCAATTTAGATGCAACAGAAATTTATTCCACGATCTTCATCTGAAGGAATTTTTATGTGATTTTCCCAAGGTTCTGGAGTGTCTCTGCCCGATTGTCTATTGATCATCTATATTGGCCAGTACATAATACTTTCTAAAATCCCAGAGAGTGATCATGTCAAGTAGAATGTTTGTGTGACAGTAACGATGTCCTGGAGTAGGGATTTTCCAGTCAAGAGTAAGTATAGCTCCTTGGAGACCTAAAATCCTGTGTCTACTAATTGGAGATGTTCAAGACGGTTGAAAAAGTTGCTTGGATGCCAGTCATCATTCTGTCACTATGCAGGGAAGAGAAAACCAGGATCTCCCCTCATCTGCAGGTACAGTGAATGAGGAGGAATTAGAACTAGTCAACCGACCCGTTTTATAATTGTGGCACAACGACAAGAGCGAGCTCTCCAAGCCGGTTGTTTGATTTTGCTGGCTTGATATCCACAGTAAGGGCATCCCGCTTCCCAAGTCCGACAACCATTATAACACAGTAGGATTGTTGCTCCGAGCCTTGGGCAGGCAGAAGGAAATATACCGCTGTGCGCCAGGAGTGAATTCTCCCCTAAGCTCCAGGACAATGGACATGCTGTGGCAACCTGTAGGGGTCAGGGGGCCAGCCCCTTGGGTAGGGACAAGATCCCTGCTTGTTGCTCCATAGGGCTCAGGTGAACTGGAAGTGATCCAGTGAATGAGACCTGTACCTACAGTAGAGGTCGAGGATCATCTTGTGCCGTTCATCGTCTCCTACTCAGTTTGACACGGAGCTTTATGAATGAAGGAATATTTTATGGACTCTGGATATATCACAGGGATGATGGTTGGGAGATGGATTGTGATGGAATAGCACCTGTTTTATCCAATATTGATTGGGTTAATGATTCAGCTTCAGTTCTGTCCAAACAGCTGGGACTTTCTCTCATTAATGAAATAACAGTTTGAAGAGCACAGGGTCGTGGACATGCATTACACAGTGGGTGTATAACATCCAGGCAAATTACAATTGATCTGTCAACATTGTGCTTTGTTTAGGTTTCAAAGCGCTGCAAATAGAACATTTACGTATACATTGGATTCATGTTGCCATGATATATTTATAGAACTAATTCTAACGAGTTCAAAGATCGTGAGTTACACAACACTGACTGATGAGTGCTTCATGAGGTCACTTTAAAATCGGTCAAAACAAACAGTCGCAGTTGGGCGAATGTCCCGATTACAGTTATTTTGAATTCAGGGAACATGTCCGCATGACCCATCATGGAAGGATGCTATTAAAAACAAATTTTAATCAAATTATTTAAATTAAGGAAATTGAGTTTCTAAGTGCCCCTGTTGAAGACAGTGGTCCTGCAGGGCAATAGGGACACGTTGAACACAGGCGTACACTGCAGTGCGTTTACAGCAAGCATTGGGAATCGAAGAGTGATTGTCTGACGGTTGTGTATGTGGAGACGGGAAGGCTAGGGCTCTGAGACAAGACTAAGCAATGGCATGCTATTAAGGCTGTGCAAGGCAAGGTGCAGGGGTAATGAGTATCTAGTAATTTGACAGACATGTTGAGCATGGCTGTGTTCAAACAGTGAAGGAAGAGCTACATGATGAACACGTTTGGTGAGTCTACATGTTGATTCTCTCCACTTTTGCTTGTGTATTTGTTTCTGATTTCAGATTGGTTAGTGGCATGTTTGTTTGTGGCAGTTTAGTGTTGTTGAACATTTTTTAGTGTTGTTGAACATTTTTTAGTGTTGTTGAACATTCTTTAGTGTTGTTGAACATTCTTTAGTGAAGTTAAACGTTGTGCCAGCTCTATATCTTGAAAATCACAAGCATAGTGCACTATTCCTGTTTTGCCTAACTAAGAAAGTGTTGTCAGGTTTATTTTCTTTAAGAAAAATTGAAGAAGCTTAATGGGCAGGCATGGATTCCCTAGAGTGATGCACTGTGAGATAACATTGTTATTCCATGGTGGGGACTGTTAGTGTTGGATGTGAGGTGCTGTAATGTGTTATTTCATAGGGAAGTATATGCTCAGTGAAATATTGCTGACAGGGGCATAAAATTGCATTCACCCACTCAGGCAGCCAGCAGAGTGAGAGATGAAGTGATATAACACTATGTGTTATTTCCCTCAGAACATCGTCAGTCTAGTACATGTGTGAGGTATGCCATCATGTCTTATTCCATAGCATAAGATACAGCATTTAACTACGCTCGCTCGCTCAACCACTCACCGACTCACTCATTCAATCAACCACTCAATCAACCACTCACCGACTCACCCAGTCAATTAACCACTCACTCACTTAATCAACCACTAAACTCACCCACCGACCCACTCTTCAGTGTAGAACATGTATGTGGTATGTCATGACTGAATAGGAAAGTATATCATCAACATGGTACACATGTGCTCTATGAGTTGAGAACATCTCAGAGACACCATGCCATCCAGTATGAAGTATATACCTGAAACCAGTGCTCTACCCTGTAGGTACTCCAACTTGATATATTTACCAGTTTTATGGAAAACAGGAAGTATGCGGTTTCCCACCCAATTCTTGCCACCTGACTTCTGCTGAGATGGAATTAGAGCCCCTCCCTCCTGGCCTCCCATCTTTCACCCTGTCCCCCTTCCTCCCCCTCCCTGCTCCCCCTCTCTCCTACCCCGCTTGCCTCCTCCTCCTTCGTCTCCCTCCTCCCCTCTCTCCTCCTTCCTCAGCAGCTATCTCTATCACCCGACCATGTCCTGTTTTCACAGCAGGACTTGAACCCAGGACTAGGCCAGTGCCTTGCAACCAAGATTAAACCAGAAACACATGCTTTGTGATAGATCAAGTTGGAGATGCTGAGAGTTTTTTCATGTCTAATTAGAGTAGAAGCGAAGCATGGGAAGATAGAGTGTCCCCCTCGCCATGCAGGGATGAAAGGGGGTATTGTTCCTTGATCTGTTCCATGCAGGTCCCCACTGAAACTACCACTGCCTTGAGAGAGGGCTGTTCACCTCACACGTGTTGCCGGTACAGCAATCAAGTATTAAAGACACAGACATCATTGAAAGACATATTTAGTGTCAAAAAATGTCCTTTTGGTGTCTAAAAAAAAAATTATCATACATGCTCAGTGTTTTGATATTTTTGTCCATCTTTTCATTTCGTCTCTGGGTTTTATGAGCGATAGTGTTGTGTTCTCAGGTATTCTCGACATTTCTCTGGGATATTGAAGTATGGAAGCCTATGTGGGCCAATAGTTTCCATGTTATAAGTAATCAGTTTGGTTGAAAATTGAGAATATTCCTATAAAAGCTTGATGGTCAGTGTAGTTTACATAACTTTTAGCCTAGCCTTGCTCCAAGTCTGTACTGAATGATAAGTCCATGGATGGACAGTAATTCTACCCTTATAATAAGCAAGTCTAGATAAGGGGACAGTAAAGATGTCTTTAATAGGGACACTTGTTATTATTTATGCAATCTAGAAATTATGATTTAATCTAATTATCATTGCCTTAGGGACTTGTGCAAGTCTACTTTTAGCCATATTCCAGCCTTTCTATAGTTTATGCTGTCAAGAAAGGGCTCCACACATTGTATTCATGTGGGGAAATGAACCCAGATTTTCGTCCAGATAAACCAACACTTTAACCACTTGGCTAACCACTGCCAAGGTTGAGGAGCATGGAAAATCAAATCTTTTGGTTTGTATGCTCATACACAAATCTTTTGACATTTGGCAGCTAATATTCAGAAAGATGTACCAACTTCACTTGGGACACTGTATTGAATTTTTATGCGTAAATATTTCGATTTATCAATATGTTGATTCAGCTGCAGGGGCTACCTAAACGATGTGGATGCTCCATTGAAACAGGAATCTCCATTCATGAATCTCCCAAACAGTATATTCAATGAGGCTAGCCATGTCTACCTCAGCTATTTCAGCTCCACCATGGTCTGGCAATAATACAGCTCTTATGAGTTATGCAGCTACAATGTCAGACATTCATGTATTCTAAGACAAGTTCGTGACATGGCACTTTCCCTTTCTCAATCCTTTTCATGAAAAATCCTGTGTTTGGCCCACAAATAATGATGTTGTACATGATATATTTAACATCCTGAATATCATGTTTATACCACACAAAATACATTTGTATGTGATATGTTTAACATCTTGAATATCATATTTATACCACACAAAATACATGTGTATATGATATGTCTAACATCAATATTTCAATTTTTCAATGTTATGTTTGTGCCAATGAAATGATTTTGTATATGATATATTTAACATCCTGAATATCATACTTGTCCTACACTATGAATTGTTTATATACACCCACTTATATCCAGATACAAAAACTTTAGACTGTAAACATGAAAACAAAACAAAATGTAAGTAAAATACTTTAGAATAATGGTGATCAAGATGATGCATTAAGTAATGTCATCATCTCGCATTTCGATCATGCTGTGCACTGGATGTGCTATTTGTTTGATGTTTAACACCGCACTCCGCAATATTCCAGTATGTAGCTGCAGTCTGTAAGTCATCAAGTCTGGACCAGGCAATCCAGTGATTGACATCAAGAGCATCTGATCCCGTTAGTTGCCTCTTACAACAAGCATGGGTTGCTGAAGACCTATTTTAAGCCAGATCTCCTAGGATAGTGCATGAGATGTGCTGTTATTTGGTGTTTGGTACAGGGTTTTTAAATATGTGGCGAGGCTATGGTAGGCCCTCTGCATTACTGTTTGAAATATATAAAATATTTGTCAAACATGACATGATTATGTGTCTGATATATCAAATATATTAAATTTAATATTCTCTTGTATGGCATGTAAAATATCCTAAATATATATGTCTGATGTAAAAGGATTTTGTGTGTGATATATTTAAGATCTTAGATATGACGTTTGTCCCACGTGAACCTCTTTTGTATTTGATATTTAAATATTTTAATATTGTTAATGGAATAGTGTAAATAGTAGACTTTGTCCTATGGAACAAGTCAAACAATTGTGTATGTTTACATGGCCTGGTCTCGTGCCTGCATAATTGACTTGGAAGTTTATAGCGGGCATATAACAGTTCCCAAGGCTTGCCTTTTATCTAAATTATCACATGATTACATCTATGAGAGTGGAAGCAGGTCTAAGACTATTAATCCAAGGCTAGTTACAAGTATGTGTAGTGTAAAGGGCCAAACTCGGCGCTATCGATCCAAACTGCCCGATATGAAGTCTGAGAGTACTACAAGAAAATGATACACATCGTGATTATTATTGGAAAGAATTCTAGACATTGTGAAAGTCAGTTAACAGTGAAATGCTTATAATTGGGTTGATCTGACGGTCTGAAGCTTGGCAACAGTTCATTGTAGCATTCAAGTTGGAAATGATTTGGAAAACCGAGCATGGTATTGATTTGAGTACCGGTACAAGGGACCATGTGGCCATGTATTCTCTCTGGATCAGAGTCGGTGTCTGTCAAATGCCAAGTGGTTCTAGAATCACTACAGGTAGTTGTGATCTTTCTCAAGCTGTAGGCTTCTTGTCAAGGAAAAACAGTTAATTGTGATGCAATGTTGTATGTCAGACTGATTGGAAAATGTAAAAAATCATTTGTCTTCGGGCACATTGTTAAAATCTGCGTCTGGAATTGAAGGTTTCTTGTGGAGATATTTAAACGCCGTGCTATTTTTTTGGTTTTTGGTTTTCGGGCATCTTTGTTAATTATTGTATGGTCTAATGCAGGGATCCGGAATATTCTAGTTGCCAATTGGACCTTTGTATATTGGTCACGCCCACCTCATATTTGACAGTTACTGGTGGACATTCGTGACTGAATAAAATAAAATAATAAAATCATAATATCAAGGGTCACTTTCATGACATATGCAATATTTTCTTGAGTATGGTGCTCACTTTTTCTTTTCATAAAACACCACAAGAAGTCCTGATGTTTTTTCCCCAGCGCAAACTATAAGATTTCCGTGAGCACATAGCCTAACACCGAAATATTGATGCCTTGAAATGAGCTTTGGTTGACAGAGAATGGATACATATATCATAAATGCCACACTTTGACTCATTATAAGTCATTTTTGTTGTAGTTTGACTTTCATATGTCAACATAATGTTTTCGCAAGTCCGCAGGAAGTCTCAGCGGTGTTGGGTCAAATTGTTCCATACATAAAAAGAAATATCCAGCAATAGCTATGAGGTGTTCCAAAGTGCTACAATTATGGTTATTATTATTTTAAATAGAATGTATATATGGTAAAAGCTGCAGCTAAGATATCACAATATTAAAAATATTATTTCTGATGAATAATAGGTTCAAATAGAATTCTTCTGATTGTTGCATCAAAATTCTTTGAAGTTATATTGTGTATTTTTTGTCACCTGTAGAATGGTAGGAAATGCATGTACACATGATTGCTTTTTCTGGTTTAATTTACGAGAAAATAGGTGAGTTTTGGCATAGCTCGCTGTTAGCATTGTCACATTGGGAGATTAAATTTCTCACTTGACAGGGAAGCAGGAATTGCTGAATGGTTAAGGTGTTCGATTGTCATGCAAAAAGGCAGGGCTTGATTTCCCACATTGTGAGAATACCCTGGCCATGATAGTACACTCACTCACTCACTCACTCACTCACTCACTCACTCACTCACTCACTCACTCACTCACTCACTCACTCACTCACTCACTCACTCACTCACTCACTCACTCACTCAGATAAGCCCGAAGTAATGCAGGTCTCAGACCTTTACCAATTTGGTGAAACCCACAAGTCAAGTAAGGCAAACCTAGACACATAATCGGGGCAAGCCGGGATTCAAACCTACAATCATAAGTTTCTGGCATTCCCAAGGGACACAACTCTGTGCAGCAAATTACATCGCCTTAGACGATAGGGTCCCCCTTGCCCCACATTACCATAAAGCAACCCATTACTGTGGATTGGAGTCATTACCCAGTCCCATAATTTAATTAGAAACCATTGCTTAAGGAGACACAAATATTAAAGCCAGATACAAACAACATTCTTATCTCAGATGGAAAAAATCCTTTTCTGAAGAATTGTACATTAAATTTTTCCAATATTCACATTATCTCAACATGATCTGATTTTACCACAAATAACAGAATGGAATATCTGAAAATGTGTTCCTTATATTTCTTTTCTTTTCTTAATACCTATAATGTATAATTCCACAACAAGTCTAGCTTCTTGCCCGGTCTTCAGTTATGGAACTGCTAATCACCCCTATCTCAGAAAAGGAAACATCAAACACACTCCGTAGGCTCCTCATTTCAATAAATCCCAATGAAGCTATTTGCTTTTCTTACACCATGATTATGTTAGAACTCGGATGAAAGCGTGGAGATTTGAAAGCTCTCTGCTATGTCATTACTGATAGCGTAATAGCTTATTCATTATTCCTTCTGCCTGCAGTGCCATGTACGGCGTCCGTGGCGGCAACAGTGCCTCCCCATCTACATTACAACGGACCCTTTCGACACAAGACCGTTGCCACTGGCAGCTCTTTGTATCTTTCTGTCGTGATGAGCTATTTCGGTGTTTCTGCAAGGTTTAATGAAAATTAGGTTTCGACCAGGGTGTTTGTGGTGTGTGTTGATGATGACTTCTGTTATATTCTCTGAAATATGTTTGGTTTGTTGTTAAGTAAGTGTATAGCCTTCTTGATGTATATTTGGAGTCAGTATATTTGGTTAAGTCGGACTCCATGAAGCATGAACTTTTTGTTGACGTTCTTATGTCCTTGAACCCCAGCCCTTAAAGCAGTCTTAGTGCTACGTCTGCCGTAAGACTAATGTTTACGTATGAGAGTTACGATAGTCGTAGCACTAAAATCACTTTGAGGAACGATTGCCTGGTTTCCCTGTTAGATGAAAGACCGGTATTGAATTCAAGATTGTTAGGTTACAAATGGTATGTTTAGTTGTCAAAGCTTTCACTCATATTGGTATGCATGTGTGAAATGTTTATGAACCGAAGATAAATAAAAACAAGTCGCAAGTTTAAAAAGCCATACAATCAATAATGTGAATGAAATAGATTGCATTTGGCTGTGTATTTTCAAGCATTACAAGGATTTGAAACGGTTAATCATTTAAAAGCATTTGTTTGAATCAATAAGGGCTTTTTACATTGGCCATGTTTGAAATTAAAAACATGAACTAAATAATTCATTTTGTAATTGTTTTTATGCTTGTGTAAATCTTCCATGAAGAATTTTGGACTGTGGATAACGAAACATAAAATATTTATTTCAAGTTTGGAACGTGAAAGATTATGGGAGAACTGTAAACCATGAATAAATTGTATTTCATGGCTTGTTATTCAAGTTGCGGTAATTACTGTAACAAAGTCATTTGTTTTTGGATAGTTTAATATTTATTGAAACACAAGGAGGCCCGGGTGGAGTTGCATCCCTTGGGCACGCCAGAAACCTATGATTGTGGGTTTAAATCCCGGTGCGCCCCCATTATGTTTCTAGGTTTGTCAGCACCATACCCATGCTCGTGGGTTTCACTGAAGTGGTAAACGCCTGAGACCTGCATCACTTCGAGCTTTCCTCCCACATTAAGCTGACACGCCGCGATATAACTGGAATAATGTTAAAAGCGGCGTTAAACCCAACTCACTCACTCACTATTGAAACATAAGGTGGGACAGGGTGATGCAATGTTCAATATTTGAGTAATGTAAAGTGTCCATTTCTATGGATCATGGCACACTGAAGTGACAGAAGCACAGTTTAAGTGTTCAGTGTTTCGTGTGTCCTCCATTCCCTTCCCATTTATCATCAGTTTGGGTGGTGGGATAGGCTAGTGGTTAAAGCGTTTGTTCATTACACTGAAGCTCGGGTTCTATTCCCCATGTGGTTATGTTGTGTGAAGACAATTCTGGTCCCCACTCTGATATTGCTAAAAGTGTCGTGACACCCTACACTCTCACTAGTGTCACTTGATTTTGTAACTTGTAAGTATTGTTAAACCCTGTTCATATCTCTGTCTGATATGATGAGTGAGTGAGGTTGACTAACATTTAGTTCCAGAAATAAAGTTGTCTACAAATTAAAAAATATATCCAATGGAGCCCAGAACATTGCTACTTTCAGGGTTGATGCAATCTAGACTTGCCAAATCATTCCAGACTTGAGTTGGATTCCTTTTTAATGTACTCTCTTGTCTGGGAGATGGACTATGAATTGATAATACTAGGGATGGGACGGGTAACTCGGGTACACGGGTCGGGTGGGTACTGAGTAGGACCTGGGGACCAACACTCTTGTCTGGGAGACGGACTATGAATAAGATAATACTAGGGATGGGACGGGTAACTCGGGTACCCGGGTCGGGTGGGTACTGAGTAGGACCTGGGGACCAACTCTCTTGTCTGGGAGACGGACTATGAATAAGATAATACTAGGGATGGGACGGGTAACTCGGGTACCAGGGTCGGGTGGGTACTGAGTAGGACCCGGGTACCCACAGGACTACCTGGACCCGTGGTTTGTCATGTTATATATTATTTAATGACAATAATTATCTAGAACTCTATGGTTACACTACAAGTCACTAATGTTCGCATTTCTTTCTGACTATGCACCCATTCCTTCTGACTTTTCATATGGTTGAATAAAGATATAACTTAAGTCAACTACAGTGTATGCATGATCAGATAGTTTAATACATGTATCTTAATACGTTTTGCAAGTGCTGTGGTAAAACAATTCCAATTGGCCATTTTGTATCTCTTTAGACCTACAGTGGGTACCCGGGTAGGATTGGGTCATAGGGAGGTGAAACCTGGGTAGTAAATTTCGACTCGTCTCAGCCCTAGATAATACACTGTGTGAACAGTACTTCATGGCATGTAGGCTCAGTGTGGAAAGTGAGGAAAGCCAAAGCTGATGTAGCTTGTATACATTTTATACTCTGGTGAAACCCCTAAACACGAGTAATGTGCAGACAATCAAGGATCATAGCTGGGGCATATCTGTCCTTCAAAACTTTGCAGCTCCTGGCAACACGAAGGGACACAACTCTTGTTCTAGGTCCAATTCCACGCATGGGTGCAATATGTGAAGCCCATTCTTTGTGTCAAAGCTTTAAACTGGTTAAAGCTGTGATAGACTCAATTTATTCACTCTGCATTCTCGCTGGTTCATGTGCTTTCCTGAATATTAAGGATTTTTAGGGGAAAACAGGCCAGTCACAAAATAATATTATTTAGCCATTTCTTGGTTATTTTGCAGACTTGAAGGTGGAAATTCAGTAAATGGTCTTCACTTAGAATCAAACCCAGACCGTCTTTGCGACAAGCAAACACAGTTCCCTCAGGGCCATTTCAACACAAAAGATAAATCCCTGTTAATTTAAATTCCCCAAACTGTTGCTGCCAACATCCGTCTGCACAATCCAGCAGCTATCAAATCAATTCATCTCATGGTACAGTAGCCATCCACCAACCAATCACTAACAGGTCAATTCATGTCCATTCAATCATTCAATCATTCAATCAATCATGCTGTAGGAAACCCCAGCACTGGTGAGGTAGATGAGCATTCACAGATCTGTACATCTCAGAAATAATGCAGTCATCACTAGGTTAAATTTAGGTTTTCTTGGCCAGACAGGAACACAAAGAAGTCCATTGTCTGAACAAAACTTAATTACATCCATTCATTCTCCCCATTGACCCAAGCATCAGTCTCTATATATTTCAGGACACGTCAAAGACCTTGATGTGTCTTGAAGTTTTTCCATGGCTGGTATCCAACATGTGGATATCTCGGTAATTGTAAGGTTTCTATTTTCTGTTGTATCTTGCCAGGAGCACTTAGTTTTAGATACAACTAATTGCCAATTGGTTCTGATGTACACAGGATGAGAATATACATCCAGGATGCAGAAACCTCATGCTATGTCAGGGGACCCACTGTTAATTATATAATACTACTCAAAAGAAGTTAAGGACCACCCGATTCTTTCATATTACTATAGTTAATCTGTCATAACAAAAAGAATTTGACGACCACAATATTCTTTCATACATGTATTACTATAGTAAATCTGTCATACGAAAAGGAATTTCATGACCACAAAATTCTTTCATATTACTTAAAATAGTTAATCTGTCATACTAAAAAGAATTTGACGACCACAAAATTCTTTCATATTACTATAGTAAATTTGTCATACTAAAAAAAAATTGAGGACCACAAAATTCTTTCATATTACTATAGTTAATCTGTCATACTAAAAAAGAATTTGACGACCACAAAATTCTTTCATATAACTATAGTTAATCTGTCATACTAAAAAGAAGTTAACAACCACCCAATTCCTTCATATTACTATAGTTAATCTGTCATGGCATGAAAGAATCAGATGATCCTAAACTTCTTTTGTGTAGTATATATATATATTGTAGGGCATCTGAGGCTTAGTCAGTTAAGCTTCATCTATGAAGGAGAGTTTGTTTTAACAGCTTTAAAGTTAATGAAGTTACGTTTTAACAAGCCGTTTTCTTTTTGAACATCTTGTATCTGATTTCTGGTCTTATCAATAATGAATGCCTGGTCGGAATGTAATTTAATTTGTACAAAGTGTCCGCCCAGCAATTGATTGGCTAATTGACTAATGAAAGGCTGCGGTAATTGTTTTTCATTAACTGTCACTCAGTTTGCACAAAAGACAGTGTTTATTTCCCCCTGCAGATAGATATAATAATGCAGGTGCAGTTCTTCACTGGAAAGGATCTGTTTTGGGTTTCTGTATAATTGCGTTTTTCTTGTCATCGCTGTCCATTATAGATGAAATATTTCAAACATTTCCTTCGTTAAAATTCTTCAACAGTGCTGCAGGAAGATTATCATTCAAGATGATTAATCAGAAGCAATGTGTTGGGGATTGGGGAAATAACTCTGTTTGTATTGATAGTTACAGGGGCATGATGGGACACATCTTGCATTCAGCCAATCAGAAGCTGGATCCAGTGGATATGATTAACGTTTTTCAGGAAATGAGACTTCCTTCATATTTATTGACTGTAATAGTGCCATAATGAAACGATCCTAAGAAAGTATACTAATCAAAAAGAGTTAAGATCATCTGATTCTTTCATAATATTATGGTTAATCTCTCATGCCAGATACTATAGTAATATGAAATTATTGGAAGTTCCTTTTTTTATTTGACTAGATTGTGAATGTTGGTAACGTGTGGTTGCTTTCTGTTTCAATTCGTTTTTGACCAACAGTACTTTCTGACTGTCACAATTTGTCTGGGGACGGTCGGGTAGCCTAAAGGTTAAAGTGTTCGCTCATCACGCCGAAGACCCGGGTTCGATTCTCGACATGGGTAAAATGTGTGAAGCCCATTTCTGGTGTCCCCTGTTGTGATATTGCTGGAATATTGCTAAAAGTGGCGTAAAACGTCACTCTCACTCACTCAATCACTCACTCACTCACTCACTCACTCACTCACTCACAATTCCTCTGTCAGAAGGTGATGATTTATCTGAAGTGGTAACATGATTTAACTCAAAGCAGCTTTAAACCCATGCCACTCACTCACTTAAGTGTTAAAAGATCTATAAAGAAGTACCACAATAAATAAGTTACCTGATATTGAATCATAGTTCTCTGAAACTTTAATAGCATCCATCAAGGTTTTGGTGTTTTTTTTGTTTCTTGTTGTTTAATGCCACACTCAGCAATATTCCAGCAATATGACGGCAGTCTGTAATTTATCAAGGTAGAAAAAAGAAAATTATTGACAAGCATTCGTTACAGGCGACTAATGAGATCAGGTGGTCAGGCTCGCTGACTTGGTCGATACATGTCATCGTATCCCGATCACGTAGATCGATGCTCATGATGTCAACACTGGACTGTCTGGTCCAGATTTCATTAGCTGGAGTATTGTCAAACAAACAAAAAGTTTGAGATCTGAATCAAAGTGATTCTTGATATTGTACTCCTTCCTCCACTGATAAGTCTGACATTGGAAACTGTTATATGAGATTGTCTCTCCGGGGGACTCTCAGCAACAACAGAATTATTCTTAATGAAGAAGACCGCCTCAGTGGTCTAGTGGTAGAGCGTCCGCCCGGAGAGGGGAAGGTCCGGGGTTTGATCCCCGACCGTGTCAGTATACTGTGTCTGAGTGGGGTATTCATGTTAATCTGCAGCTTGGTATCCCAGTGGTCTAGCACTATAAATCGGCATCAGTCCGGACTAGTACAAGCAGACACACACACACACACACACACACACACACACACACACACACACACACACACACACACCACACACACACACACACACACACACACACACACACACGTCGCTATATAAGTGCAATAATCTTGGACGCGACGTTAAACCCCATTTCACCTCACCTTAATGAAGACAGTCCCGGGAAAATGTGTCGGAGAACACAAGTTGTTCATTGTTTTGGTCTAATGCATAAATTGATTTTGTCATTATTATTTCAGTGTAGGACAATTTTAACCTTCCTCTCATGACCACAAGCCCACGGTATATAGATTTACATAATACAATACCATTTATACACAAGACGGTCATCATACAAACACATCCATAAGACGAGTCTCTTAGGACTCCAAATAGCCTGGAACGTTATAAGAAATTGCTTCACTTAGCAGTGTATAAATTAATATTATACAATGCCATTTGTACACAAAATGTCTGGCACATATAACTTTACACATCCATCAGAAGGGTCTCTTAGGACTCCACATTGTCTGGAATGTTGTAAGAAATTGCCTCGCTTAGTAGTGTATAAATGAATATAATACAATACCATCTGAACACAAGATAGCTGACATATAAAAATAAAAATGACAAAGTCTTTATTAGTAAGGTAATCTCTTATTTAAAAAAAGATTTTTCAAATAAAATTTCAGGGAATCTAATAAGAGGCTATTGATCTTATGTTGATGCCATACAGGAGATATAGAAGTAAACAATCCGGAATCATAAGTGATCTCTGCTGAAAGCAAATTCAGTTGTACGATTCCAACTTTATCATAAGCATGTGTTTATGAATCACTATCCAATAGTAATGACACCAGGTGTTCATGAACCAAACACATCCAAAAGAAGAGTCTCTCAGGACTTCTCATAGCTTGACGTTATAAGAAATAAGAAAAGTTATGTGTGAGAAAAAATATGAACGTGTTATCCCTAGGGTCCTGATAAGAACAGACAGTTCCCAAGTGTTCAGGTGACACTGAATACCATGTAGAGTGTGCTGTTGTGCTAAAAGCATTGCATTGTAAGTTCTGTGGGATAATTCAATTATATTCACCATATTCACTGAGGCCCACACAAATGCTCTTACAGAAATGAGTGTGCCAGCTCCCCTGATATCTGATCATTTGACAAGGTGTCTGTTACATAGGAAATTAGGATGGTATGATTTGGTCATTGGAGAAAATACTGTATTGTGTTGTACACTTGATCAGCCTTTGGCGCCAAGGTTGCTGAATACAAGTCACATGGAATAACAGGCATGGAATAACGATATAACAGCATTTGTAAATCTGGATTGTTGGATGAACGTGAAAAACAATACAAATAGATTCTTTGTTATGGGATTATGTGTTTTTGGTAGGCTCTTAACACACGTTACGTTTGATACAATATTTATGTCATTTAGTCAGGGAAGGAAATACGGGTGAACCGTTTGTGGTCCCAGCTGGAATAAAGACTCTGGTTCTTTGATCCAAGCAGATG
This sequence comes from Haliotis rufescens, assembly GCF_023055435.1. Lineage (NCBI taxonomy): Eukaryota > Metazoa > Mollusca > Gastropoda > Lepetellida > Haliotidae > Haliotis > Haliotis rufescens. Next base: position 44,061,037 of record NW_025964112.1, read on the forward strand.
ACCTCTGGCCTGCGGTAATGAGGTGTGTGTCTGTTGTTGGTGGTAACGAGAGCATGACTTGCACTGGTATTCATAAACAAGATGAACGTCCAGATAGCAGCTTCATTAAACCTCGACCTGTTGACACCTGGTGGCCATTCGTGTCTTTTATTGATAAATTCATGTCTGGTGGGTCAGTGTCTCCACCTATGTCTGGTGAGCACGGTGGGGATAGTGGGAGGGGTGGAGAACCAAGAACTCCCAAGTTCCCAAGTCTCTACAATTTGTCTTTATTTAAAAACTAAGAGCACTGGTACTTTGCTGATAAGGATTATCATCGTGAACATTCTGACGCATTCTGTTAGAAGCTTAGCTGTGGGTGTAGATGATTATTTGGGTTTCGTTGTAAAATGTATAAAAAATTAGAAGGGTTTTCTGTTCACTCAGTGATGAATTTCCAATTGCTGTTCAAAAAGTTCAATTCTTTGAATTTGGTCTGGAGATTTTTCAAATCATTTCTGGGAATCTAATAAGTGAATATTGATCTTATGTTGATGACGTACAGGAAGTATAGAAGGAAACATTCACGGAATCCTGCACGGAAGCAGTAGCATGATGACATTGGCAACCATGAATTCAGCTTATATTGCACGGTGTGTTATCCACCATCCATCATTCAGCGATCATAGGACTACTGAGGGTTTAGAAGAGCTACTGAGCCAGTTTACAAATTGATCCTCCCATGCTACAGGCATGTTTGATGATGTGTACATTAGGGTCTGTGTGTGACAATAGGCACAATGGTATATTCCCTTTGTGGACCAGAGATGTGATTATCGCTATCATCATACCATTATTAACCAAAAAAATATGTCCAGATTAAATGTGATTGTGACATGTTCGTTCCAAGTTGCACGGAGGTGCAGTTATTTTTCTGATATCATTGTGAACTGTCACAAGAAGAAACAGAATCAATACGTATGTCCAAACTTCAGACAGTCAATAATTGCTAGCAAAGTCCTGCACTGAGATGGAGGTCCCAGTAAATGGGCACTTTGAGCTATTCAGTCAACAATGCCAAGCTATTGATCAAGCTCTGTCTATATTGGAGAAACATAGGACATTGTATCAGTGGCCCAAACTCTGTATTACATAACGCATTGTATCAGTGGCCCAAACTCTGTATTACATATCACATTAAATCTGTGGCCCAAACTCTGTATCACATAAGACATTGTGTCAGCGGCCCAAACTCTGTATTACATACCACATTGTGTCACTGGCCCAAACTCTGGATCACATAAGACATTGTGTCAGCGGCCCAAACACTGTATTATATACCACATCGTCAGTGGCTCAAACACTGTATTACATACCACATTGTGTCACTGGCCCAAACTCTGGATCACATAAGACATTGTGTCAGCGGCCCAAACACTGTATTATATACCACATCGTCAGCGGCCCAAACACTGCATTACATATCACATCGTCAGCGGCCCAAACACTGTATTATATACCACATTATGTCAGCGGCCCAAACACTGTATTAAATACCACATCGTCAGCGGCCCAAACACTGCATTACATATCACATCGTCAGCGGCCCAAACACTGTATTACATACCACATTGTGTCACTGGCCCAAACTCTGGATCACATAAGACATTGTGTCAGCGGCCCAAACACTGTATTATATACAACATCGTCAGCGGCCCAAACACTGTATTATATACCACATCGTCAGCGGCCCAAACACTATATTATATACCACATCGTCAGTGGCCCAAACACTGCATTACATATCACATCGGTCAGTGGTCCAAACTCTGGATCACATACCACATTGTGTCAGTGGCCCAAATTCTGTATTGTATAACCTATTGTGTCAGCGGCCCAAACTCTGTATTATATACCACATTATGTCAGTGGCCCAGGCACTATGGATTGGAGTTAAATGGCACATTGTGTTGGTTTCCAAAGTTGGGTCCAAACTCTGTATGAAGTAGAGACATTTACACATTGTGTCAGTGGTCCATCTCAGCAGTGTGACATAACACATTGTGTCAGTGGCCATGGTAATCCTGCTGACACATCAATAATGCAAACTGATGACTTTGTGGACTTCATAACGAGACAGTGAGCAATACATTCTGTTCCTCCCACTGATAGTCACTAAACATTCCACAAGCCTCCGCGATGACCCAACCCAGCTGGCAGAAGGATGTGGCCACTGTCTGGACCAGGCTGTGGAGGGGCTTACAACAGAGACAGGGAAGTAGCCTTGGGATTACAGGACTAGTCTGGATAGCATCTACTGTGCTGCACACACTCCAGTGAAGAAAAGTCAGTGAAAGGCCTATTCTACTTATTATAAATATACTAATATTGAACTTATGTCATCCCAGGCATAGGACCATGTAACAGAAATAGGCCACATCTGCGAGTTTGTTTGTTATTATTATTGGTTACATGGTCCTGTGTCCCAGGCGTTAGCAGGGATGGGGTTCACAAATTGAATGCAAGTTCAGAGATGAGACTCAGGTAATACACTAGATTATTTTTTCTGATAAATGTTTTAGGTTGGATGTAGAAGTTCTGTGTGAGTTACCATGGTGATGCATAGATTAACATTTCCACCAAAATGTCATATTTGTCAACTGCATGTTGTTTGTTCTCCAACCAGTTTTATGATAATTCTTGTGTAAGCAGGGTTTGAATGCTTTATCTGTCGGAACTATTCTGTTAGTTTTGGCTTTCACAAAAATGTGGCAAGCTTTGAGTCTACACTGTTAAATGACAAGTGTTGTTCAGGGTGGCATAAAACCCATCTCACTTACTCCTCTACCCCGGTATGGCTGCAATATTGCCGATGTGACTTAAAACTTAATTACTCCTCTACCCATGAAGATTGGTCTCCAGTAACCTATGCTTGTCGTAAGAGGCGACTATCAGGATCAGGTGGTCAGGCTCACTGACCAGGTTTATGCATTGTATCCCAATTGCGTAGATCAGTGCTCATAATCACTAGATTGTCTGGTCCAGACTTGAACATTTCCCCACCGCCATCATTAAGCTGGAATACTGCTGAGTGTGTGATGTTAAATAACATACAAATATACACTCACTCACTCACTCACTCACTCACTCACTCACTCACTCACACTCACATTAGACGTGACTTTCACTGTTGTTCAAAACATAGTGTCACAAAAGCTGTCATTGTTGTTCAACAGTACCATGAGGCCATATGTACAATACTAACCCCCTCCACCCCACCCCAACAGCTAACTAAATATATTTGTGGTTAAAATAGAAACCTTCCAAAACCATTGCTTTAATCATCTAATATAGTTTGGTGAATTACTGATTCCTTATCAAGTCCGCTTTGAAGAAACAAGTTTGGTTGGAGGTTTCTTCCAGTGCACACTGTGTGCCGGTGTAGCTATAACACCTAGTCTTGATATGACATCAAAGACTGATCCGTGTGTTACAGGAATTACAGGAAGCCCAAGTGGGGATTCCAGGTTGGAATTGGTCCCCAATCATGCTTGAAAGTGTCTGGTAAATCGTTTAATGGTCAGACTCAGTGATTCTTTTTTTATAGTGTGTTATCCTACCCTTAAGTACTTGCTTGTATTATCATGCAATCACTGGATTGCCTGATCCAGGTTTGATTCTTTTTGGCCGCCATCATATAGCTGGAATATTGTGTAGATTGGCGTTAAACTCACACACGCACGCATGCACATATTACAGGAATGTGTTTGTGATCCCTTTGCATCCAATCAGTATTTGTCATTATTCTGAAAAAGTAAGCATTATCCTTTTGTAATTATCTAGAATAATACAAATCTGCGATTAATTGCCAGATGAGACTGCATACAAATTCTAGTCCTGGCAATTGGACAACTGTCATATCAAATCTAAGGCCTTTCATCCAAATGGTGATTAAATGGCGACTGTTATGATAACTATGTGTCACCTTATGGTGACAGGTTAGCATAAGGTGAACAATGCCAGTAGAATAATGTCCTTGAATCACACTGTTGCAGCTACTGCTTACCGTATTCACCATAATAAGTGTGAGCTCTTAGAAAATGACAGAGGGTGGTACTACTTAAAACCTAGACTAACGCTTAGTCTTTGAAAACATTTCTTTAAAATAATTATGATTATTTTTCTTCAAAAGAACCTTTCCTCTTCTGCTGTTATGGAATCAAGGAAACTAGACACGGCTTAGTTTGATCTGGACTTGCCTAGGCTTTTAGTAAACAAATACAGTAAACTACGGTTATAACAAACTCAAAGGGACTGCTGATTTTAGTTCTTTATAGCCGTAGTTCATTATAAGCATCTCTAATATAGACAAGACTGCTTCCTGTAAACAATCTCTAATATAGACAAGATTGCTTCCTGTAAACAGTCTCTAATATAGACAAGACTGCTTCCTGTAAACAATCTCTAATATAGACAAGACTGCTTCCTGTAAACAATCTCTAATATAGACAAGATTGCTTCCTGTAAACAATCTCTAATATAGACAAGACTGCTTCCTGTAAACAATCTCTAATATAGACAAGACTGCTTCCTGTAAACAATCTCTAATATAGACAAGACTGCTTCCTGTAAACAATCTCTAATATAGACAAGATTGCTTCCTGTAAACAATCTCTAATATAGACAAGATTGCTTCCTGTAAACAATCTCTAATATAGACAAGACTGCTTCCTGTAAACAATCTCTAATATAGACAAGACTGCTTCCTGTTAACAATCTCTAATATAGACAAGAACATAGGGGCTGTCATGTAACTTTTGGTCTGAGTAGGAGTGCTTAATATGATGACCGATTGGTCAGGCAGAGCTTATTGGATCAGGGCGCCAAATATAACAAATACGGTATTTATCTCAGACAATTATTCTTCTGACTGAGGTATTGATATTTTATTTCAGTCTGTCAAGAGAATTTTGTATCTTCTGCTTAAAATGAATCTACATAATTAACACATCATGATTATGAAAAAAGAACTGGTCAGGAATATTAAATCATAACATCTCTTTGAGGGATGGATATAGGTTAATGTCGGGAGTGGGATGAAAACTGACAATTTCATCAAATTGATAGTGCTTCATGGAGTCAGTTATGTTTTATTCCAAGACCTGAAATTTGGGACGTCTGGTTTGGTTCGTGGAATTGGAGACACAAATATTGACGTTGCAGTTCCACTTCCTGGCTCTGATTGAACAAGCAATATTTTAATCTAATGAAATAGAAGTACAGACGCAATATTGAATTACATTGTTGTCGTTTATTGAAGCCGCAGTCAACTTCCAGGTTATGCGCCGGTTTGATTGCTGATGTTTGACGTGGAAAATGACTTCAACCGTTTAATTAACATATTGACAAACGGCAGCAGTCTAGCATTTGATATAAACGGAAACAGAAATAGGATGTACTTCATGGTACCAATTTCATTTTGTCATCACTGACCAAATCAATATCAGCATTAGGAAAAATTGCTAATTGTTTTAACGGAAACCTTTAAGAAAAAGATAAATGTCGTTTTTCATGTCAAGCCGTTTTTGCTCTGCAACGTTAGTCAACAAGCACTTTTTTTATGCTGATAGTGTGAGTGGTGGCACTACCAGTACAGCAGGCCATGCTCATCCTTTTCACAGACACTTGGTGTCATCACTGATTTTCAGTGATCCATTCGTAGAATTTTGCCTTTTATGCCAAATGGAATCTCTTTCGGCAGATAATCGAGAATGTTTGATAAATGTTGATGTTTTAAAGCATATTTAAAAGAAAAAAGTTGAATATTGGTAGGATCAAAGAAGTTAGTTTGAGTCACCACAAGCAATGCATTGTTAACAACCATTGCCATGTCACGGAACAGATTGCATTCGTTATATATATAGCGTGTTTCATCAACAGGGCTCAAATTCCTGACATACACACGTCGTAGACTTTACTGTCGTGTGCGATACATTTATCACTAAAATATTGATTCCCACATGAATTTCACTTCCTGTCTTGCAATAGTCATGGGGAGAGGTGGCGTTATGACCTGTGCTTGAAGAAACGGTAAGGTAAGGCTTCAGAACCAGTAAGGTCTGTGTTCCTTGTACCCCTCTGCATAGATTTAATCTGAGACTTGTGAGATACTCTGGTATGTTTTTTGGCAAATATGTTCAAGTTTCTTGATTGATGTGTGACCTAAACTCAGGTTCATTTGGATGGAACGTTTTTTATGTGTCAGGTTTTTTCTCTCACAAAAGCTATATGTTTTTGCGTATTGGTTTGCTGTCTGTCTGGCTGTGTCCTGTGGGATTCCAGTAAGAATACAGGTCCCCAGCAGTCATGCCTGTTGTAAGAGGCGACTTAATGGACCGGGTGGTCAGTCTTCGTTGATTGCATGTCGTTGTATCTCAATTGTGTGCATCGATGTTCATCTTGTCTATGGGGGCAGGGGTGGCCCAGTTGTCTAAAGCGCCGCGATTCTCTGTGCTGAGTTGCGTCCCTTAGGCACGCCAGAAACCTATGATTGCAGGTTCGAATTTCGGTTCACCCTGATTATGTTTCTAGGTTTGTCAGCACCATACCGTGCTCGTGGGTTTCACCGAAGTGGTAAATGTCTGAGACCTGCATCACTTTGGGCTTTCCTCGGGCTGACTTGCCGAGATATAGCTGGAATACTGTTAAAAGCGGCGTTAAACCCAACTCACTCACTCATCTTCGTCATTGTCATATTGCTGGAGTCAAATAGTGACAATACCAGGTGAACATGTGGCACCATCACAAACATAAGCAGAGGTAAGTCATTTGTTCACCTGAAAAAACAGGGAAACATATGGTACAAGTCAAAATAGGAAATTTGCTCAGACATCATTTTGGTCACTGATGCATCAGTTTTTAACCATAGTTTGATGCCTACCAAACCCTATTGATTTAGAGAGTAATAGTGTTGAATATGTTGAATGATTAATGCTAGGTATTGATGAGCATTGCACTGTGAACGGACGGGAAATGTTTTATTGATATTTTCAGACCTAGAGGAACCATGTATCATTTGATAGTCTTGATAAAACAAGTGTGAATCAGTTTACTTAGAATTTCGTCTTCCGATTAACTGATGCCTCCAGTGTGTATTTTGCCACTTTTCTAAAAAGAATTGGTGGGCATTTTGACCTCATCGTCACCCAACCTCTATTTCTTCACTCAGAGCTCTAAACAAGCTGTGTATCTTGGGGAGGGTGTTGGTTGGGTTGCTTGTGAACAAATACACGAGAAATATACTGCTCGAAAGAAGTTTATTTGAAGTTTATTATCTGTCGTATGACAGAATCTGGTGTTCTCATGACAGATTAACTATAGTAATATGAAAGCGTGGGGTGTTCTCATGACAGATTAACTATAGTAATATGAAAGAAAGGGGTGTTCTCATGACAGATTAACTATAGTAATATGAAAGCATGGTGTGTTCTCATGACAGATTAACTATAGTATTATGAAAGAATCAAGTGTACTTTAACGTCTTTTGGGTAGTATATGTTGAGTACCCAAAGAAAACTGTCAATACTCATTGTGAACGATAACATGTGACTAAATAATGATTAAAAAAATAATCTGGAGGTCAGTTCTAAATCAAGTCCTGTTTATTATACGTATTCTTTCATTTACTGTTGTACTAGACTGCGCCTGTATTGGATAACAAATTTAACTTGTGTATGGTTTTGATAAGGGACCCCTTTGTCTATGTTTATGCACGCAAGGCATTTTTTATGGTTACCGTATTCGACGTAATAAGCTCCCAGGGCACTCTCAAAATTAGAAATAGGGGGCTCTTATTAGAATGTTATTTTGGTGGAAAAAAACAAACAGAGTTGAAAGATAGATTTTGTGGTTTATGGAGACAGCCTGAAAATGTTTATGTACGACAGATATATTTTGCCAGAATTTAATTGCCTATAATTAAGGGTGCATATAACACACGAGTGTGTATTATACGCGAATAAATAAGTCTTATGTACATTGATCAATCGGAAGGGGTGCTAATTGGGATTGTTCTCTAGCCAATATATCAGTAAATATCGCAGTGGGCGCTTATTACGTCAAATACGGTAATACTGTATATTATTTGGCCTGTTGTCTTTTCAAACCCAGCATCTATAATAGGACTAGGACACAGTTGTAAAATATTAATGGTATAAGTATTTAAACACCACAGATACTACGGACTCTTAATATCCTTGAGTAGAAATATATGATAACCTCCATGTTTTTTTCTTATAATTATGCAGATACATGGTAGATTAAAAGGTGTTATTCCATGGAGACAGGATCATGGCGTTTCAGGTTGCTATTTTTGTTCTGATGTCTAACTATTATTACTCCAATACTGAAATTTTGTCACTAATTCATGCAGTTGTTATTATCAGATTCAATTATTGGGAAGCTTGCATACATGAATATTCTTTCGCCAGTTAATCTGTTTATCCTTAATGAATGTTTTCAATGGGATTAGATGAGCTTTTTAAGTATTACTGGCTCAATTCATGTGCCTTCATTAGCGAAAATTTACATTTTCAGCATTTTAGATATTGATTTCACAAGAATAGAATTAATTGAGATCTTCTGCAAACACATTTTCGAGAGAACTAATTTCACCCCACAAAACGTCTCCCATGGCGGAGGTTGAAGAGTGTGGAGTGAACTTTAAACAAAACCCTTTGACTGACACTGAGTTGGAGCGTCTGTTTTAATCCTGTTTGGAAGATGTGGAGCTAATAATTTTCACAATACCAATATTGCACTGACACGTTCAAAGATGTGGAACCCTATTTCACCTTTTTGACTCATCGGTTATCAAACGGTGTTTGAAGGCGTGCTTGGTTTATGATGTACCTGACTTACTGACCGAAAGTCAACCAGTCTGCTGATTGTGTTTGCCGTTGCAGATTGAAACCTGCTTGCGAGCGAACACGTTATATCAGATGATTAGCGGAAAGGTTTTTCCTAATAGACAGATTTGTCCCAATCGTAACATAGTGCTATTTGTTGGTAGGCTCATTGCTGGACATGTCTAATGCCTGTTTCAATAATACTAGTTGTGGAGAGCATTAGTCATGATATTGAAAGTTTATTATGAGCACGATATTAACACATTGTCAATATTGGTCTTTGCTAAAGTGATGACTAGGTTTGACAGCACTGATGTGTTTATTCCGGTTGTATTACAGCCCAGAATCGCACAGATGTGGCTCAGTTAATTTTGATAATAAATTGTCTTCAGGAAAGTAGGACGAATGGTTGGTTTGTAAATCAGGCTTCCACTTTCGTTTAGATATGTCGATCAGATGGTAGTTGATGATGATGATGATGATGTTGATGACGATGATTATGATGAAGAATGGATATTTGTAATGTGCTTTAGTCCATCCATTGAAGCATGCTCAAAACGCCAACACCGTTGTTACCCTGGTCAGTGTAGTCACAGATTTCTTTCTCAGCTCCCTGGGGAGTATACAAGCCTGGTTTGTGTGAGGCAAGGTCATGGCTCTCTGTTCAGATGTAGCCTGGGTAAATTGGGAATAATGAATACAGAGAATTCCGAGATGGTAACCGTTATGAGTTAGGCAGAATCTTAATATTTTGAACGCAATTCTGCCATTATGCATAAGTAAAATATATATAAAATTATCTTAAAATCATTGTAATTTGAACCTAAAATTGTCCTAACTACAGTCATGGCCACACATTGTAACATTGTCAACAATCACTTTGGACTTTACACCAACATCAAACTGACCATTGTGATAAAATTGAAATACTGTTCAAAGTGGATTTAATCTGGTCTCACTCATCGCAATATTCTTTTTCCAAATTAAAGCAGTTCAGACCTGTTTGGGTATAAATGCAATACTAGTGAACTGACATATTATAAACAGCCTCGGAATAAAGTTGCGTATCGGCCATCAATCCCAGCTGAACATATTACAGAAGCTGAGACCTTTATTCATTTTAATGGACACTTTCTCAAGAGATTCTGAATGTGAGCGGACTGGATTTAGGTACCACTTCACCAATCACCCAGACAATCTCTCCCAATGCTCTGCACTATAGCACACGTCTGTACTCGACTAGACAACCCACGTAAACTACCAATCTACTATATGCTACCACTTTACTGCGAGACTAATAAGGTTTGATGGACAGCCAGCTCTATTACAGTAAGTGACTTGAGTGGTACAATTAGGCCATCCACGTGACCCAACGAATAATTGATCATGTTTGACGATCACTGAAGTTGTACACCTATACATAGCATTGATGTATTACCGGCCTTTGTTGATGGGACATTGATTATTGCATATGACCCTTATAAACAGATCCGAGTGATTAGGAAATGTAAAATCTATTCCTGAACTTGAGGAATACGATCGAATCAATGATGTCAAGATTGGATGATTATGAAATCTTTTGATCAAAATATTGACAGATGACTTTTTCCCCTATCTTTGATGTTAGCGTGAGGCATTATGGTGTTAACATGGATGAGAATGGGAAAAAATTTACTTACGTCAGAGGTAGTTTACTTTTAATGGTTTTGTCTGTTCGTGGGGCTCTTTCATGATATAAAAACTTATCTGAATACTCCGGAAGGCAGTATCTTTGTGCTAAGGTGCATTAATTCAAGACGGTGGTGTTGGGATAAAATTCTGATTGAACCTTTAGTCAGTTCTGGCTGTCGGTATTATGAACCCATGAAGATCCGGGGTAGAATAGGTCTTCAGCAACCCATGCTTGCCGTAGAAACCGACTATGCTTGTCGTAAGAGGCGACTGACAAGATCGGGTGGTCAGGCTCGCTGACTTGGTTGATGCATGTCATCGTATCCAGATTGCCTGAATCGATGTTTATGATGTCAACCACTGGATTGTCTGGTCCAGACTCGATTATTTACAGATTGCCGTCATATAGCTGAGTGCGGCATTAAACAACAAACAAACAAAAAACAAAACAAAAAGGAGATTAAATGTATTATCTGTCTTGTATAAATAACATTTGTAAGACAACAAGGAGTCAGGCAGGAAACAATATTTGTTGAAGATGATGGATGTCGCTGTCAGATGCCAATTTTGAATGATTTTATTGTTAAATTGTCTGCTATGACTTGATTGTTAAATGGGTAGATTGAGTTTCGGTACGACTATCGTAAGTCCCAACTACATGATCTTAGTGACTATCGTAACTCTTTGTTATTGTTGTTATGATAGTCCCGGAGCTAAGATCATGCTTCACTGTGATTATCGTAAGTCTGTTACTTTATTGGAGTTACGATAATTGTAGCACTGATATCACCTCGCTCTACGATCAACGTAAATTTGATATATTGATGGAGTTACGATGGTCGTAACAACAACATCATGCTGCACTGTGATTATCGTATGTTATGTTAGTGGAATTACAATATTCATAGTGCTGAGATCATCATAATTCTGTGTTTATTATTGGAGTTACGATAATCATAGAGCCAAGTCATTTTTCGCTACAACTATCATAAGTCTATGTTGAATGGTTGAAGTTATGATGGTTATTGTGCTAAGATCATGTCGTAAATCTGTTATATCATTGGCGTTAAAACAGTCATAGCGCTAAAATTTATTTATAAGTTTACATTATAGTGTTGGAGTTACGGTAGTCGTGTCACTGAGATTATGCTATGTGCCCCTTTACACAAAGGTGCCATGACTATTTTAAGCGTATTATATTATGGAGCTACAAAAGTCAAAGGGTTAAAGAATACCAGATATGACAAAAAAGCACCACTTGATGGCGTGACTGAGATAACACTGATATTTATACCTCTGACAGGACTCTGGAAGCATGAAAGATCTTAAGGAACTCAAAATGAAGTCTTGAAATACACAACACGCAATAAACGACAAGTTGAGAGAAAGTTAATGAAGGGTCATGATTGCACTAAAGCAAAGTGTTACAAAACAAACTTGTTATGAAAATAACTTCGCAACGCCCCAGCTACCAACCTTTGAGAATTTTCTGTTCAAACTCAGGCACTTAGAATCAATAACGCCATCAGAAAATTGGCCAAAGTCCTCCATTTTGGATATTTCTTTTGATAGCAGGAGTCCACCATGCTTACCTCTGTGGCACTTCGGGAACCATTAGAGACGTGATGTGTTGGAATTTGGCCACCAGGCTTTCAGAATGTGGTCAAAGTGCTGACAGATATTTGATGCAGTTTCAGATTTTCGGGCAGTTATGAGCCCTTGGTATCGTCATTCTCGCACAATGACCCTTCGCTAAATTGAATTCCATCTCTCTATCAGCCATAATTTTGATGATTGGTTGCAATTGCTAACTTATCAACCAATCATATCACTTTCGTATTCAGGACTATCAGCTTCCCATGCCCGTTTCTCCCAAACCAAATAATTTGCTGTAATTTTCCAGTTTTTTCAGAGGTTCTGATCTTTGTGGGAAAATCAATCGGAACTTTCCAATTGCTATGGAAACCCAAATCACAGGAGGAAACCATGTTAATTAAACATTTGACAAAGTGTTTGTTATGAAAATGTTTTTGCAAACATGCATTATATTATTAGAAATAATATAAACAAAAGCTGACAAATCAAAATAAAGAGGAAATTAGTCTTATGAAAATGCAAAGACAAGTTATGACTCAACAGTTCTGTCTTTGGAATAACATACTTAAAATAGTAATGATGTCAATGCTTATTTCAGCAAACACATTTTAATAAAACAAAAAACATTTCCATAATTATTTTAAAAAATCTCCACTGAAAGTCCATTGGTTGATTCTGACTTTATCAACCCATGAAGATCCGGGGTAGAATAGGTCTTCAGCAACTCATGCTTGCCGTAAAAAGGCAACTATACTTGTTTTAAGGGTGACTAATAGGATCGGGCGGTCAGGCTCAACGACTTGGTTGATGCATGTCATTGTATCCCAATTGCATGGATTGATGCTTATGATGTCAGTCACTGGATTGTCTGGACCAGACTTGATTATTTAGAGGCCGCCGTCATATAGCTGGAATATTGCTGAGTGAGGCATTAAACAACAAACAAACAAACATAAGCATGTGTCTATGAATCACTATCAAATAATGATAATGCCACGTGTTCGTGAAAAGATGAGCGTATTCTGCCCAATCAGTGGAAGCCTTGCAAACACATGCAATAAGGAATATATATTTTGGTGTAAAGATCTTGAAATGTTTGTGTAAAAGTTCTTTTTTAACAAACTTCTGATACAATTTGGGAGTTCAATTCTTGGTACCCATGTCAAGATATGGTAGAAATAAGGATAAAATATGAAGCGTGAACACCAGGAATAATCAGTTGTCAGCCAAAAGATATTCTACTGGGTGTAAAAGGCAAACAAGGGATGAAAATATATGAGTATGGTATTATAATACGCCGCTTTTAGCAATATTCCAGCAATATCACGGCGGGGGACACCAGAAATGGGCTTCACACATTGTACCCATGTCGGGAATCGAACCCGGGTCTTCGACGTGACGTGCAAACGCTTTAACCACTAGGCTACCCGACCGCCCCTGAAAATATATGAATGGGACACTGAAAATATATGAATGGGACACTGAAAATAAATGACACCAGGTGTTCATGAAAAGGGTAAGCCTGTCCTGCTCTACCAGTAGCACCCGCCACTCACACAGTTATATTGACAACCACTCTCTCTGATGCAATGAATGGCAGACTTATTTGGCCCAAGTTGCTCGGTTGCAATGTGGCTGGGTATTTGCAATTCTGATCACAGAAAACAGGAAATACAGTTTCATTATTCATGATTTCTGGAAGGAACATGACACAAGACATATGGTTTGAAGATGGCATGTGATATGAAACTCACGAGGTCATGACAACTGGTCTTCATAAAACTGACACAGTTCTCCTGATAATGTCTCTATTTTTTGCTACAATGTGAAACATGGCAAAAAAAAATTGACATCTAATCGAAATATTCCCCACTTGAAATGTTTGCTTGCTCAGCACCAAGAATAACATAAGTTAAAAACTATTATTCTAATACAACCCTGCTTTTGTTCACCCATAGTGTAGAAGAACCCTGTGAAGTGGATTTTTATTTCAGTGATAATAAATGTTTTTAAAAAATGGTGAATTTGGCAAAACATGCTTTGTGATGTCATCCAGATAGGCAGAGCATTAAGAGCTATCATTGCCCATTCTAAACTTAATCGTGCACCACGCCTATGTGCTGTGTTTCAAATTGGTGTAACTGTGACTGCTTATTTTCAAAAGGATTGACACTAATCTTGTAATAATAACAATATTTTTGCAGCGATGCCCAACTTTTTAAACAACTTCTTAGAGAAAGGAAAATATTTTGTGAAATTTGTTCTGTGATGAAAACCAACTACAATTTTTTAAACAGTATCAGGTTGGATAATTGATATCAGCTGATGGATATCTCGTTCCTTAAAACAGACATGATAAAAGGCCATGTGGAGTTAGTGAGTGAATCATGTTCTATGCTGCAGTCAGCCAAATTCCATTTCTATCATGGAGCATCTGACAAAAGGTCCTCTTTGAATGCAATGTTACACAATCACCCAGGTCACATATTTAAACTAACAATCCTCATTTGGATGTTGAATATCACACTCAGCAATTTCCCTGCTGTATGGTGGTAGACTGTCAATAGTCGAGTGATTGACCTCATGAGCATCGTTTCATGCATTTGGGATATGAAAACATATACCAAATATAAATTGTCAGCGCAAGCGAAGAACCAGTCTTGATTATCATCCAAAACAGCGTAAAGGGCAAAACAGTTGCAAATATTATCTGAATTGACCACTGAAAATCAGTGACGACACCAGGTGTTCACGAAAAGAGTAAACCTAGTCTGACCACCAGTCATCCTTTTAGTCGCCTCATACGACAAGCATGGGTAATTTGTTTGTTTGTTGTTTAATGCTACACTTAGCAATATTCTAGCTATATGACGGTGGTCTGTAAATAATCAAGTCTGGGCCAGACAATCCAGTGATTGACATCCTGAGCATCGATCCACGCAAATGGGATGCAATGACATGCATCAACCAAGTCAGCGAGCCTGACCCCCTGATCCTGTTAGTTGCCTCTTACGACAAGCATAGTCACCTTTAGCGGCAAACATGGGTTGCTGAAGACCTATTCTACCCTGGATCTTCACGAGTCCAAGCATGGATGAACACGAACACATGGTAACATCACTCTTTGGGTGTGATTCATAACCACATGCTTATGATATAGTTGGAATCCTACAATGGACTCTGCTTTTAGTAGAGATTTCTTATGATTATGGAAATGATTTTTGTTTCTTTTATTTATAATTGTTAATTATGATTTATGGGTTCAGTTCTTGCACCAATGGGATACTAGGATTATAATGTATGTGTGTGTGTGTGTGCGTGTGCGTGTGCGTGTGCGTGCGTGCGGGCGTGCGTGTGTGTGTGTAGACTTGCACAAAGCTCTAAGGCAATAATTATTAGTTCAAATCATAAGTTCTAGATTATGTGAATAATAAGAACAAGTTGTCCCTATAAGAGACTGGAGTCTTGTACTGTCCACATATCTAGACTTGCCTATTAGGAGGATAGAATCACTACACATCCATGGACTTTTCTTGCAGTACAGCCCTGGAGCAAGGCTAACAGGGGTGTACAAATCATTCTTAGCTGCAGGGTTGGAGATCTCCACAGAATCCTGCAGTTTCTGTTTAATGTCTACCAAATTAATGTCACTTGGAGCTTATCTCTCTCTTGCGATAAACTCCAAATTGCCTGGTATTTGGTCAGTGGCATGGCTTTATCTCAAGGACATGGCTGTTTGTATTTTACACAGAATCCTGCACTTCCTTCATGGCCATGGCCACCAGAATAAACAAACTGTGGAGCCTATCTCTCTCTTGCTGATAGCTCCAAATCACCCTGGATTTGGTCAATGGCTTTATCTAATGGACATGCGTTTTACACACAATCCTGCAGTGCCTTCGTGGTCAGGTCCACCAAAAGTATATATCACTTTGAGCTGAACAGTATATCTCTCCAGTGATAACGCAAAATTACCCAGTATGTAGTCAATGGCTTTATCTAATGGACATGGCCCCCTGAGGGTGATAGATCTGTCTGCTGGTATGTCAGAAATACTCCCTGTGTGTGCAGGTATTGCCAGTGCCCCCCCTTCCCAACTCCCTTCACCTCAACATCATTTCAACATCGTCTCAACATCATTTCAACATTGCCTCAACATCACCTCAACATCACATCAATTCAACATCACCACATCAATTCAACAGCACCTCACCATCACATCAGCATCAATTCAACACCACCTCAACATCACCTCAACACCACCTCAGCATCATTTCAACATCACCTCAACATCACCTCAACATCACCTAAACACTACCTCAGCATCACCTCAACATCATTTCAACATCACCTCAACATCACCTCAACATCACCTCAGCATCACCTCAACATCATTTCAACATCACATCAACATCATTTCAACATCACCTCAACATCACCTAAACACTACCTCAGCATCACCTCAACATCATTTCAACATCACCTCAACATCACCTCAACATCACCTCAACATCACCTCAGCATCACCTCAACATCATTTCAACATCACCTCAACATCACCATCAGGGAGGTCCCCCTATTTCTCCATCTCTTCCAATGCCGCAGTCACACTTGGCAGTAATAAGTCCTTCCTCAGAGAATTGACAACTACTGAGTGCAGACACTTTGAAGATGCGCATGTCTCACCAGGAATCCGCTTAGATTCCGTGGCATTTCACAGAACAGTGTGGCACTTCTTGAAGGAAATGTATAAGCCGATAGTCTCTGTTGTGTGTTTTAGAAAATATGGCCACAGTTAGGTCAAAATCAATTTTTGGCCTACCAGAGATATGATTGTATTTGTATAGAGCTTACTCTGGAACACAGAGTGTCTGTGTCTGTGTAGGTTTGTTCCCAATCAATCATGTCCAGAGCAAATATTTGTAAGAAAATGGAACATTTGGAACCAAATATGATTTTAAAGGGAAAAGGACTTGGACAAAAGGTTTGAGTCAAGTCTACTTTCTTAAATCTTATGGTGTTTATCAATTTATCAGTTAATGGTTAGCCAAATGACACAGTGATAATATTTCAAGGTGCTTAGTACATTCTCTGGGCTAAGTCACAAAATGGGAAACAGACAATAGAGCAATGTCTGAATGAACATTGTATGACCTCGTTGATTAGTTTCATACAAATCCAGTTTCTTATATCTATGTATTCAGTATCTGAATAAATGTCATTTCTCTATACTCTGGGAAAGCATCAAAGTTCACAGGAGTTCTAAAACCAGTTTGTTCAATTCAAATTAAAGTTTGATCAAAATTTCCTATTCTCATATATGATAGCATAAATAACCTCTAGAAGGAGAAGAAGAAGAAATTTATTGTACATAAACACCCACAGGGGGCCGAGTACAAAACATCTATGATAAACGACTTTCATTATTAACACTGTTATCTGCATTCGACTTTATTTCATCCCCAGTTGACTGCAACATATTTACAAATAATTTGTTTATTGCAGTCTCAAATTGAGGGATTACTAATGCTAAAGAAATGTCAGATTCAGTCGGCCAATATTTCCATATAAAATGGAACATGACATCTACAGAACTAAGGAGCTGGCGATCCTTGTCGTGACCTATGCTCATGTCATACACAGACCAGGTCCTCCTCTCCGACTGAGATTCTCATTCCTGCAACAATTATGCTCCTTCCTATCTGAGGGACTTTATTACTGTTCTGGAGGGATTATGCCGCTTGTGCCCAGGATATGATATTTGCATAGCATAATATTACCATATTGTAGCAATGTATAGCCTCATGTCGACCTCCATCACAGACAGGAGGCTTCACAGCTGATGGAGCGAGGCCAATTTGGGCTGGAATGTCCGTTGTGAGTTCATTTGTGAATTATTTGTAATATTGTCATGCTTGTATTTCTGTTTCATTTGTGACTTTGGAGAAAAACGATACACCTGATTCAGGTCATTATTTATTAAGATAGTATCATTTGATATTGCTTCAGTTGGAATAATTCAGCATTTGTAAATGTGTTTTTCCTTTTCTTTATCTCATTAGAGATGAATTAGTGAAGGTGGCTATTTTTGTCAAGGACGTGTATTAAAAAAAGATACATTGTTTTTTTATTAATATCCAGCTTTTCTTGAAGAAGATCCTCAGTTCATCATCAATCTCTGTCCGTGGGAGGGAATTACGACCCGTAGCTCACGTCTATCTATAAATGCCACTGATGGGAAACAGGACGTTATGGATTGTACTTCATGGGTGTAAACTGGTGGTGAATTTTCTCAGATACTGCGATAGGGAGATGAATTGAAGGTAATCGTTATCTTTACTGTCTCTCGTCGCTGCATCATTGGTTCCTCGTTGTCCAGACTGACCTTTTGGGGTGTCCAGGGTTCAAGTGATTACTCCCCAACACGGTGACTAAGGGCTAGGATGGAATATTTTGTCATCTGTTGGTCTCAAGTCGACAGTTGTCAATATGATGTATGAGCGTGTGGCAATATTAGCATTCTCTTTGATTGATGACAGATGCAACCTCAAAGGAAGACCATTCCTTTTCCAGATCAGCTCCTACACGGTGCCATTTCCTGTCAGAATTGTATGTGGATAGATAGATAAGACACCCAATATGTATCATATAAGGCTTGATGTTTGGTATCTTTCCCTCTGTTGAACGCCTCTGTGGTCTAGTGGTAGAGCATCCAACCGGAGAGCAGAAGGTCCGGGGTTTAATCCCCGGCTGCGTCATACCAAAAGACATTAAAAGATTGTACATGTTGTTACCCTACTTGGC
Source organism: Haliotis rufescens (assembly GCF_023055435.1). Lineage (NCBI taxonomy): Eukaryota > Metazoa > Mollusca > Gastropoda > Lepetellida > Haliotidae > Haliotis > Haliotis rufescens. The sequence continues at coordinate 44,079,993 of NW_025964112.1, forward strand.
TCTCGGCATTAAGGGGTTAAAACAAGGACTGGTTGGCTTGGAGTCTGAGTGGGGTTAATTCATGTTAAACTGCGGCATGGTATCTGAGTGGCTAACACTATAAAATCGACATGAGTCCAATAATATTGGACTCCATTTCACCTCACCTCACCTTTCACTCTGTTAGTTCTCTGCTAGAAATGATGCTGAATTAATGAATACATTAAAGCAAGAAATGTTCAGCGTTCGTTCACTACACAGACTACTTTAATTCTTGTGTGCTTGGGGCACAGGTGGCCCAGTCGTCTAAGGCGCCCCCTTGGGCACGCCAGAAACCTATGATTGTGGGTTTAAATCCTGGTTCGCCCTGATTATGTTACTAGGTTTGTCAGCACCGTACCCGTGCTCATGGGTTTCACCGAAGTGGTAAACGTCTGAGACCTGCATCACTTCAGGCTTTCCTCCCACATTAAGCTGACACGCCGTGATATTACTGGAATACTGTTAGGAGCTGCGTTAAAACTCACTCACTCACTCACTCACTCACTCACTCACTCTTGTGTGCCAGGGGCACAGGAGGCCCAATCATCTTTATAAGGCGCTACAAAGTGTGTTCCATTTGGTTTGAATCCCGGTTCACTCAGATCATCGTTCTAGGTTTGTCAGCGCCATACCCATACTCATGGGTTTCACCAAAGTGGCTTTCATTTGAGACCTGTATAACTTCGGGCTTTCCTCTGGGATCCTCTGGGATATTATTGAAATAATGTCCAAAGTGACATTAAACCAAACTCACTCAGTCACTCTTGTGTGCCAAGTTTCATCTGTGCCAGGATCTGCTGGGGGTAGGGTCAAATGCCTGATTATGAACCTTGGTTTGTCAGCATCGTACCACCGATTGTTTCAAGTGATACCCATCACTTTGGGCTCTCTTCCCTCGTACAGCTGACATGCCGTGATGTAACTGAAATACTGTTCAAAGAAGTGTTTATTAATCACCACTATCAGTTCAATAGGCCATATTGCTGATGAGCAGATATATCTCACCCTATAATCATGCTCAATTTTGATAAAAAGTTAAAGTGGTTAAAACTTTAAGATCAAATCTAAAACCTCCTCCCTATATAATTAGCTGCCAACCCTTATTTTGGAAGCCTTGTAATCCGAAACAGGAATGTTTTTGAGAGTTTAAGATCAAAGATAGGTGTAGATTTAATTCTCCTCTTTAAGAAGGGTTGTTGCCAGATTCTTTCAAAATGCTCTTTTCCTGTGCCATCCATTCCTGAAAGAGACTGTTGCATTCTTTGAAGACATCACACCTCTGGTTCCACAGTAGTGTTTCAGGAGCATGCACGCAACACTAAATAGTGTACAGCTATTATGGGCTCCGGAATTTCCTAACAGATCCAACCTATTACCAAGGAGGAACCATTAGCAGCTTTGTTTACAGTGGATGATTTGGGGGCCAGGTCTGAGTGAAGTCCAAGCACCTGTCTGGGTTGATGGATAGCCCCAACATGGTCTATAGGTACCAACATAGGCTCATGTACAGCTTCTGAATAAAAATAGTTTAACTTTTTTTGTGTTAAATTTTATTTTAGAGTGTAATGGAAAGGAGCATAGGCAATCTTTTTATTTGTAGAAACTGAAGAAATCTAGACCTGCATTGTTGTCTTTAGTGGGATTTTTTTGATATTTTTGCATGAGAAGCTTGTACCAATTGTGCTTCACCAACTGTGCTTCACAAATTGTGCTTCACAAACTGTGATTCACCAACTGTGCTTACAATGTATGGAAAGAACAGGCAGTACACTATACGTGTGTTACTTGAGGTGAATGGAGTTTTAACCTTGTTAGTCATAAATAGCTTTGAGAAATGGATGCTTTTGTGAATTGGTCTTTCTTCATCCATTCAGCCCATGTGTTTCATTCATTGATAAGCTTTGCTACAGGAATGCTGTGTTTGTTACTATGGAGATGCTGTGGTGTTTCCAGGGTTAGAATTGGTCCGCAGCAATCTATGTTTGTCCTATGAGGTGACCTAATGGATCTGATGATATGTCAGACTCGATTACTTGGTTGATTGTAATGTGCTATAGTCCATCTGTTGAAGCATGCTCAATGAGCTAACATCATTATTACCCCGGTCAGTGGATCAGTGTGCACTCAATGTTCTTTCTCAGCTCCCTGGATGCCATTGTACAAAGCGATCTTAGCGCTAAGGTGATCATAACTTCCATACCTTAACATAGACTTCAGATCATCGTGGCGCTAAGGTTGTTTTGTGCAACGACAACCTGGAGAAAAAACAACCCAAGCTGCCTATGAGGTGCTAGAAGGTTGAAGTCATATTACCATCTCATCCTACCGGGTACCCATTCACTGCTGGGTGAACATATTTCAAACAAAGTCACACTATGTTATTACCCTTTGTCTGTCTCACCTGTTATTACCCTTGATCTGTCTCACCTGTGAATTGACCCGTGAAGATTCCGGAGTATGTCATCGATCCTCATTGCGTGGATCGATGCTCATGATATCAATCACTGGATTGTCTGGTCCAGACTCGATTATTTACAGACCGCCGTCATATAGCTGGAATATTGCTGAGTGCGGCGTTAAACAACAAACCACCAACCAATCACCTGTGAATTACATCTGAGTGGAAAACAGTGAATTACACTAATTTGACCCTGGTCTGTCAGCTGTTAACTGGTTGGTGAGCCGGTAGCACCGGCCTTCGTTGGTCAGGTGTTAACTGGGTTGTTCAGCTGGTTCCGATGCTGGCAGCTGTGGTGGCTGTCAGTCAGTCAGTCATCCTTGTGTTCGGGATACACTTCCTGACAACTATGCATGTAGGATTTCACTGTGCTCCATCCAACATGTGTTAAAGTGCTGACCAAATGACCTTCACATATTTCCTGTTTGGAAAATATGGCATTGTATGTGCAGAACACTTGGTTTGTGAAGAGAAAAATGGGAACGTTCCCAGTTCACCCCATTTTTTTGCCTGACATGAATATTTATGACCAGCATTGAAACAAAACCAGACTGTCATTTATGATCAACTAATGGCATTGGTATTACAGTCTGCATTCAAACTGTAGATAATATTCACCAATATTCTCCACTGAATTCATTTCAGGTAGTTGCGCTGGATATCCGCTATTACCATCAACAGTAATAGCTTTTGCCATATATAATCTAGTTACTAACCACATAGTCGGTACCAATCACAGACCATCAATAGATCAACAAATGTCATATAAAAGTCAGCAAGATAATAGCTATATCAACCTGCGTGGTCGAAAACACCCATATATCCTCTTCCATCCCAGCCCAATCGCTCAACCCCTGGGATATGACCTGTATCGCCTTGTGATATGGATCATACTGGCCATCACAGTCTGATTTCTGTGGCTGTGTTTATTATCATTTCCATGTTGTGCCTGTAGGTGTCGATAAGAAAAAGTCTGATCAGACTGGGGTGATTATTTGGCCATCTATTTGTGTCCACTTGCCACTTCCTCTCTGCCCAGTAGAACAGGTCCCCAGGCTGCGAGATCCATGTCCTGCTGGTGTCAGCCTTGATTAACCCTTTCACTGACCAAATGTTCCGTCTACCGATGATGCATGCTTTGGGGTCAGCCTAGACAAACATTTAGACCCAGAAATATAATAATGTTATTTAAAATTGTATATCTACACTATAAAAAATATGATCCAAACGGAGCCCAGAACAATGCTTTATTTCAGAGCTGAGGCAATCTAGACTTGCTGTTAATTGGTTTGGGTTTGAATAAGGTGTTAATTTCATTGATGTTTAACCCTTTCCCTGCCATGTGTGTTATGTATTCTGATGATGTGCTATTTTTATGTTTTATTGATATGATCTTTTTATGGCGTAACATAAAATGAAAATGGGTTGCCTGAAAGTACCGTCATGAAGCACCGACCTACAACACAATGACAATACTGACATTTACATTGATGGCTTGAAGACGCTGGTGAGGAATTAATGCCAGATTAATGGTGAAAGCTATCTAAACTGCCAGGAACATCATTAATAAGTAAACATTTATCACAGCTCAACTTCTAAACTTACTTTGTCACAATACCAGAATAGATTCCATAAATGATTAATTTTTTTCATATCATCTCCATCATGCTTTTTAAATGTACAGTCGCATAATGTAGAGGGGCGGTCGGGTAGCCTAGTGGTTAAAGCGTTCGCTCATCACGTTGAAGACCCGGGTTCGATTCCCGACATGGGTACAATGTGTGAAACCCATTTCTGGTGTCCCCCGCTGTGATATTGCTGGAATAATGCTAAATGCGGCGTAAAACCATAATCGCTCACTCGCATTATGTAAAGGTCATAACCCCCCCCCCCCCAACACACTTAACAGCCTCCTGGTGTGGAAGGGTTAACGTGTCAGACTCTCATGGGGATACTTAATCCCTCTGTCTTAGGATGGAGATGTTTTCATGCTAAACAATCATTTGTTTCTTGCTGTGGGATATACGTGCATGTTGATCAATATCAGCTCCCGCTCCACCATCAACCTGTGTTATAGCTGGCCCGCCACACGTACATCTAGATTCACATTTGTTGTCCTACGCTTTTAAACTGCCACTGGTTTCTTGTGAGTGTCATGCAATTTCTGATGTGTTCTTACTTTTTCTGTGAGTTATGTTGTGATATTTAGACATTCTTTGTTAGGATGTCTGCACAGAAGGCAGAAGGTGGGTGGTTCGATCCCCGGCCGCGTCATACCTAAGGCGTTAAAAGATGGTACTTGTTGTTACCCTGCTTGGGGCTGATGGAGTATTATTTGTGATGTTATGCCCTGATGCCAGGAAAACATCTCTATGTATCAATATTCCAACCACTCCCCAGGAAACCTTTGACACTGTGCTGATTTTTGCTCGAGGCAAGTGCCTAATATTGTCCCACCATGGACACATTCCAAAGAATTCAATATGAATTAGGGAAATTGTAAAAAATCATTTGTAAGAAATATTTGGGTTTGTGATATTTTACATTATGTCCAGAGAGTAAGGCCATGTACACCGCCAAAAACGTTTGTCATCAATTCAAGATTGTGAAAATGGCAAGGTGACTGGCTTACTTCTTTTTTTTGGTGCTCTTTTTACCATTTTTGTGTATATGGTCTGGATTTCAAACAGTGAATGAAAGATGACACTGAAATAAGGGTGTTTAGTGCAAAAAAGGAAAGTGTTGAAAGTACTTTACAGTTTACACACAGTAAAGGAAAGATAACTCTAATTGAAGACTCAAATCTACAATGCAGAAAATTAGGAATGACTGAATTCGGAATTGAAAGTGGGTTAGGAGAAAATATTGACCCACAAGGTTTAAAATGATCCGCATGGCGATGAGAAACGTTTCTTTATTTGTCCAAACACAGCTGTTGAGAGCAGATCCTTGATGTGAACTTGGCACCTTGTGATTCTTGAAGCCAGTGTCACCTGCAGTTTAACTGGGCAGCTCTTCATAATGGAAAATTCATTAAACCGTTCTCCTGAGAATCTCTCTGTAACAGGGGTGTTGTTAACCACAGATTAAAGGGAAGTGGGAAGAGTTAATTGGCGCCAACTTGATTGCAGTTGGAAACATGCAAACATTAATGGTGAGATGCGGGGATTGCCTGGTGTGGTTCCACAATGGTTCTATAGTGATTGGACCAATCTGGGATATCATCTCTTCTGTCCAATATCTGGAACTAATTATTTACTTTACTGCCAATTTACTGGGAATTAATACCCCACTTTGTTGAAAAACACAGTGGCATGACTTACTCTATGTTATGTGATGTCATTCTTCAATTCTATGGGGGCACAGGTGGCCCAGTCGTCACGATTTGCTGTGCAGAGAAGAAACCTATGATTGTGGGTTCGAATCCCAGTTTGCCCCAATTATGTTTTTAGGTTTGTCAGCATCATACCCGTGCCCCTGGGTTTCACCGAAGTGGTAAAGGTATCAGACCTGCATCACTTTGAGCTTTCCTCCCACATTAAGCTGACACACTGTGAATACTGTTAAAATCGGCGTTAAACCCAACTCAGTCAGTCACTCACTCACTCACTCACTCACTCACTCATTTAAAGTCTATACAGCCCTGGCCCTCCAAACCATCATTCTTATTCGTGACATTGTGCAACAAACCACCAATGGCTTTTAACACTCAACCAGCAATCAGAAAAAAAGTCTTGACTGGCCATTGGTACGGGGAGGGGGGAGGGATTTTGTTGAAAAAATAGAGCTAATTTTTTTTCATGCCCCCATTCCCAATAGTTCGGATACATTTTGGTGACCGCCCATCGCTGTGTCAGCATGGGCTGAATCTCCTGCAATTCATTATGGGCCTGTACACTGTATATCATACAAGATACTTACCACATCTTTGCATATAAAACTACCAGACTAATATGAAGCCATGATATACGTGCAATTACTTTTTATTTATTTGTTGACTGAAATAAATCACGCTAAACCTATTAATGGCATAGTTCGTGAAATGTCACGATTTTATCACAAATACTCAAATGTCAAACAGAGCTGAAATTAGAAAAAAAATGATGCCTGCGTTTCAGATGGCAACAGTGACAGAAAAAGTATTGATAATATCAGATCCATTTCAGCATTTGAAGAAATTAAACCAAATCCATTTTCTCAAGAGCACAGATCCCTATTCTCAGTATTACTGTTTATTCGGGAATCCAATTTGCAACATTGTAGCTATGGGAGCTAATGCACCTTGTCAGTGCCAGACTGTGCAGGCAGGGTGTCACAATCTCTATCATTGGAAACCGATCAATGGTGTCTTTGGGGATTAAGTGAAAAAAGTCATGGCTTAGGAAAGAAAAAGTGAAACATGGAATGGTCCCTTATTCTACTCCCTTCCTAAGTTTGAATCGCCTTGATAGATGTGCTCCAAAGTTTGTAATCGACCGTCATGGATAAGTTTAATCTTATTGACTGTTTATAGCATATTTCATTTGCATCGGCTTCGAGAAGAATTTATGTAATGTAGATGGATAAATATTGAAGAGAAGTTTCTGTTAGACATGTCTAGATCCACTGGTCTTGGGTTGGAATCCAAGATGGTGGTTATGTGAACCGTGTCCCCATTACTTCACTTTGATGTTATTGGGTGCTGGAGAAGCCTGGTGGTGTGTGCGTTTGCTTGTCTTGCCGAAGGCCTGGGTTTGACTCCCGACATGGGTACGCTGTCTGAAGCCCTGGTGTGATGTTTCCCAGCTGTGGTGGTGCTGGCACATGTCTAACAGCTGTGTAAAACCCAAACCACTCACTCAGTTTGATGTTAAACCAAACTCACCCCACATGCTGGGATACCCAGTGGAAGCCAATAATCTGGATCCTACCATTCCACATTTCCTGATTAACAAGTCATGGAGACATAGTGTCCTTTGATTTAGTCGCCAGCAGGCTTTCCAGACTGACGAAGGCTAGACTCTCTCTCTCTCTCTCTCTCTCTCTCTCGCTCTCTTTCTCTATCTTTCTCTCTCTCTCTCTCTATCTCTCTCTCTCTCTCTCTCTCTCATATTGTAATAATCCTAACACATCGCTGCATCACTCACTATTCAACTACCTAAACAGTAGTAGAAATCCCATCAACACTTTCCTTGCGAGGCTGGACCACTTGTAAGATGCTAGCACCGGTTTCCTGGCTATGTAGCCCTAAGTTTGTATGTGAACATTTCAGAGGTTAATTACCAAGCCCTGACTGTCGGGGAAACTTCAGCTGGAGGTTATTGAGTTATAGGTTTTCTCCAAGATTTGTTTGACCAGCCCATGACCAGTCATCTTGACCAAATCAGTCTCATTAGTCAAGTGTATAATGGTCCAATATGTTCAGCGAAAGTGGATTTGGAACCCTCTGGTAGTATTTGTACTCATTTTTAAATTTACCCTAAATGATTCTTTTCAAAATGAAAGGAGAATCAGACCCAAATATGTCTTTTGATGTGTCAGTGTGACTGATATTGAAAGATCGATGCTTCTCAGCAGGATCTCCCTGTCTCTGTTGGTTGGAGCAGCCATTGGCCCCAGAACATCAATGTGGGACAATTTCATTCAGGAACAATGACGGTAGCCTTGTGGTTTAAAGCGTTTGCTCGTCACACTGAAGGCCCATGTTTGATTCTCCACATGGGTACAATGTGTGAAGTCCGTTTCTGGTGTCCCCAGTGTTGCTGGATTAAGCAGCGTAAAACCATACTCACTCACTCACTCACTCACTCACTCACTCACTCACTCACTCACTCACTCACTCACTCACTCACTCACTCACTCACTCACTCACTCACTCACTCACTCACTCACTCACTTACTCTTCACTGACTGGACCTATCTTTGTGATGCCTGACCCTTTACACGTGTTAACTGGAAGTAATTTCTTCAGACTGGAAGTGGTGTGTGGGGATTTCTGGGTCACTGAGGAAATGGTGGTGAAGTAGCGGCTTCTGGTGTTCTAGTACTTACGAACACTGTTCTAGTTTTCATCTTGGTCACTTGTTCAGGAAGTATTCACATCATTCATAAGCTCTGATATTTTTAATCAACCTGAAACCTACTCACTGAAGTGAGTGAGTATGGGTTTATGCCACTTTTGGCAATAGGCCAGCAATGTCACGGCGGGGGACATCAGAAATGGGCTTCAGACATTGTACCTATGTCGGGAATCGAACCTGGGTCTTCGGCGTGATGAGCGAACGCTTTAACCACTAGGCTACCCAACCACCCCTAATTGCTAAAGAGTCTCTTCTCAACATAATTGTTGGATGTACAGACAATGTTTGTTGGTATATTTTTTTAACTGGCGATATGACGGCTGTCTGTAAATAATCAATTCTTGACCAGACAATCCAATTTGTTTGACATCATGAGCATTTAGCTACGCAGTTGGGATATGACAACATGCATCAACCATGTCAGAGAGCTTTACCACCCGATCCCTTAAGTTGCCTCCTACTACAAGCATGGGTTGCTGAAGACAAATTCTAACCCAGATCTTCACGGGGGAGACAAGCATGGGTTGCTGAAGACCATTTCTAACCCAGATCTTCACGGGGGAGACAAGCATGGGTTGCTGAAGACCATTTCTAACCCAGATCTTCACGGGGGAGACAAGCATGGGTTGCTGGAGACCATATCTAACCTGTGTCTGCAGACAAGGATTAGATGTTGGACTTGGCTTTGGTTTTTTAGGCAGCCACTAAAACAAACTGGCATGCATGAAATCACACTGTTACAGTGTATGGAACATTGGTTGAAATGGTTTAAGCAGAGGGTAACCAATCAATTTGAACCAGCACATCTCGTTATTCCCCTGGTGGTGTTCAGGAAATGATGCATGTATAGGCATTAAATGGGGCAAGATTTTATTATTTGTTCTGAGTATTTTTGTATCCTGGTTTCCAAGAGTGTTAAACCCTTTAATTGAGGCTTCATTTATCATTGGATTCAAGCTTCTTATTTTCTGATGAATTTTCTTTGTTCCTCCGAAGGGTGTTAGTCTTCAAAAGAACTGGAATTGCCATGGGCTTTGTTGCGGAACTCTTACAAACGTCTTAAACACTTGACAGATGGTGGCACATCGTATCGATTCAGGCTGTTTTCTTTTTTTTTGTGGCAGGATTGTCGATCAAACACTTGATGTCACTTGACATTCTTAAATCAAGGGACATGTTTAGAAAGGTAAATTTAGATGGAATAGATCCAGTTTTGAAGGCGCAAAGTGGAAATGTGTTTGATATAAAAGATGGGGGGGAAAAAGTAACAGGTCCGGGTGAGGCTTTGTTTCTTGGCTGTGTCAGATTTGGGTTGAATGTTGTGTGGTTCAGTACATTCTACACACAGGCTGCTACAGGCCTTGGAGGATACGTCAGACTTCCAAGTTCACCCTAGACCACTAGCCCAAGACTACTCAGTTGTGCTGAGGACAGCAAAAGTCCAATGACGGTAGTCCTCATTGACTAGTAGCATTAGGGCTCTAATTCTGAACCAGTTCTCAATGCTTCAATTTTGCTACACATTGGAACTGAATAAAACTGTGAACGTATGAAAGGTTTGTCTCTTTCAGGAAGAACTAGCTACAAACTCTTGAGGACTGGTGAAATATGGTTTCTGTTAGTTCTCTGAACAAGTCTTAAAAAGTACAACTTGTTTAGGCTCTGTATGGGACATCCTCTGTATGGGACATTCTCTGTATGGGACATGCTCAGTATGGGACATCCTCTGTATGGGACATCCTCTGTATGGGACATCCTCAGTATGGGACATCCTCTGTATGGGACATCCTCTGTATGGGACATCCTCTGTATGGGACATCCTCAGTATGGTCCCAAGAACTCATTCATTTGTAAGCTTGCTGGAGTATATTTCATGTTCTTTACTTAAATAGATCCATATATTATCCATCAGTTTATGTATCCAAGGCATGACTCTTTTTTATATTATTTATTTATTACCTATTTACGAGGCATTACTGCAATATTCTGGACTGATATTGATCAGATCAGGATGGAACCATCTTCTCCATTTTCTTTTTTAAATTTCCTGTTTGTCAGTTTTAAAGCTTGTACTGATGAGAAGCTTTAGAAATGTCCCAAATTTAACGATTTCACGATATCCCAGCTAGCTTTAATATAAAGTAGTTACTTGCGACTTTGATTTGACAGGTCAATGTTTTTGCATCTTATGCAAGCCCCATGGGATAGCCTAGTGGTTAATGGTTTGCTTGCCAGGCTAAAGGTCCAAGTTCGATTCCCTTATTGGTATCAAACATGAGATTCTGCATAAAACTGGACTCACTGTTTGTTGTGCATACTATTTATGTACATATGATTGTTCTCATTACTATATGGTTGAAATATTGTCGATGTGGCATTAGATATTAACTCCCTCACTCACTCAGTCGCTCTTGTTGCAGGTTCTCCCAAACTGGCACAGCCTCCAGTGCCAGCCAAGCCTCGGCTGTTTAAGCCACTTGCATCCCCAACGTCGCCCATGTTGCCTCGTCCACCAAGGAAATACCCCTCATCTGAACAGAACTACAGCAGCGACTCTGCCTTGGGATCACCGGACATGAGCAGTGTCAGCGTTGCCGTGGCAACGGATCTTGATAACATTGCGGACTATGATCACGATGACACTTTGGTGGAATTAAATGGTGAATATACATGTTGCTCAATATAACAGGACAGCAGGATCGGATCAAGGGTCTATTTACCTTTGAAACTTTAACCATTGATATGTTCATCAGTTAATTATTTTTATGCCCAAGCTTATGTTGGCATGTTGACAGAGGAAATCTTTCATTGAATCTTGGATTAAGTGAAACCGTATTAAGGCACCAGACAAAAATGCTTCTGTTAAAAGAACTGTTTCTTCATGATGAGGATTACAAAAAAAAATACAAAAAAATGATGGTCTGTAGGTCGGGAGAAATATTATTTTTGATTTCTTCTAATGACTCGTCATTATTTGTTGTGTTTTAAAGATAAATTTTCAACAGGTTTAAATTCTAAATATTCATGTATACAACAGTAAATGGTTTGTTGTTTTTTAACATTTTATCTATTTCTGGTCAGTGGAATAAAAAACCCACTGCTTTTAATTTTAAAAAAAGGTATTACATTTCAGTTTTTGGGAGTCGGCAGATTTGTAAATTTATACAAGTTTAAAGTCAAACCAAATTTAAAAAGTTAGGAAGTCCTTTTGAAAAAGTTTTGTCTGTTTGTTTCAAATTCACTGTGTAAGTGGCGGCTGCTTTTTTAACTTCACTTTTTCTGATTGATTGAAATGGCTGTCTATTACATGACATTTTACAAACTACAGGCAATGGGAACCCTAATTCTAATATTTGCAAACAGAAAAACAACTTTGATAAGAGCTTTTGCCGACCTCGCTAGAGGTCGCCAAGAAATTATGAATGACTTGGAGCCTGGAGCAAACAATGGTGTTTTGTAATATCTGACATTTCAAAGAAAGCCTTTGGCTGAACTTGAAGATAAGGGACTATATAACCATGGTTACTTGAATTAGGTGAAATTTGTCTGACCCAAAAGTCATAGCAACCTGTAGGAATTTAGATATGGTCAGTAATTATTATTTTTTTACAAAAATCAAGTTTGTTAAATTAACACTTAAGGCTTTTTTTTAGTAGTAACCACTTTGATACTGGACAATGAACATGTCTGAAGAAAATATAAATCCAGTTCAAAGCAAAAAGTTAGATTAGCTTTAAGACAAACATTATGATTTCCATGGCCCGGAAAGCAATATTCTGTTATTGCCCTTTACCTTGTGTTTTGTTCTATTGATCGATAATAAGAAAGGAGATTAGTCCTTTGAGTCTCGTTTGCCATATTCACTGATAAAAAAAATGCCTCTTCAGCAATTTGGTGGTGTGATGAATTACTTCTTGGGCAATTTGAAGTGATGGGCACAAACTTGGTTGGCCAGGGGTCTAGAACAGGAGTAGTCAGTGTCCTCAGATAGGGTTCATACACACCATATATCAAGACAGTTCTTTGCTGATGGGCTTCTGGTGGCATTTATGATAGTTCAAGGTTTAATGTATGTGGTTGAGGGTGTGGGACAATTTATTGTGTAAGTTTGACGCCCACATGCTGTCTTGAATGATGGACGTGATGCTGGCTTGTTGAGCTTTGTGTTGTGTTTTTTTTTTTATTGCAATTCTATAATTGAGGTTTATGTTTCAGTAAATGATTCTCTGTATGTGGATGTGTATGATTTTCTTTGTAGTGAGTGAGTGAGTTGGGTTTAACGCCGCTTTGAACAGTGTTCCTGTTATATCGGGGCGTGTCAGCTTAATGTGGGAGAAAGCCTGCAAAGATGCAGGTCTCAGACCTTTACGACTTTGGTGAAGCATAGGCATGTGTACAGCGCTGACAAACCTAGAAAAATCACAAGTAATACAGGTGGAAAAAATGTGAGATCTTCTACCCTGTATGTAGGACAACTTCCTTCATACCCCCCTAATCCTAGGTATGAAAACTTGCCTAGACAAACAATACATGTTAGCTGGAGGCGTGAATTTTTTCCTGGAAATAATTGCAAAAAATAATTTGAAAAAATTAGGATGACTAACTGCCAGATGAAACCATGGATTCTTCTTTAATTATGGATGTTCCAAAACCCACGTTCTCTTAGTCAATTAAGAAAATAGCATGTGTTAGGAACATGATGAAGTAAATCAATTGTTTCAAATGAAAATCCTAACCACCACCTCCCAGAAGAAAAATGGCAGGTCCCGTAGGGAGAGGACTGCTGAGTTGATGCTTGTCTGGTAGGGGGATAATTAGAGGATAACCAACGAGCGACGGGATGTTACAGATTATCTGCCCCGAGTGAATTAAGAGTGGTAATCCTGAACCACTGGTGGTGGTGGTGGGGGGAGGGGGTAGCCTAGTGGTTAAAGCGTTTCTTGTCACGCTGAAGACCTGGGTTCGATTCCCGACATGGGTACAATGTGTGAAGCCCATTTCTGGTGTCCCCCGCCGTGATATTCCTGGAATATTGCTAAAAGCGGCGTAAAACCATATTCACTCACCCACCCCATTGGTGAGGGACTTACAGCATTCATTCACCAGGGACAGATGATCCATTATTCCAGGTTTCGAGTAGGTTGTTCTATATATTACTCTTGCCATTTTAAGAGAGAAAATGAAGGGGGAAAAAGTAGGAAATGTCAACTCTGCAGAAAAACTTCACAGTCTGTTGTGACCGAATGTAATCAATTTGTGATGTCATGAAAGGTAGATGACATATATTCTTCTCCACAGTGAAACAATGTGACATTTTATGCCTTTCACCATTGAGAATTGCTGAAATGTATGTGCAAATATAGGAAAGATATTGCACACAATCAGTCTACCCTTATGGGTAATAGGGTAATGTCTGCGGAGACTACCAGTTGATATTAAATGCCAAATGAAGCTATGATATCTAACTCATCAATTGTATTGAACTGCTAATTGTCTGGACGATCCGTGTGTGTTTCAAAGTGAAACCTTTGCTAGGACTGAAACTATTCATCTTGTCTACTTCATTATGTCTGCCTCCAGTTAAAGAGAGGGGAGGCATTTTGTTTTTGGCGTTTGTGTCAGCATTCTCTTCCTATTCCGAACCATAACTCGAAAACCGTGCAATGTTTTTCAACGAAACTTGCCATATATACGTTGCTCATCAGCGTTACTGGTGCCTTTTGCTATTTCAAAAATTTTCAAAATTTTTTTTTTCCATAGAAACAATTTTGACTTAGGATAGGGTTCATTTCTGGGACATAACTTCAACATTAAATCGTTCAACATTTTTCCATGAAGCTGCACATATGCATTGGTCATCAGCTTCAATGGTGCCTTTTGCTATGTTTCTAAAATTTTATTTTGTCATGTTTCCATGGAAACAATTTGGTCATAATCTCAAACAACTCAAAGCTTCGTTTCCGAGCCATAACTCTAAAACTAATGAATATGTTTGCATTTAACTATACATGTGCAATTACCTCATCTATTGCCTTACCATATTTTTTATTTTTTCAGTTTTTTAATTATCTTTCCAGGCTATAATCTGATATTACGTTTTTTTTGGATTTGCAAACACATTTACAGTTACAACTTGAATTAGTGTATTAAAAAAATGGAGGGGGAGACATATGCTTTTGAGTAAAAACACATTCTAGTATATTATGTATATCTTTATCTCTAGGGATTTACCTTGGTCTGAAATAAAACTAGAATTTGGGTATAGATTTTCTCTTGTCTCAGAAAGGATGACACAGTTGTTTAAGGCTGTGCGGAGTTACCTCCCTTGGTCATGCCAGGATCATATGATCTTGGATTTGAATCCCAGACTTGCATTGATTATTACCTTGGTTTTTAAGCACCTTATAAGTGTTTGTACATTTCACCAAAGTAGTAAAAACTTAAGACCTGAATCATGTCAGGCTTTCGTTCACTTTGATATAAGTGTTGGATATAGTTGAACGTGGCATTAAACTCACTCACCCACTCACTCAGAGGGGCGGTCGGGTAGCCTAGTGGTTAAAGC
The DNA here is from genome assembly GCF_023055435.1 of Haliotis rufescens. Taxonomy (NCBI): domain Eukaryota; kingdom Metazoa; phylum Mollusca; class Gastropoda; order Lepetellida; family Haliotidae; genus Haliotis; species Haliotis rufescens. The sequence goes on from NW_025964112.1 coordinate 44,095,096, forward strand.
GTTCACTCGTCACGCTGAAGACCTGGGTTCGATTCCCGACACGGGTACAATGTGTGAAGCCCATTTCTGGTGTCCCCCGCCGTGATATTGCTGGAATATTGCTAAAAGCGGCGTAAAACCATACTCACTCACTCAGAAGACAGGTAGCAGGGTATTAGTCAGTCCTATTCAGTGTTTGAATAAGCGCCTACCTGTTGGCCTGAGACAGGTAGATCTTGTGTCAGGCCCGTTGTTTCAAATTTGTATGGGTCCTTATGGCCCATAGTAGATTTATGTGTCAATTTATTAGTCACAATAAGGTGCAATTCTTTTTAAATAAGGGCCTGAAGCGTTTGGTATGGCCTAGACTAACATCTAGTCTCTGAAATGAACATATCGTACAGAAAAAACAGTTGTTCAGTTATCTTAATAAAAATATAATAAAAGGGAGCCCAGTGACTCTCTTCATTTTCAGATACTGCAGTAATCTAGGCTTGCCAAACATTATAGACTTGCATGGGCTGTATTTGATATATATTTGTGTCAGGGTCTGTAAAGACAGACTAGGTATGGCCTTGCAGCTTCTAAAGTCTGTGGGTCCTTATTGCCATCTGGCAAGTTTTTTTCATTTCAAACACTGGCCCTTTTGACTTCCACCCACCCACCAATTGTACATGTGCTCAATACCATGATTTCAGGGGGAAATGACAGTCCACCACCACCACCACCAGATGTCGCTCAAAATGATCTCATGATGAGACTGGGTCTGTTGCTAGGTGACCGCATCGGCAACAGCAGCGACAAGTTGTCACCATCACCCATGCAGCAGATGGCCAATCAGACGGAAGAAACATTTACAAGTGTGTCGTCGCTGGGCAGCAGCGAGACGACTCCTGAGAAGGGGCTATCCGACACCAGTCCGATGTCCACATTAACAGGTATGTTATCAACAGAACCAAATGTACAACTCTTTGCAAACCACCCTGGATTTCAGACCAGAATAGATCCCCAGCACTCCATGTTTGTCCAGGAGCTGCTTGTGTTTGTTTGTTTGTTTAACGTCGCACTCAGCAGCAATATTCTAGCTATATGACAGTGGTCTATGATTAATCGAGTCTGGACCAGACAATCCAGTGATTGACATCATGAGCATTGATCTACGTAATTGGAATACGATGACATGCATCAACCATGTCAGTGATCCTGACCACCCGATCCCGTTAATCGCCTCTTACAAAAAGCTTAATCGCCTCTTAAGACAAGTTGACGACAGGTTGCTTACGACCAATCCTTCATGGGGGCTCTATAATTGTGTGTCATCGTACCCCAATGTCGTTGATGGCTCCCATGCTATCAACCACTGGTTTGCCTGATCCAGACCATATGATGAATGGTAACTGAGAAGTAGCAGAATATTGCCGACTGTCGAGTTAAGTAGTATCTACCTTTTTCCTTGCAAAAACGTTACACCAAGATGTTCACACAAGCTTGGGGTGCTTTGCAAACAGCCAATCGCTTGCTGTTGCAGACCCTGAGGTGAGTGATTAATTTGATTACTCTAAGTGATTTGTGGCTTGCAAATTGCCCTATGTCTCTGGTTTTGGATGATAAGCAACATTTGAAAGAAGTACTGGTACAGAGAACAGGCTCTTCCAAAAGTGTCAAAAATCTCAGTCTCAAATATGATTTCACAGTGGTCCATAGTTAGGGTACTGTCATGGATCACTTGTGTTGCTTTCATTGAACTCGCTAAGACATAAACGGCTTTCAACATGGTTCGATATCAGACCAAGTGCCTAACTGTAGAGAGCCGGACGCTGTGGACTCCTCCATATTCATCACATAGCTGGAGGTCTCCATCCCCACAATCTCTGTAATGGGAGGATGTTGCCCATGAGACAAGTTTCATCAAAATAGCTGGACTTGTCTGCGAAAACACCAATAAGAAATAAAAGATTTACTAGACTGCCAATGAGATGCAGCCGCAGGATCGAAGCCATCAGTCCCGACATAGCCTGCTCCCTTGGGTCAATGTTTTGGGCAAGGAGGGCGATCAGTTAAAAGTGTCACAGCTACCATACCAGACAGCCAGTAATTGGTGACCTCTTGACCAAGGTCGTATGCCTGGAAGTTGGTGATAAGGATGATGGGATTGGTCCTTCAAAAACGGAACTTGCTAATTGTTGATGTCATACAGCAACAGACACTACCTGTCCCCAAGGGCAGTGGTTTCAACATAGAATGTGATTAGTGTTAACTGTTGAGTTGGTGTATCCCAGACAGGAACTGGTCACCCTTTGGCCTTTGGTTGTTGCTTGGCAGGAGATGACAGGGATCATGTCATTTGTAGACTTTAGCAGAAAACATGAAGCCTTTAGCCTCTTCTTGTCAAACAGACACTTCTCCAGAAGGGTACCAAAAGACTTGCACAAGTGTCTTTGGCAATGATTATTGGTTTAAAACATCATTCCTAAAGAATATACATAATAAGAACAGGTTGACCCTATAAAAAAATACTGTCCACGCTTTTAGAGTTGCCTATTATAAGGATAGAATTACTATACATCCATGGCCCTAACATTGAGTACAGACTTGGAGCAAGGCTAGGGTACCTCTTCCTGTGGTCACATGTACATGCATGCCTCAAAGATTCCTGAAAGATTCCTGGGCAAGAAATATGCTTGTATGTCTCAACTGTTGTTTTTCTTGTGGATGTAGGTTACAAACTATTGTTGTTTTCAGGGGTTATTCAATAGAATTCATTTGCAAATGGATGTAATCTATTGATAAACTGGAATTGGAATTGTCCAATTCATATTAACATGGTCTTACTCTTGGCCTGGAAACAGTGCATGGTAGCCTAGAATTAATTTCATCACATTTAACTCTCCTTTTGTTTGTTTGTTTGTTTGTTGTTTAACTCTTCACTCAGCAACATTCTAGCTATGTGACGGTGGTCTGTAGATAATCGTGTCTGGACCAGACAATCCAGTGATTGACATCATGAGCATCGATCCTCGCAATTGGGATACAATAACATGCATCAATCAAGTCAGCAAGCCTGACCACCTGATTCTGTTAGTTGCCTCAAACCGCAAGCATGGTCACCTTTTACAGCAAGCATGGGTTGCTGAAGACCTATTCTAACCCGGATCTTCACGGATTGGCTCCTTTCAGACTAGCAGCGTATGTAGGCACAACGATTCCGTGCACTGAGTTGAACCATGACAAGACCCACAGACTGAGATCCAAATCCTAGATCTGCCCTGTGATGATCATTGGTCTATCAGTTCTTTTTCTTGTAGGTTTCATCAAACCTCAAACTGCCTGCGATCTGCACCAGTTTGGGCCCTCCATAATCACTGTTCAATAGCTTTGTCTGGAGAACATTTTCAATCTATTTCCCAGAATGCATTTGTGAAAGCTATGGTAGCATGCATGTATCAGTGAGACAACTGGTACCAGTTGTTAAACCATTATCATCACGTCGGTTGTTGTTGCAGTTGATTCCGAGCCAAGAATTCACTGTACCGTTCTGAATGTGCATTTGGAAAACTGATGCAACTATAGGCCATTATGCAATGTGTTGGAGAAATTATATATCAACCCAAGCATGGTTCAAATCTGAGAAAACACTCAAATCTATTCATTCTGGAAGTAGGTTCAAGAGATTCGATTAATTTCTTCTTACTGAATACAGTTTTCAGGACGAGACGAACATTTAGGCTCTGAACAAATATAATTTTGATAGAAACAAGCAGCTTCATTCAAATTGAAAAGGAGCCTCAGTGAGATAAGAGATTACCTGTGTAAAATCTAGACTTGCTTCATTTTCCGATTTTAGCATTACAGTAAAGGCTGGGAGGAAGGGAAATAATGTAGTTCAGGGATTGTGAGACAGGCTATATTCGGAACCAGCACATGCTATACAGTGTTTGAAATAAAATAAATTGCCAAAGACAAGAAGCTGCAGGCCCTGACTAAACTCAGATCTAAACTAGATCCACGCCGAAGTCCCGGTTTCGATTCCCATAATGAGTACAATGTGTGAAGCCCATTTCTGGTGTCCAACGCAGTGATATTGCTGAAATATTGCTAAAAGCAGCATAAAACCAAACTCGCTCAATCATGCACTCTGCAGGTCCTCATTTAAAATACTGCAGTTTATTGTGACAAACTAATCAACACCCAAATTAACTCCTGCCCTGCGGACCCATACAAATCTCTGCAGGCCCGACACAAGATCTACCTGCCACGGGTCTGCGTGCAGGTGCTTGTTTCCAACACTGCTACCATGGATTACCTATCCTTCCGCGTTGTATGCTGCAGATCTATCGGCACACACTAGTTGTTACTTTAGTCAGCTTCACCCAGATTTATAATTCATTCCCGTCCTGGTAATCTGATCAGCAGTGTGACATGGGGAGGCAGGTCAGATGTCTAGCCAATCAGGAGCCATCAATAATGCCCATCAGTACGGGGTTGATTACGATTAATTATCAGTTAACGAGGTGTGAAGATACAACGTGATAACTATTATCATGAAATTTATGAATGACAGCTCGTGCATTAATAATTCACATAATTGTGACGCTCGTAACAAGATTATGGCTATTGTTTCGAGGCAGAGAACTCTTGTTTCCTGAAAACTGTTTTTGTTAATGCCATTTTAAGCACATTACAAGCAATTGTTCTGAGAGGTTGTTTTTTTCATCTACCAACATTGATAATGATGTGAGAAAAATAAAATGAAAGTGTTATCTGTAATTTCTGAATAAGTGAGCTTTGTATGCGTGACACAGCGGTGGGGTAGCCTAGTGGTTAAAGTGTTGGCCTGTCACGCCGAAGGCTCGTGTTCAATTCACCACATTGATACAATGTGAAGCCGATTTCTGGAGTCCCTTTTCATGATATTGCTAGAATATTGCATACCCACTCACTCACTGAGGTGTAAAGTGGAAGTCTGTAATATTAAGGTAGTTAGCAGAGAAATTAATGTTCAAATGCCCTTTGCAGTTCCAAATTGAGGGCGATATGGTGCTGTGATCGAGAAGTTATGATTATATTTCCCTTGTGTAAGGTCAAGGTTACTCAGCCGTGTGATGATATTTCCCTGTAAGGTCAAGGTGACTCTGCAGTTGTGATTATGTTTCCCTGATGTAAGGTCAATGTGACTCTGCAATTGTGATTATGTTTCCCTGATGTAAGGTCAATGTGACCTGGCAGTGGTGCTTATAATGCCTGGCGCAAGGTGAAGGTGACCCAGCAGTTATATTCCCTGAAGTGATGCAAGGTCATCATGACCCAGGAACTTTGTTCCCACCTGACTGATGTTACGTTTGATGTCACGATCCATTAACGCGACACTGATGATACTGTGAGATGTGTAGCGTAAATTGGATTTGTTGGCTTCACAATTTAGAAATTGGTTTCTTGATGTCATACAGATTTGCTGATTATTTTTGGACTGCCAGGGGGATCACACAAGACAAATCTAATTATTATATTAATTATTAAGTCATGTAATTCTTGTCTTCTTTATAGCTTGTGAAATATGCATTGTAATCGCAAGGGTTGGTTTAGATCGATGTCGCTACATTTACCTACTGGCCATGCCACTGATTTCCTGTCTGTGTAAACATACTGGTACGATGCAAAATGAACATAGTTTCTGTCAGACCACCTCCATAGGCTAGTCAGTAGAGTGTCTGCCTGGAGGGCCGATGGTCAGTGTTAGATCCCCAGCCCCGTCTTGCCTAAAGATGTTATAATATGGTACTTGTTGTTACATGAAGCGGACACCCAGTGACGTAACTGAAATACTGTAAAAAGCAGTGTTAATCCATACTGACTCACTTATATTGGCGAAGGATTGTTTTGTTTTCTTATATCTTTTCTGTTTGTATTTGACAGAGACCATATATTATGTATGCCATTGATCAGTTGCTGTACATTAAATGATGCTGTTCCTTGCGCCATTTTGTAGATTTATCTTTCGAAATGATTTTTTTCTTACACATCCAAAATAGAGCACGTCAAATGTTGGGTTTGATTTGCTGGAGGCCCTGTGTGTTGCATTCATGTACGAACATGTTGTTATTAATGGCACCTCCTCTGATTCCTTTTTGGGAGCATGACTCGCCCAGTGGTTGCAGAGTTGTCCCCCTTAGTGGTCAGAGTTTGAATCCTGGTCCAGATCCTTGCCAGTCCTGAGCATCTGTGACCTGTGTAATTGTAATTGTTACAGGGGCATTGATCCCCACATCACTTGATCAATTGGCTAATTGCATTCATTTTTTACTCATTAATAATGGATTTAAATGTTGAAAACTAAATTAAATAATTTTGAAAAGGAATTTATAATTTCAAAATCCAATAAATTGTATCACATGATATCATGAAAGTAGAGTGTGTCTTTGATGTTGGATATCAAAGTTAACTTTGCGATCTGAAGCCAATAAAATATCAAGTTAGTGCAAATTCTGTAATTTTTTACTGTTTGTGGCAAACTTTTGTTATTGATTAAGACCTACTTTGTGTCAATCTGGAAAACAGGAATAGAACAAAAACACACAATGTTCCTTCTTGTCCGTCACATAGTGGCTTATTTATACGTGATCACCGCAAATGAAGAAGCACCTGTTGTTAGTGTTTGGTAGTCTCATGTCTCTTAATATAATTGGCATGTCTCCGATAATGCCAGGGTTTTATTCCCCACCAGGATACTATTAAGCTGATATATGGCGTATGAAATCTTTCATTGCAAGGTGTAATTCTCTCTTTTCAATTTTGTCTTCTTCTGAAGACATGTTGCTAGACTTGTCTGATTTTGTCATCCAGAATGGTTTCGATTAAAAAAAATGTGCAGATATTCCATAGACATGGTACAGGTGGTATTGGTGAAGGCCTTTCTCTGTGTCCCAAGGGCGCAGAGGTGGCCCAGTAGATAGGGTTTTTACTGGCAGCATCTGTTGGTCATGGGTTTGAATCCCAGATTCTCATAAACTATGATCCTTAGGTTTCTTGGCACCATTTTTGTGCTTATGGGTTTCAAAATGGTAAATATCTATGATGGTTCACATATTTGGCTTTCCCTTCACTTTAAGCTGAAATAATGAAATAACTGAGATAGGATACAGTAACTTCAAACCAAGGTTGTGTGCGGACGGCCCTATTGTGGTGTTACTGATGTGTTACACTGTGTTAGAATAGGTCCCCGGGAATCTGTACTGGTTGTAAGACGTGGCCAAATAGACAATTATGTGGATTGATACTCATGATGTCAATCATTGGATTGTCCGGTGTATACTTGATTATTGAGGCTGCTGTCGTATTACTGGAATATTGTTGAGTGTGGCATTATTACGCACGCTCACACGCGCGCACACATACACACACATACACACAGCACACACATACACAGAGCACACACACACACAAAGCACATACACACAGCACATACACACAGCACACATACACACAGCACACACACAAAACACACACACACACACACTCACACACACTTAAAAACACTCTCGCTCCATGAACAGTTAGATTTCTTCCCCTATTATTATTCATTCTCATAACAACAGAAAAAACACAGTATCTCAGAAAGTAGAAAGAAAAGAACACTTAGAACATAATGTTTCTGTGAACAATCCCCCAAGTATAAGGTTATGTTTGCACTAACCTTAAATTTCAAGGACAAGTCGATATTCAGTGGAGGCTAATGTAGTGAAAGTCATAAATAAGAAATGTGTTATTTGAGTATGTAAGACTTTTAGTCCTGTGCTGATGTATGGAGAGAGGGTTACTGCTGTGATCAGAGTCTCTTGTCGACCTCATCTCTTGTCTGTTTCATGAGGTAAACTGACATCCTGACACCAAGATGATGAGTCTGGCCATAGTGCCCCTGTGTTGATGAATTGTTAACTACTTTTTTTTTTAAAAAACTCTGCAAACCAGGAAGGATTAGATGTTTGAATTTATGGTTAGAAAACTTGTCAGCTTTACTTCAAGATCAGCTCTAAAAACTCTGCAAACCAGGAAGGATTAGATGTTTGAATTTATGGTTAGAAAACTTGTCAGCTTTACTTCAAGATCAGCTCAGCAGCGTGTGTGGTGGATTATTCTCCATGTGTTCAACACTCCATACATGTACTCCCTGGCTGGTATCTAGGCATGTCTACAATGCTGCATATCGTCATGGATACCTCTTGTTTCAGTGTCGTCAGGCAGCGAGCGGGGCATGCCAGGGATGCGGGCGACGTTCAACCCGCTGTTCCAGGGCAGCGGTAGTCGTGATGTCAGCTCCGACAGCATGACGTCACTAATGAGCACAAGCACTGGTCACTCGGCCAGCCCACTGTCCACTACGCAGAGACCCCACTCTATTACAAGTAAGTTATGCTTGAAACAATACTGCTGGACAGTAAACAATATGCTCAATACTGCTGGACAGTAAACAATGAATTCAATACTGTTGAACAATACTGTTGGACTGTAAACAATGTATTCAATACTGTTATATAATGTATTCATTACTGTTATGCAATGTATTCAATACTGTTATAATATGTATTCAATACTGTTGGACAATAAACAATGTATTCAATTCTGTTATGCAATATATACAGTACTGTTATGTAATTATTCAATACTGTTATATAATGTATCCAATACTGTTTTATAATGTATTCAATACTGTTATACAATGCATGCAATACTGTTATAATATGTATTCAATACTGTTGGACTACAAACAATGTATTCAATACTGTTATATATACTGATTCAATACTGTTAAATAATGTATTCAATACTGTTATGCAATGTATTCAATACTGTTTTATTATTCAATACTGTTATACAGTGAGTTCAATACTGTTGGACTGCAAACAAGTAAATCAATACTGTTGACAAAAGTCAAACTGATGGTTTCTTTGGGATTATAACATTATTCAGTTGTGTTGGGCTATAAATAGAATACTTCATACTATTGGGCTATACACTAAGTCTTCAGTACTGTTGGAATATAATGAATATATTCAATACAGTGATGTAAACATTACCAGTATTCATTATTCATCTGATATGTTATCACCATACTGTGTTGTGGATTTCCCATAGTGTAAAATGTCAAGGACGTGCGTCACTTAGTTACCAAAGTGATGTAATCAAATGCCATTCAAAGCGTCATAAACCCAACTCACTAAATCTGGCGTCGGGAATTCTGACAGTAGCATACAACGTTCAACACCATTCTAAGATATGATTGGTTTGGTGTTGAAAGATATGAGACCCATGAAGATCCGTGGTAGAATAGGCCTTCAGCAACCCATGCTTTCCATAAAAGGCGACTATGCTTGTCGTAGAAGGCAACTAACGGGATCGGGTGGTCAGGCTCACTGACTTGATTGATGCATGTCATCGATCCCAATTGCGTGGATCGATGCTCATGATATTAATCACTGGATTGTCTGGTCCAGACTCGATTATTTACACATTGCCGTCATATAGCTGGAATATTGCTGAGTGCGGCGTAAAACAACAAACCAACCAATCTAAGATATGATGATGATTATGAAGGCTGTTATGAATGGGATGTTTTGTCTTTCTCAGCATCAATGCCTGGTGCTATAGAAGAGTTGCCGTTGTTCGGCAAGCGCCGGTCTTCCCTGCGAAGGTCAGCACGGGCAACTGTGTCTCACACTGATGGGAAAGGTGAGTGTCTTCGACTTCTAAACATCTGAACCTCACATCTGTGGTCCCAGTCCTCTTAGGCATCCCCAGTAACAATCACACTCAGTATGTTCACATTGTATGGAAGTACGTCATTTCAGCCAGTCTTGATTGCATAGTGTGAAAATGTTTGGTCAGGCGTTCTGATGAGCATTCAGAAGGATGTCCGGTACACAAGTGGCCCTGTCACCCAAGGTGCCACTATTTACTGTGCAGAGTTGTGTCCCTTATGTATGTCGCAAACCTATGAACATGGGTTTGAATCCCAGTTCACCTTGATTATGATTCGAGGTTTGTCAGCACCATACTCATGCTCATGCATTTCACCACTCACTCACTCACTCACTCACTCATTCACTCACTCACTCACTCACTCACTCACTCACTCACTCACTCACTCACTCCGCTTTCCTCCTACATTATGCAGGGTGATGTGGTAGCCTAGTGGTTAAAGCATTCGCTTGTATTCCCGAAGACTGGGGTTTGAGTCCCCACTTGGGTACAATGTGTGAAGCCCATTTCTGGTGACCCCTGGAATATTGCTAAAAAGCGACGTAAAACCTGACTCACTGTCTCACTCCAACAGTAACCTGACACTCCATGATATAAGTGGAGTACTGTTCATAGTGGCATTAAAACTCACTCATTCAGAATCCGGTCATTGACTCATGCTGCTAGATGCTCAGTGAATCCAGCTACCCTATGTTCCTATTACTTTCAGGAGATTTAGCCCTGGGCCAGCCTATATACCCTAAGCCAGGTACCTTGTCAGTGTTGTGATTGGTGGATATATGTATATTACACCTACTTTCAATATTAGTTTAGCTGGGAAGGATGCAGTATTTACGAATCACTTTGCTCACATTTGATTGGTCAAATCATCTGTTTGTTCAAAGAATTATGTAAATTATTGTGAAGCTGCTATGTGGGAATGCTGTCTTGATTCTGGCATTGAAATGTAGTAGTGCGCTAAGGGTCAGTGGTAAACAAATAATCGTTTATTAACGGGTTCTGGGGTTGGACATTTATTGGTGTCTGGTTCTGTTCATCTTGAGTAATAATGACAGTATTTTATGAGCTACATGAAATTGCACATTCAATCTCCCCGTGAATCGATGGCAAGACTCCATACTGACAACATCAGTTGTGAAAGGCCAATGGGTGTTACGGGTAGCACAACCATCAAAGGCTCCACAATTCTCAGAGTTGCATCCCTTGGGCACGCCAGAAACCTATCATCATGGGTTTGAATCCGGGATCGCCCTGATTATGTTTCTAGGTTTGTCAGCACCATACGGGTAGCACAACCATCACAGGCCCAGACGTCTAAGGCGCCGTGATTCGCTGTGCAGAGTTGCGTCCCTTGGGCATGCCAGAAACCTATGATTGTGGTTTCGAATCCCGGTTCGCCCCGATTATGTTTCTAGGTTTGTCAGCACCATTACCGTGCTCGTGGGTTTCACCGAAGTGGTAAACGTCTGAGACCTGCTTTACTGCAGGCTTCCCTCCCACATCAAGCTGACACGCCGCGATATAACTGAAATACTGTTCAAAGTGTTACGCCAAACTCACTCACTCACTCACTCACTGAAAGGCAAATCCAATCCATATATCAGAATATATTGTAAGTAGTCTTGTGTTATTTCATTTCAAGAATTCATTATTGTTGTTTGCATGTAATCATTCTGATTCTTTCCCCTAGTGGTACTGGTAGATGTTTCCATCAATTTTCTGTGCAGTTTCTGTAGTCAGTATGTAGTTCTGTGTGTTGTGAACCAGTGTGTTAGACATGACCTCAGTGTTTCATTACTGGGATGAGGGACTTGTCTGCTGAGTGGACTAAACTACATGGAGCCTCATTCAGGGGCATTGGAATAGCCTTGTGGTTAAAGCTTTAGCTCATCATGGTCTATCCCAGGTTCGATTCCCCACATGGGTACAATGTTTGAAACCCTCTTCTGATGTCCCCTGCCTTGTTCTTGCTGGAATATTGCTGAGAGGCACTATTAAACCGTACTCACTGTACACTTGCTGCTCTTCTTAATTCTCTCTACTCAATGACACTGCCCATATCCCCGGGTAACAAGCACCTGTTTTGTCTTTTGATATATTTGTATAAAAGAATTTTTTAAACTGGTAAACAATTATCATATTTTAGTAATTTATATCTCATGGTTCATGTCTGTTGTGGGGCGCTGCTTTTATCCTCCTCAGAATTGCCTCCATTAGGCGTGCCATGAACCTACGAACATGAGTTCAAATCCCAGATCTTTCTTGGTTTGTCAGCACCATGCCTGTGCTCGGTGGTAAATATCTAAGACCAGGCTTTCTCGTGACATTTGGGGCGGTCGGGTAGCCTAGTGGTTAAAGCGGTCGCTCGTCACGCCGAAGACACGGGTTCGATTCCCGACATGGGTACAATGTGTGAAGCCCATTTCTGGTGTCCCCCGCCATGATATTGCTGGAATATTGCTAAAAGCGGCGTAAAACCATACTCACTCACTCACTCTCGTGACATTTTGGCATGACTTGACATACTGTTCCAAATAGTACAACCACCCCCACGTTACTGCTGTATATGTCTCATTATCGTACACTGTGTATATACTCGTGACACAAGTGTCCATGTGGCTGTTTCAGTGAGGTTCACGCCGATCCGACCCCCCCAGCTCCACCTGGCTTCCATGCAGTTTGAGGTGCCCCACCCAGAGGGAACGGCCATCTTCCTCGGGAGAGAGTGGCTCTTTAGGGAGATTGAAATGGTAAATTGTGTTGTCTTCTTGAATGAGAATGGGTACAATGTGTGAAGCCCATTTCTGGTGTCCCCCGCCGTGATATTGCTGGAATATTGCTAAAAGCAGCGTAAAACCATACTCACTCACTCTCGAATGAGAAAAATAACGTATTGAAATCATAGGTAAGAAAACGTATAACTTTTAATGATAACTTCTGGTTAATGCATTAGTGACATATCGATGTAGGTTCTTGCACTCTTCTCAAGCTGAAATCATGACATTTTGCCTTAAATCCTGATGTGGATTGTTTTCTGTAGTTTGTGGGTAGCATTGGGTTGTAGTTAAGGTTGACACTAAAGATCTGGATTTGAATCCTCTTGATGGTACAATGTGTGAAACCTCCAGACCCAATATGGCTACAACGTTGTGAGACCCGTGAAGATCTGGGTTTGAATAGGTCATCAGCAACCCATGCTTGCCATAAAAGGCGACTATGCTTGTCGTAAGAGGCGACTATTGGGTGGTCTGACTTGGTTGATGGATGTCATCGTATCCCAAATGCATAGATCGATGCTCATGATGTCAATCACTGGGTTGTCTGGTCCAAACAAACAAACCACCTTTCACTCACAATATCTTCCTTTCTGATTATTGGTCATTGTACATGGTCTTTGCTCACCATTGACAGTTGATTTGCCTGTTCAGTCTCAATTACTTTTATGGCTGTCAACATGATGTAGCTGTGATAGGTGTGATCTGAGTCACTCACTCACTCATACTTGACCTTGATGTGTTTACAGGTTCTCAATGGTGAAGGTCCTACAAGGTCACAGGGGGTCACACTAACCGGTCATATCGGCAGCGGCAAGACAGCCATCTTGGAACAACTAGTTAACTACAGCTGTTTCGGGGATGGCAAGGGGGGAATAATCTCCAATGGAGGTGGGTCAAATGTATTTCCTATTTCAAGGAACATCAATGTAATTAAGCTATAATAAGATATGTTTTGGGCTTGTTTTGGTAAAAAAAACAAAATAGAAGTCCATCATGTTTTTTGTTAAATTTCAAGTGGATGATGGCCGGGACAAGGTTTTATGTGCCTTAATTTTTCTTTGCAGAGTTGTGTCCCTTAGATGTGCCGTGATCATGTTTTCAAATTCCCAGTGTTGATCCTTGCTCTGATGGCACATACTTTTGTTTTTTAATTGTTAGTCTTCAAGTCTATGACCTGCATCATTTTGTAGTTTTTATAATTAAGTTGACATGCCATGATGTTACACTATTCAAAGCCGTGTTAAACACTCCTCACTATAATCTATTCATACAATGATTTAATGTTGTTATGTAGATATGCAGAATGGCTTCGGTCACAGCCCGACAGTCACGCTCAGCAGCATGACCAGCAGCGCCCGTGACAGCCCTCACTCCTACCTCAGTGTGTCTACGGCAAACCTCAACTACGACTCCCTCAAGAGTCTTGGATCCCAAGTTGTTGCCTACCACTTCTGTCAGGCGGACAATAATGTGACCTGTATGGTGCCTGACTTTGTACATAGCCTGGCGTCGTATCTCGCCCGATCTCCGCAACTCACCACCTACCGGGAGATGCTGCTGCAGGAACCTCACATCCAACACTTGTTGAGTCTAAAGGAGTGCATCCTTAACCCATCTTTGTCTTTCGTGAAAGGAATCTTGGAGCCGTTAAGGATGTTGAAGAATAAAGGCAAAATTGACTCGGATAGTTGTATCATATTGGTGGACTCCTTAAACGAGGCAGAATTCCACAAGCCTGACCATGGCGACACCATTGCTTCCTTCTTGTCTCGCCACATCAACAAGTTCCCATCATGGCTGAAAGTGATAGTGACAGTGCAAACCGTTCTTCAGGACATTGTGCGGAGCTTGCCTTTTCACCGAGTGCATATAGACAAAATATCGGGCAATGATATGGTGCTGAGAGATCTCGGGGAATACCTCAACTACAGAATCAATGCAAACTCCAGAATACGGAATAACATTAGTTTGAACGGGAGATTAGATGCATCAATGCAACAGAAATTCTGTGGTCATATACAGACACTCAGCAAAGGGTGTTTCCTCTACTGTAAACTCGTCCTTGACCTTATTGAAAAAGGCCATGTCGTGATCAAAAGTTCCAATTACAAAATCTTGCCTGTGAATGTATCGGAAATCTTTCTCTTGCATTTCAATCTCAAATTTCCGAGTGTAAGATCGTTTGAGAAGATTTCCTCGGTTCTGGGAGTGTGTTTAGCATCGTTGTACCCGCTCACGATGGAGGAAATATACCTGACGGTCAACTCCGGATACATTCAGAGATTCGTAGCGTGGCCTGAGTTCCAGTCCAGGATGGAAGTTTTGTCAGGGTTCCTCCATCGCCGTAGCGACAGTAGACTCATGTTCTTCCATCCCGCCTTCAGGGAGTGGCTTATTAGAAGAGATGACACTGACTCTCCAAAGTTTCTCTGCGATCTTCGGTAAGCTGACACAAGCTTTTGCTTGCTTTTGCATGGTTCCATACCTGTCATCCCTCAGACGGAAGAGTCCACAATTGTAAAATTACATCTAGGCTGTTGTCGTCATTGGTGAATATGTATGACGAGATCACCAAACTGATATTCTTTGTCACAACATTCTTGAATTTATTGGCAATTTGGGCAGATAAAATCTGGTTCTCGTGCAGAAAGCAATTTTAGCTCTGTCATTATCTTAAGTCATTATGTACGGGTAGTAATAGGTAGTGGTAACAGTGATAGAGCTCAAATTGCTTTGTGGAAGCAAATTCAGTCGAACTAATAGAAAATAAATCACCTCGTTTGTATCCTTTCATTTTCATTTTTCTGAATACGAGACAAAAAGTGTTATCAAAGATGTGGTACAAATTCTAGATTGTCAAGGAATTTGTGGAATATTTAATGCTCTTAAATACCATTATAAACTTCATAACTGTTTGTGATTCCTTTCAAACAAATGTCATAAATTCAAAAATAATAGGGCAGAACTCCATTAATCAACGTCTCAATGTTCAGAAAATATAACCAGTATGTAGTTAAAAAAAATATTTAATCCATAAAAGGTTTGATATATTCTGGTCCTATTTTGTGATAATGGTTTCAAATTTTGATGTAATTAGTCATTAGGAAACATTGATTCCTTTGTGCTCTTCGGTCTGATTGGGGGACAGGGTCCAGGTTTAAGGACCATATTTTCATCACATAGCAGACTGGTTGTTTTTGTTGCAGGGCTCAGGATTCTGATGCTGTGGCGTTATTTGCTTCTTTAATCTATGAACTATTTCCATCTGTAAACCTTTTCATCATTAACTCTCATTAGATAATTCTTTAGGATATTTCTGTTAAAATCGGCGTTTTGTATGTTGTAATATGAACAGCCGTGTTGCAGCTTCAGAGTGATGTATAAGCTGCACCATTTGCCGAATGTATGTGCACATGATAAGGCCTATTTATTTTAATTACTTGGTTTGCAGTTATTTTTAATCAGTATCTATATTGGTCAAAACAATTTTTTTATTTTTTTTCAATAAATGTCTGAAAAGTACTGTTGGTCAGGTAAAATAAATAAAAATCAAGTAAAAAAATCTTAAAGGGTTTCTTCTGCTCTATATTATTTTTTGAATACTTTTAATTTCGGAAATTAGTAATGGTGATTGGAAGAAACAATATGTTTTCGAAATTGTTATTCTGTCAGAATTTCGTTCGCGGATCTGTAAACCATATAATTAAAATTTAATCCCGAATCGGCTTTTGACAAGTGTTCTGCTTTGTAAGGGGATTGGTTCAGTACATAATTTGTTTTCTAAGCTTATTAGAAGTAAATACACTTGTTGACACATCAATATTGATTACGAACTCACACACATTATGTATGGTCATACATATCTGCATGCTGCTATAGGACGGGGCCTCCACACTGATACTGCTCTGTGATATATCCTTGCACTTCTATAGATGACAATGTTATGACTAAATGTCCTATGACAGATATGTTTGTAAGTTTAAAGCAGTGTTGCACCCAGGTCTGTGGTCCCAAGTGACCCTTCTTTACCCAGCATATGAACAAGAACATTAGAAGACGATTAGGGTTGAAAGCTTTAGGGTTTGCGAAATTGGTGATCACTTTACTCTGAGAGTTTCTATTCACTCTTATTGGTGGATCTGTCAGAATTGCCATTATCATATTACCCTTTGATATACTGAACCCCTAGAAACAATAGGTCACTAGCAATCTGTGAGGGTCGTATGAGGCTACTAATTTATTGTTGGTCAGGCTGGGGATCTTGTATTGGTTGATGGCGTGTCAGCAGCGTAATCAGACACCATCATTGCTCATAATATCAATCACTGGATTGTCTTATTTCACAGTCCGCTGTCATATAGCTGGAATTTTGGTTATTTTGAAATCTTGATTGAGTATTTACAAGCATAGTGTCTTATATTGTCATGTACCTTTGGGACTGTTGAACCAAACTCATTCTCTCCCCATGGAAAGGATAGGATTCCTAAAATGTGTTATTCACCCGTCCAATGTTAAGTAGTGCAATGTTTCTCATTGGTCACTGGGCTATAAAAGTTGTATTCACCAGTCAAGAAGTACAATGTTTCTTGTGGATCAGGGGCAGTCGGGTAGCATAGTGGTTAAAGCGGTCGCTCGTCACGCCGAAGACCTGGGTTCAATTCACAACATGGGTACAATGTCTGAAGCCCATTTCTGGTGTCCCCCGCCTTGAGATTGCTGGAATATTGCTTAAAGCGGTGTAAAACCATACTCACTCTTGTGGGTTATTGGGGCATAAATGTGTTATTCACCAGTTCAATGTTAAGTAGTACAATTTTTCTTGGGGATCATGGAGGCATAAATGTGTTATTACCAGTCCAATGTTTAGTAGCACAATGTTTCTTACGGGTCACTTGGATATCAATGCTGGATCACAACCTTGGCGCAACACTGAAATGATAAGGATTATGAAACTATCTAACCTTGAGCTGAAGTACCATTAATATGTGACTGTTTCCTTCTGACATACATGAACTGTAGTTATGTTGTTTCTCTTCCGCATGCAGCAGTGCCGAGTTCGACTACAGGTGAGCGTGCAGCGAATGCCATTGTTGTGATCTGTATCATCATACTGCCTATGTTCTATGTGTTGTACCAGACACATGTGACACTGCCCACACATGGCCCTATTCAGTCTATACAGCTATAGAGCCCTGATCATGTATATGTGAAAAATATGAAGATTTCTACGGTTTGCAGTTTTGGATTTTGGGGATTTAAAAAAAAAAAAAATTGTATAATCTCCCACATGTTGAAGGGATATTCTAAGGGGGTGAGGGGGTAGTAATAGGCTGAATCTATTCATATTTTGGGCTGCACCGGATGCAAGCGATCCAGATACAGTATTATCCAGATATGATATTAGTTTCCTTCAAGAAGTAATATTAAGAGGTTAGTGACCCATCCTGTTCAGGTAATGGTTCAGGGGTCCTGTTCTACAAAGTGCTTTTGGTGCTTCGACAATCATAGTCTATGTTAAAGTATTGGACCTATGATAGTCCTTGCACCATCTCTTTGTGGTCAGAGCCTGCTGCTGAAGTTGTGGGCTCAGCATCTTGCTGTACAGACTGGACCGGGCTGGTGTACCAAGTACAGTGTCTTCAGTACCTGGACACGACCCGGGTGTACTGGACAGTCTGAGGGTGTCATGATCAACACACTTTGACAAATCCAAACCATTTTCTGGTGCTTGTGTTACAGTATTCTTGCATTAATCAGGTAGATTCTGTTCATCGGTCCATGGAGATTTATGTTGACAATGTTCATGCTTCTGTAACCTTCATCTATGTACTGGATCTGCATGGTCAGTGTCAATAACATTACAGGCATATAGACATCATCTTCAGGGTCCAGCGTTATAGATGGCTTGACGATCATATAGACTATTGGTCTTTGAATTGATTTATTTCTTTTAAGTTGTCTATTAATATATGATAGAAAGGAGCCAGAAAATCTCTTCATTTTCAGAAGAAATCTAGACTTGCCAAACTATTGTAGACTTGCTTGGAGTTTTATCTGGGTCTGTAATAAAACTAAGGATTATATTGTGTTAGCATGCCATTTAGGAACAAAATTAACATTTAATGAAAAGTAATTAAATTAGCAGTTTTTAGGAACAAAATAATATTAAAGGACTTTGTCGTTCCATCTAGACTTCCTAATTATGAAGATACAATAACCGGAATGACATTTTTCCTTTTCTGTAGCCTTGCATTAAGGCTAGACCAGTTGCAACTTGACATCAACGGATGAGAAATCAATATATTCAAAACACTGATATGGAAATAATAATAGCGTAAATAAATTAGACGGTGGAAAAACCCGGAAACGACAATCAGCTACCTGATATACAGTGTGGATGAATGAATTCATGGTAATTGTGTTACTGGTAGGTTTTGAATATGGACATTGTGAAATAGGAAAATATGGTAAAACCTTTCGTTTATTGTACCTGATTTATCAGAAGGCCAGACCAACATATTTCCTTGTTTTACAGACAAGGCGAGGCTATATTTTGAAAAAGTAATTAAAATTGAAAACTTTAATGCAAACTTTGATTGAAATTTGTTTTATTTACAATGTTGTTTGTTTCTGACATTTGTCTGTCCAGTCTGACATTATGGCCAACAAAATCTGTAAAATATTGATAAAATTGTCTAGACAAACTACTGGTATGTCAAAAGGGTAGTGCATTCATCATGTCGTATAATTTATATTCAGTGTCATTGAAAATAATGTATTCTTTGCTATAATATTTACAATTAAAATGAATTCAGCTCAGAAACTACACCTAGCTCAAATAAGTCACTAATATATTTAAATAAACACTCGAGAACAACCAATCACGATCATCAGTCAAAACAGATTCCATTGGGCGTAATGCAAAAGAGAGGTGACAAAATATATGAATGGATCCCTGAAAATCAGTGGTGACACCAGGTGTTCACAAAACATTCCAACTAACACAGATCCTGCCAAGTAATGCAGTGATATGGATTTATAGTTGAAATAATGCTATACGTAATATCTGTGTGAAAGATTTGGCACTAAACATTTAATACCTCGACATCATTGCTACATGTATCAGTGCATGATTTGTATGTACTCAAGGAGACGGCATGTACTTGATAGACTGAATGTACAGTCCTCTCGGTGTGGCCAGCATGGACAACTATTTAGAATGCAGGTTTGAATTGATAAATGTGTGGTTTGGATTTGATAAGTTTGTTGACCATGATATTGTTTTTTAGCTAATTAGTTTTATTTCAGAATATTTTCATGTTCAATGATTTATTCATGTTGAGATTTGTTTTAAAAAAATTATTATTATTATTTATCTATTTATCTATTTATTTATTTATTTATTTATTATTATCTATTATGATTTATTTGTTATTATTTAAAAAACAAAACAATTTCCTTTTTTTTTCTTCTTTTTTTGTTAGTTTACTGTAGTTACCAGCATTATTAAATGGTTTATTGGTTACTGATGTTGATAACTTTCAAAGGGAAAGTAAGAGTGTGATCAGGCAGCTGCTGCAACAATTATGACATCTTAATCAGTTGTTCTTTATTGATCATTGTTTCTTTGATTCAGTTACTTTTACTGTTTTTGGTTTGGTTGTTGTATGATCTAATGATTGAAAGCTTATTTACTTCACCATATCCTTGAGGCTTCTTGTATTTACATGTTATGCAAGAACAATAACAGAAATGTACAAACTGCTTGACAGGAACGTTCAAGATGAACAGCAAATGATGGTTGATCATTGATGTTGTTTCAGTTACTATAGCGATACTGCATCTGTGCATGGACTGTTGTACACTTCAAGAAATATCGGTCGAAATATTTTTAGTTTTGTTGATTAAGTTTGATAAGAGTAAGGACTCTCACAAGATTTCGTCGTAATTGTCTCCAACCTCATTAAAATCAGTTGTTTATTGGGATACAAAACCTCTCTGTGTGAAGATCTGAGGACAACCATCAGGTTGAACTTTCCAATAAGCCAATCAGTGTCAAGGCGTCAAACTTCTTGTTATGAGTAGGCGAAAGGATGTCTGATTTCTGTATCTCGAAAAAAAATCTAATCTAAGAATCCTGAAAGGAGAAGCGTAAAACTGCACTACGATATTGTTTGGGGTTTGATGTTAACAAATCTTATTCACAAAAGTGATTGGGATTGGGTACAAGTTCTCCAACTTAGGACAACTTCTCCCACACAAGTTAACACTTGTACCATGCTTGTCATAAGAGGCGACTAACAGGATCAGGTGGTCAGGCTCGCTGACTTGGTTGATGCATGTCATCGTATCCCAATTGCATAGATTGATGCTCATGAGGTCAATCACTGGATTGTCTGGTCCAGACTGGATTATTTATTGACAGCCGTCATATAGCTGGAATATTGTTGAGTGCAGCATTAAACAGCAAACAAACAAACAAAAACTAAACATGAACGAAACAAGGAAAGAAAGAATACGAAAGATAAATAAACAGTAAGAACAATATGGTTTACATTGTTGTGGGTATGTCATACATCCTGTTCTCCCATGGCATCGACACCCAAAACAGTGTACTACAGAGGGTATAATTGTGTTCTGTTGCCAAGAGCGAAATATTTGGATTGAAGTGGTGAAAAAAATTAAGCTAAATTGTTTTAAAAGACTGTCATCTGATTGTCTCAGGAACTCAAGCATTCTTCTTGTAGATTTGGAGGTCAAAGTTCAGAGTTCAGCTGATGCAACCTTCTATGGAGGTGACCTCAGATCTTCACGCAGTGATGTGTCGTATCAGAGTAAAAGATCTGATTTTAATGAGGTTGTAATTATCTACAAATGACACACAGTATCTATAAACACTTCCTGTCCAATTAGTTGAAATGCACAGTGTGACAACACATCCAATTTATACAATTTTTTTGTTAGTGTTATTCTTTGATTAATATTAATTATTGCTCGTAAAAGACTTTTTCCATCATGAAGATGTGGAAAATATGAAGAAGACAATATGGAGTATTGTGAAAACTAAGCCATTAATTAATTAAATTTATTATTTCCATCTTCAGGCTCTTCTCTCGATAGGCTATTTTCCAGATGTCGATTTTTCAAGACTTAATTCTTTTGATGTTTTGTGCAAGAATTTCGTGAAAGTTTGATTTAAAAATCTTATGCGTCCTGCATCATTTCTTGAGATGTCTGGATGAAAACATCAAAACCTAGTGTTGTAAAGGGTGTGGTAAACAATGTGTTAGTGCTGGTACTCTTTCAAATGATTGGTTGGTTGTTTTTTTACACCTCACTCAGCAATATTCCAGCTATATGACGGCGGTCTGTAAATAATCGATCTCTCAAATGACTAAAAGTACCTTAGATTAGAGATGTACCTAGCTTAGGCCAAACGATATATATATATATATATATTATGTTTTTTCTTCATTTTATGCGTTGGTCAATCTGCTGAGATGCGAGAGTGACAATAAAGAATTCAGTGTACATTTGAACTAATAGTTATAGAAATAACCCCCAAAGTCATTATATTTTCAATAAATCGCACCGGATTATCAATTTTTAATTTACTTATACAAGATCTCAGATGGTCTCTTCAAGACAACAAAACAAATTAATCCGGCTCCTTGGACTGGCTATAGTGTGCTGTGTGTTAGGTAAAGCCTGGGTATTGAGCAAGCTGGTTGCTAGGAGACTGAATGTCTTCAATGTATCTGCTGCTGTTTCAGGAATGGACATGCTCTGATGGCTTTCCGGTTGTCACGTGTGTCAGCGCCCCTCGGACCTGACAAGACGATAGAGCTTGGCCACCACATTCTGAAGGCGCACATCTACAAGAACGTCAGCAAGCAGCTTGGATACTCCTCGCGGGACATGCAGGCATACTGGATGTGCCTCAGTTCCGACAGTCTCAGCAGCGCTCTTGTGTCACAGAGGAACGTCTATTCTCCTAATGTCAAGGTAGGCAGGATGGTGGTCAAGGTCAAGGGTCAAGGTTAAGGGTCAATAATTTTGGAATATTTCACTTTTTACATATGATAAGGGAAAACTCACTCGCTCCCTCACTCACTCATTCCAAGCAGGTCTTTGTTGGACATCATTGTACACTTGTTCTCACTGATGGCCCAGTGGGTCATGCGTTACTTCATCCTCTGGAAGATCCTTGTTTGATTCCTTTTTTCATAAAGCTGCATAAATTCCATTTTGTCCCTGCAGGTGAGTCGTCTGATCCTCCTGTCTGGCGCCAACCCCAACTGCCGCACAGAGTTCAACAACAACGCCCCCGTGCTGTGTGTGGCAAGCAAGGAGGGCTACTCCGACATGACGTCACTACTCCTGGAGTTTGGGGCTGACATCGATGCTGTCTCCGAAGTGGGCATGTCTGCGCTGTGCTATGCTGCTGCTGCCGGGCACACTGACGTTGTACGCTTGCTGTGCTTGCAGAACTCTAGGGTAAGCAGAGACAGGTTTAGGAGCCACACATCTGAGTTAATTCACAGCATAGCCTGTCCAGTATTAAAAAAAAAATTCATAGGTCACCTGAATTTGATTATTCCCTGAATTACAAGAAAATGTTGTTGTTTTCACTTCTGTATGCAATAGAGTAGCTTTATTATACCCATAGACTCAGGATTATCAAAACTACAACATTGTTTCAATTATGATACTATTATTTATTAATTATCATTCTTTATATCTATATTTACATGTGTCCCCATGGTAATTGCTCCATAGCCACCTATGATAGTCGGGGGCACGGGTGGCCCAGTCGTCTAAGGCACCGCGATTCGCTGTGCAGAGTTGCGTCCCTTGGGAACGCCAGAAACCTATGATTGTGGGTTCGATTCCGGTTCGCCCTGATTAAGTTTCTAGGTTTGTCAGCACCATACCCGTGCTCTTGGGTTTCACCGAAGTGGTAAACGTCTGAGACCTTTGGGCTGACACATTAAGCGAACACGCCGTGATATAACTGGAATACTGTTAAAAGCAGCGTTTAACCAAACTCACTCTCTCACCTCTGATAGTCATAAGAGGCAACTGATTGGGTGTTTGGGGTCAGTGACTTGGTTGATTGCATCATACCCAGAAAGCATGGATCGTTGTTCATACTATCAATCACTGGTTTGTCTGGCCCAGACTCATTTATTTACAGGCTACCATTCTATAGCTGGAATATTGCTGAGTATGGTGTTAGACAACAAACATTATTATCCTTGTACATAATTTGCAATATTAATGTTTCCATGTCTCCTGTGTTGTAGCTGTCACTGATAGACAACCAGGGTCAGTGTAGCGTGATCCACGCGGCCATCCACGGCCACCTGGACACCATGGCCCACATCCTGCAGTTCGACTGGCCCCTGTTCCACGGGGAGCCCACCAAGCCAGAGGCCATGCAGCAAGCATTTGTGATGGCCGCGGCCACGGGACACAAACATGTGAGTAACTATTACTTTCGCACCGCCTTTTTGCGACCATCTCTGTGGTCTAGTGGTAGAGGGGGCACAGGTGGCCCAGTTGTCTAAGGCACCGCGATTCTATGTGCAGGGTTGCGTCCCTTGGGCATGCCAGAAACCTATGATTGTGGGTTCGAATCCTGGTTCGCTCCAATTATGTTTCTAGGTTTGTCAGCACCATACCCGTGCTCGTGGGTTTCACCGAAGTGGTAAACGTCTGAGACCTGCATCACTTCGGGCTTTCCTCCCACATTAAGCTGACACACCGCGATATAGCTGGAAAACTGTTAAAAGTGGCGTTAAACCTAACTCACTCACTCACTCACTCACTCTAGGCGACTAACAGGATTGGATGGTCAGGCTCGCTGACTTGGTTGATGCATGTCATCGTATCCCAATTGCGTAGAATGATGCTCATGATGTCAATCACTAGATTGTCTAGTCCAGACTCGATTATTTACAGACCGCCGTCATATAGCTGGAATATTGCTGAGTGCGGCGTTAAACAACAAAGAAACGAACAAAGAAAATTAACCTTATTTGTAACTTTATTTCCGTGACTCTATGTGAGTCTAGAGGGTGGTGTGTACGTACATGTGTTCATCTGTGTGTGTCTGTCCCCAGATCTGTGAGTACCTGATGCATGCCAGCGGTGGAGCTGGTCTCAACATGGTGGACACCCTGCTGGGGGAGACTGGTGAGTACAACATGGAGGACATCAAATAGAAGCAGTGGTCAAGTAACCTGTCATTTCTTGAGTCTAGTTGGGAGCAGCATATTTCTTCCATGATACACTATGCTTCAGAATCTGTTAATCTATTTTATTATTTTAATCTATATCAGATTATTCAGAAACCCTATTAATTCTATTAAGGCCTTAGACTGGTTGACAGGAAAGTGGTATATGGGTCAGAATAAAGGGATTAACCAAACACACAGGATCTGAGGTGGTGCAATATGCTGTGCAGAGTGGCTTCCCTTTGCAAAGCCAGGATCTACTGATCATGGAGAAGAAATCAAAATTCACACTGATTCTGATCCTCGGATTGTCAGCAACATAAGTGTCCTCAATTTTTTACCAAACTGTTAAACATCTAAGACCTTTTGGCTTTCATCAATAATTAAGCTGATCTGTCATGACGCTACTGAAATACCAACTCATTCACCCCACACTCATTATCTCTTCAGCTCTGACAGCAGCATGTCTCCATGGGAAGAAGGAGGTTGTGCAGTTCCTCCTGGATGAAGATGTGGCTGTGCACGTCCCCAACAGCAAGTCCTTCAGTCCCCTGCTGTGTGCTGTGAAGGCGGGAAAGTGGGAGATCGCGGACACACTGCTGGCGGTCGGAGCACCCATAGATCAGACGGACAAGTATGGCCGCACTCCCTTGATGATCGCCGCCAGCGAAGGACATATTGGAGTCTTGGAGATGTTGCTGCTGAAGTGTAAGACATAGTCATTCATATCCAGGAAAGAAAAAATGAATGGACTATTTTACTTTTGGAAAAGTAATGGTTACCTGGAAAATGGTTACATTGAAAAGTAATCAATCTCTGAAAAGGATAATTTGCTAAGTCTCGTGCTGCTGAGAATAACAGAACACCACTCACTCATTCACTTTCCTCCAGGTGCCCAACTGGACCAGATAGACAAGGAAGGCCTGACAGCTCTCTGCTGGGCTTGCCTTAAAGGTCATCTTGCCATCGTCCAGTCCCTGGTTGATCGTGGCTCCGACATCCATCATGTGGACAAGAGTGGCCGCAACCCACTTCACCTAGCTGCTTTCTACGGGGATGCTCAAGTTGTAAGTCCTTCCCCTTTACAGGATTCTGGCCAGATAGGCCAGTTATGCCATGCTTATACGAGCTGACTACAAGTAGGGTTTAGTGGTAACAGTGTCTGCTACTCAGAAGCTCCTGGAATGGCTTGACAGATTGACTATGGTCGTATGAAAAGATCAAGTGTTGCTTCTAATTTATTTTTTAATGTGTCTTCATTCTCTTATTCAGGTGCAATATCATATATAGCATCTTCCTCTCATTCAGGTGCAATATCTCATATTACATCTTCCTCTCATTCAGGTGCAATATCTCATATAACTCCTTCCTCTCATTCAGGTGCAATATCTCATATAACATCTTCTTCTCATTCAGGTGCAATATCTCATATAACTCCTTCCTCTCATTCAGGTGCAATATCTCATATAACATCTTCTTCTCATTCAGGTGCAATATCTCATATAACTCCTTCCTCTCATTCAGGTGCAATATCTCATATAACATCTTCTTCTCATTCAGGTGCAATATCTCATATAACTCCTTCCTCTCATTCAGGTGCAATATCTCATATAACTCCTTCCTCTCATTCAGGTGCAATATCTCATATAACATCTTCTTCTCATTCAGGTGCAATATCTCATATAACTCCTTCCTCTCATTCAGGTGCAATATCTCATATAACATCTTCTTCTCATTCAGGTGCAATATCTCATATAACTCCTTCCTCTCATTCAGGTGCAATATCTCATATAACTCCTTCCTCTCATTCAGGTGCAATATCTCATTGACAAAGGTGCTCATATTGAGCATGTTGATCACAACGGCATGCGGCCTTTGGACAGAGCCATCGGCTGTCGCAACACCGCCGTCATTGTCTGCTTCCTCAGGAAAGGTGCTAAACTAGGTAAGGAGGATGCCCCTAGCATGTACAGATTTATCAACACTAAATATACAATCTAGCTCCATGTCTGGCCAGTGAATGGTTTGTATCAACTCGTACAATATCTGTCCGCTACAGTTATTGTGGTGTCATAATGGTTAGGCTTTTATGGTTTGTTTACAGGCCTTTTGGCCCAAAATTCAATGAAGGTAGTCGGGGAGATACAATATGTTTTAAACTTCATTATTTAAGTCAGTTAGTTTAAAAAACCAACTATTACAAAATAAACAACTCAATAATTATGTTTTCAATATGACAGTTGATACTGATCATTTGGGAGATATCCTTATTACTTAGGGCAAAAGGATAATTGTAGCACAAATATAATTAACCAAAACATATGTTAGTTGTGTTACATTTTATGTCATGTTTTGGTAACAGAAGGAACATAATTATGAGCAGATGATCTTTCATTTACTAAAAAACGATCTGACTACTTCAGGTCCCGAGACCTGGGCAATGGCTTCTGGGAAGACCGATGTGCTGCTGCTGCTCCTGAACAAACTGATGGAAGATGGGAACATCCTCTACAAGGTGGGGACACTCAGGGAATCAGGGCTGAATAGGTTTCCAGTGCTCAATGTCTGTCTCCTTGGGGAGTAACAAGGGAAGAATGGTCTCCCAGCACCCCATGCTTGTCTCCAAGTACCCCAAGCTTGTCTCCCAATACCCCATGCTTGTCTCTCTCAGTACCCCATGCTTGTCTCCCAGTAGCACATGCTTGTCTCCCAGTACCCCATGCTTGTCTCCCAGTAACCCATGCTTGTCTCCCAGTACCCCATGCTTGTCTCCCAGTACCCCATGCTTGTCTCCCAGTACCCCATGCTTGTCTCCCAGTAACCCATGCTTGTCTCCCAGTACCACATGCTTGTCTCCCTGTGAGGATTCCAAGACAGAGTGGGTCCCCAGTACCCCATGCTTGTCTCCCAGTACCCCATGCTTGTCTCCCAGTACCCCATGCTTGTCTCCCAGTACCCCATGCTTGTCTCCCAGTAACCCATGCTTGTCTCCCAGTACCACATGCTTGTCTCCCTGTGAGGATTCCAAGTCAGAGTGGGTCCCCAGTACCCCATGCTTGTCTCCCAGTACCCCATGCTTGTCTCCCAGTACCCCATGCTTGTCTCTCTCAGTACCCCATGCTTGTCTCCCAGTACTACATGCTTGTCTCCCTGTGAGGATTCCAAGTCAGAGTGGGTCCCCAGTACCCCATGCTTGTCTCCCAGTACCCCATGCTTGTCTCCCAGTTGGGATTCCGTGGCAGACTAGGTCCCCAGTACCCATGCTTGTCTCCCTATGGCTTATTATCCAACTAGACTCTACTTGGTTGAGTGAGTGTCCATTAGCATCAACTGGTGTTTGAGATGTGAGCCTCTGGTTTGTCAATTGCTGACTCAAATATTCACAGCCTGATGGGATATGCTGGAATATGCAGCAGTAGTAACGACTGATATTTCTCAACACTAACCCAAGTAATGAAACACGCAAATGTACTCCAGGACCAGTCTCTTGAGAACTCCTTACCATCAATACACAATACATCATTGGTCCGATATATGACCTTCCACATGACATCAGATCTGAGAGTGTTTATCTGGTCAGCATTAATGTAATTGGTAGAGCTTTCCGTGTCGTTATGTATCATATTATGCAATTAATATCACATTATACTGAACAACATTATTACAGAAAAATCGAATCAAGGAAGCTGCTCAGCGGTACCAGTACGCTCTGAAGAAATTCCCTCGGGAGGGTCTCGGAGAAGAGGCTCGAACTTTCAAGGATCTGAAACTGAACTTTCTCCTCAATCTCTCACGCAGCAAGAGGAAGATGAATGTAAGTTTGAGACCAACAATCCATTTTTTAAGATGTTGTGTCAGGAAGCTTTATTTAAAGGAAACAGGTTGCACAGTGTAATCCCACACCACATCTCCCGGCCCAGACCAATCTTGCAAGTAGTGTTGTGGCCCTCTGTGAGGGATGCAGGAGAGATGGGTTTGTGCATGGGGGAGTTGGGTAATTGATCCGTTGGCAGGAAGTACACTACAGGATAACAGCCACAAGACTGCAGTCTGGAGATTCAGAATATATAGGAATCAATTGCAAGTTCTTCCATGGAATTTGATTGGCTAACGAAGCAATTAATTTGGTGGTTGTTTCCATAAACCTGAAAAAGATATGCCACACTCACTAATGGACTACTGTTTCCTGATTGGCTGATAGCAGAATAAGCAGGGCTATTGTTGTTGCCTTATTGGGCTGATCGATACCACTGATTTTGTATTGATTTCTGTGAAGTTATTATTTTGTAGCTATTGATGTACACGGATTTGCACAGTGCACCGTTTTTTATGTTTATACCTCCATGAGTGATTTTTTTCTATTAAAATCAATTCTTAAGAAAAGTTCATCAAAATATCATGAAACTGCTCGTTACGAAAACATGAAACTTTCATGGGTAATTATTTCATTATTGTTTGTTTTGTATGCTTCAAACTTTTACATGCCTATCAAAGACCAGAATGCATTTTTGCCCTGCTGAAGTAACTGTTGTATACGTTGTGTATTGTGTTTTTGTGCAGGACTTCACCTCAGCCATTGATCTTGCCACTAAAGCTCTGGATCTGAAGTCCAAGTGTTTTGAGGCATACTACGCACGGGCCAGGGCAAAGCGGGATGATCGGTAAGTGAGGAGGTTGTAAGCTCTCCATCAAAATAATTCAACCCTAAGTGGTGTATGGCTGGTAATGGATGTCGTGTCACAGACATACTAGTTGTGTACTCAAACTTGTTTGGACTTTCATTTTGAAACAGTTTTGATGAAGAAACAGAAGTGATTTTTAGATTCTATTTTTGTCTGCTGTCTTTCACACCCATCTTGTTTAATGTTTCAGGCAATATGCATCTGCTCAGCAAGACTTGATGGAAGCTCTGCGTCTGTCACCAAACAACCGGGAGCTGCGCCGTCTGCTGATGAGGGTCAAGGATGAATGTAAGGAGCAGGCGAGGTTCGATGGAGGCCAGCTCCCTGTGGGTGAGATGGACCGAATATCGGAGGACGAGGACGACACAATATCTGTGACAGACAGACAGCCAGAGGAGACAGCTTTATGATAGATGCTGAGGCATCACAGCGGCAGAACTGTGATGTAGACAATGAGTCACAACATTCATGACAGATAGATGATGACATGTCATTGTTGAAATGTCGTGGTGATGACAGATAGACAGGATGTCACAGGCGATGACATGTTGTTGTTGAAGTGTCGTGGTGACAGATAGACATGGATGTGTCACAGGGGATGACACATTGTTGAAGTGTCGTGGTGACGGATAGACATGGATGTGTCACTGGCGATGACACATTGTTGAAGTGTCGTGGTGACGGATAGACATGGATGTGTCACTGGCGATGACACATTGTTGAAGTGTTGTGACGGATAGACATGGATGTGTCACTGGCGATGACACATTGTTGAAGTGTCGTGGTGACAGATAGACATGGATGTGTCACTGGCGATGACACATTGTTGAAGTGTCGTGGTGACGGATAGACTCAGTTCAAAGTGTTCATCCCCGTCATGACACTGTCATGATTGGTAGACATGACAGTGAGTGTCATGGCATAGTCACAGTGATAAGAATGGGATGAATGGAAGACACTGATGCATCACATTCCTTGGAGGAAGAACTAGGTTCAGGAATGTGAGGAAAGCGACTGGTACAAGACATTTATGTGCCAAGTGTCTGCAGGATTAAACAAGAATTTTCTGATCTACATTGGTGTTTCGCAATATCTTCTTGCCTGGAAGAGTTTATATTTAAAAAAAAAAAATGAGTGGATCATTGTCAGTGAGTACAGACAATCTCAATATCATTTGTGACAAGTATAGTGTGAACAGTTTGATAATTGGCTGTTTGAGCTGAAGACTGCAAAGGTGTCCTTTATTGGAGCAGAAGGCCTTGAAATGTGTGTGGTCCTCTAACTTCCTGTTCCTGTGTAGATGAAAGAGAGGCTGCTAAGTGTCTCCTGACAACTGATCACAGTGAGATGTTTAACCAAAGAACACTGACAAGGAACTGTTAGTGTCAGAGAATCTGAATCAAACTGAAAGAGAAACAAGCTGAAATATACTGATGATTTATCGGATATAAATAGCATGCAGACTTTGAACTATGTGTTCAATTTCAACTCTCATCCTAGAGAATCACGAGCTGCAATCTCTGCCTATCTAGAAGATCATACTTACTCAAATGGCTCTAGGAGCAAGCTTTGTTTTTTAGACATGTTTGATGAAATATAATTTTGTTCTGTTGTTTCATTTCATCATTGTCCAAGAAAGCCTGAGACAATTCAGTTGTTGTCATGAATTGATGCGATGAATACAAGGATTTGATGTGTTCAATTGATGAGTGTTGATGCTGCTGGGAAACAGTGGTTTTTGCAGCAGCAGAATAGAGCATGAGACTCAATGTGCAATCAGTGCATGGATGATGTGCGACACTTATTTTTGTACTGTTATTTGATGCCTGGATCCGAGGGAGTGTGACCAGGAGAGCTGTGAGGTTTCTTCACAAAGTCACGTTCTGTGAGGCTTCTGCAATAGTCATGCTTTCCTTTGTAAGGGGGAGCATCCTTCTCAATACTGTAACTACATGTACACAAGAAATTATTGAACATCACCAACGTTTCAAAATGTGGTTTGCTGATAATGGATATGTTATCTATTCAAGTCTGTTTTCCATTGTAGCAGTTTGACATAATATTTCTCTGTCTGTATGGATTCATTAGCTTCTGTGTTTCAACACGCATCCTCGTATACTCATCTCTGTTGAAGACATGGGACTTTGTGGATAGCAACTTGTTATCTATAAGTGTCAGTGTTCTTCCAGCTTTGAAATGTCAATCACAGACTTCAGCTCAGACGTTCAAAGATGCTGCATTTATTGTTCCTGTAAACTCATCACAATCCCATTCGTTATATGGACAGGTCTGGAAGGAATCCATATTGGAATATACTGAGCAAAGAAAGTTTTGTTGTCAAGTCTGAGCATGCAATTTCATAAAAAATATCCCCCAAAATATTCATGATCCCAACTTTTTTTGTTCAGTATAGTTTTGGTCACATGACTATGACATGACCGGACAGCCATCAGTCGTGTCCTGATGTGAATGATAATGATATGTTCTATTTGCTTAAATTACAAAATCAGCTTGCAAATAATTTCTGTTATTGATACAATAAGATGTTTTCAAAACTGTTATGTTATGCAAACTTTATGCGGTTTGATATGGCTGCACACGTTACAGTGAAATCATTTAATACCACTGCTCCGGTTCAACCCAAAGGATTATGCATGATGTGGGAACATTGCAGTGGGCCCGAGTGTTATACGGTCATGTGTCAAGGGAGATAACTCCACATGGCATATCTAACTGACCACCATAATACCATGTGATTGTGTCCAGTCTTCCATTCCATCAACAGAAGAGACACATGCCATTGAGCACATTGCAAATTTGCTACTTACAGTCGACAGGATTTTTCAAAATCAATTTTGTTGTAAATAACCCATGAAACAAACTTCACAGTTAAATCTGAAAAATAATAAATATTGAAATCAATGAGTTTCCTCTCCAGCCATTTAAAAAAAGAATAAATATTGCGAATTTTTTTAAATTTTATTTTTTCACAATTAAAATTCTGAATTATCTTGAAATCAATTTGCTTCTAGGCTGGGTTGCTTGAGATTTAAATTGATGATGTTATTTGTGAAACTGTTCATTCGTATGGGAATGAGAAAAGTGCTCTTTATTTAAATTTATGGTGCTTTCAAACAATGTGGGTTGTGCTTCTCTTCATTTCACAATCAGGATACTGAGTGCTTTTCAATAATTTTGTATCTCCATTGTTATGTGTAAATACCAAGTCAGCAGTAACAGAGTGTTGATATAGATAGTATTTAAGTTGTTTATTTATGTGAAATACAATCGGTATGTAAAGGTGTTGCTATCAGTATACCGAACTAACTATGCATTCGATGGAGTGGAGACTCACGCCAGCCTGGGATTGACATGTAGATAATTAATTATAGAAATTATAAGTGAACATGGTGAAGTGGTATATTCAATCAATCAATCATTTATTAATATGTTTGAAATAATTTAACTTTTATAGGAAACAAGTAAATGAAAAATTAAAGTTATATATATTGTTCTGTAAGGGTTGAAATTACCATTGTTTAACTTATTCAAATCATACAACTTGTTTCTTTTGTGTGTAGAGTTGTGTCAAAAGTGAAAAAAGATTCAATTAAAAAAATAAGTGAAGTTTAGTATCCCCAAACTCCTGATACATTTATTGCCAGTTTAATTTTTTTTTTAAATTATAAAAAATATTCAGGAAGATGTGAAGGAATTTCCTATTCATCCTCGGCTGTGGCAGTGTTGTCCAAAACTCTGTGTAGTTGTAAGTTACTGAGAATACTAATTTGACTTTGATGTAATCATGGTAACTGCCATATTTTGTACAGTGTACAGTCCTTTATAAGGCTCATGTACAGTTGTGTACAGCAACATTACAGAACCTACTTGTACATCTAGATTATTATTTTTTCTTCCCTAAGGTTTGATATTCAATCTGATGTGCAAGACCTATTGAGAATATTTTGTGGTCATAGTTCCTGCTTGGTGCGTTGATGCAAGTTCATTACAGTGTTTGTGGTTAATTGTTATGTCATACAAGAACAGAAAGTGATATGATCCTCTGTGAGATGAATTAAGCTGTCTCTGAAGACGGATGGTCATGCTCGGAAGGATGGATGGAAAGAGGAGTCCTTGCATGTCGGTGTGAGGAACAGAGGAACAG
Organism: Haliotis rufescens; assembly: GCF_023055435.1. NCBI lineage: Eukaryota > Metazoa > Mollusca > Gastropoda > Lepetellida > Haliotidae > Haliotis > Haliotis rufescens. Next base: position 44,128,691 of record NW_025964112.1, read on the forward strand.
TTCTCTCATTCTGTTCAAACTGGTTTGAAATTGAAATTCTGAAGTTCTGTAGTACATTACTGTCTGGCATATTGGCATAGTGAGCATATTCATGCTATGCTCAGTTCCCAAGGTCATCCAATGACCTGTAGTTTGAATATTTTGTAGACATGTCCTCTTCTCCCGAGATCCTCTGCCCCAGAGGTGGTGACCTTGTGTTATGAGTCTCACGGAGCCTGTTAAGTTTCTAATACTAAATTATTTGCAATGTGTGTTAGTATTGAAGGTGTAGTATCATGTACAGAAACAGATCAGGGCTTTCAATGTAGATCTGACAGTGGTCTGTACACTATCATTCCTCGTTTCTGTATCCTGCCAAACATAAATAAATCAGTGCAAACATACACAGTCTTCCTTGTTGATGTCTTCAGTGAGTGAGTTGTCATGATCGATGTCATAGGAGAGCTTTTAACAATATTCCAGTTATATCACTGCGTGTCCGTTTAATGTGGGAGAAAAGCCCGCAGTGATGCAGATCTCAGACGTTTACCACTTCGGTGAAACCTACGAGCACGGGTATGGTGCTGACAAACCTAGAACATAATCAGGGCGAACTAGGATTTGAACCCACAATCATAGGTTTCTGGTGTGCCCAAGGGATGCAACTCTGCACAGCGAATCGCGGTGCCTTGATGCCTTCAGACCTGAGAGTAGATGATGCCTTTTAGAAAGCAGTCATATGAAACATGTGTTATGTCTAGGATTACACATTCTCAGTGAAGTACAAATTCTGGTGGGTCCCATGCTCGCAGAGAAAAAAAGCACCTGATCACCAGCAAGAAAGCCAAAAATAAAAGTCCTGACAATTTACCGTATTTTCTCGAGTAAAGTGTGCACTTTTTCTCTCCAAAAAACACAGCTGTGTAGAAGGGGGTGCGCATTATTCATGAATTATTGAGTTTTGATGTTTTTTCCCCCATGGAAAGACATTACCGTGAGCACGTAACACGCTGAAGGGGTACGGTGTTGTTGATTTCTGCGCATAATATTCAAATTTCTTTTTTTCCAAAATATTGAACCCGCTAGAGGGGGTGCTCATTATACATGGGTGCACACTATACTCAAGAAAATACAGTAGGCTACCAGTACCAAGTTGTGGACTTCCATTTGTCTCTCCAGACTAGTACAAGCAGATATGCACATTCACAGAAGGTTTCCTGGGCACAATATCTGATACAGTGAAACCACTATAACCCGGACACAGTACCGATATTTGTGAAATTATCCAGATCAATAAATTGTGTCACGGCAACAACACAACAACAGGAGAGCCTCAACAAGAAAAGTAAGTTTATTGTCCTGAACCTGTTACACTCTCTACACATGATGGTCCCTCAACAGTAGGACAGCAACTTGAGCATACTCACACCTGGCCCACATGCACAAAGCTATCTTAGCACTAGGAGTACCATACAGTATTTCAGTTATATCACGTCCGAGGAATACACCAAAGTGAAGCATGCTGTACACACTTCAGTGAAACCCATGATTGGATATGGTGCTGACACACAATGAAGTCAATCTGATTTGAATTTACCATATGTGGATCCTGGCATATCAAAGGGGTGCAACTCTTTACAACAAATAGAAGCTCCTTGCACCGCTCCTTTAACTTGCACTTGTCATAGCCCAATAATGGCATTTTGCAGTGGGCCTGCTCTCTTTATAAGTGCAAACCCATACCTTTGATAACCTTTTCACAATTCACATGCATACAACTGGGACGACCAGCTTCCACAAATCCATGGAATTTTGTGGGTACAAAATCCAGCATGGTTTTGTCCATGGTCGAGTAACACCTGCCTTCAGGAGACATTTCTCCACTGTCATCCATGATAAAAGTTTGTGCAGGTTCTTCATCCTTGAAGTAGTTATGATACAATAAATAGAGGTCAATATGATAAAATTAATATGAGCATTTTTCAAACACCTGATCCATATTTTTCTCTTCGCGCAAAAATATATGTTTAAAATATAAATTTGGACATGCATATACCGTTCACATGATAAACACTTATGAAATTACATTTTCATTGCACGAGACATGCCACATGAAATCACAAGTACTTGTAATAAAAATAGCTTCCTTAAATACAAAGTTACTCGGAAAGAATTATTGTAATACCTAAATACCAACATTATTCATGAATGAAGTCTTAGATAGGCATTTAGAAGTTGGGAAGACATGAAACCTTTATGGATAACTTGTTTACTTGAAGCAATGTTCCATCCTACTTCTTGGCAATTCAGCCGAGGCCACCTGTCGTCTTGTGGTAGAGCGTCCGCCCAGTGAGCGGAATGTCTTGGGTTCGATCCCCTGCCGTGTCATACCAAAGGACACTAAAAGATGGTACTTGTTGTTTCCCTGCCTGGCGCTCAGGATTAAGGGGATAAAACGAGGACTGGGCAGCTTGGAGTCAGTATGCTGTGTCTGAGTGGGGTAATACTATGGCATGGTATATCAGTGGGCTAGCACTAAAAAATTGTCATTAGACACAGGCAAGTGTATGCATGTCGCTATGTACGTCGAATAATCTTGGATGCGACGCTAAACCCCATTTCACTTCACCCTTCATTGGATAAATAAGAAATTACAAATAATAGAGAAGTTGTTCATTCACCTTGCAGAATGAAGGAGCAAAAATTAGCCCTGAGATATTGTTACAAATATACAGAAGTCGTTCATTTACATGATGAAGAGGCAAAAATGGTACTCATGAAATGCAGTTACAAATATGATGATGACGGAGGCGGGAACAAGCCCTGAAATGTCATTACAAATAACAAAGAAGTTGTTAGCCATGAAGGCTTCATGTCTTCATTATTCCTAAATGTTAACAACTAAAACTGGAACATATTTGGGCCAGAAAGACTCCTGTAACTTCATTCTCCGAGTGTCGTCAGTATTTCATCACAAAACAGATGCTTTACCAACAGGATTCACATCCAGCTCATCCAAAACAAACTGTCATTAAAACAAACAATTTGAGATAACATTAGATGTAAAAACCGTTGTACCTAAACTTAAATCACTGATCGATCAATCATTCACATTTTGATACAATTTGTGAGTAGATTATGTTCATGCTGCTTCAGAGAGGAATTAAGTTACTTCCCGCCATGTGAGGTTAGTCTCGGGGGGGGGGGGGGGGGACAAAGAGACGTTGGAATACATTAACCACTTTCATGAAACCACCAACATTATAGGGTACAGACAGACCCAGGTTCTATATCTGGGTTTTGAACCACAATAATGTTGGTTTGGAGACACTTTGCAACTTGTGGTGCCTAAGAAAACTTGTCCACCTGCGGACCTTGATGTTCCCTTTGATATTCTACTCAAAAGAAGTTAAGGAACACCCAAATCGGGGCTTCTTTAACTTCTTTTGTTTGTTTGTTTGTTGTTTAACGCCACGTTCCGTAAATAATCGAGTCTGGACCAGACAATCCAGTGGTTGATATCATGAGCATCAATCCAAGCAATTGGGATCAATGACATGCATCAACCAAGTCAGCGAGCCTGACCACCCGATCCCAATAGTCACCTCTTTCGACAAGCATAGTCGCCTTTTACGGCAAGTATGGGTTGCTGTTTGAGTAATATAAATTCCCTTCTTCGTATCCACCTTAGGGAGACTGAATGTACAGGACATGAGAAGGTACAGGAAATGAGCAGTATTATCCTGGGTCCCGTTCCACAAAGCAATCTTATCGCTATGACTATCATAAGCCTATATTAAAGTATGGGAGTGACAATAATCTTAGCGCTAAGATCACTTTGTGGAACGGACCCTGAAGCTGTTTATTGCACACTTACTTCATCAACCTGCCCTACCCGACAGTCAGTGAGTTACGAGAACACAATAAATCATTATGATGATGTGGAGGTGTATTATGCAAACCTGATGCAAAATTTCTAAATTCAACGTGATAAAACAAGGTTTACTCTGAGCAAATTTTAAATTGCAAATATATATTTGATTTAATACACATAATAATTCACATATTTTATTTGCAAAAACTACTGTTTTCTACGGACTAATGTGACTTTAATAGCCTATTCCAGCAAAAGATAGAACTTGGCAAGCTAGCTTGATGTTCAAAACCAAAGCGTAGATCAACAAAAATACATGTGTTATCTAAATACTGGTTAAATATCACTAGAAAAACACATTTACTAACCTAATTTGTATAAACATGCAAGATTCAGGCAGCAGCAAGACATGCAGAACTCCTACAAGAAGCAAGGTGTATTTCAGAGGTTACTGCATAAAGAAAAATAACACTACATTTCAATTCATCAACTGAAATTACACTTATTGCCAGACTTTCAGTCTGCCTAAATATCACTACCGGGGTATATAGTTTTTCCTTGCCAAATAAGATGTCTATCTCACCCCATGACCCGACGAAGTGACCTGCATGTGTTGCTTCACAACTCATGAAAATATCAAGTTTGTCAGGTCACTCGAGAAAAAATGTCAAAATTCCAAAATTTGAAAATGTTGCTGGCGCCCTGAAGACCTCATTCATTCATAACCCGGATATAGTTTGACTGAACAATATGACCATAGCCCTACCAACACCAAGTTAGGCCTTTTATTCCTTTGGTTGGTTTACAAGACAAAACAACCCTGAAATTAAAAATAAAATGACTTTTGACCTAAATTTTTTCTGCCTAACTGTTTTACAATTTGGTGTAATGAAACAAAAAAACACACCAGATTTTATCACCGCTGTTTGTAAGAAATTGTGAATAATTTGTGTAAAAATTAAATTCTACAAAATACAACAATCAATTATCTTTTGTTTGTTTTGCATTCACTAGCAGCAGTACTAATCATACAAATCAGGAAGTTGAAAATTAAGTTTGATTTTATTTTTAAACCAGGTCAATTTTTACCAACCAGCCAATAAAAAATAAAAGACCTAACGATACCGGTCCTCCATACACACATCATTAAGCAAAGTTATTGAGGCTACACTAATTCCTCAACCCACTACCAACCATAACCATTTTCTGCTTAGTTAGCATATTTTTGTAAAGGTAGTAGCCTAACTTGCCTTGTTAATTCTATTATGTTTCTAGGTTTGTCAGCACCATACCTGTGCTCGTGGGTTTCACCGAAGTGGTAAACGTCTTAGACCTGCATCACTTCGGGCTTTCCTCCCACATTAAGCTGACACGCCGTGATATAACTGGAATACTGATATAACTGGAATACTGTTAAAAGCGGCGTTAAACCCAACTCACTCACTCACTCACAAGGTTCCTCACACAGTCTATGGAATAGTAAGTGCATGTTGTTTGATGCCACAGGCAGCAACATTACAGCTGCTGCTATCATCATCACAAAGACCTAGACATGAAATCTTTACCGAGCCTGACATTTCTTACGAGTATTTAGCTGAAGAGTATTACATAATGTCAACCACTTTGGTTTTTATCAGATCTTTCCATTGCAAGATATTCATCCTAACAAGCAATGTACTTCATGTGGAGGATTTCCGATTCACAATTCTACGATACAGAAGCCAACTTCTCATCAATAACATACTGTGAAGTATTGACGAAGTTACAGACATACAATCACATACACATCACACACATGGAAACATTACACACCACCACAGCTACATACACACTATATTGCTGAAACAATGCTGATGTCTCACACCACAACACAGACATTATTATTAATTATTAAGTATTTACTTAGCACCTGATCATAAAATGGCAACATTCTTAAGTGAGAAATAAAACAGAAAACCTGTTGATCATGGCTACACACACCCGTGATTATCCAAAGCACTACATCTCCCAATCTCATTAAAATCAGATCTTAGTTCTCGCAGCCACTTAACAAAGATCTGACGACATCCCATAATGGGTTACATCAGAACGACCTTTCATCAGACCAATCAAAGCGTCGCTTACCAGATCATGAAAGTGACAGTCAGAATGTGTTTTCTCATCATGCAACCTCGAAAACATTAACACGGGGTATTTCGAAAGACAGTTACAGCCCGTAAAACGGATTCCATCAAACTTATCGTCTATCTTGCTACCGTGCGATAAACATTTGAACGGAGGAGGCGTTGTGGGAAGCACTGCCAATGATCTAAACCATATATTGGACATTTCGGAATGTTTGTTTGTTCAGTTTTCAAAATTTTAATCGAGAACTGTGTCAACATATTTTTCAAGCGTAGTCTAAAATGGAAGTTGCCAGGTTGAAACAGGTGGCGTAAAGCTTGAGAAAGCTGCTTTCTAATTGGCTGATGTCGACTTCTTGGTAGTCATTTCATGGGTCGGTCAAAGTTCGCGAAAGGTCGTTCTGACGTGACCCATAATGGGATGTCCTCAATCTTTGTTTAGCGGCAGCGAGAACCTAAATCTGACTTAAAGAGATTGTACATCTTTATTCTATTATGATAAAGATGCTGGACCCTTTAGTACTGTTTTGAGCCGAATTCAAATGGTACAATGCCAAAATCAGCCACCCAATGAAATAACTCGCGTGAGGGAGAGGCATTCTGTATCATGATACTGTTGTTTAATGTTGCACTCAGCAATATTCCAGTTATAAGACGATAGTCTGTAAATAATCGGGGCTGGACCAAGCGATCCAGTGATTGATATCATGAGCATCTATCCATGCAATTGGGATACAACATGCATCAACCAAGTCAGCAAGCCTGACCACATGATCCCGCAAGTAGCATCTTACTACAAGCATAATCACTTTATACAGCAAGCATGGGTTGGTAAAGGCCTATTCTACCCGAATCTCCTTGGGGGGTGTTACTGATACAAATTGATGTCACTTCCAAAATGAAACAATAACATCGAATGGTCTTGAACGTAATAAAATGTAGTACTTTGGATAATGGAGGATGGACCACACACTCACACACACACACGTGCACACACGCCAAACGCATGCACACAGGCACAGGCACGCACACGCACATGCACACACACACGCACGCAGACACTGCCGAACTGGGGCCTTGTCTCCAAGTATTTGGGGCTATCATTTATTTACTCTAGTATCAGTTTTGGATGCAAAATGAAATGCACGGAGACAAAACTCAAGAAACCAGAGTCACATTAATTGAAAAACAATCTCATTAAAATCCAGTAAGGGAATGTCCTCAGATCTTTGTTTAGTAGTAGCAAGAACTAAGATCTGATTTTAATGAGATTTGATGGAAAAACATAAAAACATAAAAAATGTTTTGCATTTTCGGACAAAAATATGGGTTGTCAATCACTGGATTCAAACAAGGACTACCACTATCCCCAGCAAGTCCCTCTGTAAGTTATTTGGATAAAAGCAAACTCTGATATTGGATGACTTATGTTAATGTCAACATGCAATGGTAGCATCCATTCCACATGGTTCTCTAGTATCTAAAACCATCAACACATCAACACAAATACATAGTGTAACATGAGCAGACCTAAAGGTGTGCGGACAACGCTGAATAGGCCAAACACCCTCACATTCCCAGTACACAACAGTATTGTGAGTGAACACTGCTAATGCTGAATGATAATGATGTATCAGCAATTTTATCTATCTTTTTGCAGTACACTGACAGAGTCCTCTCACACTGACTCTCACGTAGAGTTGGTGATGTATCATACCGATTCATTTAATGACATGAAGCAATGTAGTATCACAATGTAGTATTTTTGTTTGGTTTTTTTGTTTGTTGTTTAATGCCACACTCAGCAATATTCAAGCTGTATGACGGCGATCTGTAAATAATCGCGTCTGGGCCAGACAATCAAGTGATTGATATCATGCGCATCGATCCACGTAATTTGGATACGATGACATGCATCAACCAAGTCAGCGAGCCTGACCACCTGATCCGTTAGTCACCTGGTACGACAAGCATAGTCGCCTTTTACGGCAAGCATGGGTTGCTGAAGACCTTTTCTACCCCGGGACAATGTAGTATGATCATAAATATAAGTTGATCTGTGATATCGCATTCCACAGTCTAGGCCCCATTCAAAAATCTCTGTGAATAGCTGCAAGACAGAGTGGGGTGTAGTGAGGGTCCTGATCATGGGTCAAGAGGCTCTGCCGATGATCATTCATCATTTAATGAGACACAATGATTCATTGATTATTCAGCTTGTTATATGGTCTTTCTATCATGATAAACACCCTAGACCCACATGACTCCATAGTTTCATTTAGGAAGTCACATCATCGTTTCTCTCTGTTTCTCTTATATCTTAACATAGTGCAGGCTTTCTCTCACTTATGTCAGTAATTAAGACTCTGGATATTCAAGGATAGCTACCCTTAAGATAGAATTTTTTAGACAGGTAAAAATCATTAAAAACTTACGTAGCAAAACGAGCCACCTAAATTTGGGAAGTTCAAAGTTGAAGTAGCGTGTAAGTTTTTCTCGATCAAATTTGTGACACAAAATAATTTGACTGCAGTTTTTGTCACATGGTGATTTGTAGAGCGAATAATTTCTGCAGTAAATGAGACAAAATGGCCTAACCTGCTGGTACTATTGCACAGTGTCATTACCCGGGAACCACGAATCTATCCAGCAAAAGTGTTCAATAAGTCGATTATGCTGTATTCGTTGCGCTGGGTGATAAACACTTCAATGAACATGGTGAGGAAGGTTACAGTAAGCACACATTATAATCAAGTACTGATACCATACACTGCAAACATAATCGTCATACAACGCATGAAGAAGTTACTTTTTGTTCATCAATAACATTGTTCACAGGTTTACTGTGTAAACCAAACCATAAAGTGATTTCTTAAACAAAGATTCATAATTCAATAACACAGCCAAGAGAAATGATTTGCACTAAACTAATAACAAAGGGGTAAAAGCTTTCAAATTACCTCCCCTTTGACTGACTGTTCCAAGCTCCTTCCCAGCGTGTGACACCTTCGTCACACTCTCAATAACATGGCTGACACCAGTGTGGGCGCAACCATTACAAGTCTTGAAATCGGCCCTCTAACACCAAATGTAGTAACGTTTATATTTTTGTTTATGTTTTGAGGAATGCCATCATTGTGAATTTTGAAAAGGTTTTCGACTCACAGGATTTTCCAGATGAATTTACTTTTTTGCTAGTTTAATCGTATGGTTCGAGATTGCAGACTATCAGAAAATCGCTTAACTTCCCCGTTACATTCTTACTATACCAATTACATAATAGTTGGAATGAAATAGAAATTCAAATTGACAAACATAGAAAATAATTAAGCTGGAGTAAGAGTATTCAACGTCACGGCAGTCATCGCTAGTTTGTAAACATAACGGTCAGTCGGTTGCAAGTTCATCTCCAAGCATGGCTGTGGTCACCTATGACAGTGGGGAGTTTTGACTGGTGGCAGCGATAGTATAGAGAGCACCGCGAATGGGCTATCTCTGTGAGGAACTTGCAACTATAACTCAAGACTATTCCGATTAGCTGACTCGAACCATGTGAAGTTCGTGGCAAGCACTCCTTTCTTTTAGTCCAAATCTTGAAACATATTTACATGCATTGTTCTTGTGGCTCCAGAAAATTCTGAATCCTAAATGATAGAGTGATTTAAAAAGATTGAGCGCCTTGATGTATCTCTCCTTGGTGGGTTCCTTGTCTATGAGTTGAGGGTTGAACACAGAACATGTCTCGCAGGCATGGAGCTCTATGAGGAACTGTTTCACGTCCGACAGTGACTGTGTGGACAGTATCTCCGGGAGCACCTGCCATTCCCATTCTTCTATATCCATCTTTAGAATGGCCAGTGGCCTCTGGAATGAAGGAGTGGTGGATTAACAAGTGAACACTGTTGTATGCTCCAAAAAGCACACCCTGACAAACTTTAAACTGATTTGTTGAGGAGTGGGCAATTAATTTCCATGTTGTTTGTTTGTTGTTTAACTCTGCACTAAGCAATATTCCAGCTATATGACGGGAGGTCTGTAAATAATCAATTCTGGACCAGACAATCCAATGATTGAAAACATGAGCATCCATCTACGCAATTGGGATATGATGACATGCATCAACCAAGTCAGCGAGCCTGACCACCCGATCCTGTTTGTCAAATCTTACAACAAGCATAGTCGCCTTTTACGACAAGCATGGGTTGCTGATGACCTATTCCACCCCAGATCTTCACGGGTTTACTTTCCATGTAGCCCGCTCATATACCCAGCTGAGAAATCAATCGGAACACACCTTAGGTAACTTGCTTACCTCCCATAAGTATCGTTTGAATGAAATGAACCGATGTTCATCCAAATGCATTGGGTAAAGGGAAGTAACTCTTCGTTTGCGTCATCTGCTAGCTGCTAAAACGGCTGAATCAAAATGTTTTACTCAGTGACACTTTGGACATCTATTCCGGGCATCTATTCCAGGTCTGTAGGAATGTCAGCGAGATAAATTTGTTGTCAACCGATACCTCAGGGTACATAGGCTCACACACAGGGTACATGACACCATATACCCCTCGAGATCAGTTCTCAATTTATAGTAAGTAATCTTTATAGGTGCCCCTACAAAGACTGAAAATGTACAGGACAGTCCATATTTTGTTAGTTAGCTATGGAGAGGGCACGGGTGAACCGGTCTCCTAGTTGCAGACTAGAATCCCTTAGGCATGCCAGAATCCTATGATTGTGAGTTCCAATCCTATTTCGCCCTGATAATGTTTCTCGGTTTGTCAGCACAACCTGTGTTCTAAGACAAGTCTCACTTCAGGATTTCTTCCCACACCAAGCTTATAAACCGTGATATAATGAAATACAGTTCAAAGCGGCTTTTAAACCAAACTCACACACTCACTCACTCAAACTCCAGGTTTCTCACCTCCTGATGACCCAGCTCATGTTTAATGGACTCCAGCGTCCCCACCTTCCACCCACTGTTCGTCTCCCCATTGAAATCAGCAAGGCCTTTTTTGTGGAAGTGAACCGTGCTCTCTCGCTCATGGTCACTCTGCTTCATGCTGGAGAAAATTAGATTAACTTAATTTTATGACAGACAAATAATAATAATAATATGCAAATAAAATGCACTCCCTAAATCATGCTCAAAGCTCTACATTATAACCCTGGTCAGTGGATCAGTGTACTTGGTTTTCTTTCTCAGCTCCCTGGAGAGTATACAACCCAAGCTGCCCATGAGACAGAAAATATATACCATATAATTTCTCTATTTTGTCAGTCGTGATGCAGATAATATAAACTTACCTCGGGTCAAAGGAGTGCACCTCACACTTGTAGTTGCGAGCTGCGGCATCATCGAAGCTGAAGTCATCTCCAACACTGCGACAACATCAACATCATCGTGCAGTGGTTAAAAGAGGGATTTTACCATGAACTTGGAAATTACTCAGTCAGATTTGTTTGTTTGTTATTTAACGCCGCACTCAGCTATATGCCAGCTATAGGACAGCGGTCTGTAAATAATCAAGTCTGGACCAGACAATCCAGTGATTGACATCATGAGCATCGATCCATGCATATGGGATCGATGACATGCATCAACCAAGTCAGTGAGCCTGACCACCCGATCCCATTGGTTGGCTCTTACTCAGTCGGAGGTTATCAAAACACAATACCCCCCCTCTCCACTCTGATTGAAACAGACGATTTGACATCACAACAGCTAATATTTATAGAATGGTACTTCTTTGCAGTCTTTGTCGATAGATATTGTAAAATAATTATATGTACAAATGTATAGAAAATTGAGGTTTATGGTAACTACAATATTCAAAGGATGAGTAGCAAAATAATTTTGTGCAGAAAACACGACACAATAGAACACAGAAAACACAAGAGAATGTAATTCAAGTTTGGGGGACATCAGCTTGAAATTTGGTGCTTATGTATATATGACTGTGGCATCATATCTTTTGATTCCCAATGAGTGATATTACGTCATAAAGTGACATGTGGTGCAGAGTGAGTGAGTAGGTTTTTACGCCGCTTTTAGCAATATTCCAGCAATATCACGGCGGGGGACACCAGAAATGGGCTTCACACATTGTACCCATGTCGGGAATCGAACCCGGGTCTTCGGCGTGACTAGCAAACGCTTTAACCACTAGGCTACCCGACCGCCCCCATGTGGTGCAGAACTGAACCTTGCAAAGGCTTGTTTCTTAGAGGTGCCCACTTCATTTAGGTTTACGAATATGCTATGCCACATGTTTTCAATGCCTGTCATATGTTCGAGTGGAGTATTATGTGGTAAAAATGGCTTGAGCATATACAGCACCATATTTTGTTTTAATTTAAGGCTGTTGTCATTAATTTCATAATTCAGATCAACAACCACTCAAAACATTAGACTTCACTCAATATATTTGCTAACACCAAAGATTTCACGTTTTATTTAGTCAATGGTCGAATTGAGATAAACATACTGTGTTTTTACTGTGAAAACACAGTATGTTTCCCTCATAATTCTTAAATTGGTAAAATAACTCAAATTTCTCAGTTCATACCCAAATAATAACAGTTGCAACTAAAAACTAATTGTTCTCAGCAATTCCTCAAATAATGACAACCTATAGGCACACTGTTACTAATGAGAAAATCACCAGAAGGATACTTTTAACACAGGGCAAGTTGCTTCCTGTGAGCAGCGATGTTAATTCTCCCTGCTTAATCCATATACTACTACCAACAATGGTGACACCAAGTTATTGAACAAAGAACGCCACATCTATCACTTACCCAAAAGAATAAACCAGACACTTGGACTTAGGCACAAACATCTCATCCCCGCATATCTCCCAACCTCCGTCCGTGACACGACCCAAGCGGACAATGTTGTGACATTCATACTGTATCGTCATCACATAGCTGAAAAACAAATAACACAACTCGACATGTGGTTCGTAAACTGCCATGCAGATTTCGCTCGATTGCAGGATTTGCAAAGCATGTGTACCGTCAACTTAGCGCCAACAGATATTTTCCAAATCTTTTCATGTTATTAATCAAGGTGCTCACGTGATTTGATGCACCATAGCAAAGAAAAACCCATTTTATTACAATATAGATCTTGATTATCGATCAGACCGTCTTCACTGGGTGAAGTCATTTTGTTTGTTCCAAATGTAAATTATATGAGAGGTGGAATCAGATTGGTCAATAGGAGGGACATAGAAGGGACATAACTTGTAATGGCCACTGATGGCGCAACGATCAAGAACAAAAATTCCAGCTTTGTTCAGCAAGGGCGGAAACTTAACTTGTAATGGCCACTGATGGCGCAACGATCAAGAACAAAAATTCCAGCTTTGTTCAGCAAGGGCGGAAACTGAACTTGTACAGTCAGTTAACTTCTTGGGAAGATGGTCAATTCTTAATAATAAATAGATTAATTAAACAGGATAAGTGTTTGGGCGGGATGTTTCACCTACGTAAGATTGTCCACAGTTGCAGTCAATTTTGTAAACGACACCTTTAGACTCTTGGGGTTTGGTTGTGTTCCTGGCCACATCCCGCCCAATCAACACCAGAATGAAAGAGCACAAAACCTCCACCATTCAATTCGACAGTGAATCAGCCATCTCGGACCATATCAGCAACTGCCCCAATCACAACATCAACTGGGACAACGTCCAAATCCTCTCCAACAACCTCCATGATTACACTAAAAGAAAACTAACAGAAGCGGTCCCGTTCGCCGCCACAAGCCATCAATCAACAGAGATCAAGGCTATTTCATCCCATCCGCCTACTATGCACTCATCAAGAAATAATCACTCAGCCTGTTTAATTAGCTTCCGGTCCGATTGGCTTCCACCAATGTGTTCTCTGTCCATCGTGTTGTGACAGTATTATCCCTTTGTTGTCGACACCTACCTATGTTATCCCACTCATGTATACTATTGTTGTTACTGTTAATCCTCCACCTACTATATATATTCTGTACTATGTCCCTCATTCAGTCTTGCTTGACAACGGTATAAGGATCTATACCGAAACATCGCTTTTTACAGTATTAAAGAAGTTGTTATCCATAAAATTGTGTCTACCAGGTTTGTTTCTTTTGGTGGATATATGAACAACAATGTGTCCACTCTCACCTGTGATACAGCTCAGACAGGTCAGCGTAACTCAGGTTGGCAACCTTTGCTCTAGACAGACTGGTTAGCCGTTCAGTCGGGGACAGATCCTTGACATCTGGGAGATGTGAAATCTGGAAATAAACAATTCTTGTAATGAATGAGCTTCACAAAGTGTGACTAATCTGATTAAAATCAGGACCCATGAAGATTTGGGGTAGTATAGGTCTTCGGCAACCCAAGCGTGTTGCTGACAGACGAAGGGTCATAATCGGGAATAATAATTGGATCCTGGCATGGTTAAGGCAGGCAACTCTACACATTAAATAGCAATGCCTCAGGTCACTACACTACACCATCCACGTCCCCCCTACTCTGTAGAATAGGTCTTCAGCAACCCATGCTTGCCATAAAAGGCGACTATGCTTGTCGTAAGAGGCGATTAACGGGATCGGGTGGTCAGACTCGCGGACTTAGTTGATGCATGTGTGGATAGATGCTCATGTTTTCAATCACTGGATTGTCTGGTCCAAACTCAATTATTTACAGACCACCGTCATATAGCTGGAATTTTGCTGAGTTAAACAACAAACAAACAAACATTAAAATCAGATCTAAGTTCTCACTGACAACTCCTTGTTTGAAAAAAGTTGAGAGACAAATTTACACATAATGTTACACTGATGTCATATTTGCATTTCCATAACATTTTTAAACTATGGGCATGTGATTCTTATGTATAAATTAAATATTTTTACGTTTTCTTAGCAAATATACAAACATGTCACTCTCAAAGAGAATGTCAAAATAACTGAAAACATTGTCGACTTTCCTACCTTTGCCTTCTTTACACTGTCCTCTTGTCGTTGATGATGAGGCTCTGAAAATTTATGTTTATATTTTCATAACCATGATAAAACATACACATCATCAATCCCCAACGTATTCTGCGGCTTGAATTACAACATTTGGCAGTAAATTCTGCAGTAAAAACATAACCATTTCCCTCTCAACAATTAATACAAACTAATTTAATTTAACTTGAATCCAAATCCAAAACAAAATAATTCCCACAAATTGTCATTATAAACAGTTATGATTGGCGAATAAATATGCATAGTGTCACTGATACATATTTTTCGTTAGATGTAAACATAGTTTATGTACTAATACCACAAGAACATTTAAAAGTGAAAATTATTTATTTCAAATTTCGTTTCATAGCAGGATTCATATTTTGTATGTTTGAATCACATGTTAAATACTTGGGCATCATTTGAGTGCAAAAGTCCATAGACAAAAAGCTTGAAAACTAGTGTTTGGATTGATTAAAAAAGAGAGGCAAATTCATGACTTTTCTGCAATTCTGCTATGAGTTACATTTCTGCAAATCTTTCCGTGACAAATAACCCTTGTCCATTTCACATTGCCTGTTTAATGCGAGGTGATTTTTTGGGCATGTGAAACTGGAAACTTATCTTAATGAGCCTTAAACCGTGAAGATGTCGCTGACTTGGTTTATGCATATCATTGTATCCCAATTGCATAGATTGATGTTCATGACGTCAATCACTGGATTGACGGTCCAGATTCGTTTCTTTATACAGACCGGTGTCATATGTAGCTGGAATATTGCCGAGTGCGACGTTAAACAACAAACAAACAAAAATAAGCCTTAAAACACTGCTTCAGTCAGAGTAACATACCTTTCTCCATGAGATTGACGAGTGCAGGTTTATCTTCAGGCACCCACAAGCCTTTCTGTTCATGTGCCAGCATCACTCTGTCCACAGCCATGTGGTCAAATGATCGACTTTTCTGTAAAGAAAGCAGCCATTGGAGCTGATCTAAATGGAGCTATTTGGGGAGGAAAAAGTTGAAAAACACTGCTACATATTTCATCAAGTCGTCAAGAGAGGAGTGAGTGAGTGAGTGAGTATGGTTTGACGCCGCTTTTAGCAATATTCCAGCAATATCACGGCGGGGGACACCAGAAATGGGCTTCACACATTGTACCCATGTCGGGAATCGAACCCGGGTCTTCGGCGTGACGAGCGAACGCTTTAACCACTAGGCTACCCGACCGCCCCCGTCAAGAGAGGAATAGTGTAGGAACATGATTGTGTGTTCATCCGAGACAATCTATATAAATGGTAACACGTAATTTTTCAACCTGGTAGTTTTGTATCCCTTAGTATGTCTTGTATTCCTTGGCAAGCTAGTATCCCTTTACTCCTTCATAAGACACCATCATCAATGGATTTGATCCCATAAATTTAGTATAAGGCAGTTATGAAGAACAACAATTTCTGTTGGTTTGGTTAGCACCTGACAAATGTTGACCTGTGTGGAAGTGAATACTTTTAGTAACATGTTTAACACTGAACTTGTAACCAATCTTAACTGGAATGTGTTTTCACTCAAAAACATATTGTTAAGGTGGTGAAATGGGGTCTAACGTCACGTCTAAGATTATTGCACTTATATAGCGACATGCATGCACATGTGTGTGTGTGTGTGGCTGCTTGTACTAGTCTGGACTGATGCCATGCCGCAGTTGATTGAGCGTGCGCCAGACAGGGTAACAACAAGTACAATCTTTTAACTTCATTTGGTATGACGTGGCCGAAATCGAACCTCGAACCTTCCACTCTCCGGGCAGACGCTCTACCACTAGACCACTGAGGCAGGACTGTAGAACTGGGGGTGTCTGAGGCTAATGAAAATCTTTATGATAGTTTGGGACAGATTCCTTATTTCTATCTTTTTAACTCACTCACTAGAACCTGTGATTAGTATGGATATTGACTTACTGAAAAAACCCCTGTCCGAGTTCTAATCACAGGGGCTTGTAACGCAAAAATTAGCAGAAAGATATATAGTCACTAATGAGGTCATAGTACTATATAAAAGGATGACCTTGTTAATGACCGTATATATATATATATATATATATATATATCTAGGAGCTAATTTTAATCATGCCTTAAACAGGCCAATTTATCTGTGTATATTTGTCTGGCAGGGGCACAATGAAGCCAGTTTCATCTCAGAGATGAAAAAAAAAAAATCAAAACCTGTTAACAAATTTCCACTGACACAGCCTAACGTTAAGTATCAAGCAAAATACTGTTAACCATTTAACAGCTGGTTAAACAGATTAATCATCAGCTGATCCTAGATGTGGAGATTAGATCATGATGCGATTTCTTATCTGGGTTATAGATCTTGTCTGTGAGCTATTAAGTCTATCTGTTGAAGTGATGACAAGAACTGAGAAGTTTTTGATACCTCGATCGTACACACAGGACCGTGAAACTAACATTATATACTAACAAACTCGCAGACGTGACCGAAACCGATTTTGTTATAGAATATTAGTCAAGTCCGAGTAACGCGGTTATGTGGCCAAGTTCGTTTTCGCTTACCGATTCAATATCTCGTCCATTGAAATGGATTATCAGCAAGACACACGCAGAAGTAAGGGCAACAGTGCACAAATAGACTGTGATCGCTTTAGTTTTCAGTCTAACTCTCATTCTTAGAGTCTTCGATTTCAGTCACACGTACATCTGTCAAATCCTTCTTGTGGAAATCACAATGGCCATGTGTACAAATTACAAACATACTATTTGGAGGACGACTTATTATATACAAAGGTTACATGGTCTTTTTTCTGTGCTTATGCATCATGTTTGGTTCATTTCACATATGATATTAATTCATATTTTACAACAAATATAGTATATAATTTCATGCTTGGAATTATTCCAAGCGAAACCCGTAAATCGATCGAGAGTAAACTGATATTGTCACTAGTTGTTAGTAAACTATAATGTTGACAAACAGGTGCCTTCCAGCGCGTACTCAAATCGTGCTCGTGGAAAAGCTCAAGTTTTAAGAGGCGATTAAGGGGATCGGATGGTCAGGCTTGCTGATTTGGTTGATGCATATCATCGTATCCCAATGCGTGGATCGATGCCCATGTTATCAATCACTGGATTGTCTGGTCCAGAATCGATTTTTTTTCAGGCTGCCGTCATATAGCTGGAATATTGCTGACTGAAGGGCACATCTGAATCCTCCCAAACATGTCCAATACATTCGTCACAACTCGCATGCCTGTTTCCGTAACCTGCAACGAGGCTCGCCCCCCTCTCAAGGCCGCCATGCGTCGAAAGGGCGCAAGACAATCAGAATATGGTTATTTCGATCAATATAATCCTGAGTATTTAAATTAGTTCTGGGAATAAGCTTTTGTTTATTAAATGTGGAAAAGTGTAGATTGTCGGTTCCACACCGCAGTGTATATGGAGAACAGAATTTTGTTCTGTTAATTGATGTTAAAATTGATACTTGTAGGGCAATATATGTTCGTTGATAGATTCAAATGTACACGTGCGTTTGTTTACATTCAGGAAAAGGCTCCCACGACTGCGACATACTTTCGTTTGAGCCATCACTTGTCTTAGCTTTTCAAAACGACTACCATCAGTGCAGTATCAATTTTGAACAATGTAACAATGTATGAAAGTGATTACCGTATTCGACGGAATAAGCGCCCAGGGCGCTCTCAAAATTAGAAATAGGGGGCTCTTATTAGAATATTATTTTGGTGAAAAACAAATTTCGTGGTTTATGCTGACAGCCTGAAATGTTTATATACGACATATATATTTTTCCAGAATTTAATTGCCTATAATTAAGGGTGCATATAACACACGAGTGCGTATTATACGCGAATAAATAAGTCTTATGTACATTGATAAATCCGAAGGGGTGCTAATTGGGATTGTTCACTAGTCAATATATCAGCAAATATCGCCGTGGTCGCTTATTAGAGCGGGGCGCTTATTACGTCGAATACGGTAACCATTTCAAAACAAATTATTGAATGTATTTATACACACACACACACATATATGTATTTGTGTGTGTTGTGTTGCGGTCATTTTAGTCTACATGTCTATGCAATATTTACAGATTTGTTTGTGACAGACAAAGATAGCTCATACTTCAATAAAGACAACAAAAATACAATGACATTTCTGACTTGCCATTACAAAAATATATGTTGCACTAAAATATTAGAATTAGTAAAGTGAATTTTGTAGCTATAAAGATGTCTGAATTCATGGCCCAAGAACAAAATTAAGGTCTTTGTCAGGCACAGCTGAGTTTGGTTTGCGCACCAAATGATAGCTTTTATTAACTATCTAGAGATATGACTTTGTCGGACATTACTCGGGGGTATAAATTTAATGTATACCAGCTAACACTAACAGATATAGAGACAATCCACTTCCATAACTAGTGCCTTAACAATGATGCTTAACTTTGTTATTGGCATACAAACGGGTGGATTCGTGTACATGCATCATAAATATCAAAATTATCAAAACATTCACAACAATATGATGGTTTATGTACCACAAATCATAAACGCAAACTTTCGAACGTATTATTTTATAATTTGTAAAAGAAATGAAAGCTATCGTAAAAAGATCAGCATTAAATACTGACAGAAATTGTTCATGAAAACTTAATGTAATAAATATTATGGGTTTTAAATTACATAAATGGATGACGTGCATATATTCTGATTTATCTAACCTTTAAGAGATTAGTACGTTACTTATACAAAATTTAATCAGTTAAAGCTATTTATGTTCTTTCTAGCACATTGTATGTACCCGGCAATATGTCTTTTCATCAGTTGATAAGATTGTAATGCTTTCCTTTTTCTTACACCTTAGGGGCACGGATGGACCATACGTCTTAGGCGCCGAGATTCGCTGTGCAGAGTTGCGTCCCTTGGGCACGCCGGAAACCTATGATTGTGGGTTCGAATCCCGGTTCGGCCCGATTATGTTTCTAGGTTTGTCAGCACCATACCCGTGCTCGTAGGTTTCACCGAAGCGGTCAAAGTCTGAGACCTGCATCACTTCGGGCTTTCCTCCCACATTAAGCTGACACGCCGTGATATAACTGGAATACTGTTAAAAGCGGCGTTAAACCCAACTCACTCACTCTTAACACCATAAATCTGGAAGAGCTTTGAATGTTAAAGTTTGTTTGTTGTTTAACGCCGCACTAAGCAATATTCCACCTATATGACAGCTGCCCGTATATAATGGAGACATCACCAGGCAGATCAGTAATTGATATTGTAAGCATCAATCCACGCGGTCGAGGTACGATGGCACCAGTCATTCAAGTTACGGAGTCTAACCGCCACAAATTTACATGATCTCACTTTGTAGCTGGTATGTTTAGACATACTTCTATACATCTCTTAGACATGGTGTATATGACATTCATAAATAATTATTTTATAATTAATTTATATAAAAAGTTTGTGCTATTTGTTAACGCTGTCCACGAAAGGACAGATTCAGTCAAATAAATGAGTTTTAAAAATGTGTTTCAAGCATTGAAAAGACAATGTCAAATTTGCCACGTTGCCACGCTCATCTGAATATGTCTGAGAAAATCATATTGGAATCACTTCAATCCGAAAGCCACCTTCGTCTTTCGTCTTCGTCAGTTTTCTTCATCTTATTTTGATATCTTATTTGAAGTTTTGCAAATAACACATGAACAGCTGAGAATGAATGGGCTGAATGACTTGACAAATATACTTTTTTTACAAAAGAATATATTCAAGTATTTATATCAGAGAGGTTCAATACTTTTACAACAGGAGTAAGCGAGCGTTGCTGTAACGCCTACATCAATTTCACTGTAGAATAAGAATAATTGTTCCTGTTTGAAGCAGTTCTCGTGTTCATACGCCAATATGGAAACCCATTCGTGACCAACTCGTGTTATTCCGGGACAAACCTAATAGCGACTTCTTGCAGGTTACGGAAAGGGGCGATGTATGGAAACCTTCGAGAGGGGCACGAGTTTAAATTCGGCTTGTCCCGGAAATGGACGAGTTGGTCACGAATGGTGGGTGTCCCACCGGCACGGACTTACATGTTGATCATGGGTTGGGGCAAAATCGATATTCGTAAATACGTATTATGTACTTTTTTTCTTCTGACAGGTACTGAGTCCTTGTTAGGCGTTTAGAAGTTGGAAGAACAAGGGAGCTAAGTACGAGAGCTAGTCAAAACGTTTTAAGCCAGACTAACTTTCAACTATGGACCAAAACAAAGTGAACTAGCCAATGTAGTACATTGTTTGAGTAGTTCATTGCAAGTGTATTTGGTCTGCTGAGTCCGTTGTATATTAGTGGCAGCCAGTTGAACGTGATACGTGAGTGAGTGTGTAAGGTGAGTGAGTTTTACGCTGCTTTTAGCAATATTCCAGCAATATCACGGCGGGGGACACCAGAAATGGGCTTCACACATTGTACCGATGTCGGGAATCGAACCTGGGTCTTCGGCGTGACGAGCGAACGCTTTAACCACTTGGCTACCCGACCGCCCCTGAACGTGATAAGGGTCCAAATGGACACAGAAATGGAAAAGAACGAGTACCGAGCAGTCATCACGTTTTTGCCTTTAGAGAAAAGTACTCCCCAAGAAATTCATGACCACCTGTCCACAAGTGCATGGGGATAAGTGCCCTAGCCATTCCACTGTTAAACGTTGGGCAGCTATGTTTAAGGCTGCGAGAACAAGCTTTGATGGTGACCCTATGTCCTGACGTCTCTCAACTTCCATCAATGAAGATTCAATCAAGGAGATAGAAAAACTTGTACTGTCAGATAGACGTATTAGTAATGGGTGATGAAACATGGGCCTACCACTATGATCCCGAGTCAAAACGTCAATCCATGGAATGGCACCATTCCACTTCTCCGGCACCAAAGAAATAAGAAAGGTATAACCACTGCATTGTGGGATGCGGAGGGTGTGAACCTTGTCGACTACTTAGAAAATCAAAAGACGATTACCGGTGCCTTATATGCTGATTTGCTTCATCGCCTGAGAGATTCTATCAAAAGCAGCGAGGAATGCTGACTGCTGGAATTCTACCTCTTCACGACACACATCTTCTCACATCTCTTGACATGCAAATGCTGCTGTGTGACAACATAGGTTCGAAGAGTTTGCTCGCCCTCCATACTCGCCAGACCTTGCATCAAGTGATTTTCACCTGTTTCCTTAACTGAAAGAACACCTTCGTGGAAAACGCTATGACGACAACGATGTCCTCTCAAAGCTGCCGTGAATGTGTTTTTCAAGGTGGCTTCAGGAAACTTCTTCCTTACTGGAATTGAAAAGCTTTGGTTTTGTTTGTTAGGCTAAGAACTTTTTGGTCAGCCGTTGTATAAGCGAATGAAATATAAATCTTTGCTGTATGCATTAGGCACCCGTGAAGATCCGGGGTAAAATAGGTCTTCACAAACCCATGCTTGCCGTAAAAGGCGAGTATGCTTGTCATAAGAGGCAGACTAACGGGATCGGGTGGTCAGGCTCGCTGACTTGGATTGATGCATGTCATCGTATCCCGAATGCATAGATCGATGCTCATGATGTCAATCACTGGAGTGTCTGGTCCAGACTAGAATATTTACAGATCGCCGTCATATAGCTTGAACATTGCTGAGTGCGGCGTTAAACAAAAAACAAACAAACGTTAGGCGATCTTTTGGTGGATATTTAATTAATAGGGTCGAACAATAGGCCAGTTAGTTAGATCTGTTCCCATACTCAGCTTTGAAAGCACACCCCTCAAATCCTGATCAACCTCACATTTTGATCATTAATTAACTCCCGGATAGATAGATAGATATTCTTTATTTCCTCCAGATATTGAAGATACATATCATATATGATATTATGTATAATTACAGAGCTGTACAGTAGTACAAATTAACAATATTATGAGAAATGATAACTACAAAATGCATGACAATCAAGCAATCTTATTACTGTTTTGTAACATTTTGATAATTAATTAACTCCCGGATAGGAGTTGCATAAATTTATAGTTGCTCGATTGAGCAATAACTACATATTGGCGCATCGTCCGTCGAACTTAGTCGACTCATCCAGATACTGACGTCACTACTAACTACTTCAGTTTCTCTATCATATTTCACAGTAGTCAGTGATCATTTGCATATCTCTTTCTCCCTTAAAATTATTATTCTGAATGATTATAACATCTCCTTGTAATTTACTCAAAGCTTAAGGCGTTATTACAATATATTTGTGGTTATTTCATTCAAAATAATTATTATTGTTTTCATATAGAAAACAGTTGCTTTAGGCTAAAAACAAAATATTACAAATTGTTATGGTGAATTCTATCTGGAAGGCCTAATCAACTCATTGTATCGCACAAACACAGAGGGTCAATGCTCAAAATATCACATCAGACTTATTAGCTGATCCATGATGTAATAACCTTTCCTATTTAGATGTATACGAACTATTTGTTTTCTTGAACCACGGACCTAAATATTTATTATGCAGGTTCGTGATTGAAGTGTATGTAATCGTTAGGACGTGAAACAGTATTTTGGGGATTTATATTTGATCATTACAGAATAATTAACAAATTATGGTTAATCAACTGCAGGTAATGAGTTCAATTCTGTCATTTCATATGTTTACCAAACCAAAGCTGAATGACATCAAGTGAAATATTCAGCTGCACACAAATGTGTAGGAACCAAGGGAGATAACCTTTACGCAACTCTGTGAAGCTCGTCAGGCAGACAGCATTCGTGACCAAATCGTGTTATTCCGGGACAAGCCGAATGCAGGTTACGGAAAGGGGCGAGTGGTGACGAATGGGCAGACACATGTACTCCACAGCCAAACGGCTTTATGATTCAAATGGGCAAATAAGATTATTCATTTCTTATTCAAGTTAGCTTTCACAAGGAAAAATGTTTTCTATAAAAAATATTGTTTAATGACAAAAAGTATCTAGAACTCGATGGTTACACTACAAGTCACTAATGTTTGCATTTCTTTCTGACTATGCACCCATTCCTTCTGGTTTTTCATATGGTTGAATAAAGTTAAAACTTAATTCAACTTCAGTGTATGAATGACCAGATTCAATACATGTATCTTAATACGTTTTGCCAGGGCTATGCTAAAAATGTTCCCAATCGGACATTTTGAGACATCTCCTGAGACCTACAGTGGGTACCCGGGTAGGGTCGGATAATAGGGTGGTTGGTACCAGGGTAGTAAATTTGGACTCGTCCCAGCCATATTATATACACCTTCCACACTCATGCAAAAATAAAAACAAAAACATGTTTAAATGGAACCTGTTTAAACATGTTAACGTGGGGAGTCACAACATGGCCTGAAACTAGAATAACACATATATTTTATGAGAATCCTATTATAGTATATCAACAACAAAATTAACAATAACAAAACTTCATATACGATGGTACTCGTGCATTTATAACATACACATTTCAGATGTAAAAACGTTTTCTTTCATATTATGAAGAAAGTAATAAGAAAGGTATCCAGAGATTACGCTCGGAGTATGTATTCATCCGATTATTAAGCAAACACCTAATATGGGAACTAATTTATCAGTTTACTCAAGAAAAAACAATACTACACTGTGAACACACAATGCCATTTAGAAATTAGTCAATTGTAACAAATGTTATATTTGGGGAAACACTTTCTTTGTAAAGTGCAGATTCTCGGACGGGAGTGAAAAAGTATGGGAATTTGTAATTCTCTAAGAAAGTGTTGTCCCAAATACAACATTTGTACCAATAGACCCTGGATCCACGGCTCGGTGACGCCAAACATTGGACTTGTAATCTACACAGTGAATTCCGGCACCTCAGTGAGGGAGTGAGTATGGTTTTACGCCGCTTTTAGCAATATTCCAGCAATACCACGGCGGGGGACACCAGAAATGGGCTTCACTCACTGTACCCATGTCAGAATCGAACCCGGGTTTTCGGCGTGACGAGCGAACGCTTTAACCACTGGGCTACCCGACCGCCCCCCTAGACCTCCGACGACCTGACTCTCGATCTCTGCCCCATCAACGTAACAATGTTTAGCTATATGTATATAATGTACACTTTAATTTGTTTCTGGTATTTGTAAACGTGTTTGTGACATATCCGATATATCTGACATATATAATACTTGACCTCTTATAATAATGACGGCTTTTTTAAAAATGATCTATTGATGAATATATTATGAATTATACGAAATTTAGGTTAAACACATTATCTCAAATTTCTATCGCATTCGTCCTCTTTTTATTGAATGGATCACCAAGTAAACTGTGGGATCATTTTCGACAGCGAAATGTGGGGCCGTTTTGGCAAAGGCCGTTTTAGCCAGCAGCCTAACTCTGCACAGCAAAACTCTGGAAAGTCTGTGGAACTAGTGAAGTAATTGTCCAAAACAGGGAATTCAAAATGGCTGCCATTGAGGCATGATTAAAATTATTATCCAAATAATTGCCGTGAGCTTGAGATAAGATGCAGTTGGTAAATGCGAGATGTTTTAAGCTTGCTTTGAACAGTATAAGTTATGTCACTGTCTGTCCTCTCAGTTATGCAAGTCCTGGTGAGTGAGTGTGTTTTTTAAGCCGCTTTTTGCAATATCACAATGGGGGACATGGGCGGATACAGCTTTTTTGAAAAGGGGGATGCACAATTAAGATCTATTTATTGTCTTTGGTGGTAATTTATACAGAAATAAAGATCCCCCCCCTCTGTAATGTCCCATGGGGGACACAAGACATGGGCTTCAAACATGGTACCTGTGTGCAGAACCAACACATTCGGCCTGACGAGAGAACATTTTAACCACTAGGCTACCCCTTCACCCCTGATTCAAGTCCAAGACATCATGGTCACACTTTTTAACATTAGTATGGCACTGTCAAACCAATAATCATAATCAGGGACTCGAACTCATGGTGATTGGATTCTGGAATGACAAAGGGACACCACTCTGCTCCGTAAGCTGCGGGGCGGTAGAGGTAGCCTGGTGGTTAAAGCGTTCGCTTGACACGCCGAAGACCCGGGTTCGATTCCCGACATGGGTACAATGTGTGAAGCCCATTTCTGGTGTCCCCCGCCGTGATATGGCTGGAATATTGCTAAAAGCAGCGTAAAACCATACTCACTCACTCCGTAAGCTGCATCACTTTAGATGACTGGAGCACCTGTTCCCTGGAAGGAAATGAGGCCCCTAGGTTGTTATTCCATTTCTGACTGTACCCTAAGTCCCTTTCTTTCAGTTTTTAATATAAACATTGTATGCCTTCATACACTATTCAGATGTAAAGAAATTTGCTGTGTGATGAGGCAACCTCAGTGACAACCCACTGAGACGGTAGGTGCTGTGCAGTTTGCCACATAGAACCAACATCAAAGGAGATAATACTGGCAGTTAATGAATCAAATTTATCACTTCTAACATTATTTCATGACATAGGGCAAATTGTAAAAGCATAAATTTTGACCATGCTGAAAAACATATTTCTCTAAAATTCTAGTTATCTGTTATCCCTTCATAGATCATGCAAAGAGCCTGTGGCCAGTTTAATATCTTGGAAATGTGAAAACTAAAGTTGACTTTTTTGGATAAAGCTTGGCCCATTGTAACTGTGACAAGTGGGAATTCCTCATGTTATATCAAAAGTAAAAACAAAGTGAGTAAGTAAGGTTTTACACCACTTTTAGCAATACTCCATCATTACAATGTATCACAGATGGGATACCAGAAATGGGATTCACACTTTGTACCCATGTCGGGATTCGAACCCGGGTCTTCAGCGTGACAAGCGAACGCTTCAACCACTAGACTTCCCGACTGCCCCTCGCGGTGCCTGAGAGGCCACCCAAGCTGTGACATGATGAAACATAATGACAAGGTTCAATTAATTGATCCACACTGAGACAATCCATCTGAATGAAGCAAGACATAAACCTATCAAGAGAGGCAAATCAATAATGTCAGTACGGATCCATGAATGAGCGAGAAAGTGAGTGAGTATGGTTTTACGCCGCTTTTAGCAATATTCCAGCAATATCACGGCGGGGGACACCAGAAATGGGCTTCACACAATGTACCTATGTCGGGAATCGAACCCGGGTCTTTGGCGTGACAAGCGAACGCTTTAACCACTAGGCTACCCGACCACCCCCATGAATGAGTGAGCAAACTAAATTTGTATGTTACTTTAAGCACTATTCCAGCAACATCACAGCAGAGGACACCAAGAATGGATTTATAGAGCATCCATGGTAGGGGGGGCATGGGTGGCCCAGTCGTCTAAGGCGCCACGATTTGCTGTGCAGAGTTGCGTCCCTTGGGCCCGCAGAAACCTATGATTGTTGGTTTGAATCCCGGTTCGCCCCGATTATGTTTCTAGGTTTGTCAGCACCATACCCGTGCTCGTGGGTTTTCACCAAAGTGGTAAACGTCTGAGACCTGCATCACTTTCCTCCCACATTAAGCTGTCGCGTTCAACCAAACTCACTCACTCACTCACTCCATGGTAGGAATCGAACCTGGGTCTTATACATGATGAGCAACCACTGAACTACCAAATCATCCTATTGATCCATACACACTCTAATTGATGACAGCTGAGAGTTACCTCCCCTTGTGATCACCCTTCCTTGGGAAATGGGTGGGGGTGGGAGTGGGAAGTGGTTAATCCGGACAAAATCCTTGGCTGGGGATCACCTGGATTATGGGACCGGTCATTTATGACAGGGATGGGTGGGTGAGAGAATTTTGTACAGAAAATATGGATCCTTCCCTCAAGGATGTCATATTTTTGGATGACCCTCCCAATGTCCTTGTACATATTTTTTAGACCCTCCCTGAAAAGAGAAAATACACTATCACTTAATATTTTATTATAAAATGTCCATTTTTACACGATCCTTCCAAAATATGTGTATTATTTGTTATAACCCTCCCCTAGAAATTGTATATTTTTCAGCGATACTCCCCTGTTTACATCAGACCCCCCCTCCCTTTAATAAATGACCGGTCCCTAACATTCTCGGTGCAGTGACCCTTTCTTACATATCCTGGGACATTTTCTCTTCAAATCCTTCAAAATTCACTCTTCCTAACACTTTTTGTCCCTTTTCAACAACATCAGAAAGTCTTTTTGATTTGGGTTCCAAATAGGTCTGAATCCATTCTGTCACGGTCTCATCGGAGAAGATGGGCTCCATGGACTTCTGAATCTTTATCTGCACTTCACAAAGTCTCGCAAGAATATTCGTAGCTTCAGTCACAATAGGTTCGATGTGCATCAGGTTGACAAATCCTCGTTCAATATTGTAATCATTCATCCAGGAACACAGTGTGTCACTTTGTAGGAACTGGTCACACTTAGCCTGGGTGTGAATCCAGTCGATCATGGCGGCGTACACATCACTCCCCGGGTAGCGGCACTCCGTGGGGATCTGACACTGGTAGGGGTTGAGGGGTAGCCCAGGCTTGAACTCGAGCTGGTTAGAGATGTGCATAAGGATATCCTGGGTGAACACACCTTGCTTAGCCACACTCAGACACAAAGCCAGAGATGGGATAGCAACAGGGAGGAGCTCACACATCACTGCGAAGTGGTCATATCTGCAAATATCGGCAATATAGAAAATAGTACGTACCTAGAAAACATTATATGAGGATAAATTGTCCAAAGAAAAAGAGAAGCCTTGTAGCTCTGGTGGGTTCGAATACATATATTATCAAAATAGTATTAATCATTTCAAACAATGCATCAATAGTTCAACATATCATTATATCATTACACTCCTACTTATTTTCAAGCATCTTATTCTATGAAAGAAACTTCAGTCAGCAAGCCCTACCATTCGGTCGCTTTAGTCGCCTCTTACGACAAGCATAGTCGCCTCTTACGGCAAGCATAGTCGCCTCTTACGACAAGCACAGTTGCCTCTTACGGCAAGCATAGTCGCCTCTTACGGCAAGCATAGTCGCCTCTTACGGCAAGCATAGTCGCCTCTTACGACAAGCATAGTCGCCTCTTACGGCAAGCATAGTCGCCTCTTACGGCAAGCATAGTCGCCTCTTACGGCAAGCATAGTTGCCTCTTACGGCAAGCATGGGTCGCTGAAGGTCTATTCTCTACCCGGATGTTCACGAGTGCATCTGCCAAGATTGTAAAACCATGAATGAATTACCTCTGCCAGCCAGTGATAGCAAACCCACGGATAGAATTAAACTTGCTTCCTTTCTCGTCGATCAATCGCAACCAGGACAAATGGTTCTCAACATGGAAGGATATGTTTGTCATACTGGCACACACTCCGGTAGCTCCCTTGAAGGCGCTGGCCACCCAGATGTCCCGGAACACAGTACACAGGTTGTCGAACAGGTTCTCCGGAAGAAGAAATGATGACAGGTAGTGCCATATCATTGGCTCCACGAGATCACCCAGACCGCTTGTCTTAAGATCCTTGACCGCAGCAAATCGAAACATGTCATCCCACACAATTGGGGTAATTGTAGGATAATGTGCTTTGATGTAGGTAGCCACTGTTTTGACATGACCGAAAAAAAGTTGCTGTGTGGTGAGGTTTTCGTCTGCCATTTTCCTTCGGCATAAGTCACACCTACCCAGGTGGTACACTTCGTCACATCCGATATGGAACCACCTTGTCTTGGGATGCATCTCAAGGACTTGATCCAGCATTGCCGTTACTATGGGGATTGCATCGGGGTGACACGGACACAGTGATGTTGGGTACTTTGGAATTTCACGAATCTTCGCAAATGTTTCATGCTTCAGAACAAACTCAAAATGGCCGAATGTCTGCACCAAGGGCACCACCTCGAGATTATGTTGTTCAGCCATGTGAAGGATTTTTTTAACCTCTTCTACACTGTAGGCTTGGGAGGATGCAACTTCAGAAAGGTTGCCATGGTAAGGGAACATGTCTTCATACTCCATGATTAACCCGGTCGCTCCCCACTGTTCTATTAAAGGGAATATTTTTTCCAAATAGGACAATTTTGGTGCTGCCCCTTTCAGGTCAAGATGGACAAGGCGCTGAGACATAGAAGCCATCTTTCCTAGCGTCGTCAGATCCAACACATAAACCAGTTTTCTGACTTCCTGTAGGTACCAGTCTTTGAAAATCTGTTGGAGCAGTCACAGTGGATTACGATTACTTCTCTGATTCCATTTTAGCAGGGACCAGTTAATACATGCACAGGTCTCTGATTGTAGACTTCTGATTTTATTCTGGAAAAGAGACAGTAACTTCTTAAAGTCAGAAAAAAAGTAGACATTATATTCATGTCACCTTCAAACCATAACAGAAGTACATATTACACTTTTGACAAAACATTAACAAATACTGTTGCACTATTTCAAGGCGTAGAGGCCGGTGCATCAAGAGATCCTAGCACTGAGGTAATTGTCACTTCCATGATCAAAAACAGACTTATGAGTGAGTGAGTGAGTTGGGTTTAACGCCGCTTTTAACAGTATTCCAGTCATATCACAGCGTGTCAGCTTGATGTGGGAGGAAAGCCCGAAGTGATGCAGGTCTCTGACGTTTACCACTTCGGTGAAACCCACGAGCACGGGTATGGTGCTGACAAACCTAGAAACATAATCGGGGCGAACCAGGATTCGAACCCACAATCATAGGTTTCTGGCGTGCCCAAGGGACGCAACTCTCCACAGCGAATCGCGGCGCCTTAGACACCTGGGCCACCCGTGCCCCAAACACTTATGATAGTTGTAGCACTAAGATCGTTTTGGGGGATGGGGCCAAGCTGGCCAAAGCTGGCAAACGTAGCACTGTGACTATCATAACTCATATACTTTACACAGACTTACAATAGTTCTAGTGCTATGATACTTTTGTGGAATGGGGCCCTGGTCGTATATGCAGACTCTGTGAGTAAATGTCGTTTCATGCTGCCGTCAGTAACATGCCAGCTATATCTAAACACACTGCAAATGATTGAATCTGAGCCAACATGTGGTTGACAGCATGAGCAACAATCATAGCTGGCAGAGCAGCTTGACAGACATTCAATTAACCAGGTCACACCTTTTGACACCCAATCCCATGGTAGTCATGGAAACCCAAAATTTTAATAGAATAAAATACCGTATTTCCTTTAGTAGACGTCCGGATGTCTATTAATTTCGCGCAAGCCATTTTCCCATTTATTCTGTTTAATGCTGGCACAGTGGCAACTCACTACCTTACCGAATCCCAAGTGCTACAGCCATACAAAGGGTTCATTTGCAGGAAACAGTTATTATTAATCACCATCATACCACAAGCATAAGAGGCCTAGCTTCTACTTTTTGGACAGCCCAATCTCATTAAAATCAGATCTTAGTTTTCGCTACCGCTAAACAAAGATCTGAGGACATCCCATTACGGGTCATGTCAGAACGACCTTTCGGGAATTTTGACCGACCAATGAAATGACTGACAAAAAAATCGACATTAGCCAATCAAAAGGTAGCTTTCTCGAGCTTTACGACACTAGTTTCAAACTGGCGACTACGCTTCGAAACATATTTTGACGTATTCTCGATTAAGAAAATTAAAACTGATAAGAACATTCTGGAATTGCTTATGGATATAATCATAAAACCCGTAACTGTCGTTCGGAATACCCCGTGTTAAATATTTCGTGGTTGCATGATTAGAAAACTCATTCCGACTGTCACTTTCATGATCTGGTAACAACGCTCTGATTGGTTGGATGAAAGGTCGTTCTGACTTGACCCTTAATGGGATGTCCTCAGATCTTTGTTTAGCGAGAGCGAGAACTAAGATCAGATTTTAATGAGATTGTGGACAGCCTGGGGTGTATTGGAGGTCCATCATCTGATAGAGGAAATATGGTACATGATAGATAACACCAGGGCAAGAGGGTACCATGAATCTGTCATTAAGTCCTTCATAATCAGGAGGTGGTAGTATAGACTTGTGGTAAAGTGTTCACTCATTATGCCATAGCCCTGGGTTCAAATCCCACAGGGTTACAATATGTGAAGCCGATTTCTGGTGTCCTCCGCTGAGATATTGCTGGAATATTGCTAAAAGCAGCATAAAACATACTGGCCCGCCACATGATCATCACCACCCGTGGAGATCTGGGGTAAAACAGGTCTTCAGCAAAACAAGGGTGGCCGTAATTGGCGACTAACGGGATTGGGTGGTCAAGCTTGCTGACCTGGTTGATGCATGTCGTCGTATCCAATTGCAAGTGTAGCAGGATGTGGAGTCATTCCTCAGATGACATCCTTACCTTGTCAGCTTTGGTCATATGGACAAGGCGTCCGACTTCTGATCAGAATGTCCTTGGTTCGAATCCCATCAGGGGACTCGGAAATTTTATGGATTGATGCTCATGATATCAATCACCAGATTGTCTGGTCCAGACTTGATTATTTACAGTTTAATTGTTGCTGAGTGCAGCGTTAAACAACAAACAAACAAACAAAGCATGATCATCAGCTGATCGTGAAACAATTATGTAGATCTAATTAACTTCCTTGTCAGTATTCAATGACAGATCTACATTACTAAGTCCGATGGAATGTTCCTGATTCAAAATACATGGATCCTACCATTGTAGATTTTAATAATTGATGTTATGCATCGGTGATCAATGCTTTATAATCTTGGCCAATGAGACGGTTGTGTGATTTTGTCAACCGTCCTTGTCCTCAGCCACAGATCAATACGTCTTTGCCTCAGCCAACCCCATGGCATTACGATTCCAGCTCGCACCAGAATCGACAGTCAATGAGCACTTTTGGTATCACGAATTGAAACGCATGAAGCGTAACTTCAATAATGATTCTCTAAACCATCTACCTGATTTCCAGTTGATTACTGTGCTAGTGTGACAGGCGAGTAGGGGAAAATGTCGTTCCGTCTCCTGTGATCCAACATGCCGGGGCATTTAGAGTTATCTCCCTTTAACAGTGTCGATTTCTTCCTGTATCTGAGACGACAGCAAACCACAAGAGGAGACGCAACTTAACATCTAAAATATTTATATTTTAATCGATCTTTTGTAATTAAAATCGAGTTGAGTGACGGAAAATATATTTAGAATCAAGAATGTGTCTGTCAAAATATGAGAATATTGTCTGTGCACATAAAACAAGAGGCCCATAGGGCCTGTATCGCTCACCTGGATATTTACGCAATCATGACAAAATATACATTTGTACATGTATATAATACTGCAAATATTTCGTAATTTTGACTCTGTCAACATTTAAAATAGGAGGATGACAAATCTGACAGCATGAACGTGTATTTCTCTAGCTACAAATCTAGGATAAAGATCCGAACAGTTTCCGTGTTATGATCCAGGATCTAAGTTTCCAGAGGCAAGGCTGGATCCCAGTGCGAATACTATTGGCAAAAATGTATTATTCTCTTCATAACAAGCAAATGTATACAATGTCTCTGTTTATTATAGGGTGGGGATAATATCGGTTCACATGGCATGGTCAAGGTTTTAACTCCTTTGAGAGTGCCAGGCAGATGAACAGAAGGGCCAGTCCTGGTAGCATATGTGCATTCCTCTCATTATACTCAGCAATTGTACATATGGTTATACGGTGGGGATCTTAACTGTGTCCACCTAGGGATGCTTCCAACCAAACATGGTTGATATCTATATCTTAGTTCCAGAGAAGAAGTCGTTTAAAGCAATATAGCCAAATTACCCTCTATTTGGCCCCGCCCCTCAGTCCCTTGGGGGGTCAGCCCCACCATTTGTACAATTTTGAATGCCCACCACCTAGGGATGCTTCCAACCAAATATGGTTGATATCTATATCTTAGTTCCAGAGAAGAAGTCGTTTAAAGCAATATAGCCAAATTACCCTCTATTTGGTCCCGCCCCTCAGTCCCTTGGGGGTCAGCCCCACCATTTGTACAATTTTGAATGCCCACCACCTAGGGATGCTTCCAGGCAAATTTTGTTAATTTCCCATTAGTCGTTTGAATAAATTGTTGACGTACGGACGACGGATGGACGACGGACGCCACGGTATGGTATAAGCTCACCTTGGTCCTTCGGGCCCGGTGAGCTAATAAATGCACTGCGAATGGTAAATGTTTGTTTGTTTTCACCAAGATCTTATACTTACTGACATAATATATGTGGCGCCGTTATCGACAGCAAAATGCTCATTTGGCCAGTTTGGTGCCCTTATAGCAGTGCCGTTCTGGCGCCATGTTGTTTTGAACCAGCCAAGAGAATAACTGATATAAAACACCTGTGGAACCTTAATTAGTATAATTAATAGTTTGTATTGTTTGCATTTCTCCATGATAAATATAAAGATGAATGAACGGTTTGAAATCCAAATCTTGCTAGGCAAAGTATATTTTTTCGATATCAATAATATATCAATGTAAAGAAGTGTTCAGGTATTGTTGACTGCAGCGAAACCTTGTCAGTCCGGGCTCCTTTAATAAAAAAATCCCAGCTTTCGGACGATAATGCCAATATAGCCTATATACTATTCAAAAGAAGTTAAAGAACACAAAGTCTAGTAAGAAGATAGGGTCCCCATGCACCCGAAATATATATTCTATTAACTTACATTTTTGTAATACCCATAGTATCTGCGAAATGAAGTTTGATGTTTCCAAGGCGAAATATTGTCCCATGGTGTCCAACAAAAACTTATAATCGGCATAACTTTGGAACTAGACATGGCACATAAACATTTGACACCATTTTTTGGAGTAATCTGAAAGCGATTGAAGGGGTGATTTTCAGGATTAAAATATCATTTAAAAAAATTGGATATATTAAAACACGAAGAATTTGAAAAAAAATCAGTATATTTTACTCAAACATTTGCAAATATCTATCCACATACAAAGCAAATTCATACGATTTCCATGAAGTCTGGAAGGAATTGTTTTTAATTTCCTGAAATTGATTCGCAAAAAATAACCAACTATGAGTTTCAATAAGTGACAGTATTAAAGAAACGATTATACTGCTTGTTTTGAAGGACGAGCTACACAAACAGTAAGGTATGGTTTGTTTATATCACTACATGTAATGTGACTATTTTTGTGATTATTTAAACAAATTGGTTACATTAAAACACGAACAACTTGGAAAATCAGCATCAACAATACATCATTGACAGAGTTCTAATGGTCCCGTTAATGTCCATGCCATTTGTTATTGGAAATGACGTCACATGGAGCTGATACGCCATGATATACCCTGAATACTGTTTAAAGCGGCGTTAACCCAACTCACTCACTCACTCACTCACTCACTCAGCCCCAAGTGGTTTATTGTCCTATAGGCGTATCTCAATTTATCATTGTCTGGATTTAATTTATTCTGGCGTGTACAGTGATATCATGTCTTACAGTTCCTTGTTTGTGAGAACCGTGAAGTCCGGGGTAGAAAAGGTCTTCAGGAACCCATGCTTGCCATAAACGGCGACTATGCTTGTCGTAAGAGGCGACTAAAGGGATCGGGTGGTCAGGCTCACTGACTGGGTTGATGCGTGCCATCACATTCCATTTGCGCGGATCGATGCTTGTGATGTCAATCACTTTATTGTCTGGTCCAGACTTGATTAGTTACAGACCACCGTCACATAGCTGGAATATTGCTGAGTGCGGCGTAAAACAACAAACAAACAACTAAGAAACAAACAAACATTGTTTGTAACAGAGAACTGAGTCAATGTCAGTATGGGCAAATCGGCTCCGGTTTTATTATTTGGCAGTTCTAGCAAGACAGATTTAAGTAATTGATTTTATTTTGTATTTTTATCATGATGTATATCATGAAGCCAAATACCTCAATTACCAAACAGTCATTCAACCATATTATTTAGGACACAAGCGACATCTCTGTTGTTTGAAACCCATGCAATATTGTCGCGGGTCTGTATTATAATATATGACATGATGTATCGTCACGATAAAGGCATCACGAGTCTACAATCGATTTTGTTTTCACAAGGTGCCTTGTTAAATGAATCTCTTTGTGGCTACAATGAATATATACATGGACACTAAACGGTGCTTTACATATTTCAGAATAAAACATTTTTTGTACTCAGGTCATAAATCTAATTTTGAACAAACGTTGTAGGTACGAGACAACCGTGTTTATAACACCAATTCAACAAATTCATCATCGACTGAGGTGAGTGAGTATTGCTTTACGTCGTTTTTTGCAATATTGTGGCCATGTTACCAGTGGGAACACGTTGTATCGATACGGGGAATCGAACCAGCATCCCAGGCGAGACGAGCTATCGCTTTCACCACTGTCCTGTAACACCTCACTTATTGACATCATGATTATGTAAATAACCTATGGTAGATATATTGTTCTTAAACAAGCGTTCGCAGAGTATAATTTCTGGTGTGATAATTGTGATACTGCGAAAAGCGGCGTAAAACCAAACTCACTCACTCACTCTTAATGCATATACACATAACGCGGCATCAACCTAATCTACAATCCAATGACAATATGGACAAGATGCCTTAAAAATATTCCTTTACCTGACCAGCCTGTTTACAATTATGTAATTTAATTCGAAATTTACAAGGTAATCCTTTATCCTCATAAACCTGTTGTATGACACCTCAGGCTGCATATATCAAAGTCACGATATAACGGTTATAAAGTAATTTTCTGTTGTACATCCCAACACATGGAAAAGATGCATGAACATTTCCGTTCTTTAAGAGAAACACCTTCAGATATAGATAAATATTATTAAAACTTGGGGACTTTTACAAGTCCTGCTTCAATCAAATGAAAAAACAAGAGAGAAATAAATGCATTGACAGCGAAAACTCAAATATTTGCATGGCCAATGTGTGTGTGTTCTTAAGAATTGGGTCTTATTTGCCAGTAGACGCTGTATACAATGACTTATAGTGTGTCACGCTATGTTAGTGGTTGGTAGGGGATTGCAAGTCAAGTTGACAGTAAACAACTTTGTGCCCATAAACCCGTATCCTTGCTTGCCGGTACATGGTTGAGGCTCTCCACCTATGGCGGCGAGTTTAATTAATGCCTTTACAAATAAATCGCATTACTACATCTAATCTAACTAGTACAATTGCGCTCTATTGTTGTAATTCGAGCATATTGATTCAATCGCCCAGTCGTTTAAATATGATTATTATATCTCCGTGGATTAAACAAAATACTTTTTTTGTACAACCCCACCGGTTAACAGCCCCCGACTGCCGAGGCATGTCGACTGGATTGTTATGCTAGAGCTTTGCTCACCAAGTCTTATCTTACTTCGACGGAAACCTATCCATGTAATACTTCATCGGACAGCCATGAAAAAGGTAGGCATGTGTCTTCATATGAGGGGTTTTAAATGGCATTAAAACTTGTATTTACATTCGGATAAAATTACATTTGATTAGTTTTATACTATTACTCTGTAACTTACTTGAGCCGTATATGTCAAGACTAACAAGTACATGAACACATTAATGACAACAGTTAATGACATGCGAGTGAGTTAAAATTGAACGTCGCATCGGCATTATTCCAGCCTATAGCGACTAATGATATGCATATGATTTACCAAAGTTCGTCTGATTAAGAAACGTGTTAGGGATGTGGCCTAGGATTTATTTGTGATTGTATTTCCTTTGTTAAACACCCTACGTGCGATAAACAGTGAATAATAGGCACTGCTGATTAATAGTACAAGTCAGGCAGCATGGCCTCGCGCTGTCGTTCACTAGTTCCCCATATCAGATCATACAGGTCGACATGTGTTGTTTATGACATTTCAGAGCACAGCATGAAAAGTATTGGCTTTAATCTTCGTATCAATGACGAATATGGTCAGAAAATATAGAAATGCAGAAAATGTATTTGCAATCACAAAGTTATTTTCCATTAAAACGCATTAAACTGCTTCCAATAAAAAGAAAAGGTGCATATTGACATCCAATCTCCGTGACCACCCCCCCCCCCCATCTCCAGGGTTAGAATTTCGGTAAACTTACACTTGTTATTGAGATGCATGTATAGAGGATGCAGTGACGTTAATCCTATATCATCTTCCCAACACAATACAACACATGGACAAGAGACTATATTGCCGTTCTGTAAGAGAACCGTTCGGTAAGAATAAAAATTCTGCCGGGCGAAAGAAAATGTGCACACATGTTTGATGGTGGCGAAAAA
Organism: Haliotis rufescens; assembly: GCF_023055435.1. NCBI lineage: Eukaryota > Metazoa > Mollusca > Gastropoda > Lepetellida > Haliotidae > Haliotis > Haliotis rufescens. The sequence goes on from NW_025964112.1 coordinate 44,166,990, forward strand.
TAAAACAAACAAAAACAGGTAATTCCATGGTGATGTATATGATACGGGCTTCATAGAATTGTTTTGAACCTGAAGTTTGCAGTGTTTCGGCGACTGTTTTCAGCCTAGTAACGGTTGTACGTTTGTGGTCAAATTTAATTTTTAATTGTATGCTTTCTTTTGTCCGGCAGTTTATTTAAAAATGTGAATGTTTGATGGGTTTTGCAAATTCTGGTAAGTTGTCTTGTTTTGTTACACTCATCATCATCATCATCATCATCATCATCATCACCACCATCACTACCACCATCATCATCATCTTTATCATCATCATCATCATCATCATTTTGTTATTCTAAAATCTAATGCCCAACATTTAACGAAACCGATTCATGATCAGATATATGTGTTGCGTACCGTACAAAAATCTATCGGATTTCTCCCATTCTCTCAGTGAATGTCAATTGATAAGCAGTACGCGTTCTTAGTTGCAAAGTCAGGCATTTACCGAAATACTTGATCGATTCCTAAGGACTACCGCTGCGAATAAAATACCCGAAAACCTGGCAAATCAATACAGTATGGTTTCATCTCTGTTGTGGATCGGGAGAAGCGTACCGACGCAACCTGTCAAGTTGGTCGGGAATAAAGGGCGTATTCAGCCCTCACGAGTCGCATTGTTCCGTTATAACTGTATTGAACCGTGCTAACAAACTTCATCAATTCTTAATCCACTTTCCACGGTACTTTCCTCTTGGATTTTTTCAAAGGAGTATAGATTTTCTGTTGAAGTACGATACACAACCTATCCTTTTGTGGAAAAAAAACCCAGTGATATATTTACAGTCATACTGACATACGGGTGGGTGTACTGCACAAACGTTTGACATATATCTAGGTCAATATATAAACACAGGCTATTTAAGCAAAGATGGCGGCGCGGTACCCGCTGAATGTCTTCGCAGGTTTGAAACCACGTGTATAACAGGACGAGTGCATGGGAAGAATTGTGGCCTTTTTAAATCATACAGGTTTGTAAGTTCAACTGATCAATTGTGTATATAGCGGACATGTATTGATTTTCATGCTTCCACGATCGCATGTCATACTGTAGGCTTTCATTCTTTGATTACCTGTTATGTTCATTCATTCATTCATCCATTGAGTATGTATGTAGTATGTATGTATGTATGTATGTATGTCTCCATTTTTGATAGGGATAAGTTTATCTCTTCATGATACACAAAACCTTTTCTCTTCATTCATTCATTCATTCATTCATTCAGTGTGTGTGTGTGTGTGTGTGTGTGTGTGTGTGAACTCACGTGCATCGGGTTACCATGGCCGTTGCCGTGATGCGTTTGGGCGATTGGTTTTATTGTCATCTGCTTTGTTTTTTATCATCAAATTTCATTTTTCCGGACAAGGTAATGTTAAATTTTTGAAATTTGACAAAAATTACTCAGATATTTAAATGACAACTTTTCATGCAATGTTACTAGGGGTGACGTTTCTTTTGCGGTTCAGTATATACTCGCGCTTTAACACTGGTTGAAGAAAATATTGTTCACTAAGCAAAACATTAAAGAAAGTGAGATTAACCCGAATAAGTCAATATAATACACTGGATTATCGAGGATGAACCTGCAAGGACTGGTAATTGCCATGCTGATGCTGATTAAAACGTATGATGTAATCATGGATTAGCAGTGACAAGGTGAGGTGAGGTGAAATTGGGTTTAACGTCGCGTCCAAGATTATTGCACTTATATAGCGACGTTCATGCATGTGTATGTGTGTGTGGCTGCTTGTACTAGTCCGGACTGATGCCGATTTATAGTGCTAGCACACTGAGATACCATGCCGCAGTTTAACATGAATACCCGACTCAGACACAGTATACTGACTCCGAGCCGACCAGTCCTTGTTTTAGCCCCTTAATGCCGAGCGCCAGACAGTGTAACAACAAGTACCATCTTTTAACGTCTTTTGGTATAACGCGGCTGGGGATCGAACCCCGGACCTTCCGCACTCCGGGCGGACGCTCTACCACTAGACCACGGAGCAGTGACAAAGGGCACTGTTGTCGTGTTTAGGTATTGTTTGCCCTGTACTAGTTAGCGCGTGAATTTTTTACGGCTCTTTTAGCAATGTTCCAGTCATATTACGACAGTGGGTCACCAAGTATGGTCTTCAAGTTCTCCTGATGTGGAGAATCGAACCCGGGTCTTCAGTGTGACGACGAACGCTTTAACCTCTCGGTTACCACACTCCTTATCCATAAGACCAAATTATGTATGTTGGCATCAATATGAGCAACACTCTCGTTTCCTTATACACATACCATATACTGTATCCCAGTTGGATGAGCATTAAGTTGCCTTTCCAGTACAAACGCAGGTTGGATTATTAGAGACAGTCATGAAGTTATTCAAAAAGGCGGGAAGACCTAAGGTAACACGTGACCTTAACGCGTCACAACGGAATTCTCTTTCTGTGCGCAACAGTTGATTGAATGTATCTCGTAAAACAAACCATTTATTCAAGTTTACATTAGGGTATCCTGTGTTTTAAAAAAAAAAGCTAGAAGAAAAACGTTTGGGGATTTCAGGTTCGGATTGATCCCCAAAAATCTAGGCTGGTCGTAAGAGGTGAGTGAATGGTTTCGCTGGCCTGGCTCGGTGACATGGTTGATTGTGTCTCATCTTACCCCGACGACGTGGATCGTTGTTCATAATATTGATCACTGGCCTGCCTGGTCGGCCTAGATTTTCGAAACGATCTTAGCTAAGATAAATCTTAACAACTTACGTTCAAAGATAAGATATCTTAAGACTAAGATAAGATAGATTTTCGAAACTATCGTAAACCTGTCGCAGATCGTTCAGAGTTACGATACCTATCGTAACTCTGACAGAGAACTCATTTGTGTTAGAGATTGAAAAAGCGGGGTGTTTCCCAGTGACGTCACGGGGATTTCCCAGCTGCTGCCAATAACAAAAACATAGATAAGTGACACGGAATTCATGATCACATTGTCAGGTCACATTGTTTAACATGCACATATTTGAGTGAAATTCTGTACAATCCTACATGTAGACGTTTTGTTCTTATGATAAATGATGCCATGATTACCCGAACACAAATAGCATTCGTGTGCCATGCAATAGCATCTTTCAAAACCAGTAAATGTTATAATCAATAAGTGTAGTGTCTAGATCCATAATTATTTTCAAAATTTAAAAGTGACACTAATTTTCGTTCGCAAAGAGAGAATTGTAGATATACAGATAGATAATTTAGGAATTGTCAAGTTATGTTGTCTCATGGAACACGCCGCAAGTTAACGTGAACATACATATAATGTAGTCATTTTCTATCCTTTTAAATTAAGTAGAGCCAATAAACTGATTTGTCTGATTTCATTTAAATCTGGCTGAGGAGCGAAATACTTTGTAATGTGTCAAATCTATTCCAGAACGTAGTTCAATGATGTTTGGTTTGTCTGACAGAATTGCTGAGGATCATTTACTAGTATTTGTCCGTTGACCCTATACGATACAACGATTTTATTGTCTGAATGGTCTCAAGTATATCTATATTTTCACAAAACGGGGAGATGTAGACTTAAATATTAAAAAGACCAAAATATTTTAAAACCGGTTTATTGAATGCAAAGATTATTGTGTTGAAAATGTGTATTTCATATTGATCAGTAAATTTAATTCAATAAACTTTTTTTCTGCGAACACATATTGGAAAGTGAATTTTGGACAATGTGAAAATCTGTGCTTAATTTTTGCTGTCACAATTTCAGTAAATTGTTATATTTATAATGGAAAACACCTATATGCCGTTAATCACCTGTTTTTAAAGAATGCATTTGTTCAACAGACAGTTTTTAATCACTTTTTATCAAATATTTGTCTTTCAAGAGGATATAGATAACATAGGCATTGAATTTAAAACGAAATATATTACAATTACTATTGCAAGAAAAATATAAGATATTGTATACAGATATTTGATCACATGTATTTCCTTGTTAAGTCAATAAAATGCGAAAATAAATACTAAAGCATTGACACAAATGCGATCCAGAAAATATAACAGCGGAACTCTGCGCTTTATGAAAACTGTAACATTGAGCAAGGTGTCCCGGGCGAATACAAAGGGAAACCACTCTCAACTAGAGTTTGAACTAAGATTAGCTCCCCCTGAGTTATCAATGAGGTCACGGTCACACCTTTCGTTTTGATCCTTCCCAAATTTTGAAAAGGTATGTTGTTTCTAGGGCTGGGACGAGTCCAAATTTACTACCCGGGTACCCACCCCCCTATTACCCGACCCTACCTGGGTACCCACTGTAGGTATCAGGAGATGTCTAAAAATGTCCGATTGGGAACATTTTAAGAATAGCCCTGGCAAAACGTATTAAACAGCCTGGTCATTCATACACAAGTTGAATTAGTTATATCTTTATTCAACCATATGAAAAATCAGAAGGAATGGGTGCATAGCCAGAAAGAAATGCAAACATTAGTGACTTGTAGTGTAACCATAGAGTTCTAGATCATTTTTGTCATTAAACAATATATCACGTGATTAACCACGAGTCCGGGTAGTCCTGTGGGTACCCGGGTCCTACTCAGTACCCACCCGACCCGGGTACCCAAGTTACCCGTCCCAGCCCTAGTTGTTTCACACTTCTTCAGCATGGACTCGGATAGAAATATATTGTAAGCTATCGACTCCACAGTTATGTGTATCGCTGTCGCGATTAAGAATATTTTTGACGTGAAATCCTTGATGCGTTCTTCGTGTTTTCGAAGTGTCAATTTGAATCACTCAGTTTTACAAAATGAAATGTCAATGTTTGAACGTAAAGCGGACTAATTGTTTGGCAAAATATCTATGGAAAAATATGCCGCCATCTTGGATGAAGATAAAATAAACTTACGATAATCTTAGGGCTAAGATCGTTTCGAAAATCTAGGCCCAGATTTCAAGATTTTACAGAACGCCGTCATGTGACGTGAATATTGCCGAGTGCGGATTAAACACACACACACAAACATGTTACACAAAACCTGCAACCAAACTGACCGTTTACCTTTAGGAACGAGCGTAACAAAGTAACGAAGCCCACCAATAGGCATACACATGCTAGCTTGTCAAAATGTTTGTTTGTTGTTTAACGCCGCAAATAATCGAGTCTGGACCCTGCAATCCAGTGATTGACATTATGAGCATCGATCCACGCAATTGGGATTGATGACATGCATCAACCAAGTCAGCAAGCCTGACCACCCGATCCCGTTAGTCGTCCTTTACGATAAGCATAGTCGGCTTTTACGGCAAGCATGGGTTGCTGAAGACCTATTCTACCCCGGATCTTCACGGTTTGCTTGCCTAAATGATTTGGTAGCGCGTTCTGTATATGAAGTCGTCATGTCATTTCTACCATGGCTGTTGCTATACACATGTCACAAACATATATAAAGATACATAAACATAGGTCAACATATGTAACACATCTTACAAGTATTTTAACACGTCCTTACATCTCGCTCACTCTTACGTTCGCCTTGGCAGTATAACTATATGCTATGTCGATAGTCACGTGGTTTTCGATAGCTAGCGGTAATCTATTGACTGGCCACGCTGATGGAAGAATGTGTTCTATCCATCGATCATTAAGGCACAATGCAATATTGAAGAAAATATGTGGTCCTCAAGATAGAAATCGATCCATTCGAGTTGATTGATTCAATGATTGCCTTAAGGCTACAGGGAGTCTGTATCTTTGTACTAATACCATTGGGACTGATATTTCTGTTCACCAAACTCCAAACTTGATCTACGAGAGGGCGATGTAGCCAGGTGGTTTAAGCGTCGCTCATCACGTCGAAAACCCTGGTTCGATTCCCCGGGTTGTATTATATGTGAAACCCATTTCTGATGTCCCCTTGTCTGAAACGGCATGAACATTGCTGACAGACGTAAAACAATACTCATTCATTCACTCGATAGATATGACGGTGTTGCATAATATACACATACCAAAAAAAACCAAAGGCTGTCAAATGTGTGTGCCTTTAAGATGTTTTCTATAATTTTCTGAATATAAAAGAGACAGACAACATTTCCATGCATAATCATAATAAACCTCTGCATAACGCAGAGTAGATTGTACGATTCCGACTATGTCATTAGCATGTGTTTATGAGTGAGTAAGTGAGTGAGTGAGTATGGTTTTACGCCGCTTTTAGCAATATTCCAGCAATATCACGGCGGGGGACACCAGAAATGGGCTTCATACATTGTACCCATGTCGGGAATCGAACCCGGGTCTTCAGCGTGACGAGCGAACGCTTTTACCACTAGGCTACCCGACCGCCCCCATGTGTTTATGAATCACCATCAAATAGTGATGATACCAGGCGAAAAGGTGAGCGCATCCTGCCCCACCGGTGGCACCCGTTACAAACACATGCAAAGTCAACTGTTCACCTTGAAAAACGCGTAAACATTGGGTGAGCCCTGCGGAATAATCGACAGATTTTGTAATAAGCATCCTCTTTTATCCAGTCAAATTAATCTCTTGTCAAATTGAGTGCCTGAGTTAAGGTTTTTTCAGTGATTGAACTATGAATAAAAACTCTCTGAAGCACATCGACACATTTTGTAATAAACATCATCGTTTATCCAATCAAATTATTCTCATGTGCGAGCGAAATACTATGCGAAGTATGGAGATGGGTGACGTCACTTCCATATCGAATTCAAAGCTGTGGTGGCGAATGGATTTAGGCTATTTATCATAACAGAATGAAGATATGATAAACTGGATAATCGATAAGCCGATGAAGAAACATCGCTGGCTGAGGTGGCCCCGAATCGTGAACTAAGGGCACCATGTTTCTGCTGTGGTACGATTATGAAGAAACTGGGCTTAAGTTTGCTGTGCGGAGACAGCAATAGCTTGAATAGACGCACAATACCTATACAATTGTATTCATAGACTGCACATACTGAATCAGGTCGGGATGTTTAGAGGCCTGGGAAAGGAAGAGTAGCGGGCGTGGTGGCAGAATATATGACATACTTGACCCAATATGTTAGTCAACCATGGCAGAGTCATCGATCGATCAGAAGTCGGAGACCGGCATACCGAGAGAATGTCCGCGAGGGTGACGCTTGAGGTATCCCCTCCCTAAACTTCATCAGTTTTTTTATATTCACCTGGAGAAGTATCCCCGTGTGATAAGGGAGGTGGGGTGAAATGGGGTGAGGTGAAGTGACATGTAGGTGAACTGGGTTGAGATGGGGTGATGTGAAACGGGGTTTAAGGTCAAGATTGTTCCACTTATATAGACGTGCATGAACGTGTGGGTTGTCACAAAATAAGGCAGGTGAAATGTCTGACGGTTGTCCACAAATGAGTTCAACCTTACCCTCAGCAGATTAGCTATTTTGTTTAAATAATATGTGTCATTTTTAATTTAAAAAATCTCTTTATGTTTGTGTTTCAGAATAAAGTGCCGCTGCAGCGGCGGTCCTCGTCCATGGCTCTTGTCCCCGGGGAAGCGTCGGAGGACGGAGACTTCGTCACTCTCCGGGCCCATAGAGATGTAAGTAGATCAAACCTACACACCCTGTTCACACACGTCACGCTGTGTGTGGACTGAAGCCGTATATGGCATGAATGTCCCCGGTGTATTCATAAATATTAACATGAATATTATGATTATGGTGAAAAATGAAATATATGCTGTTAATACAAACTATTGTATGCTGTCATTTCTCTTAACTTGAGTTTAACAGATCTTACATGTTTAAGCACTGAAACAAATACAATGAAGCAAGTCTGTACTCAGCGATTGATCTTTTTTGGTGAAACGTGCCAAGTGGCTAAACCGGTCGCTCGTGTTTGATTGCCCACAATCTGTGAAGAAGGTTCCTTGCGTGTCATACAATGTGATATTGCAAAATCTACTTAAAGTAAAACTCTACTTACTCACTCACTCACTCACTCACTCACTCTCTCAAACTGAGTTTAATATTTCAGGAGAGAAGAAAAGTGAAGACACAAGTTATAGAGCTACCAACAATAGACGAGCAGCCCGACCAGTCAAAGAAGCTCTCTCATAGTGACATCTCTGTCCACGAGAATTTAAATGCACACAAAGAAGCCACTGTTGCCCATGCAGACTTCAGAGACGAGTTGTTTGCTGCGGTACAAGAGGGATCTGTGGAAACACTGAAAAGTAAGATCATTCGTCTCCCGTCAGACCTACCAATCACAAGCGAAGCTCTTCGGAAGCTGAAAACCCGTGAAAATATTCTTCATTTTGCTTTTGAAAATGGCAAGAAGGAAATAGTTGAGTATTTCCTTAACAACTTCGACCCGAAATTAACGGCGAGGTTGATTGGTGAAGATTACGAAGTGTTTATGGGAAATCTACATGGAAAGAAAACCATTCTCCACAAGATCACCGAAATGAAAGACATAGAATTAGCAAGACAAGTTGTCAAGAAAATGTCCGTCTACAACAAGAACACCCTGATGAAGCTTCTGAAGCTCGAGACGCCAGTCCAGATAGCAGGGCAAAGACCAAGGACCTTCCCGTGCCTCCATCTCGCGGCCTTCCACGGCTACACAGACTTTGTCCAGTTCTACCACGACTGTGGCATGGAAGTCAATCATATCAACGCAAAGAAGGACACAGCCTTGCTCTGGGCAGCCAGATGGGGCCATGAGGCCACAGTGAGGGTGTTATTACAAAGAGGAGCAAAGCCAAATCTGGAAAACGACAAAGGTTCTACAGCTTTATATTGGGCAGTTAGATACGGATTTACTGGAACGGTAAAACTTTTAGCAGAGGAAGGTTCTGCCAATGTCAACCAGACAAGAAAGCTCGGACTTGTTGCGCCCATAGTGTTGGCTTCTGCTCTGGGACATGACGAGATCGTCAAGGTATTGCTGAAAAATGGGGCAGACGTGAATCATGTGATCAGAGGCAGAGAGCGCCCTATACATCACGCAGCACGGGAAGGCAACACAAATGTTCTTCTGACTCTGCTGAACAATGGCGCCTCTATTGATGAGACTGATGAACGTGGCGACACAGCACTTATCCTCTCTGCCAGATACGGGCACGTGCAGATCCTGGCTCACCTTATTAAACATGGAGCCGACATCAACCACAAGAACCACAACGGAGAAGGTGTGTGGCATTTCGCATTTGAAAATGACACAAGCCGAATCCTAGAGATCCTCATCCAAGTCCTCCAAAACATGGGCTTTTTGAAGCCATCTGAAGAAAATAAGGACAAATTAACTTTCACCAAGAATGTCAAATCTCCCATTCTTCAAGCAGCCAGTCTTGGTCTTGTTGACAAAATAAACATGTTGCTGGGTCTAAATCTTGACCCAACAGCATGTGATGAAGAAGGAAATTCATTGCATCATCACGCAGCCATGTCAAATGAGTTTGAAGTGATTAAAACATTTCATTCACAGTACAGCATCGACGCTGAAAACACCAGAGGTCACACGGCACTACATCTAGCGTGTAAACATGGCCATCACGAAACTATCGAAGTACTCATTCAACTAAAGGCAAAAGCAGGTGTAAAAAATCTGATGGGTGAAACGGCTCTCCACACGGCTGCATCGTCCGCATCCATTCGCCCTGAAACAGTTAAGATGATTCTGGAGTATGTTATCAAGAGCCACACATGGGAGAGTCTCAATGTCAGGGACAACAAGGGCAATAACCCACTGCACACTGCGGCAGAATTTTCCTCTCCTGACGTCCTTTGGGAGTTCCGTTTTGTTCGACTCAAAGATAAAGATGAAAGGGGAAATACTCCAATGCATTTATCAGTGCGTCAAGACGAACCTGAAGTGTTAGACACCATGCTGGATATCTACGAGACTATGAAGAGAGATGTGGATATCAATGAGCCAAATGATATTAAGGAAACAGTGATGCACCTGGCCGTCATGGCAGGATTTGACGAAGGATTGAATCGTCTAATTCTTTTCGAGTCTGATCTGAGTTTACAATGCAAAGAAGGAAACACTGTTCTCCATTGTCTTACAAATGCAATGGTTGATAACCCAACGAAAGTTCACATGTATTTGAAAGTGCTTGATGTTATCATGCACCAAGCTGTCAGATGGTGGTGTATTAAAAATGGCCACCGCTTCCCTGATGACAACCGAGATCAGTATCTTCATTACAAACGCCAGGCTGTTCATCATCTGACAACCGGGATCTACAACAAAAGTGACCTGAACGTTTTATCCCTGGCATGTCGTGTCGGTTGTGTGCAGGTGGTGGAGAGAATAATGCTGATGGAGCATGTCATGTGTTTCAGTTTAGAGAAGAAAACCAGATACGACATCACTCACATCACGCCTAGAACAAACGACTCTTTGGCCGGCATGCGCGGCAGTGGGAAGGTTGTGCCCAGACCATCCTGTCTGGAATGGCTCCTGTCTACAGAATCTCCTGAACGAGCTGCCAGAGTCCTTGATATCGCTCCCATGAGGGAGATAGAGAGGGTTTACAGCACTGTCGCTGCAGTCACCTACTTCCTAATCATCGTCCTCCACATTCTGTACATGACACTCTTCAGTATTTCTGCTGTTGCCCTCGGTGAGAAGAGAAGGAAGACTCCAAATGATGACTCCCTTGATGCCGCGACTGTGATCTTCTATGCAATTGTGCCTATCGAGCCCGCCCTGCTTTTGTTATACATGTCCTACTCATTCATTAAAGTGCTATGTCAGGGAGAGTTCACAATGAAATACAGACTTCAGAGAGGCTCAAATGATCTTACGTCGCTTATAGTCAGATACTCTTCAATCATTATGTCAATTATGTATTCAGTTCTTGTATTTGTGTGGATGGGACTCTACAGAAGCAAGTATTCACATCACGACTACATCTTGGCCCCGGCCCTTCTAATTGGCTGGTTCATGACCATAACATACACCAGAGGGTTCCGGCCTATCCACTACTTCTGGAGGATGATCCAGAACATGATTATCAGAGACGTTATGAAGTTCATCTTCATCTACTGCTTCGTCCTCCTTGGGTTTTCCTTTGCGCTACACGTTCTGTTCCAAGCATCCGCGCAAGTTATTGAGAGCTACCCTAACCCTCTGTACACCATGTTCCTTACTTTCAACCTCATGTTGGGCATGGCTGATCTGTTCGATGCTTCCTTTGAGACCAATATGGTTCTAGCAGGAAGACATACAGTGTATGCCAAGGTTATATTTGTGGTGTATATGGTCCTTGCTGCTATCGTTCTGCTGAATCTACTCATAGCCATGATGAACACGTCTTACTCGGCCATCTTGCAAAGGCAAACACTGTCATGGAGGATTGAATCAGTGCAACTCGGAGTTGATCTAGAGAAGGCCATTCCTGCTGCATCCAAACTTTTCGGAGGTGGAAAACTGAAGAAGGGCCACATTGTTCCAGAAAGAAAAAGCCCGGGTGATGTCAAATGGTTCATCGAGGTTCACAAATCTACACAGACACCTGCTCTAATAGAAGACGATCCAGAGATGGAGGCGGTGAAAGGCTTAACGGAAAGGGTCAAGGCTCTGGAGGTCAAGGTCACTGAACAGATGAAGCAGGTTCAGCATACCTTGGATGAGATTCACCATGAAATAATCACAAGAAAGGGGAAATAACTCCATGTATGTGTTTTGGGAAAGTAGAGATAAAGGAATATTGCAACTAATGATATCATTTCCAAATCATACAATTGCTTTTTTGTATCTACATTCTCTTTTGATGAGATGCTACATAGCAGACGAATCACTGAACTTCTGAAGATTCCCAAATGTTCAGCTCCAGACATTCACTTCTGACCTACGAGAAGCATTAATAGATAAAGCGTGTATATTTTATATCAAGCCACACAAACTAGCATGTAAGGATGTTTAGCATAAAATAAGTTTGAATGTATACATGTGTATATATTTAAGTTGACAACCGTTTTCCTGTTTCACCTTTGTGCCATGTGCCATCATTTGTTTACAAAAGGGCTTAACTCTTGTAGCCTTCTTGCATACCACTAATAATACAGTAACCTCTTAAAAAGATGTACGATTTGAAAATAGAATGTTATGCTAATGGCAATATCGCCATGCACTTACGGATTTTACGGGTATGGCGCAGCCGATCTTTATTCCCGACCAGTTGTATTGTAATAAGATTAGTTTTCCGCTTGGAATTATGTTTTTTATTACCTTTTTTCGTATTTTGATAAAGAATAATTTCCTCCATACACTCAAATATACGTAACCGTTCTCATATGGGCAGGTTTCAAATTCCCTAGTTACGAGTCCTCATCCAGATGACTGAATCTATTTATAGCCGATACCGTGTTGACTGTGCCCTTTTATAAGCAATCTATATTTCTGCACAAATGGTATTTTCGGAATACCTTTTTCCCATATAGAAAAGACAACACATCGTAATGAGCTGACACATCTCAGTTCATGTGAACAGAGAAACGGTCGTAGTAAAACTGAGAAACTGCCTCCCTGTTTGAACACGTTAGCAAGGATTCTCAATTCAACACTGCCGGGCAAACTAAGTCTACGCCATGTCTGATGGTGGCTTAAATTATTATTATTATTATTATTATTATTATTATTATTTACTACCGTTGCGAATAGAATACCGGAAAACCTGGCAAATCAATACAGTACAGCTCCATCTATGTTGTTGGAATCAAGAGGGTATTTCAGTGTTTCGGTGACTGTGTTCATTCGGTAACGTTTTGCAAACGTTTGTAATATTTTTGTCAAATCCATTTTTGAAGTGAAGACTCCCTGTTGCCCTGTTGTTTATTATGGATGCGTGATATTTGTATGTCATCCCATGCTGGTAAAGCTAATTGCAAGTGTCGGCGTAGAATGAATTGTGATATACGAACACCCTATGCAAACGACAACATAACAAAAAGCAGGCTCATTAATGCTCAGCTGCTATCAAAGCGGATGTGATATATTTTAGATCAGAAGCCTTATTATATATCATGTATATTTTTTAAGTTGAATATATTTCCCTATTGTTCACTTTGTTATTGTTAAAATATTGCTCGTTCTCATTGTTAATATACGGGGATGAGAGGGTTTTATTTTGACAAAATAAATATGTTTCAAAACGTTGATGTTTCATTTCTGGGGAGTATTAGGATAGTGTCATGGTTTAACGTGAAGCTTGATTGACTTTTTGCAGCAATTGCATGGACCTTTCATTCTGAGTGAGTGGGTCTGTATGTATTTCAGTTATGTATTTCAGTTATATCGCAGACCCGTGAAGATCCTGGCTAAACTATGTCCTCAGCAACTAGGCGACTAGCGGGATCGGGTGGTGGGGCTCGCTGACTTGGTTGATGCATGTCATCGTTCCCCAATTGCGTGGATCGATGTTCATGATGTCAATCAATGTATTGTCTGTTCCAGACTCGATTATTTACAGACCGCCGTCATATAGCTGGAATATTGCTGAGTGCGGCGTTAAACAACAAACAAGCAAACACAGTTATATCACGACGTATCAGCTTGATGTAAGAGGAAAGCCTTAGCAGAGATGATAGTTATTGACTTATAACACTTTAAAACGAGAAACCACGAGCACGGGTATGATGCTGACAAACCAAGAAACGAGAATGGATTCGAACTCAAAGTCATTTGCCTCTGGCACGCCTAAGCGACGCAGTTCTACACTGGCGAGGAGACTCCCATCTTCCCGAAGCAAGAGAGTTAACTGACTTTCAAAGTGGAGACTGGACTTTTAAAGTCCATGGTCCGAGTGGACTTGCTTACATAAATCATGGTTAACATTCAAAGAACCTTAGCATCTAAAATGTTTTAACAACATTGTTTGGATAAGGTATTCAAGAAAACAATCCTTATTTGTTCTGTGATAATACTGAGAGAAATCGGCGTCTACAAGTGTCTTATAGTGAAGTTGATGCATTTCACATGTGTAGGCAACTTTGGATAACCACTGTTTATCATCCAATACTGGCTTCAACAAGAGATGTATGGGTGACATTGAAAATAACAACATTGAAAATGAGGCGGGTTTTTTAAACAACCTACCGGACACATGTTTTCACAAAAGACCAAAATAAGTTTGTTTTTTTGTTTTGTTTTTTAAAATATTTTTTACCTCCGACTTAAAGGTTTGAAAACTTCCGTAAACCAACTAATATAAAATGCCTCGTAACAACCATAACGCAGGGTGACTCTTATGTCAAAAGGTACAATTGTTTTGTACCCATGTTATATATACGCATATATTGAAGTACACACACAGGTAGGACGGACGTCATTTGAACGATATGTGAATATGAATATGATGTCATGGGTACCAGGGGGCGGTCAGGTAGCCTAGTGGTTAAAGCATTCGCTCGGCACCCGGGTTCGATTCCCGACATGGGTACAATGTGTGAAGCCCATTTCTGGTGTCCCCCGTCGTGATATTGCTGGAATATTGCTAAAAGCGGCGTAAAACCATACTCACTCACTCATGGGTACCAACATTAATAATGTCATTGTTAGAATCCCGAAACCGTAGAAACGGCCACATGCATAACACAAGGGTAACAGGTGAGAAAACACAACGGGATCGATGCACATTCATGTCATGCTTGTGATTTGTTTGCTTGTGTGTTGTTTAACGCCGCACTCAGCAATATTCCAGCTATATGACGGCGGTCAGTAAATTAATCGAGTCTGGACCAGACAATCCAGTGATTGATATCATGAGCATCGATCCACGCAATTGGGATCGATGACATCCGTCAACCAAGTCAGCGAGCCTGACCAATGTTGTCGCACTTATCTATATTGCTGTTGAGGCGAGGTGAAATGGGGTTAAGCGTCACGTCACAAGATAATTGCACTTATATATATCGAAGTGCATACGTGTGTGTGTGTACTTGTACTAGTCCGGACAAATGCCGATTGTATAGTGCTAGCCCACTGAGATACCATGCCGCGGTTTAACATGAATACCCCACTCAGATACGGTAGACATAATCCCAACCGACCAGTCCCTTGTTTTAGCCCTTTACTGCCGAGCGCCAGGCAGGGTAAGTACCATCTTTTTCACGTCGTTTGGTATGGCGCAGCCGGGGATCGAACCCCGGACCTGTCGGAGCCTCTACCACTACACCACGGAGGCGGTACATACCCGTGGGGTTGCTTCGTTTGAATTGGAGTAGGTCCTGTAGCGATCAGGTTGAGGTGTCGACTGCAAGAGTGACACACTTTGCAAACGGGGAAGGGACTTTACGGATCGTAAAGGAAAGAAGAACGTTATTCTTTAAACAGATTAGTAGCTGGTTAGAAATACATGTATATCAGGTTGGTTTCTTGGAGTGTGGGTGAGTGAGTGAATGAGTGAGTGAGTGAGTTGGGTTTTCCGCCGCTTAGTTGTAACAGTATTCCAGTTATATCACAGTCCCAGACGTTTACCTCTTTGGTGGAACCACGAGCACGGGTATGGTGCTGACAAACCTAGAAATATAATCGTGACGAACCGGGATTCGAACCCACAGGTTTTCTTGCGTGCCCAGGGTCGCAACTCTGCACAACGAATTGCGTCGCCTGAGACGACTGGGCCATCCCACCCCCAGGTTTGTGCGTTAAGTATGTTCATATTTCCATGATTTAATATTAATATTTAGATTACTTGTGTGTGTCTGTGTGTGTGTTTATGTATTAAATATGAATATAATGTGTACAAATTATATCTAAACAAGAAAACAGCGTTATCACTATCCCCCGCCATGGGGCACATTAGAATTTTGTTTGTTCATATATAGTAGTGAATGTAAACTAAAACAAAGAGTTCTATAAAGCTTTAAGAAGAGACAGGCACATGGGCCGCTTTATTTGATCAGAAAAATTGATTAAGTATGAAATTAATACACACAAAAGGCCTCTTCTTTTGAAAAAAAATAATTCAGTCTAGTATATACGTCCGTGGTCTTGATAAGTATCTTAGTCTTAGATAAATAGTCTGAGAAAACGTGTCCCCATTGCCCACACGATGCACTAAGTAACATAACATGGATCAAGGGCCGTAACTCTGTAAAAACAATTAACGGGACCAATTTTCGAACTCATATTTGACAAGTATCTCTTAGATGAGCATTCAAACTTTCATTCATGTAACTTCAGTAGTTTCTGAGAACACTTGTCCCCATTTCATGCAGTCTGCACTAAGTTGAAAAGCACGGACCAAGGGCCATAACTCTGTAAAAACGGATTTTTAAAACTCATTTGAGTTCAAGACCAGTAACATCAGTGTGTAAAATTTCAGTCTCTGACTTAAACAGTTTTTGAGAAAATGTGTCCCCGTTGAGAACCGGGCGGAAGGACGGACGGACGGTCGGTCGGACGAACGGAATCTGTTCATATATCCTCCGCCCCACGTCGTGACGGGATATGATACTCGACATTGCTTTGGAATTTCACTTCGGGTTGTGACAGTCTTACCCCGACGTCGTGTATCATTGTTCTGAATAGCAATCACTGAATTTTCTGCTCAAGACACGATTATTTACAGGCCGCCGACACATAACTGGTATATGGTAGTGCGACGTAAAACAAAACAAAACAAAAAATCAATTACGTTAATGGTTAAACGGAGACGACCTGTCTTTAAATCAGAAAACATTACTAACCTTGGCGATATATACTATGTTATATACCATATTATGTAACAACACAATACATATGAGGGGCGGTCGGGTAGCCTGGTGGTTAAAGCGTTCTCTCGTCACGTCGAAAACCAGGGTTCGATGCCCGACACGGGTACAATGTGTGAAGCCCGTTTCTGGTGTCCCCCGCCCTGATATTGCTGGAATATTGCTAAAAGCGGCGTAAAACCATACTCACTTACTGTAATAGATAGCTGCATCGGGTGGTCAGGCTCGCTGACTTGGTTGATGCATGTTATCGTTGCATTCATTGCAATTGCGTTGATCGATGGTCACGATGTCAATCACTGGATTGTCTGGTCCAGGCTCGATTATTTACAGATCGCCATCATAGTATGCTGAGTCACGCGGACCTATATTTTTGTCCGTGGCTGAGTGCGATGTTAAACAACAAACAAACAAACAAACACACAAACAAACAAACAAAACAGCTGGAATTTGGCTGACCGGGGCAAAAAACAACATTCACTCACTCGCTTCATTCATACTTCATGCACATTCACATAATCGGGATGCATACAAGAATATTAGTGAGTGAGTGAGTTGGGTTTAACGCCGCTTTTAACAGTACTCCAGTTAAATCACGACATGTCAGCTTAATGTGGGAGGAAAGCCCGAGGTGATGCAGGTCTCAGACGTTTACCACGAGCACGGGCATGGTGCTGACAAACCAAGAAACATAATCGGGGCGAACCGGGATTCGAACCCACAATTTGCACACACATTTGCAGCATACACGGCCAAAAGCATCCATTTAAACTCAAAGGCAGATCAATCGTAATATTATTTTATTTCTTATCCTCTCTTTTTCTTTCGACTTAAAGTTCATTGTTGGTGTTAAATTGGCCAGAAGATCGACACCGTAGACGTTTTATTTATTTCTAAATTTGACAGTTATTTGTGAAATGTTTTAATTGGAGATAACAGTGAGTGAGTGAGTGAGTGAGTTGGTTTTAACGCCGCTCTTAACAGTATTCCAGTTATATCGCGGCGTGTCAGCTTAATGTGGGAGAACAGCCTGAAGTGATGCGGGTCTTAGACGTTTACCAGCTCGGTGAAACCCATGAGCACGCGTATGGTGCTGACAAACCTAGAAACATAATCGGGGCAAACCGGGATTCGAACCAATCATAGGTTTCTGGTGTGCCCAAGGGACGCAACTCTGCACAGCGAATCTCGGCGCCTTAGACGACTAGGCTACCCGTGCCCCCACAAGAATATTAAAGATAACGCAACTCGAATAGTATTTTTAAACAAAGCGAATAGGAGCAGGGCCTTAATGTTTCTGGGAAAATATAGTTTTAAAAGAAATATGCCGTTATGTTTAGCTCCATTATGTACAAAGACCGTTGAATAGTGTATCACATGGTGCGTCTATAAAAACGTTTCACTATGCACAAAAGCATTCAACTATATTAAAAAGCCAAATGCAATTCCAAATAATTTCCATTACTTTATAACAAATATATCAATTGCAACGAGTACAATGAATTAAAAAATAATGTTTTAAATTTAGTGTGTAATGATTTATATTTTCTGTTTTATTTTTTGTTTATTTTCAGTTATACATATACTATATAAAGATCATGTATATTCATTTACAAATTATAAATAATTTATTTATGGAATGATTGCAATAGATTTGATTAAAACAACACGTATCATGTGAACCGTTTCGTTGATTCAGTTGAAATCAGGTGCGCCCTGTTTTACAGTATTCTCCTTACATCGTAAATTGTTGCATGTGATGTTCGGAGTTTATTAAACCTGCGCGTAGAAAATATTTGAAATTTAATATTAAAGCACATAGCTGATAAAGCGCTTAGTTTTGAGCTCTGCGTATTCAGCTTAGATCAGGTTTAATAATGATACCATCCGGAATCTTTTGGCGTGAGCGTATCCATTGACATTCGTGACAATTCGTCCTGTCTTGTTATTTACGGAAATTGACGAAAGATGCCGAATGATATTACAGCGGAAGTTGCTCTCGGTAGCTGTGTGTGTGTGATTGTGGTATTTTGAAGAAAGACACCTTTTTTTCTACTGTTATGATTCATACAAGATAACGGTGTGTATATGAAAAGGTACTACAATATCAATGTGTTTAGAGGCCAAGAAGCGAGTGTGTGTTTCTCGAACGTGACAATGCAGGACGAATGAAATATGGTTATGCTTCACTTGTCTGGAGGTCCAGCCTAATGTGACGTTGAATGTGACCCGGTGGTGTCGACAGAGATTATGGGGGGATAGAGTTCGTTTCATGAAAAAGTGTAATTTCACAAAAAGGGGACTTTGAACAACGTGTTATCTTTGTGCATCCAAAAATAAGATTTGTCCTTGTAATGTTCTCATTAAGACAAGTTAGGCTAATTATTATGCAGGTTCAGTCACAGGAATATGTAGCAGTACACAAATATAAACAATATATTTTTATTGACTAATGGCTACATAGGATAAATGGGTTAATAAAAAAAATATGTTTACTTGTTTACATTTACAAATTCCCGTGGATCAGTCTACCTACACAACTGGAGAGTTGTGCTATTCTTCTGTTATGATCATGCTATTTCAGTGTGATTTTCATAAGTAAATGTATGCAGATCTAGCTCAGCAGTGAGATGAGGTTAAAGTGATATAGATCTACCCTACGTCAACGTTATCAAAACATTAATACTGCACGCACAGTTTCTGAATGTAATCAGGGTAACCAGGTCATTCTGGGAAGTCTGTGCTGTATTCTTATTATTTGTACAATTTGAATTAGATTTAGGCTCAATAATAATTTTTATAATTTTTCGCAACTCCACTGGCGTAGCCAAGGCTGATTTTTTAACTGACCGTGATGAAGCTTGAATGTTGCCAACTAGTCATAAAACAACAAGTATTCAGTGTTCACTTACTTCATACTTCACTGTTTGTGATCACTAAATCAGATTATTCTATAGTCATGATAGTAGATCTGTGTCATTTTGGCAGAAAGTTAACCGTAAGAATGATAAATCATATGCAAAATGAAACCCCATCATTTTACCATGTTTACGTACCTAGTTCTGAAATACCATGTCGGCATAGGAGAGAGAATGGGAAAAACCCAAATTTTATTCATTCGCCATATTCAGGGTGGTGGGGTGGCCTAGTGGTTAAGGAGTTCGCTGGTCAAACTGAAGACCCAGGTTTGATTTCCCCACAGGGTACAGTGTGAGAAGCCTTTTTCTGGTGTCATCTGCTGTGACATTGCTGGAATATTTATATAAAAAACATGTTCAGTTGTCTCATTAAATCAGATTTTAGTCGCGGATACAGTGCCTGTCTGTGTCAAGTCCTGAGGACATCTCCATAGAATGTCGTGTCAGGTGAACCGAGGGCAAATTTTGATTGCACAAGAAAACCATTACAGAATGCAAATATACCCCCCATGGCAACCCTTTGTCTGTAGATGCCTTGGGACTCTGAAACGACAGGGTGTATAAAATATCCACAACAATATATAGTAGAACTGCATAATAAACTGACGGGCAAAAGAAACTATACTAACATTGATTTGGTGTTGACAACATTATCAAATATATCACAAAAATATAGTGTTGCGAGTTGGAAAGGTGGCATTTACAGGAACTTCAATATCAGGTAAGGAATGAGACGGGGTAAATGTCAATTTGCAAAATAAACAAATCATCTGAACGAAAACAGAAAACGCATTTTTTTCACAAATGCATTACTGTCAGTATCTTGTATGGCCTCCATTGCTCTGAATACAGGCTTGGACACACCGCTGCACGGAGTTTACAAGATCCCTGATGACGTCATTGGGGATGGCTCACCATTCTTCCAACAGTGCCTGAATCAACGTTTGACGACTTGACGGAGGGGGATTTCTTTCCCTTATTTGTCTGTCCAGATAGTCCCACAAGTGCTCAATGGGTGTCAAGTCAGGCGATCTTACTGGCCATTGCAAAAGGTTTACATTATTTGCAGTTAGGAAGTCTCTGGTGATCCTGGCGGTGTGGGGGCGAGCGTTGTCCTGTTGGAAGATTACTCTGGGATTCCTCTGGAGGAAGGGAAGCACCACAGGACACAATACATGGTCGATGTAGACTTGAGCATTTAAATTACGGTCAAAGACAACCAGGTCTGTTGTATGGTCCCTGAAAATCCCACCCCAGACCATGACACTTCCACCACCGAATGGCACGGTCTCCTGGACACAACATTGGGCTGTTCTCTCTCCTCTCCGACGATACACACGCACACGGCCATCAGCTCGATTCAAATGGAACCTGCTCTCATCAGAGAATAGAATTCGTTGCCAGTTCCTGTTTTGCCACCGCTGTACCATTCTTGCCCAATGGTGGCGGTTACGTCGGTCACGCCGGCTCAAGGTCACCCCACGAAAGGGCCGGTAGGCCCAAATACTGTGTTGTCGAAGACGCCTGGCAACTGTCCTTCTGCTGATCACATGATGTAAGGCTGTGGCTGCCGATGACATCACAGTGACGAAACGATTGCAAAGATGTAAGATGCGGAGGTACCGATATTAATTGGCGGTTGTGATCCTGGGTCTTCCACTTCTTGGCCTGTCATCTGTACGACATGTTTGTGTGAGTTGTGTCTGCAGCCTCGTTATCGTTGTTCTGGTGCAGTTGAAGATGCGAGCAACACGGGCATGGCGTGCTCCCAACTGCAACATCCCAATTGCTCTCTCTCGCTCTTGTGCGGTCAGTCTCGGCATGTCAGCTGTTGTGGTCGGTACGATTGTGGTGTAAAACATACAGATTGGAGGATTTTATACCGTTCCGAGCCATTTTGTCGTGATGCACGTGCATCCAATTTTGAATGAAAAAAGGTCGATAAAGTCCATATTCAGGAAGAAGCAGGATTTTTTAAACTTAAGCTGCCTTCATGCGATTTTGTTTGACAATGAAAACTCCAGTTCAGTGCTGATGTGATATTTTTTAAATAAAACATACTTTGGTATAGTTTCTTTTGCCCGTCAGTTTATGTTTACATTCAGATTTCCTCTGTGATAAATACAGAAATCAGAATGCATCGCTCTCTCTGTCAAAGAATTTAGAAGCCTTGCCTCTGATTGACTGATCGGTGCGGTCGGGTGGCCTAGTGGTTTAAGCGTTCGCTCCTCATGCCGAAGACCCAGGTTCAATTCCCAACATGGGTACAATGTGTGAAGCCCATTTCTGGTGTCCCCCGCCGTGATATTGCTGGAATATTGCTAAAAGCTACGTAAAACCATACTCACTCACTCACACTCACTGATCTGACTGACAGACTGATCAGAAAGGTCAACGACAGACCTTTGGCAATGTTGTCAGACTTTGATGCAGAGATGTATCGTTTCAGAGTAAAAGATCTCGGCTTCATGAGATTGCAATGTTAAGCAACATTTTTTCTTACCATTCCAATAAAACATCTGTCATATATGCTATACACCAAGAATGAATGCAGTTGATTAAAATGCCTGGAATATATGTGATCGGCATAGTTATTTTTATGGTTAATATTTGTTTGTAGGTCAGCCATCTGAAGAAGGTCAGAGAGTTGGACCACGATGTACAGTCCTACAGATCAGTTGCAAGTGAACACAATACAGACAGTGTCTCCATGGGACAATTGATTGTCAGTTACGACTGACTACAATTACACTTAACTGAAGACAGGCATTTCATATTTTGTAAATCAGGGACATTATTTTACACAAAATGGCATCCAGTGAGTGTGGTATCCCTATCAAGACAGAACTAGTCAATAGCCCAGATCCAGTGGATCAAGATTCACCAAAGCCTGAGCCAGATGAAAAGAGTGGAAAATCTGCCGATTTATCCGAGATTGGCTGCAACACAGAATTCTCCGACGATGACGATGACGACGATGAGGATGCTGATGACACAGCTCCTGAGGATGCGAGTGTTGAGCAGAGTGGACCTTCTACAGAACCTGCTGAAAATGCATCGTCAGCCAAATCTGATGACCATAGGCCCTATATTTGTTCTGTGTGTAGTAAAGCCTTCAAAAAGGCTTACAATTTAAAAGCACATATGGATATCCACACCGACGGGCAATTACATGCTTGTAATTTATGTCACAAGACGTTCAAATCTCGCCACTATCTACGAAAACATCTTTCAACCCATAATCCTGTGAAGAAACATGCCTGTGAGGTTTGTGGCAAGTCTTTTACCCAGATGTCACACCTGAAGAAGCATGAAATGATTCACACGGGAGAAAAACCGTATTCGTGTACCATTTGTGGCATGACATTCAACAAGACATCTAATTTAAACACCCACGTGCGGAGACACACAGGTGAGAGGAACCACACCTGCCCACACTGCAACAAAAACTTCGGAACATCAAGCGAACTCCGACGTCACGTCAACATTCATACAAAAGAGAAAACGTATGAGTGTGACATATGTGACCGATCCTTCCTACTGTTGGGAAATCTTCAAAAACATGTAAAACGATGCCATCTTGGAGAGAAGAGATTCTTGTGTAGTCATTGCGACAAAACATTTATGTCGGCAGGGGAGCTTCAGAGGCATATTGCTGTCCACACAGGGGAACGTAACTTCCCGTGTGATATGTGTGATAAAAGGTACTTTAGTTTAAGAGATCTTAAAATGCATGTTAAAATTCATATGGTGAGGGAAAGGACTGTTCCATGTCAGGTGTGCGAGAAACTTTTTTATGATAAATATTCCCTGAAGGCACATATGAGGATACACAGCACGCGGCAGTATCAGTGTAACGAATGCCCGAAAAGGTTTTTCAGACCGCTCGATCTGAAGCGTCACGAGAAGACTCATGAACCCAAACCCTTGAAGTGTCGAATCTGTGCGAGAGTTTACACAAGGCAGAAGAGGCTTGACCAGCACATGCTTCTACACGAGGCTGAGAGGCCATTTGTTTGTGGCCACTGTGACAAAGCATTCTCCATGTCCACCCAGCTCATGTCCCATATTGCTTGTATGCATTCCGACAAGCAGAACACCCGATGTGATGTGTGCCAGAGAAGTTTCAAGACTGTGGACGACCTGAGTGTACACTTTAAGGATCACATTATGAATCGAGTTCACGTTTGTCTGGAGTGCAGGAAAACGTTCGAGACCGTGGAGCAGCTTCGGGAACACCAGAAGACTCGCCCCGAGTGTGACCGTGGAGAGTCCACATCCTCAAGCGCTAATGAGATGTTGGCCGAGAACTCACTCGCAGATGGGGATCAGGATGAAAGTGTTCCTGAGTCTGAAACAGTGGAGGACGAGGCATGCAAGCTGAAAGTGTAAAGATGGGAGGAATCTGTTACCATGGTTACATATTGCGAAACAGTTCCTAAATATTATTCCAATGACATTCGCGATACAAAAACTACTTGAGTTCACAAACCCTAGACAGAGCTCCCATGCAGATTCCGAGACAGAAAAGCTATCCTTTATATGCCATCAATGTTAAAGAGTTAACTAATAAGGATCGGGTAGTAACATGTGACCTGAATAACCAAATGGTATGTTACTCGTACCAGCAACAAATAGCCTGTCTGGTCCCCACTTGATTAGTTACCACGTTACCAGGCAATTGTGGTGTCACCCCAAATGCTTTGTGGGCTGGGAGCTTTAGCTTCGGGCTCTTGATTAAAGGGACTGAGAGCTTGCATTATTAGTAAATGCCTATTTGGATTGTATTGTATAAATGAAATCATTTAAGGAGAATAGTGAGAAAATGAAAGCAATCTCATTAAAATCAGATCTTAGTTCTCGCTACTGCTAAACAAAGATCTGAGGACATCCCATTATAGGTCACGTTAGACCTTTGACTGACCAATGGAATGACTGACAAGAAGTCGACATTAGCCAATCAAAAAGCAGCTTTCTCGTGCTTTAGGGCACTAATTTCAAATTGGCGACTACACTTTGAAACATATGTTGACAAATTCTCGATTACAAATTTGAAACCTGAACAAATGAGCATTCTGGAATGGCTGAAAGATGGTATGGATTGTATGGAGTCAGTCATTAAGCCCGCAACTATCGTTTGGAATACCCTGTGTTAAAGTTTTCGAGGGTGCATGATTAGAAATTACATTCCAAATGTCACTTTCATGATCTGGTAAGCAACAGTCTGATTGGTTGGATGAAAGGTTGTTTTGACGTGACACCTAATGGGATGTCCCCAGATCTTTGTTTAGCGGTAGCGAGAACTAAGATCTGATTTTAATGAGATTGAAATGAAAGTGAATCTGGGGGCCATGTTTTGCCAATTTTATGACAAGGACCCCTTTACTTAACTTCTTGTTATAAACACTGGATACATTGCAGCCATAGAAACTAATCCTTATGATGATTATATGTAGCAAAACCCTTAAAAATGGCAATTTCTACTAGTCCTTATGATACAAACTATTGGGCGGTTTGGCAACGACTACAGGACTAGTGCAAATTTCTAAAGCTGCATTGTTTCAAGAATTTGTTGTCTAATCAACAGTTGTGCACTGACAAAATTCTGTGTGTTTTTGACCATGATTGAGGGCGTTTATTGATAGATTAGGCTAACGAGTGGCACAGTTAACCACTTATCTGTGTTATTATGTTATCTGTAACATGGGTATTGATGAAGAAACACGTTTTTGTGACTGTTGATAGATCAGTAAGGACGTTTTGTCACTTACCATTATATATATATATATATATATATTTATATCTTCTTTACTATGATGATAACACAAGGTGTACATGTGAACGCGGATATTATGTAATCAAATGTGAAGTATTTCCTGCTTTTGTTGAATGGAATAATTGTCCATATATTCCACAGGACTTCTGAATGGGAAGGTATGAGAAGAGTGTGAGAACCAACTGACCAAAGACATAGTCTAGACGGAATTCAGTCTCAGTAAAATCAGACCTTTTACTTTCTTACAATCCTACCGAGGCAAACTCTGTGTGAACTTTGACCACCCAATCTAAGTGAAGCATGCATGGTTTCTGGAGCCAATCGGGTGTCAGTTGTTAAAAATTTTATTTCTTGTCCACCTTGATTTGGAAATTGGTATTTTGAGTAACATAATAAAATATTTTGATGCAATCTCATTAAAATCTGATCTTAGTTCTTGCTGCCGCTTAAAACAAAGATCTGAGGACATCCCAATACGGGTCATGTCAGAAGGAGGTATTGTATCTGATTAAAAGATCTGATTTTAACGAGATTTGAGGGTATTCTACTTCTGGTTGGTGCATAAGATGGTGAGACCTGCTTTGTGATACATGTGTGTATATTGATCATTGAATCAATACATATACCAGCATTGTGAACTGGTGAGCAGTCATCGTGTGGGGGTGGCGCTGTCACATGTGTCATGCACGTGGCTGCAGGTGTGAAGCTGAGGCTAACTACTGGTCCCACCATGCAAGGAGCCCACTTTTAACAAACACATCTCTGAGCATCTTCCACACATAAATGCCCCACCGATATGCACAGTAGGGTCATATTATACAAGTGTCATACTACTGAAAAGAATGACTTCCCTGATGTTTTCATATTGCTTAAGTTAATCTGTCCATGCCATGACACAGTAACGAAAGTAATATGAAAAAGTCTGGTGTTCAATTTTTTTTTAATAGGGTGGCACGGGTGGCCCAGTCATCTAAGGCGCCGCGATTCGCTGTGCAGAGTTGCGTCCCTTAGGCACGTCAGAAACCTATGATTGTGGGTTGGAATCACGGTTCGCCCTGATTATGTGTCTAGGTTTGTCAGCAACATACCCGTGCTCGTGAGTTTCACCGAAGTGGTAAACGTCTTGAGACCTGCATCACTTTGGGCTTTCCTCCCACCTTACGCTGACATGCAGTGATACTGTTAAAAGCGGGGTTAAACCCAACTCACACACTCTTTTCAATAGTATGATAGGGTCGTGTTAGATAAATTTTAGAGGTCAGCTGAACCTAGAATGGATGACTTAACAGAAAATCAAATTTATTTGTACACTGTACGTTTGACCAATTTGTTTTGCAATGTTCCTCTGACTTTACCATGACTTGGTGCAAGTTATCATAATCATTCCCTAAGCTTCCTTTGCACTTTGCATTGGGCCTTGTTAAGAGCCAAACAAAACTTGATTAGTATGATTTTTTTTTGAAAATGATTTTGTTGTAGCCCAGTTAGGTAAGATTTAATGTGTTGTATAACTTGTAATATCAAATCACACTAGAAACTGTTTCAGTGTATTTTTACCATTTACAATTGTTACCATGGTTACCATTAGTTGTTTACTTATATGTTAGCAGTATGTGTGGCTTAAAGCCTATGTCAGCAACTGTAAGATGGGCTCTTATCATATGTAAGAGAGAGAGAGAGAGAGAGCCTGTATTTTAGCAGAGATATTCTTTGATGCCAGGTGCGTTATGTGGAGCATGCAGGGGTCCGGAAAATTTAAAATCCCAATCGGACATTTGCATTTAGGCCACGCCCCCTTCAAATAGCGTATTTTAGTAATAGCATGTAATATCGTTGTCTTTCAATCATTTCCATGTCTGCATACAATTAACTGTTTCATTAACATGATTAGATAAGCATCTCATCAATAATAACAGCATCATGGATCATCCTCGTCTGTCAGTTCTCAGATGAACTTACTTGTGGGATTGTCCCATCAACAGTTCTCTGATGAACGTAAGTCATGGTCCATTCTCATTTGACTGTGAGTTCTCAGATGAACTAACTTGTGGGATTCTCCCATCAACAGTTCTCTTTCTATGATAATTCTATTATAATTGTGATGATAAAAGAAAAATGTCTTGATGTTATGTAACATATATCATCAATGAGACTCATCCAACATACAGTTTTCACATGAACGTAAGTCATTGATGATTCTCAACTGACCATTCTGAGATGAATGCATGTCATAGATGATTCTCATCAGCTAACCATTGTCAGATGAACGTAAGTCATGGATGATTCTCATCAGCTAAGCATTGTCAGAGGAACGTAAGCCATGGATGATTCTCATCAACATACCATTGTCAGATGAACGTAAGTCATGGATGATTCTCATCAACATACCATTGTCAGATCGAACGTTAGTCGTGGATGATTCTCATCAACATACCATTGTCAGATGAACGTAAGTCATGGATGATTCTCATCAACATACCATTGTCAGATCGAACGTAAGTCGTGGATGATTTTCATCAACTTGCCATTCTAAGATGAACGTAAGTCGTGGATGATTCCCATCAACTTACAGTTCTCACATGAACGTAAGTCATGGATGATTTTCATCAACTTACAGGGGCGGTCGGGTAGCCTAGTGGTTAAAGCGTTGGCTCATCACGCCGAAGACCCAGGTTCGATTCCCAACATGGGTACAATGTGTGAAGCCCATTTCTGGTGTCCCCCGCTGTGATATTGCTGGAATATTGCTAAAAGCGAGGTAAAACCATACTGACTCACTCATCAACTTACAGTTCTCAGATGAACTTAAGTCATGGATGATTTTCATCAACTTACAGTTCTCATATGAACGTAAGCCATTGATGATTCTCATCAACTTACCATTTAAAGATGAACATAAGTCATGGATGGTTCCCATCAAGATACAGTTCTCAGATGTACACAAGTCGTGGAGGATTCTCATCTGACTAAGTTCTTAGATAAATTCATCAACTCAGTCTCAGATGTTTCAGCAGTTCTCAGATGAATGTACTGATGTTGTGACCTTGTTCAGAAAACTCTCTTGATTGTTTTCTATATAACTTATTTTCTTTTATTAGTGATACCAAGATACCTGATTATAACTGGAACATAGACTATCTTTGGCTTGAGCCTCTGTATCCAATGTTGTCAGGGTACCTTCAACCTTGTTCCGAAAATTGCCACACTGAATCCCCTTGACATGTTTACTTATGATCCACCATGTACAGACAATGTAAAACTTCGTATGTGTCTGTGCTTTTGTGTATTGTTGCTTTATAAGCATGATAAGGCTGAAATAACTAACACAGTGTCTCCTCCTAGCTGACAAGGTGATTAGCAATACTGTAAGAACAAGTCATGATGATGGATACAATGTATGTTGTCTTGTAGCCGATCATCACTGAAATAATTAGAACCCTTGGCTTGAGTCATGTTGGAATTTGAAGAATAGAATTCTGGGAATAGATTCAAATTCTTTATTACTGTATTCCCTGTGAAGATCCGCGTTAGACTCGGTTTTCAGCATCCAATGCTGTTCAGATGAGGCGACTAACGACGTCGGGGGGTCAGGCTCGCTGACTTAGGTGATGCATGTCATCATATTCCAATTGGGTGGATCGATGATCATGATGTCAATCACTGGATTGTCTGGTCAAGTCTTGATTATTTACAGACCGCTGTTTTTAGCTGAAATATTGCTGAGTGCGGCGTAGAACAACAAACAAATATTAGTGTGAGGGGATACATGGCCTCCAGTACATCAACTGTGTAGAGATATTTTGAGTGCATATGCCACAGTTTATGATGATAATGGCCTTTAATGACTTTGGGATGACATCCACATGAATTTAATATCGGGATGCTCCCTTGCATCCCTTTTGAGATTGTGGGTTCAAAATTTGTCAAGATTCTGATTTTTTTGTTTGTCGGCATATACCCAGGCCCATGTGTTTCACAAGGGAGGTAATTGTGCAGGGCATCCATCACTTTTGGCTTTTCCTGAATATTACAATGTCATGTAGCTGAAATACAGAGTAAAGTGGAACTCTCACTCTCTTTTAGGACATTGTACTGATACACATTTCAAGGTTCACTGCAAGCATGTTTGCATTTGATTTTCATTCTCATCTCCCCGGGGAGTATACAACCAATGTCTCACTGGTTTACTGAACACATCATAGAAAATTATCAAGTGATGTTTAGTTATGAAAACAAATACTTGGAATGATAATGTTTTAATTAAATAGAACTTCAGGAATAGACACAATGGTGGTATCCTATTTTAGTCTTGTTGATGAGTTGATCATCCTCGATTATCTAGTGTATATTGTGTCTATTCTATTATCCAAAGCTACATTAAGGAAGTCGGGGCACGGTTGTCTAAGGCGCCATGACTCGCTGTACAGAGTTGCATCCCTTGGGCATGCGATAAATCTATAATTGTGGGTTCAAATGCTGGTTCGTCCGGATTATGTTTCTAGGTTAGTCAGCACCATACCCGTGTTTCACCAAAGTGGTAAATGTCTTAAGACCTGCATCACTTCGGGCTTTCCTCCCACATTAAGCTGACATGCCGCGATATAACTGGAATACTGTTAAAAGCGGCGTTAAACCCAACTCACTCACTCACTCACTCACTCACTCACTCATCTAGGAAGTGCTGTCACTATCTCCATCCTCTTATCACAGACAGAACAGAATTTGTCTTGCTCATGAACTTGAAATAAGAACACCCAAAAGGACTATTCGTGGACATTCCTTGTCAGAACTAGTTACTTGCAATCTTTGCTTATTCATGGAGATTTCGTGTTAGAACTAGTTCCTTGCAATCTATGCTTGTCCAATGAGAAACCTATAAAATAACATCTTCTTATTATTAACTCCATGAATCTTCTATTGTCAATGTGATTAACCTCGATGTCCCAGTGTGTATTCCCTCTGTACTGTCTAGTGGAGACAGTTATTGTTAGTGGTGTTTCTATTTGTGTATCGGCATGTTTAGATATTAAATGATGTAGAACCCATACTACTCTGTGTACTTAATTTTTCCAACAGGATGTCTAGGCCCCCAGAATCCCAGGTCCGAGTAGGTCCCCAGAACACCCTGCTTGTTGATTCCTTGTGGGGATGCAAGGTCCTAGCAGGTGCCCCTAGAACACCATGCTTGTTGACTCCTTGTGGGGATGCAAGGTCCTAGCAGGTGCCCCTAGAACACCATGCTTGTTGACTCCTTGTGGGGATGCAAGGTCCTAGCAGGTGCCCCTAGAACACCATGCTTGTTGACTCCTTGTGGGGATGAAAGGACCTAGCAGGTGCCCCTAGAACACCATGCTTGTTGACTCCTTGTGGGGATGAAAGGACCTAGCAGGTGCCCCTAGAACACCATGCTTGTTGACTCCTTGTGGGGATGCAAGGACCTAGCAGGTGCCCCTAGAACACCATGCTTGTTGACTCCTTGTGGGGATGCAAGGTCCTAGCAGGTGCCCTAGAACACCATGCTTGTTGACTCCTTGTGGGGATGCAAGGTCCTAGCAGGTGCCCCTAGAACACCATGCTTGTTGACTCCTTGTGGGGATGCAAATGCTGAATAGGTACCCAGGAACCCAATGCTTGTCTCTGTGGGGATGCAAGAGCCAAATAGGTCCCCAGAACATTCTGCTGGTTTCTCTTTTGGGATGCATGGGCAAAATAGGTTCCCAGAATCCCATCTCTAGAATCCCATGCTTTTCTCTGTGGGAATGCATGAGCCAAATAGGTCCCCAGAACCCCCATGCTTGTTTCTGTGGGGATGCATGGGCCAAATAGGTCCCCAGAATCCCATGCTTGTTTCACTTTAGGGATGCATGGCTAAAATAGGTCCCCAGAACCCCATGCTTGTTTTTGTGGGGGTGCATGGCCAAAACAGGTCCCCAGAACCAAATGCTTGTCTCCTTGTGGTGATGCAAGGGCCAATCAGCTCTCCATAACACCATGCTTGTTCCTCTGTCAGGGTGCATGCGCCAAATGGATCATTGGAACCGTGGAATTTTGGTAAAAAAATAATCTTGCCCTGAGTGAGTGAGTTTACGAGTTGACGAGTGAATGCTTTAACCACTAGGCTACCCGACCGCTGAAATTGTGTCGTTCCTTAGTCATGCAAGGATTAAGCGTTCATGGGCTCAAATCCTGACTTCACTCTCACAAGGTGATTGGGGTGCATGGACCATGTTTACTATGGTAACTTACAATACGTATTATACTGAAACGTTCGCTGTCGCCCCGAAGACCCAGGTTCAATTCCCCACATCGGTACAATGTGTGAAGCTCATTAATGGTGTCTTTGACCGGATATTGCTGGAATATTGCTAAAAACAGCATAAAACCGCACTCACTCATACCTAAGATGATCATAATCTTACATACACTTACGACAGTCATAGCGATAAGGCTGTTTTGTTTGTTTGTTTGTCGTTGAACACTGCATTCAGCAATATTCCACCTATATGATGGTGGTCGGATAATAATCGAGTCTGGACCAGAAAATCCAGTGATTGAGATCATGAGCATCAATCCAGGCAATTGGGATACAGTGACATCAACCAAGTCAATGAGCCTGACCATCCGATCTCGTCAGTCGCCTCTTCCGACAAGCATTTTCGCCTTTTACGACAAGATTGGGTTACTGAAGACCTATTCTCTATCTGGATCTTCACGGGTTTTGTAAAACAGTACCCAGACAATCGAGTGATTGACATTGTGAACAACGACCCCCTCCGTCGATGTTCTGAGCCTGTCCACGCGATCCCTTTGGTCGCCTTTAACCGACCAGCAGAGGTTGCTGGGGACCTATTCTAACCAGGGCTCTCAAAAGGCAACTGAGTAAGTCCTCGTCTCAAATATTCGCGTTATGTAACCGCCGTCGTATAGCTGGAATATTGCTGAGAGCGGCGTTAAACAACAAAGCAACAATCAATAAATCAACTGTTTCGAGATCTGACTCTTTGTGTGGGATATGCTCTCTAGAGTTATGTCCCTTTCGTGAGTTTGGTCCAAGCTCCTCACAGCGATAGCCCGTTCGCGGACCTCTCTATACTATGTTACCGAGAGTGGAGCTTGAGTTTGGTCCCAAGCTCCTTCCCAGCGCGTGACACCTTCGTCACACTCTCGTTAACATCGCTGCCACCAGTGTGGGCGCGGCCATTACAAGAATCTTGAAATTTGCCCTCTAACCCCAAATGTAGTAACGTTCATACTTTTGTTTATATCTTTGGGAATGCCATCATAGTGAAATTTGAAAAGGTTTACGACTGACCATGTTTTCCAGATGAATTTACTTTGTTGTTTTAATAATCAGATTGGTTCGAGATTGCAGACTAACGGAAAATCAACCAACTTCTCCCTTACATTCTTACTATATCAATAACACGATAGCTTTAATGTAACAGAAATTCAAATTGACAAACGAAGAAAGTAATTTTGCAGCGATAAGTGTATTCGGCGTCAAGACGTCACTTGTTTGTAAACAACGGTCATTCGGTTGCGAGTTCAACTCCAAGCATGGTTGGGGTTACCTATCACAGTGGGGAGTTTTGACTGGTGGCAGCGATACTATAGAGAGCTCCGCGAACGGGCTGTCGCTGTGAGGAGCTTGAGTTTGGTCCAAGCTCCTTCCCTCCCAGCGTATGACACCTTCGGTGTAACGAAGGTGTCACGCGCTGGGAAGGAGCACCATGCACTCACCAGATTCTTATGTACTCCTGTACTCGGAAAAGTACTTGGCCAAGCTAGTAATTTTTTTTTTTTTTTATTGCTGCGCTAAGGCCAAACTGCGCACACACGTACAAGTAATAGATGTTTAATGGGTTTTTTAAGAAATATTACGTTACTAAAGAAGTCGACGGGAAACACTTGGTTGTGTGTAACCTCAATAAAGTAACGGTTTCAGGACTCTTCATGTGGCATAAGCTCTCTAGAGTTATGCCCCTTCCGTTAGTTGTCCGGCACCATTTACTCACCAGGTTCTCTGACATCTAACCCATGTTACGAAAGTGGCATATCAGAATGTCTGTTCATTTTAAAACAGTATCAACATGTGTCAACATAAGAAAGGGGAAATTTCAGGAGACTGAATGAATGTTGTTTTTACGCCGCACATTGGTACAATGTGTGAAGCCTATTTCTTGTGTTCCCGGTTGATATTGATGGAATATTGCTAAAAGCGGCGTAAAGTCCCACTCGCTCACTCACCCACTCACTCAAGATTACGATCAGTATGAAATGCTGGGGATCTGATTTGATCGGTCTGGCGAAGAGGAACTCGCCTTTAAGTTAATGATCAATGGGGTTTCTTGCTGTATAGCATTTTTTACCCGTGGGCATTCCAGGTTAGAATTTTTTCCGAGCAACCTATGCTGGTCTTTAGAGCAAGTTAATGGAACGGGTGGTCAGGTCAGGCTCGGTGACTTGATTGATTATGTGTGACGTCGTTCCCCGGATAGTTGCTCACAATGTCAGTCACCGGATCGTCTGGTCTAGACTCGATTACTAACGGGCTGCCGTCATTATAGCTGGAATATTGTCAAGTGCGGCGTTAAACAACAAACATACAACAGTTCAAGGTACAGTCCAAGTAAACTGCTATCACCGATTCCTTTATTACTGCTTTAGTTTCTTACTACATCAGGCATCCGTTAAGTGCCCGGTTAAAACATATTACATGAAATATACTAGGAAATTGTTTCTCCTTATTCCACCTCAGTACAAGAGCTACACAAGGCAGTCCAGTCTTTATTACGCAGTGTGATGGCGTCTTTCACAATCTGTGGAAGAGAAAACGATTCTACACCCGAAATCTTCCTACCGAGCCGTCTTCTGATATTCATCACACTCAAGTCCTTCAGTGTTCGTGGGTTAGTCGCGATGGTCTGGAACCGATTAATCATATCGGTCCAGGGGACGTCACTGACGTCGTCCATGCATGGCGACAGAGCTTCAATGGGATTATGCCCGGATGCCACAAGAAGCTCGGCAAGAACGATCGTTTCCTCATCTTTAGGGCCGTCAAACCTGATCAAAACTGCAAACGGAGTTCGGCCACAGCTGTCAGTTTTGTGCAGGGCGACGTTCAGGTCAACTAGTAAGTAATGAACGATGTTGTAGAGATGGTACCAAATTGCCTGATGTAGAGGAGTGTTCCCAAAACTCTCGGCTATCTCAGGGTCTGCTCCATAGGATGTTAACAGTTTCAACATGTCTGTCTTACCCGAGACTATGCCTTCTATGAACGGGGTTTCACGGTCATGGCTGATCTGATTCACGTCTGCGCCTGCTTCAAGTAAAGCACGTGCTGTGCTCGTGAATCCTCCACGTGCAGCTGTATGTAGGGGTGTGTAGTCGTACTCTGGATTGGTGTACACCTCCGGATTATTGGCAACAAGGAAGTCCAAGATTTCGGGACATTTGCTGTCAGCTGCGGCCCCGAATATGACGTTCTTTTCCCTGGTGTCACCATGTGCCCCTGCCTCTACTAAATACCTCGCGACATTCACCAGAAGCTGCGCCTCGGTTCCAAACATACGACTTCTTGCTGTCCAATGTAGAGGGGAAAAGTGTGTCTCCCTGTTCACATCAACACCATGCTCCTCCACAAGTACTTTAACGACGTTCAGATGTCCCATCTCGCATGCCAGATGAAGAGGACTGCAGCCAGGGAACCCTTCGTGAAAACTGTGCTCGTATCTGTCAAAGCCCTCGGATATGAGGTATCTCACCAACTCCACATGTCCCCCATAAGCTGCCACGCCTACAGCACGTATAAGGCGATTCCGGGTGGTGCTTTTAACACTCCTGTAGTAATTGTCAGCTTTGATTGTGTTTACCGCTATGTGCTTTGCTACCAGGTACTTGTCTCCAGTTTTTATCAGATTATGAAAATCGTTCATACTTCTATCCCGTGTCATTTCGAGCCAGTATGTCGTTGATGAAACAGTTTAACCTGCAAATAAAACATACAAGACCCCGATCATATGCACAATCATATCTACGTACGTAATTCTACCACAGGTGTGAATTTACTCATGTATGTAAATATTTAATTTTAATCCTTTGTCATTTTCACATCATCAGTATGGAATCACTTGTAGCTCTTCGTGGAAAGAAACAGAGATATTTCTTGTATACATGTACAGCAATCTCAATCTTGGTCTCATTTGAGAAGTGCAAATGTATCGACAAAATAATAGTAAGGTTTGATGGTACAACGTTGTTGTTGATAACGTTTGATGAGCAGCAATGGATAGAAGACTTCCGAATGAAGAAAGAAACATTTGATTACCTTTGTCGAGAGCTCCAAGAGTTTATTTGAAAGACACATGAAAATGGCATGATGCAATCGTCTCATTCTAAAAATAGCCCAACACACTCCAACTTCTCACGTGTAATTTTGCTGTGCGTTCACCTGACTAAAATATACACGAGGGAGATATTAATATGTGCAAATATACATTTACACTACCTCTTGACTTGAAGTAGGTTTTCACACCTGGCATATTTACTCATATGTGTGATTGCGTTCATATGTACTATTTACCTGTGTATTGTTAGATACCTGTGTAAACATTCATATGCGGATAATTGTATGCATCTGAACAGGGTCGTTAGAGTTAAACATAAACGTATCTATTTCAAAAGGTTAAAACTATAGCGGATGTATCAGGTGTGAAAAGAATCTCAAGAATGGTGTTCCCGTGGTGCAATAGATAAAGAACTATGTCGCTGATAAGGCCCATTTCACAAGCGTTTGGTCAAATCTCCAATATTCATATAGACATAAAGACACATATTTATATTTATTCAGTAGAAAGGCCAAATAGATATTATTATATATAGGGCATATCAATCTGCATAATACTGTTTATGTGACGTTAGAAGTTTAAGACTATTGAGTGAGTTGGGTTTAACGCCGCTTTTAACAGTATTCCAGTTATATGACAGCGGTTCAGCTTAATGTGGGAGGAAAGCTCGAAGTGATGCAGGTCTCTGACGTTTATCACTTCGGTAAAACCCACGATCACGGGTATGGTGCTGACAAACCTAGAAACATAATCGGGGCGATCCGGGATTCGAACCCACAATCATAGGTTTCCGGCGTGCCCAAGGGACGCAACTCTGCACAGCGAATCGCGGCGCCTTAGACTACTGGGCCACCCGTGCCCCCTTCAGACTATTGGCTTTCTTAGTTTATAAGTTAGTCAATGTGTAAAATGATTACCTAGGCAATTTACAAAACGTCAAAATATTTCAGTCATTTAATTTTTTTTCTCCATTTCTATGATTATCATAACGAATTCCAAACATTTTTATGCACTATTTTTATGCACTATTTAATCACCCAGTGACTGAAAACGATAGGATTAAATGAAAACGAAACTTTTGAGTCAATGTATATATTTTTTTCATCTTTGGCTTCAAACCTTAGCATTATTAGCCTATTGTGATTTTTCCAGCCCTTTTGAATTCTTAATTACATTTTGTAAATCTGACGGAGAAATAATTGCGTTTTGTCAATTGTCATTTTACACATTGACTGTAACATATACGCTTCAGCTAGGAGTAATGTGAAGCTCGTGTCATTCGGTAGATTTCATCAGCTGCAACACGTTGTCAGTGTATAATTGCTGTTACTAATAGTTCCTGAAAAGAGCACAATGTTTTACATATCGCCACCACATGGTATTCATCCTGTACATACGTCTTGTTTTTTTTCTCAATACAACATCCGCAGAGTATTTCCAAAACACAGCATCCGAGTATTTCATAATGAGGAATCTTCCAAATGACGGATGAACTCCAATCCTCCACATTTAACTAAACGTTGCTGCATCTAAATTTTGCACAAGGCTTCTTGATGTACTGAGATATGGACAATCTATTTGTGTGTGCAAAACTTGAGGCCAAATTCTTCTTTTTTAACATTTTCTAAAAAAAATAATAAAAGACTCTAAAACGATATCCCAAAACACAATTTCCCGTCGAGAGTGAAATTTCCGTAGCATTTACAGAGGCCAATAATATGTCCGTCTTTCGGGACAGATTGTCAGAACAGCTCTAATATTGCTGTCTTTCAAAGCCGATATGCGACGTCAAATTTAAGTTGATATCACCACTCAGTAAGCAGTTCTAATGGTCATAGCTTTATCCTGAAATTAAACAACATCACAGTCGTATATAAAACAAGCATTACACAAGATCGTGCCAGACTGAAAGAAGAATTCCCTTACATGGCGTGTTGTTGTTGCTCCGCGAAATCTGGACTGTGTTTTGATCAACAGTACTGTGACTTACTTCCATGGTATCTACAGCCGATTGCAGTCGTATCTCTACAACAAGGTCAGATTAGGAAAGATCCGGGTTAGTATAGGTCTTCAGCAACCCTGTTTCTCTGTGGGCAGAATAGGCCCCCAGAATCCCATGCTTGTTTCTCTGTAGAGATCCCTGACCCAAAAAAGGCCCCCAGAATCCCATGCTTGTTCCTCTGTGAGGATGCATGAGCTTTATAGGCCCCCAGAATCCCATGCTTGTTCCTCTGTGAGGATGCATGAGCCAAATAGGCCCCCAGAATCCCATGCTTGTTCCTCTGTGAGGATGCATGAGCCATATAGGCCCCCAGAATCCCATGCTTGTTCCTCTGTGAGGATGCATGAGTTCAAGAGGCCCCCAGAATCCCATGCTTGTTCCTCTGTGAGGATGCATGAGAAGAATAGGTGCCCAGAATCCTATGCTTGTTCCTCTGTGATGATGCATGAGCCAAATAGGCCCCTAGAATCCCATGCGTGTTCCTCTGTGAGGTTGCATGAGCCAAATAGGCCCCCAGATTCCTATGCTTGTTCCTCTGTGATGATGCATGAGCCAAATAGGCGCCTAGAATCCCATGCTTGTTCCTCTGTGAGGTTGCATGAGCCAAATAGGCCCCTAGAATCCTATGCTTGTTCCTCTGTGATGATGCATGAGCCAAATAGGAGCCCAGAATCCCATGCTTGTTTCTCTGTGAGGTTGCATGAGCCAAATAGGCCCCTAGAATCCTATGCTTGTTCCTCTGTGATGATGCATGAGCCAAATAGGCGCCCAGAATCCCATGCTTGTTCCTCTGTGAGGTTGCATGAGCCAAATAGGCCCCTAGAATCCTATGCGTGTTCCTCTGTGATGATGCATGAGCCAAATAGGCCCCCAGAATCCCATGCTTGTTCCTCTGTGAGGATGCATGAGCCAAATAGGCCCCTAGAATCCCATGCTTGTTTCTCTGTGAGGATGCATGAGAAGAATAGGTGCCCAGAATCCCATCCTTGTTCCTCTGTGAGTTCTGTCAGGCAGAACTTGGTATATACCCACTATTCGTACAATAATATAAAAATTTAACTGATTACAAGTCCTATATAGATAACACAACAAAGCTATTCTTAAACATGCTTTGGCAGCAAATATCAATCTTTCTGGTCAAAATGTTGGCTTGGTTAAATAAAACAAATTGTTGAAGTAGTAAACAGAAACAATTGTAATTAATCTACTGTAAACAAAATTCAGTCCAAATGTATAAATATGTTCGCGCATTCATTGAAGGATTCCCATTTCTCCAACTGCAAGTTTAGAACATACAGGTTAGTCAATTCATCTATAAATATTGAGAATTATCTTACATATTGCAAAAACCATGTTCATGGGTCACATCGTTCAAGTAATCACAAACTAAAAATTGAAACTGGTAGATATTCAAAAACACTAACCCCATTGGAACAACGTCTCTGTAAAACATGTGATGTCTTAGAAGATGAGCAACATTATGCGCTGTCTTGTATAAAATACAACCAAGAAAGAGAATCACAAATAATCCTCAATCATGATAAGAATTTGGTACACTCTGTTAAAAGGAACAATTCTTCATAATTATTACCAACAGTTATCCAGAATTCCTTGTATGTACAACATAACCATAGTTCTCAAAACTGTCAAAACAATAAACCATGCAGAACCGTAAACCGTCGCATTAAACGGAAGGAATCCCATTACATACAGTGAACTACTTGAAATAATACTGTTCTCAACTATGCACACAGCAAGCACCATACATGTGATTATGAAGACAACTAATTACAAATTTCTCATATCA
This sequence comes from Haliotis rufescens, assembly GCF_023055435.1. Classification (NCBI taxonomy): domain Eukaryota; kingdom Metazoa; phylum Mollusca; class Gastropoda; order Lepetellida; family Haliotidae; genus Haliotis; species Haliotis rufescens. The sequence continues at coordinate 44,206,588 of NW_025964112.1, forward strand.
AACTCGTTGTTGTAATGTTTTGTTTATTGAACAAAGTCATTTAAAAGGGGTATTTAATCGTGTTGAACAATAAGTTGCAATAGCAGCGTGGTGCGCGTTACATGCTTGACCTGCATTAATCCTGTGACCTTTCTCGGTGGCTGCCTGAATAACATACATTGCAAAGGTAGTGTGCAAAAGAGCAAGGGAGATAATAACTCGTGATACAGCTTGAATAAGATACGATGTGCAGCATTGCAAGGTCAGTGCGTGATAACGCTCTATACTACGCCTTGAGAAAAGGAGATAACCTCTAAAAAATATAGACCGGTTAACTTTAGCGAAAGGAGATATATTTGCCCTAAACATTTTTAGCTCTTTGAAAATCAAAATGAACAGATTGCATGGATTATCTACATTACAAAACATGACTAAGTCACAGAATGTGACAGGCGATTGGTTCAGACATGTCCAGATTAAGTCACTCTCATTTCAATTTGAAACCTCCAATTATTTTAGAGAAACCAAAATGGCGCTCTCCTTCAGTTAAAATTAAACACGTGTACTTCACCTCATTCGGGGCGGGGAAGAATAATCCACTCAGGTATCAACATTCTTGCGTACTTGTTAGTATGTTAGGGTTATATTTATTAGTTGAGATTCTTGGTGTAATTTGTTTACATATTATTTACCATTGCTGTCATGTATACAGAAATATAAACAAACAGAAAGGAACTAGTAAAGTCTTCTATATCTACATTTACCGATGAAAAAACAGCAAGCCAGTTTGCATTCGCTACGACACGCCCCTTTTCTACAAAAAAGACCCGCCCCCCATCGAAATCGTGAAACCTACACATCGTCATTTGGACATTGCGAATCACATGAATACTAGAGTTGTGATGAATGAATTGTGGTTGTTAATACAGATGGGTGAGTTTCAAATATATTGGCTCTCCAAAAATAATTCAGTTTATATCCATTTTAATATGTACTAAGAGGTAATAAATATTTTTAAGTAATTGAAAAAGCCACCAGTTTCAAAAGAACATATATTCATATATAACATATTAACGTTATTATTAAATAGTATGCTTACATTTCAGAGGCAATGTCAAGAGTTGTTAAGATAATAAAAGCTCAATTAAAGACAATGAAAAATAATTGCTTGATGTTTCTCAGATCATTCATAATTTATTCACCATATTCATATTAATTTCACAAGGGGGTTTTCTCGGTTACGTTTTGACAACTGGATCACGTCATCTGCTTAGATCGATGATTATGATGTCAATCATTGGATTGTCTGGTTCCTACAAGATTATTGACAGACCGCCGTCATATAGGTGGGAGATTGCCGAGTGCGGCGTTAAACAACAAACAAACAAACAAGCTGACAGCATCTAGAGATTTGAAATAACAAGAAGAAATGCAAATATTCAGTAGACTTTGTTAATAGATGTAAAACCATATAGTTACTTTGATTTATTAAACTATGTAAACAGATACAAATTGTCAGATATCAACCCTTGGGTTAAACCATTTAAGATTTCCCGAATCCTGAAGAGAAACAGACCATGTTTTAAGTTCGCCCTGTTTAAATCCGTTATCCCTGTTTATATCCGTTCTCCCTGTTTATATCCGTTCTCCCTGTTTATATCCGTTCTCCCTGTTTATATCTGCTCTCCCTGTTTAAATCTGTTCTCCCTGTTTATATCCGTTCTCCCTGTTTATATCCCTTATCCTTGCTTATATCCGTTCTCTCTGTTTATATCCGTTCCCCCTGTTTATATCCGTTCTCCCTGTTTAAATCCGTTCTCCCTGTTTATATCTGTTCTCCCTGTTTATATCCGTTCTCCCTGTTTATATCCGTTCTCCTTGCTAATATCCGTTCTCCCTGTTTAAATCCGTTTTCCCTGTTTATATCTGTTCTCCCTGTTTATATCCGTTCTCCCTGTTTATATCCGTTCTCCTTGCTAATATCCGTTCTCCCTGTTTAAATCCGTTCTCCCTGTTTATATCCGTTCTTCCTGTTTATATCCGTTCTCCTTGCTAATATCCGTTCTCCCTGTTTAAATCCGTTCTCCCTGTTTATATCCGTTCTCCATGTTTATATCTGTTCTCCCTGTTTATATCTGTTCTCCTTGTTTATATCTGTTCTCCCTGTTTATATCCGATATCCCTGTTTATATCCGTTCTCCTTGTTTATATCTGTTCTCACTGTTTATGTCTGTTCTCCCTGTTTATATCCGATCTCCCTGTTTATATCTGTTCTCCCTGTTTCTATCTGTTCTCCCTGTTTATATCCGTTCTCCCTTTTTATATCCGTTCTCCCTGTGTATATCCGTTCTCCTTTTTATATCCTTTCTCCCTGTTTATATCTGTTCTCCCTTTTTATATCCTTTCCCCTTGTTTATATCTGTTCTCCCTGTTTATATCCGTTCTCCCTGTTTATATCCGTTCTCCATGTTTATATCCGTTCTCCTTGTTTATATCTGTTCTCCCTGTTTATATCCGATCTCCCTGTTTATATCCGTTCTCCTTGGTTTATATCCGTTCTCCCTGTTTATATCCGTTCTCCCTTTTTATATCCGTTCTCCCTGTTTATGTCTGTTCTCCCTGTTTATATCCGTTCTCCCTGTTTATATCCGTTTTCCCTTTTTATATCCGTTCTCCCTGTTTATATCCGTTCTCCCTTTTTATATCCGTTCTCCCTGTTTATATCTGTTCTCCCTTTTTATATCCGTTCTTCCTGTTTATATCCGTTCTCCCTGTTTATATCTGTTCTCCCTTTATATATCCGTTCTCCTTGATTATATCTGTTCTCCCTGTTTATATCCGTTCTCCCTGTTTATATCTGTTCTCCCTGTTTATATCCGTTCTCCTTGTTTATATCTGTTCTCACTGTTTATATATGTTCTCCCTGTTTATATCCGATCTCTTGTTTATATCCGTTCTCCCTGTTTATATCCGTTCTCCTTGTTTATGTCTGTTCTCCCTGTTTATATCCGATCTCCCTGTTTATATCTGTTCTCTCTGTTTATATCCGTTCTCCCTTTTTATATCCGTTCTCCCTGTTAATATCCGTTCTCCCTTTTTATATCCGTTCTCCCTGTTTATATCCGTTTTCCCTTTTTATATCCGTTCTCCTTGTTTATATCCGTTCTCCCTTTTTATATCCGTTCTCCCTGTTTATATCCGTTCTCCCTTTTTATATCCGTTCTCCCTTTTTATATCCGTTCTCCCTGTTTATATCTGTTCTCCCTTTTTATATCTGTTCTCCCTGTTTATATCCTTTCTCCTTGTTTATATCTGTTTTCCCTGTTTGTATCCGTTCTCCCTGTTTATATCCGTCTTACCTGTTTATATCCGTTCTCCCTGTTCAAATCTGTTCTCCTTGTGTTCCTGCTGTGTTTTGTCAGATCCCTGTCACATACTTTCATTATCTTAATAGCAGATGACCGACCGAACATTATATTTGTGAGTACCGTATTCGACGTAATAAGCGCCCCACTCTAATAAGCGCCCACGGCGACATTTGCTAAGATATTGGCTAGTGAACAATCCCAATCAGCACCCCTTCCGAGTGATCAATGTACACAAGACTTATTTATTCGCGTATAATACACACTCGTGTGTTATATGCACCCTTAATTATGGGCATTAAATTCTGGAAAAATATATATGTCGTACATAAACATTTCAGGCTGCCAGCATAAACCACGAAATTTATCTTTCAACTCTGTTTTTTCCACCCAAATAACATTCTAATAAGAGCCCCCTATTTCTAATTTTGAGAGCGCCCCGCTCTAATAAGCGCCCGTGGCGGTATTTGCTAATATATTGGCTAGTGAACAATCCCAATTAGCACCCCTTCCAATTGATCAATGTACACAAGACTTATTTATTCGCGTATAATAAACATTTCAGGCTGTCAGCATAAACCACGAAATCTATCTTTCAACTGTTTTTTTTTCACCAAAATAATATTCTAATAAGAGCCCCCTATTCCTAATTTTGAGAGCGCCCTGGGCACTTATTACGTCGAATACGGTATGTGCCATAGAACACATAAATGCTCCAGGTAAAATTAGCCAAAAGAATGCCAGTGTTCTGACGCATGTGTATGTCCCGTAATGCCGGCAAGGTATTTCCATGAATTACCAATGAGCCGTATTTAAATAATGATTTGTGTTTTTTTTAAGCCAGGTTACATTTTAATGAGTTATTAAAACAAAGTATGTCAGGTCAAGGCTCGAATATTTACAGACCGTTGTCATACAGCTGGAATATTGCTGAGTGCGGCGTTAAAACCCAACAAACAAAGAAACACACACACACACACACGCAGAAATATATTCATGTCATGCAACCGCGGCAAGTAAACCTGCGAGATTAAAACAGAAGTTATCGTCGTCGCAGCCTGCCTGCCTGGCGCCAGATTCCCCAAAATTTGTTCCTGCTCCCAATTTTTAAGCACGGTATAAATATCCATTTATTTAATACATTCGGGAGGTCTGTTGGTGAGCATCCATTCTGAGTGTTAGCGTTTTACAACACCATCACTTTATCCTTTTGGTGATATTTTTCAACAAATTAAATTTTATTCGAAAAACCTGTATGGTGCTTGTTGTGAGTTAGTGAGTTGGATTTAACACCGCTTTTAACAGTATTCCAGTTTTGTTTGTGGTTTAACGCCGCACTCAGCAATATTCAAGCTATATGACGGCGGTCTGTAAACAATCGAGTCTAGACCAGACAATCCAGTGATTATCATCATGAGCATCGATCCACACAATTGAGATCGATGACAGCATTCTAGTTATATGACGGCGTGTCATCTTAATGTGTGAGGAAAGCCCGAAGTGATGCAGGTCTCAGACGTTTACCACTTCGGTGAAACCCACGAGCACGGGTATGGTGCTGACAAACCTAGAAATATAATTGGGGCGAACCGGGATTCGAACTCACAATCATAGGTTCCAGGCGTGCCCAAGGGACGCAACTCTGCACAGCGAATCGCGGCGCCTTAGACGACTGGACCACCCGTGCCCCCGTGCTTGTTGTGACTGTTACAAATAATATGATATCTTATCACACGGTTGTCTGTACATAATATATATCTGACAACAATCGCTGTGCAGAGTTGCGTTCCTTGGGTCCACCTGTGTTTGAATCCCAGAATACCCCGATACTGTTTAAGTGGTAAACGTCTGAGACTCGAATCACTTCAGGTTTTCCTCCCACATTAAGCTGACACGACGTGATCTAACTGGACTATTGTTATATTGAAGCGGCGTTAAACCCAACTCACTCACTCACTCAATGGTCTTAAAATTCTAACGTCACATACATATTATTATGCAGATTGATATGCCCTATATATAATTATATATACTTGGCCTTTCTACTGAATAAATATATAAATGTGTCTTTATGTCTATATGAATATTGGGGCGGTCGGGTAGCCTAGTGGTTAAAGCGTTCGCTCGTCACGCCGAAGACCCGGGTTCGATTCCCGACATGGGTACAATGTGTGAAGCCCATTTCTGGTGTCCCCCGCCTTGATATTGCTGGAATATTGCTAAAAGCGGCGTAAAACCATACTCACTCACTCACTCACTATATGAATATTGAAACGCTTGAAACTATGTACACATCTTTTATCCTACCAAACTTCGACTACTGCTGTCATATTTGGGACAACTGTACAAACGAACAATCATATAATTACTCGAGAATTTACATTCGGACGCATTGAGAACTATTTGTGGGGCGGTTCGGGGTACCAGTCATATTAAAATGTATAACGAAACAAACTTTCAGTCCTTAAAAGAACGACGACACCGCTTCAAATTGATAACATTTTACAAAATGAAAAACAGTATTTCACCTGTATATCTCAACGATCTCATTCCAAGTCCAGTCTCTGATAATAGCAATACTTATAACCTTAGAAATAGATGTAACATACACACAATCAAATGTAGAACTCAGACCTCTGCTAAATCATTTCTTTCGGATACGATTAATCTGTGGAACACTCTACCCAATGAAGTTACTAATTCTTGTTCATTAAAAGAATTCAAATCCTTAATTAATCGTCCTGATACAATTATTAATAATTTTGACTTAAAATACGGTCATAGATCATGCCAGATTGTCCACTGTCGCCTTAGGCTCGGCTGCAGTGACCTAAACGCTGATAAGTTTAGACGACATGTATCAGACATATCAGACTGCACTTGTGGGTATCACTTTGAAGACGCAATTCACTTTTTCTATACCTGTCAAAAATACGATAATATCAGAAACACTATGTATTTCTACACACAAGGGTATGATTTAAAAAACGATATTACATGGCAGTAGTTTAGTTAGCAGTTCTACAAACATGACTATTCTTAAATCAGTTCACGATTTCATTGTCAAAAGCAAAAGATTCGAGTAGCTTAATTTTATGCATGTAGTAATGGAAAACTGCTATATCTTATTTCACAGACACCACTTGTATTGGCTTCATATATTTCATTTGTGCATTTAGTATGTTTATGTTTAGCACTATCTTACATATAATCTTATATATAACCAGCTGTTGTAAAGTTATTACCTGGAGAGGTATTTACATAAGAAAGTTTTGCTTGTTTACCGATCCAGATTTCTTTTGAAATATAAATATGTTTAAACCATATGAATATTGGAGATTTTAACCAAAATAATATTTCATTGTTCCAGGTGCAAGCAGTTGTATTGGTCAAGGTATAGCTAAAGAACTAGCAAGCAGTGGCTACAATTCAATTCGGTTTATTTCGTAAGTGTAGGCCATCGGCCCATAGTTACATTTGTATTACAATGGACGTATTACAAGTGGCTACAACCTGACCTTACATGGCCGTGATGAAAGGGGGTTGGCAGCAACCGTTGACATGTGCACCGCTATTGGTCTGAAAGAAAACAATGTAGGTGGCCTATATTCCTATGGCTTAGAGTAGCGATAGTTTGTTTGCTGTTTAATGCCCCACTCAGCAATATTCCAGTTATATGACGGCGGTAAATCAACCTGCACATTTGCCTCAGTGGATTACCGTTTCCTGTCTGTAAATCCTTCATAGCCCAAATGTACTGAATGATTAATGTTTTCACTCACTCATTGATACTCAGTACAAGTTTTCATTTAGTACGGTGACTGTGAATATAGTTCACCAAGTATCTGTGTCGGTATTTATTGTGAGACATTTATCCCTAATTAGTTGTGTCATATGTGAGATGCCCCCCTTAATCACGTATGATCTTACCCATCACCACGCTCGGGTGAATTTGTACCCATAACAATAGGGGGGCGGTCGGGTAGCCTAGTGGTTAAAGCGTTCGCTCGTCACGCCGAAGACCAGGGTTCGATTCCCGACATGGGTACTATGTGTGAAGCCCATTTCTGGTGTCCCCCTCCGTGATATTGCTGGAATATTGCTAAAAGCGGCGTAAAACCAAGCTCACTCACTCATAACAATAGGCGCGGGACAGGTAGGAAGACCCCTAATAAACCACCAGGCAGACTAGGCGCCGCCCCGATCGTTGAAATTATGCAGCGCGTCTCAAACACCGGTAACCCGTTTTAACCCCAGTAAGGAGAATCCCCGCAGTGGGGGAATTTTTCGTTTGGGGAACTAATTTGACTGTCGTTTTTTATAATCCGTTTTTTTCTGGCTTTTCCCTTTTTCAAATTTAATTTTGGTCCTCCATTTGTGATCAAGTATCATCTGGGGCGGTCGGGTAGCCTAGTGGTTAAATTATTCGCTCGTCACGCCGAAGATCCGGGTTCGATTCCCCACATGGGTATAATGTGTGAAGCCCATTTGTTGTGTCCCCCGCCGTGATATTGCTGGAATATTGCTAAAAGCGGCGTAAAACCATACACACTCACTCACTCAAGTATCATCTAAAGAATTGCAATCTGCAAAGTTGCTATGTTGACTTTACTTGCCCTTAAATAGATTCGGATCAAACCACCTGTTAGTTAACCAGCATCAGTAGGCTAGCCAAGGCTATTGAGTGTGTTTGTTAACCAACTTTAATCCGACACCATGGATTAGCATTTTAACTTACATAAGTAGTAAGACCATCATGATAAGATGCAGCGATTGGACTTTAAGAAGATGTTTTATATACTATAGGTCCAAGTGGTTTATTAGTTATCGACGGAAAGGTAACTAAAAACCCGAGGGAAATTAACATTTAACGCACACGCACGCACGCACGCACGCACGCGCGAGCGAGCGCACTCACTCACACACGCACTCACACACGCACTCACACACGCACGTACGCACGCTATAATCCCCCAACTATAATCCCCCATTTCACCTCACGTGAAATATGTATTTTTTAGGTCGGAAAAAATCTTAATATTGATCAAGTTTGGGGATGAACAGGTCTGAGTTTTTTTCTGATAAAATCAACATTTCAGGAGCAGCTGACTAACGAATCAAGTCAATAAATAACCGCTCTAATCCTGCTGAGAGATTTGAAAGGTTATTTTCATACTGAATGACTCTAAGTTTAATAATACATGCTTTTTCTTTTTTCTTTATCGAAAGACACTAGAGTATTAATATGTTTTGTTTTGTTTTATCAATGTAATTCCATGTGTGATTCCATGACATTTCTGCCGCACAGTGCACTGTGTCTTAAGCGGAAGAGACCCTTGAAGATTCCGGGGTAGGTCTTCAGCAACCAATGCTTTCCGTAAAAGGTGACTGTGCTTGTCGTAAAAGGCGACTAACGGGATCGGGTGGTCAGACTCGCTTACTTGGTTGATGCATGTCATTGATCCCAATTGCGTGGATCGATGCTCATGATATTAATCACTGGATTGTCTGGTCCAAACTCGAGTATTTACAGACCGCTGTATATAGCTGGAATATTGCTGAGTACGGCGTTAAACAACCAGCCAACCAACCAACCAAACCTACTTAAGCGGAAGATCGTGAAAACACATCGGTGAGTGAGTGAGTTAATATTTAATGTCGCATCGGCAATATCATTTGTTTATAGATCAAACACCTTCTCAGTGACACATGAAGGCAGGTATAACAGTTTCAGTATACAACAAACAAGATAAACAATTATTTTACATCTAGACACATATTAACGATAATTATACAATAAACATGATAATAATTTCAAGACACAATCACAATTTATGATAGAGGCCAAATTCATTAAGATATTTTAAAATCGGGTACTCGTTTACAGCGTAAACATATCCTTCAGATTTTCTGCTCCATGATAAGAATCCCTTGCGACTTCGAAGTGAACACAAATTCATACAAAAAATACTTCATTCGTCACCACTCGCCCCATTCCGTAACCTGCAAGAAGCTATTCAGCTTGTCACGGAATAACACGAGTAGGTCACGAATGTATATGCTTGACAGAGTTACGTTTATCAACCAACACGTTGAGACGTTTTAATCTTATCTACAGATGTGACATAACTTCAAATAATAAAATTAGACTGTAATAGTACAGTCTGTACAACAAACGTGCTTCCTGGTGTAGTGAGTGCTAAGTCTTAAGCTCGGGCTCTGGTACAAGCTAGTTCAGGAAGCTGAGGGACCGAAATGCATACAGGAAAAGACATTCGAAATAGTTTAATTAAAGTGTCCGCGTGACAACGCGGAAATCGGGGGGTTAAGGCGCCGATTCGCTTCTAGCGGACGAATTCTGAAAGATATGCATTCATACAATACAAGGTACATTGTAATTATTGACCTTGACCGTGAAGATCCAGGGTAGAATAGGGCTTCATCAACCCATGATTGCCGTAAAAGGCGATTATGCTTGTTGTAAGAAGCGACCAACGGGATCGGGTGGTCAGGCTCGCTGACTTGGTTGATGCATGTCATTGATCCCAATTGCGTGGATCGATGCTCATGATGTCAATCACTGGATTATCTGGTCCAGACTCGATTATTTACAGTCCGCTGTCATATAGCTGGAATATTGCTGAATGCGGCGTTAAACAACAGACAAACAAAGAAACAAAAAACATTACCCTGAGTATTATTTCCATACTGTTACGATCAGTGACGTCACAAGCTCCTAAATAATGCCAATATTGCTCAGCGCGGCGTTAAATAACAAACAAACAAACAAACAAACATTGTAATTTACACTGTCCACGGTCTCCACTGTCACTCAAACCACGATCACTGACCAGTACGAAATTTTACCTTAACACCTCATGGAATCCGCCATTCCTCAAATCTGTCAAAGTGAATTGATTACTCGTCAACAACATACGGTGATATCATACTTGGTACAGCACACAAACATCCCACTAACAAGGTACACGATTCTCTAACTAGTTGTGCATGTCCATTGGATGCCTACTCCTGTCACATACATGTGTCAATGTTGGGCATGGATTTCTTTTGGGGGCAGTGTGCAGAGTTGCATTGATCGCTGGTTCGAATCCAGAATTCGTCATAATAATGATCAGTGGTTTGTCTACACCACACCCCAGTTTGTGGATTCATGGGAGGTGTTGAGCATCTCCAGAGTCTAGTCTGACTTCTCGTACATTGTTCAGCGATAAAACTAGGCGATCCCAAAAGAATCTTCTGGCATCCTCTTCGTCTCCCCAAGGGATGAAGGGATACATCCTGACCAAGGCGTACACAGACTGCGTCATGTTGGCGACCTGGACCTCCTCCAGCAGGACCAGGATGATGGGATTCCTCTCCCTTTCCAGCTGTCTCTTGACAAACATCAGCTCAAACTGACACTGCTCATCTCTGGCCATAGCATTGGACAGAAGGATCAGGATGGTTTTACTGACATTCATATTGTTAACAACGTTATCGACGATAGGGATACCGGCCAAAGAGTCTCGGTCACGAATGTACAATCTGGAACCATGTGTTCCCTCTACTTTAGGAATGAGTTCGTTCTTGATCCATCTGATGTCCTCCAAACTATATATTACATAAGCATCATATTTACTCTCTATGTTTTCAAGTCGATGGAGTTCCCCCTTCTGGTATCTTCTCGTGTATATATAATACCGAATGTGCCATCGGTATCTATACGTGATAGACACTGTCGTTAGGACAAGGAAGCAAATCCCACAGACACCAATCAGGACAAAGATAACAGGGAGGGGGAGAAGGCATGACTGTTCAGGGAGGTAGACCTTGGAGAGTATTCTTCCTCTCATTTCCCCAGGACTGGAACACACATACTTCTCCGGATAGTCTTTGAACTTCCTACGTTCTGACTTTGTCCAGTTGAGGAACCATAGGAGTTCACAGTTACACGCAAACGGATTGTGCATTAAATCAACAACTTGAAGCTTTTGTTGGACTTCGGAGGTGAACACTCGTTCATCTATTTTAGCTAATCGGTTATTTGATAGCCAAATGTGGGTAAGGTTCTTTAAAGGTGTCAGGACACCTACGGGTAACTCGCCCATGCCATTTTCATACAGTTTTAGGTATTTCAAGTTTTGTAAGTAAACTGAAATGAACTTTGGAAACGATTTAATTCCACAGCTTCCAAGACCAAGCCCCGTTAAGGATGTTAAGTGTCCAAACCAGTCAGTAAGGTCTTGGTCGGATGTGCTCCGGAACTGATTAAAAGAAACATCAATTGACTGTAGATTGGAACATCCTTTGAATGCATCTTTGTGTACATGTGTCATAAAGTTTATACCACATGATGCTAAAGATATGTATTCTATTTTGCTGTTGTTGAAAGCATGTTGATCTATACGAAGGTTCGCTCCACCGAGGTCTCTCAGGATTACATTAGTTAGTGAAGGCATTTCCGAGAATGAATTTGGCTTTATTTCCCGAATGCGGTTGGTGTTGAGAGAAAAGAGGGCCAAATTCGTAAGGCATTGAATGCACCCACCCTCAATTGTGTATAAATCATTGTGGTCCAACTTCAGTTTTCTAAGGCCTGGAAAAAAGGACCCATTTGTCCTACAAAAATTAGGAAACGTTGAAATATAGTTGTCTCTCAGGTTCAGTTCCAGTAACGATGGGGCGTACGCGAGATTCACTTCCCGGATGGAATGGTAAGCCAGTGATAAAGTCTGAAGGTTGAAGACGCCGCTGAAGTCGGTCTGATTATAACTTTTCAAGTCGTTTCTCCCTAGGTCCACATACTTCATTGTGGGACTATGTAACCGATGAAAGATATGTGAATCGTTCAACTTCAGTTGAACAAGCGATAATGTTTGAAGAGGAAGATGGCTCAAAGTCTTGAATGTTCCAGCTAAAGATTTTCCCGAGAAACTATTGTTGTCAAGATACAACTCGGTCAAGGTAGTCAGATGAATAAATGTGTCAACTGACATGCTTATTATATTGTTTGACCTCAGAGTTAACCTTTTCAACTTAAGTAATTTTGAGGATATGTTTCGAAGAAAATTGCCTGAGAAATCCACGTCAGTTACGAACTCTGGTAGCCTTGGAATATATGTAAGTTTCCTTCCGTGGCACACACTCTTCCTCGCCCAGGCAGCCATGCCCTTTCTTAAAGTGACAAAAGGTTGTTTGCTTATTTGTTTTATGAAATTTCTTTGAAGCATTATCCATTGGTTTGCCCTATAGGGTGAGAAAGGACGAAATGCCCTTCGAACGGATTATTTTTTAGTTACATCACTGCGGAGGATGGAAATCCAGTTTGAAACATTGTTTCACGGAAGTGATAAATTAAGGGTCTGTATGCATTCGGAACACCAGGTTGGATGGAAAAATCTTTCATTTTGGATTTTTAGCTCACCTGGCCTTAGAGGCCATATGAGCTTATGTCGTCGCAAGTCGGTGTCCATAAACAGTTTCCATTTTAAGCTGAAATTATGTGTCGACGTTACAATATGGCCGCCAGGATCCATCTTTGATTCAAAACAAGCAAAAACAACAACATAAATCTTCTTAAAACGTCAAAGGGCCGAAGGCCAGTAACTTGAGGATTGAGATGGTCACCTTGTGTAGTGCGACATTTGTTTCAGATATTTTGATGGCTGCCAGTGGCCATATTCGAAAATACGAAAAACGTTATCAGCCGTGAACATCTCATCAGAAACCACGTGACAAATGATGCTGAAACCTCACATACCTTTTCCCACTAATGACGACATGATTTTGTTCAGGCCGTTTCACAGTCATGTTTGTTCACAATTACCTTTGCACTTTTGACCCTTACATTCTCTCCAAACGCATTTCATGTTTTGTTCAAATCATAAGGAGTTTCTTGTGAAACAACTGGAAAAAGTGTATGCCACAAGGAAAAATATTCGCCTCCAGAGTTAAAACTGTGGGTCGTAAATGTATATCGCAAATATGTTCTGCAATAGTACATCTATTCTTGCAGGTTTAGGAACCTTGTAGATACAAACTACTTGTTCATATTCGTAACTAATGTCCTCCTGATGTTTGTTTGTTTGTTCTTTAACGCCGCACTCAGCAATATTTCAGGTATATGACGGCGGTCTGTAAATAATCGAGTCTGGACAAGACAATCCAGTGATTGATATCATGCGCATCGATCTACGCAATTGGGATCGATGACATGCATCAACCAAGTCAGCGAGCCTGACCACCCGATCCCGTTAGTCGCCTTTTACGGCAAGCATGGGTTTGTTGATTACCTATATATTCTACCCCGGATCTTCACGGGTTTCTCCTGATAATATGCAGAATATTTGAATATCAATGCTGAAAGCAACATTTTTCAAGTGGTAGTCTTTGTTTACACGTTAATCCGTTGACTACATATCCAGGTGAGCTACAGTGTTTTGGAAACTAGCACCGTACCAGCTTTCGTGTTTAACCTCTGGATGCCGAGTTAATTTTAGGTTTGTTTATACGCTCTCAAAGAAAACGTTGTCGCTCGGCATTGGCTCCACCTCTTACTCATACAAGGGATGTAGGGTACATTATCCGATCTGATGCAGTAAAATTAATTGCAAAGTGAAACTGGTAGAGATATTTATCCTGGACCTAGTTATCAGATGTTGTTTACCACAGAATAGAGAATCGCTAGCAGAATTCAAACTAGGAAATGTTTTTTATGTGCGTAATGTAGTTATAATTTTTTACGACTTCAATCTGAGGGTTAAAGGTCAAGAACGGAAATGTCCCAGTGACATTCAGAGGGGTAACCAAACTGGTAAACGTCTGTGAGCTTTCCCCGCATTCAACTAACAGCAATTATGCCGTTACTAAAATAAATTTTAAAGCGGCGGTAAACCCAACTCGCCCGCTCATCACGCCGTTTATATTTCATACATCAGTCATTCTTGCAGTCAATCCACAATGTTACTTGACGATCACTTAAAAATACCCTGGCAATTATATCCCCAGCAACCTTTGCCAGCCTCGTGCGGCGTCGGGCGTTGTTCATAATATCAACCACTGGTTCTGACTCGATTATGTACAGGCCGCCGGGACACATATTGACTATAGCTATACACCGTAAAGCAAACAAATAAATAAACGGGCATTTGTAACATGTTGCTTTATCTTCCAGGTTGTGTCGTCAACATTTCCTCTGTTACAACCTCCAGATTTGTAAGTTAACACCACGTCTACAGGTGCTTTGGTGTCACCTTTGTTTTATTCGGTTACGTTTTAAACATTTAACTATACAGGAACTACGATCCATTTAGGAATGTGTTTTCAGTGTACAGCCAATTTACCTGTACATTTTAACCGTGCTAAATTGAATTTGGAACCGAAAGTGCTGATGTAACATAGTGTCTTGTATTTAAGTACAAAATAAGCTTGCAACTGGAAATGTTCTCCCGTGTGAACAAGGAGAGTGAAGGTCAACTCTTGAGGCCAGTCTTTTAAATGTGACCTTGACCGAACTTGACCTACATGATACGAGGAACTAATCAGAGTGAGTTAGTGTTTGGTCGACATTCAGCTACGGTCAAGGTCAATGTCACCAGAGGTCACGTCATAAAACACGACTAAACTCCTATGGTTAATTCACGAGCGAATCCAAACGCTTTAGTAGTTCCATGTCAGTATCAATTCCCACTACCCTCTGCTTGTACGACGGCCTGGGGAGGATAGGGTGTTTAGGCACTGTTTGAAACTGGACGACAGTGTGCCACCGTCACCCATTTGTGTTGATCGATGCTCATGATGTCAATTAGTGGATTGTCTGGTCCAGATTATTTACAGCCCGCCGTCATATAACTGGAATATTGCTGATTGTTGCATTCAATATTCTTTTTTTTTTGTTAACGACGCACTCAGCAATATTCCCGCTGTATGACGGAGGTCTGTAAATTATCGAGTCTGGAACAGACAATCCATGATTGACATCATGAGCATCGATCTACGCAATTGGCATACGATCACTTGCATCAACCAAGTCAGCGAGCCTGGCCACCCGATCCCGTTAGACGCCTCTTTCGACAAGCATAGTCGCCTTTTACGCAGCATGGGTTGCTGAAGACGTATTCTAACCCGGATGTTTACGGGTATAAACATTTAGTGATACTGCCTGGGTGCTTCCGGAACCTTCATTTAACGACTCTTCTCATCTTCAGACCACCCTGCTGTACGGGACATCCAAGGCTGCTCTAGAACACGTCACCAAACTCTTGGCACTTGGTAAAACACGTTTCGATTACGCAAATAATGTAAATGCATTCATTGCGAGACAGGACATGCCTATCCTTTCGCGAACACCTGGTGTCATCACCGTTTTTAGTGATTCATGAAATGACATAATTTTCACTGCTATTTTGCCCTCTGTTTCGGCGGATAATCGAGACTGGTTATTCTCTGTCGTTTTATATCATTTTAAAATTGGTCAATCGCTTTTTAAAAAAACAAACATGATCACATCTTTGGCTAAAGCAGCCGATTTGATGACACGTTCGACGCGAACATATTTTGTAGAATGAAATGCAAATGTATTGGTAATAGTACAGTACTGAATCTTTGTATGGTTTATAACCTGCAATGATCAGTAAGTAGTTACACATGCCATGAGGCGATGTTTGGCCATCTAAAACAGCATTTGTTGTCTTAATCATATTCATAACAAGCGTTGTTAGTACTAAATACCCCCCCACCCCCCCCCAAAAAAAAAAATAAAGTAAGAAAGGAATTCAACTCAAGTCTGGAATGATTTTCAGCTCTGAAATAAAGCATTGATCTCGGCCTCATTTGGATGTTATTTTCTATTTTGTAGATATGTATTTTTAAATAAGAAAACTTTATTTAGGTGACTAATAGTGAGTCTAGTACCAGCTCACTCATTGTGTTATATAATGTAACCTTGTGTTGCAGAGGTAGCTCGCGATGGAGTGAGGGTTAACGCCTGGTGAGTGTGTTGCTCTTATAAGGCAGTTTGCACCGATTAGGATTCTGAGTGTGTTACACTTTGATGCATGTCACCGTATCCCAATTTCGTGGATTGATGCTCATGATTTCAATCACTGGATTGTCTGGTCTAGTCTCGATTATTTACAGACCGCCGTCATATAGCTGGAATACTGCTGAGTGCGGCGTTAAACAACAAACAAACAAACAAATAAACAGAATTTGTACAGCTAACTTACCGAATTTCTTATATATTGGGGCGCGTCCACAAATGTCACGCGTCAAAACACACTGAATAGATGGCACCATCGTTCCGCCCATCGTCATTCTGTGAGCGAGACATAAACCTGATGGTGTGATGAGGTATTCAATTTTATCGGCCTTTTGCCGTGCTCCGTTCGCCATTGACGGCCTTGGCCTTTACATACCCCGCACTGAAAGAAATCGCGCCATTTATTTAGCAGATGATGTTGAGAACAAAAGCATAGTCGCCTTTTACGGCAAGCATGGGTTGCTGGAGACCTATTCTACCCCGGATCTTCACGGGTCTCAGGCTGCAACGCCGTGATGTAACTGGAATACTGTTCCAACGGCGTTAACGCAACTCACTAAATGAGAGTCTGGAATTTAGAGATAATCCAAACTCAATGAATAGCCTCTCAAAGTAAGTAATATTCCCATACTAGCAAATACAGCCTAGATATGGTACCGCTACTCCTGCGAGAGACCAAATTCTCATTAACATATTTTGCTTCTTCTTTCCCAGTCCTGGATTGGTGCTGACGAACATGTTTGAAAGATTTGGAATGGTTGATTATTCAAAGCCGGATCAAGTTCGTGTGATTTGTTAATTTGTTTGTTGTTTAACGCCGCACTCAGTAATATTCCAGCTATATGACAGCTGTCTGTAAATAATCAAGTCTGGACCAGACAATCCAATGATTGACATCATGAGCATCGATCTTCGCAATTGTGACACGATGACATGCATGAACCAAGTCATCGAGCCTGACCATCCGATCCCATTTACGGCAAGCATGGGTTGCTAAAGGCCAGTTTCATTCGTGACCAACTCGTGTTATTCCGGGACAAGCCAAATAGCGACTCGTGCCCCTCTCGTGGCGATTTTTGCGATCGGGTTCCGTCTTAGCGCAAACGGGCATACCTAAACCAATTGTCAACTCGTTGCGTAATGGTTCACACATATTTCCCCGTATATTAAATATATTTCAGATGCAATTTAAAGCACATCTGGACATGCGGAATTATACAGTATGTTTGAACACATTTAACTGTGCCTTGGGTATATTTTTAGATGCAAGACATAAAATTATGTAAAATCAAATATTATTTCTGAGGGATTCTTTGACAAAGAACTTGAAAACATACGCGCATTCTGATTGGTTTGTCGTATTTTCGCACTTAACATTCATCGATAGGGGGACGAGTCTTCTTGCAGGTTACGGAAAGGGGAGAGTGGTGACGAATGGGCCAGTTTAACCCGGATCTTCACGGGGTTCATGTACCTACAGACGGTGGGGTAGCCCAGTGGGTAAAGTCACGTCGAGGGCACGGGTTCGAATCCCCACATGTGTATAAGGTGTAAAACCCATTTCTGGTGTGTTATTAAAATAAAATAATATATAGATTGTATCCTATAACACTAAGCCAGTATTCTCCATAAACACAATGTGAACTTGACGCTCAGAGAATTTATTTTGTTTTTATAATAGTTTGACGAACTCACCGAAAAGTATAAAACAAATGGTAGAGCGGGTACGGTTGAGGAAATGGCGAAAGCAGTCAAGTTCCTGCTTTCACCGGATGCAGAATACATCAATGGAGCCGTACTTCCGGTCAGTGGGGGCAGCCATCTTGCGCCTCATATGAAGTGGATGTGGCAATGGACATGGACCTTATTCCTGTTTCACAACTTCATTTTACTAAAGTACTGTATGTTTCCAAAGTGCAACGAACTTCTAACCCCTTTGTCTGTTCAATATATTTAGCAAACATTCGGCGTATCCCCACTAATCATAAGAACCCCTAATCTCTAGCGCCATCTACAAATGTCAATTAACACCTTACATCGCCGGATCTACTAATGTCCATGAACGTGGTTCACTGACCTTGCACCAGGTTGTTTTGTTTTGTTTGTTTGTTTGTTTGTTGTTTAACGCCGCACTCCCGGCTATATGACGACAACTACGTTCATGATGAAGAATCGCTATCTGTCTTCCTACATGTGTGAACGGGTACCCGCGCGGGGATCAATGGTCACTCGGTCCCGGTGTGCGTCCTGTCACGCGCTTATTTCTTTTCGACCGTTATTCCCCCATCCACAATAAACATGGCTGCTGTTGATTTACACGTCCCTCTGAGTTTTGTCTTCCATCTCTCTCAACCTTGAGGATCTCTCTCAACCTTGAGGAACTCTCTCAGCCTTGAGGATCTCTCTCAACCTTGAGGATCTCTCTCAACCTTGAGGAACTCTCTCAGGCTTGAGGATCTCTCTTAACCTTGAGGATCTCTCTCAGCCTTGAGGATCTCTCTCAACCTTGAGGATCTCTCTCAACCTTGAGGAACTCTCTCAGGCTTGAGGATCTCTCTCAACCTTGAGGATCTCTCTCAGCCTTGAGGATCTCTCTCAACCTTGAGGATCTCTCTCAACCTTGAGGAACTCTCTCAGCCTTGAGGACCCCTCTCAACCTTGAGGATCTCTCTCAACCTTGAGGAACTCTCTCAGCCTTGAGGACCTCTCTTAACCTCGAGGGACGTAGATAATCACAATTTATAATAGCCTTCGTCCCTACGACCCGACACGTGTAACACTATTGACCGAAACAACAATACAGTTAGTCAACTCTCAACGTTCAATGCAATAGTTTTTGTCAGTGTTCAGAAAACGGCAATCAGTATTCAACCACGGGAATTTAGTGTTTCGTGCTTCCGTGTGTTCTCGTTGGTCTGAAACTAAAACATCTAATTTGGTTAGATACGGGCATATTTAGTACGGTAATGTAGGCACCAGGGAGTCTATATGAGACTTGTATACGAATAGGGTCTGTGTTTTGGTATTATTCATGCTGTTTCGGACAAACGCCGTGCTGAATTGTAATTATTTTGGTGAGGTGAGGTAAAATGGGGTTTAACGTCGCGTCCAAGATTATTGCACTTATATAGCGACGTGCATGTACGTGTGTGTGGCTGCTTGTACTAGTCCGGACTGATGCCGATTTAAAACTGCTAGCTCACTGAGATACCATGCCGCAGTTTAACATGAATACCCCACTCAGACACAGTATACTGACTCCGAGCCGACCAGTCCTTGTTTTAGCCCCTTAATGCAGAGCGCCAGACAGGGTAACAACAAGTACCATCTTTTAACGTCTTTTGGTATGACGCGGCCGGGGATCGAACCCCGGACCTTCCGCTCGCCGGGCGGACGCTCTACCATTAGACCACGGAGGCGGTCTGTAATTATTTTGTACCATGGGGGCTTATATATGTAAGTGAATGGGAAGTAAATGCATTGTTTATTTATTCAATGTGTGTAATATCTTTTGTTTAGCGTGAAATGTGCTGTATACATGGGGTTTATTCTCAAAAGAAATCAACTGTATTTTTAAGTTTAAGACGTCTTGAATTCCAGCGTTTATATCAGCCATTTCATTACAGTAATGAGAGCGACTTTGTGCGTTGTTTAACACCACACTCAGCAATATTCCAGCTATATGACGTCGGTAAATAATTTAATCTTGAACAGAAAATCCAGATGACATCATGAGCATCGATCTAAAACAATAGGGATACGATTACATGCGTCAACCAAGTCGGCGAGTCTGACCACCCGATCCCGCTAGTCGCCTCTTACGGCAAGAATAGTCGCCTTTTACAGCAAGAATAGTCGCCTCTTACGGCAAGAATAGTCGCCTTTTACGGAAAGCATTGGTTGCTTAAGACCTATTTTACCCCGGATCTTCCCGGGAGGACCCAGGGATACCACACATGACCTGGCTTGCATAGCCACGTGACACAGCACATGGGTGCATTTGGAACATAAATATTGTCTCTTCATCATACCACATTGATTCAGGCGCTTCGCATCAAAATGAAGTGTTCTTGTTAGTGTTGAACAAAATAAAATTACCTACCTGTTGTCATCATTGTTTATTTCGAACATGTCATGCCATCTATCATATTTGTTATGATGGGGAACTCTGTCTCTTAATACAACAACAAAGCGATGTTTACAAATATTTCAGCAAATAACACGTACAACCTAAAACACACAGATTGAGAGACAGGTGGTGGGTGAAGTGAAATTGGTTTTAAGATGGGAAACGCTGTCTCTTAATACAACAACAAAGCAATGTTTACAAATATTTCAGCAAATAACACGTACAACCTAAAACACACAGATTGAGAGACAGATGGTGGGTGAAGTGAAATTGGTTTTAAGATGGGAAACGCTGTCTCTTAATACAACAACAAAGCGATGTTTACAAATATTTCAGCAAATAACACGTACAACCTGGAACACAAAGATTGAGAGACAGATGGTGGGTGAAGTGAAATTGGTTTTGAACAAAAGACGAGGAAGGATACGGTCTCTCTTAGTCCATTGAACATGTAATATTCTGAAGCTAAGGAAAACCGTAAGATCTTAGTATGAAGTGAGTGAGTGAGTGAGCTACTTTTAACGCAGCTTTGGACAGTATAAAAAGCTTTGCCTGTGCTTTGAGTGCTGCTGTGAACATTTCAAGTGCATGTATTAAATGTTGCTAAGACAAAAATCTAATTATAATTCACATGAAACATTTGATAACCATCATGACATGCGGACCAGCCTTCAGCCAAGATATACCATGATCCTTATAATAATAATAATAATAATAATAATGACAACAACAATAATATTAACAATAATAATAAAAAGAATATTTCTATAATATTAAAATTGTTCCATGCCTTCCTGTAACTTTGAGCGCTTTATCAATATTACCCTGTTAATTGATCAGTGTTTTCTCAGATGTCATTCTCAGCTCCTTGGGGAGTATACGAACCAAGCTGCCTAAGAGAAATAAGGGTAACCGTCACATTACCATATCATCCTTACGGGGCCCATTCGCTGCTAGGTGAACAGAAGCATATTTTGACGTCTTGATTCAGTTTTTAGCCAGCATGCCAATGCAAAAGAAGTAAATTAGTATTCCAGTACCGGAAAACGACACTTTATCATACTACTCGCATATCAAATTTCAATATCTGAAAAATTGATGTCTTGTTGAAGGAAATGGGTTTTCCAGTACGGGGTCCATATTCAAAATCATATCGGATTGATTCATGGACCCATCACTAAGTTCATCAGAAACGTATACCAACGAAGGCCATCACTTAAATAATGTGAATCTCAATATGTTCAAGCGATGTAATCAATCTGTTCCACACTGAATATATGATAGCAGAAACAGGTAAAGGGACAAATGTGTCAGCCATTAGATGACGTCACTTCCTGTCTATAAATCTGATCCTCACTGGATCCTTTGGTAGTAGGAACAGTTTTGCACGGACTTCGATTGGTTTGTCGTCTGCTGGCTCGATTTCAAACCGTTGGATGATCTACACAAATGGTGAAGGTATGAGTCAGACATGTATTCCATAGGAAAAGCACAACATATACTATTCTTTAAAATATATTAGCTTTATATGCCTAAAACGTTCAGACAACGGCGGACGATCAACTTCTGATTCTGAAGAGAAATTAGATGCCGAAAACGCCCAACGACATAAGCTCAGTTGAACATTCAGTTATGGTAAGCTAGAGAAGGGGAGATAACTCACGTGTGACACGAGTGTCTGTATCTCCATTTCAGCAACACGGCGCCCTGGAAAACATTTACAATCTTAACAAGCTGCGTGAACAAATAATACAAGTGTATGTCTAAGTGTAGGGCATGTGTCGGAGTTGTGTGAACAGATAACACACTGTATATCTTAGGCCAGGGAATGTGTCGGAGTTGTGTGAACATATAATACACTGTATATCTTAGCACAGGGCATGTGTCGGAGTTGTGTGAACAGCTAATACACGTGTATATCTTAGCATAGGGCATGTGTCGGAGTTGTGTGAACAGATAATACACGTGTATATCTTAGCATAGGGCATATGTCGGAGTTGTGTGAACAGATAATACACGTGTATACCTTAGCATAGGGCATGTGTCGGAGTTGTGTGAACAGATAATACACGTGTATATCTTAGCATAGGGCATGTGTCGGAGTTGTGTGAACAGCTAATACACGTGTATATCTTAGCATAGAGCATGTGTCGGAGTTGTGTGAATAGATAAAACACGTGTATATCTTAGCATAGAACATGTGTCGGAGTTGTGTGAACAGATAATACACGTGTATAACTTAGCATAGAGCATGTGTCGGAGTTGTGTGAATAGATAATACACGTGTATATCTTAGCATAGAACATGTGTCGGAGTTGTGTGAACAGATAATACACGAGTATATCTTAGCACAGGGCATGTGACCGAGTTGTGTGAACAGATAATACACGTGCATATCTTAGCATAGGGCATGTGTCGGAGTTGTGTGAACAGATAATACAGGAGTATATCTTAGCACAGGGCATGTGTCGGAGTTGTGTGAACAGATAATACACGTGTATATCTTAGCACAGGGCATTTGTCAGAGTTGTGTGAACAGATAATACACGTGTATATCTTAGCATAGAACATGTGTCGGAGTTGTGTGAACAGATAATACACGTGTATAACTTAGCATAGAGCATGTGTCGGAGTTGTGTGAATAGATAATACACGTGTATATCTTCGCATAGAACATGTGTCGGAGTTGTGTGAACAGATAATACACGAGTATATCTTAGCACAGGGCATGTGACCGAGTTGTGTGAACAGATAATACACGTGCATATCTTAGCATAGGGCATGTGTCGGAGTTGTGTGAACAGATAATACAGGAGTATATCTTAGCACAGGGCATGTGACCGAGTTGTGTGAACAGATAATACACGTGCATATCTTAGCATAGGGCATGTGTCGGAGTTGTGTGAACAGATAATACAGGAGTATATCTTAGCACAGGGCATGTGTCGGAGTTGTGTGAACAGATAATACACGTGTATATCTTAGCACAGGGCATTTGTCAGAGTTGTGTGAACAGATAATACACGTGTATATCTTAGCACAGGGCATGTGTCGGAGTTGTGTGAACAGATAATACATGAGTTTTTGTATACTTTGACCATGACACTGGATTGATCCTCATTGGTAACATGGCTGTGTATTGTATGTGGAATGTAGACGTAATTCCGAACTCGGTACATGTGCTTTCCAGATCAGGATCAAGATGAAGTCTACCAAACTGGAGTGGTTCACTGCTGTGGGCCTCTATATTCTAGTCGTTTATTACCTCTTGAAACGTACCAAAGTAAAACGACAATAATGGCATTTGAAATTAATTTGGCTTTAATGGTTCCATATTTCTCTAAAATGAGGGGAAATCATATTTTTTAAATTATTCGTGAAAATGTAATGCAACGCTTGTTCAATCGCTTAGAATATACATGTTGCATTTCGTTCAATACGTCTTAAGGGTAAACCTCTTTCTGGCCCACAGCTACTTGAGAACAGAGAAGAGTTTCCTCACTTCAACATGTCCTTCAGTTTTGAATGAGAATTGATCTAATTTAGAAAATATATGTTATTATGAGCAAAATCATTCTCATTTTATGTTGTGAAGATAATGTCGAATTTCAGTGTATATTTTGCTCAATTCTAGAGTCAACTTGGCCTAGAAATTACACAGAATTGATAGATATAGTAACAGTATATCGTAAAGTATATGTTTTAAGTCATGTATAAGAAATAGTAAACATTACATATCTGTGGTGGGGCGGTCGGGTAGCCTAGTGATTTAAGCGTTCGCTCGTCACGCCTAAGACCCGGTTTCGATTCCCGACATGGGTACAATGTGTGAAACTCATTTCTGGTGTCCCCCGCCGTGATATTGCTGGAATATTGCTAAAAGCGGCGTAAAACCATACTCACTCACTCACTACATATCTGTGGACCTAATTGTATTTATTTAACCTGCATGTATGTCATGCAAATTGCCGCCATTTTTATATCCCGTTCAAAATGGAGGGTGTTATTCAAATATCTGGCTGTAAAATGGAGGGTGTAATTCAAATTTCTGGCTGTAAGCTTACCAACACACATCCTAGGCCCGAAGCCGAACGACAGGTATGTGTAAGGGTTGCGTTTCTGTCTCTCCTCCAAATTGTCCCTCATCCAGCGGTCCGGCTTGAAGGTCAAAGGGTCATCGTACAAGGATGCCTGTCGTCCCAGGGCATAGATCGGCACACTGACCATTGTCTGACAACACAAAACAATAATGAACCATAGACCAGATTTGCTACGATTTTGAGCGACATAGTTTAAACTTTGAGTTTTCGAAACAACTGGGATTTTTTTTCATCCTTTGTATATACCCATGAAAACAGCATGTTGAATTTTGAAAATAGAGCGGAGAGTTTCCAGACAAATGGGTTTCTAGAATTAAAATGGGACGTGTTTGTTTCATTTTGTTTTTTGTATAACGCCTCATTTTCTTTATAGATTTATAAAATGCCAATGTGTGCCATTTTGTGGAAAGATATTAGCAAATGAAGTCGCAAGGAGGGTTTCTTTTATATAACCTAAAAGACGCAACTACATGTGTCTATTTATACGCCCTTACTATGGCCAATAAAATACGAGACACCACACCTGTGTAAACTATACGGCCCTTATACCGTTTATAAGGGACAGCCCATTTGATATTCGGGGTGGGTGGGGTTGGGAGACGCTGAAAAAGAAACACACCTTATATCTCCCTTCTTGTTCAACAGTCAAAAGTATAGTTATTTTTTAAAGAATTTTCTGTGACAATTTACGTTTTATTGCTCATAATATCAATCTCAACTTCGTCTGGCCCAGATTCGATTATTTACAGGCTGCCGCCATACAGCCGAACCATTGCCGGGTGTCGGGTAGCCTAGTGGTTAAAACGTTCCCTCGTCACGCCGAAGACCCAGGTTCGATTCCTGACATGGGTACAATGTGTGAAGCCCATTTCTGGTGTCCCCCGCCGTGATATTGCTGGAATATTGCTCAAAACGGCGTAAAATCAAACTCACTCACTTAATCACTCACAGAACCATTGCTCGGCAGGCGTTAACAACAAACTGATGATGGCCTCACCCCGGCTGGGACGTGGTATCCCATGACAACATCGTCCTTGGGCATGTTCCTCATCACAACGCTGCCTGCTGGATACAGACTGAAGTACAACATATAGAAGCTCCTCAGCAGCTCGTCAAAACAATTAGTCTTCACTCAGACATTAAAACAGTTTATTGAGAGCGACCTTCTATTAACCTTGTTTGTTCGCAAATAAATAGGTCCAGATTTTCACATACTTTGTTGAAAAAATGCCAGTGTTTAGATGAAAGAATGCAATTTACTC